>NC_050576.1:382968060-383655560 GCF_011100635.1 Trichosurus vulpecula
AACCACACAGTTTTAGATATTACTTATTCTTTTGAGATCACCTAATACAACCTTTTCTTTTTATATAACTTTTTGGATTAGACCGACGATTTCATTGGTATAGGAAATCCCACTGGTAAAAAGCAGATTCCTTCTCATTTTATCGATGAGAAAAATGAATTCCACGTCACACTGTATATCTTAGTAAGGCAAGATTCATGACCTCGAGGATGACCATGAGCATGCCTGTATGGTTTGGAGTCACAAAGTATAAGAAATTCTCTAAGTAGAAGGCAGAGGAAGTATAATATCTATTTGGGCATGAGAGTATCAATCCCAGGACCAACAATTCCAATTCCATACTGTAGCAATTATATTCCAAAACCAGTAAGCTCACCTCAATGTAGCAACAAGAAAATTATAACAAAGTATTATAGCAAGGAACTGATCAACCCTGAAACCTCCTTTCTCCCCACCCCAATCTCCCAGGGCCTTCCTGTAAACAATCACTCACAAATCCTAACTCTCTCCCAGTACTCTCTCCTGCACCTCTGCTGACTCCAAGTTCCTCCATCTCCTCAAATCTCTCTTGTTCTGCACTCTCTGCTCTGCAGTCTCTCTTGATGCTAGCTCTCTCTCAATGTTTGCTGCCTCAATGTCCCCTCTATGTCTGCTTCTGAATCATGTGGCTCCCAGTTCTGCTGCTTTCAGTTCTGGGCTCTCTTTTTATACTGTCCTAGTCAGCATCTGGTTGACTAGAACTCACAATGCACCTACCATTGGCTCTGGTCTTAGCAAATCCCCTTCGGCCCATGGAGGCTTCATGCCCACATTAGCTTAATTAGCAAAAAAGCCTGGGGTCTCACACCTAGTTAATGAAAGACTGCAGGCCTGGCTCTAATCAGGCCTCCCTTTGTTGGCCTTACCCGAGGCCTATTCAATGGGCTGGAAAGATCTTTCATTTACAGATTAGCCTTACACACTGTTAGTAAATGGCAGAAATGATGGCCTCTTGGCCCTGTGTCTGGAGCCCTCTCCATTTAATCATGCTACCTTGCCTCCATATTCATTAAAAGACCCACTACAATCCTACTGCTGTCTAGAAGTCTACTTGCTTAAATATTCATCAGTCAAAAGGATGGAAGAAAACCAATAGTTTAGAAGGCTCAAAAAAAGGAGGCAGCTCTACCTACCATGCCTTCTTAAAATATACAAACTATATGTAGAGGCCAATATAGATAGTCTCCTGGAATCTCAAATAGTGTTTGAATACTGGTTACAAAATGACGTTTCATGTAATGCTTCCATTTCAGAATTTTAATACTCTTTAGATTTGGCCGGGATACCCCTTTGACATGGGGTGTTAACAAAAACATATTTCCGTATAAGAAATCTAAAGCTCACACAGTAGGTCACCGATCGGACAAAGGGATTTTGACGCTAGGATTATTTTTCTCTAATTTCTCCCATTACGTACACCTATTATGTGCCAGGCACTGTCCAAAAGAACTTAAGAGATATTATCTTAATTGAACCTCTCAACAATCCTGAGAGGTAGGTGTTACGATCATTACCATTTTACAGTTGAAAAATTGAAGCAGACATGTGACTTGCCCAGGGTCACACAGCTAGCTAGTATTTGAGGGTAGATTTGAACTCAGGTCTTTGAGTCCAGGACCAGCACTCTATTCGCTGTACCACCTAGATGCCTTGGGATTCAATGAAATTAAATGACTTGTCAACTGAAGCTAGTAATTATCTAAATTTATTCCTGTTTATTCATACATTTTAAAAATTCATTCATTCAAAAAATAAGACATTTAATTTTTTCTGAGTCTCAGTGTTCTCATCTATAAAATGTAAAGTTTGGAATCAATGGTTTCTAATGTTGTTTCCTGCTCTAAAGCCCTGAACTTGATGAAGTATCACTTTTAAAGGAATCACTTTTGAAATTCATGCACACGTGTATGGTCAACAAGAGAAAAGAAAGACAACACTTGATACGTGCTACGACTTCTTTTCTTTAAATTGAACACGTGATTTCATCCATGTTGTTCTGTCACGTCCAACTCTGTGACCCTGTTTGGGATTTTCTTGGCAAAGATCCTAGAATGATTTGCCATTTCCTTCTCCAGATTGTTTTACAGATGAGGAAACTGAGGCAAACAGGGCTAAGTGACTTGCCCAGGGTCACACAGCTACTAAATGTCTTAGGCTAGATTTAAATTCAGGTCTTTCTGACTCCAGGCCCAGCACTCTATCTGTCATACCACCTAGCTGCCTTCATCCAAGGAGGGAGTCTCAAAACGAGGAACCATCTCTACAACTTATAGTCAGTCCTTTAGATGATGTAGATAGATGACTTGCTCAGAGTCACATAGATAGTAGGATGCCCATGGTAAGGCTTAAACCCAGGTCTTCCTGCTTTTGAGGTCAGGCCTCCATCCACTGGGCCATGCTGCTGCCTCTTGTTATAGTTTTCATGATCATAACTATGGTAGCATATCATTGTTTTGTAGCAAGAAAGCACCAAATGTATATCATATGTGAACAATACACACAGATACAGACATATATTGTAGCTTTTCACATCATTTAAGCATAAAAAGGTAAAATATATTTTTGTTTAAATCTAACATTTTTTTTCTCCAAGTAGAAATAGTATTAACAAGAGAACCAAGTCATATGAGATTCTCAGAGAACTGCCTCTAACCAGTGCTTACAGGATTGCCCACAGGACTACGCCTTTGCACTTTTGAGCTCGTAATGAAAATTTATCCCTAATGCTGCTAGTTATATAAAGTAAATCTTGCCCATTAATATTAGGCTGTATTAACATAGTGCTTGCATTCCCAGCAGCGACCTAAATCGTGCTCTAATTGAACGGCGATGAATGAGAGGGAAAAGATTGATAATTTGTGCCGTTGATCATAATATGAGCACCCATCATAGGCAAATAGAAGAAGGCTTTTCCCCACTGCATCATAGGGAGAGATACTGAGGGAGTCATTTGTCTACATGTTAAAGCTATTTAGAAGCCAGGTTTGTTATGGGAAAGGGAAAAAAAAAAGGTGAATTAGATGCCGACCTCTGCAGGGAACGCAGCTGCTACAATCACCTGATGCTGAATATGGACAGGCCAGTTACAGAAAACATAAACAGATGCCTTCAGTGCAAACGGCTGTGGAAAAGTTGTTGCCCCCCCCCCCACCATCCACACCCCCTTTCCTCCATCGAGAGGTCATAGTTGGGGAGATATGCAGCAGTGGGGGAGGAGTTGGCTGGTTATTGTTTGAGCTGCTACATACTGCAGATGTTTGTGAGTAAAAGGGGGTACAGGCTTTGTGGTGCAGTGGCTCAGCCCACAGAAGGAGCTGTCAGAGCTTAATTCAATAGGATGCCCAGCATCTTAACTCCTAGAATACCAATGAATACAAAGTACATAGATAAAGAAATGAGAGGGCAGCCAAGGGAAGGACCCAGACCTGACCCAGAGGCAGCCAGGAGTCTGCAATGATGTGGGGCGATAGAGTTTGCTCTTTGGGACTCACGAAATATTCTCAGCAATGTCTGACTGATTTGTTGCCCCAGAAGGGGAGCATATGTCATTGTTCAAGGTGGCACAGTGAATAGAGGACCGGCCCTGGAGTCTGGAGGACCTGAGTTCAATCCAGCCTCAGACACCTGACACTCACTAGCTGCGTGACCTTGGACAAGTCACTTAACCCCCAATTGCCTTGCCTTACTCCCTCCAAAAATGAAGCCAGGCAAGACCGTGGGCCTTTCCAAAGCTGTATAAATCTCTTTTCTCCTCTCCCTGACTTTCTCACTCCCCCAAGTAAGATATTACAAAAGTAAGGGTTTCCAAACTAGTGTCTCAACATGATAGGCTAACATGGACGGTCCCCACCACACTTGATTTGGGGCCCATATCACGCAGGTTCTTCTCCACTCTGCTCAGTTTCCTCAAGTGAATTTGATTCTAACAAAATGTTTCTTCCTCATACCACTTGATCTCCATCACTCCCCTGCCCCCAAGAAGCAAAAATTTCAAATGAAAATCACAGTTAAACTATTTCATTTAAACCTCTGAGAACAGGAGTGGCCTTGAGGGTATTTGTGCTGAGATATATCAAGGCTGGATTACTCTAACTGTCCTCAGTGCTCAGGTGAGGGTTACAAGAGCTAGAGAGAAATCCTATGGATTCTCCTATCAAATGAATGCTAGGGAGAATTCCATGCCATTGATATAGAAGAATCTCTGTTATTAGAAGGGCAGCTAGGTTGCACAGTGGATGGAGCTCAGGGCTTGGTGTCCGGAGGACCTGAGTTCAAATCTGTCTTCAGACTGTGTGACCCTATTTGTCTCAGCTTCCTCATTTGTAACATGAGCTGGAGAAGGAAATGACAAACCACTTCAGTATCTCTCCAAAGAAAACCCCCACAAGAAGAGTAGGACACAACTGAAATGACTAAACAATGACATAATTATTAGAAGCTTTAAATACCATCCATCTGTACCTTGATTGGAGAAACAGATTGTCTTCAACTCTTTTAATTTAAACTCTCCCCTCCCCCAAACTTGAAATCCAAAAGTTGGGATGCTGGGGGGAGAAGAAGTCTCTTAGGCATTCAAACAAAACAAAATAACTGCAAACTGTTCTAGTCACGTTGGGAGTCGTACTCAATAATTTCATCATCTACTGCTTATGTACTAAGGATGTAGAGAGAATCTCTCCTATCATGGAACGTATCTCATTTCTTGTTTGCATTTTACGTACATTGAGCTGAAATCACATGTGTTGGCCTGTTGGCCAAGCTAAAATGAAGCTATCATTGCAGGAAAATTCAGAGGTAGTGTTGTGCAGAGGTTAGAGGGTTGGGATGGGTGTCTGGAAAAATGGAGTTAAAATCCTGCCTCAGATACTTAACTAGCTATGACTGTAGAAGAGTCATTTAAATTCTTTGATCCTCAGTTTCTTTATCTGTAGAATGGGGAAAGTAGCAGCACTTATTTCATAGGGTTGTAGGGAAGCTTAAAGAAATTAATGTATGAAAAGTATTTTCACCCCAATAAAGCACAATACAAATATGATCCATTAGCTTTAATGTGTTTTAAATACATAAATTATCTGATTAAAATTCTTATTTTCATACAAATATCCTTATAATTGGTGATTATTCTGGTGATAAAAACTGTAAGGAAGAATGTGTTTGTATGCACGAGTGTGTGTGTATGTGTGTGTGTGTGTGTGTGTGTGTGTGTGTGTTCGGGAGAGACAGTGTAGAATAGTGAATAGAGTTCTGCAAGTGGAGTCCTGTAACTAGAGTGAACTTTGTTTTCTATGAGTGACTCAGCTTACCTCATTGAGCCTCGCTGGGCACAGGTGGCTTCTCCTCCAGGGCAGGAAGCCCAGAAACCATGCCAGGAAGAAGAGAACTTCCTGTGTAATGAGCCATGGGGCTGGCTGAGGGGAGGTGTTGACTCCAGAGTCATGCCCTATTGGGTGTTAACCTAGTCTACACTAAAGGGAGAGGCCAACTCAAGAACCAATTGGTCCTGGTCATTCAGGCGGCGCTTGATGATGTCAAAAACTCTATAAGAGGGGAGAGGACAGCTTGAAGAGCCCTCTTTCCTTTCCGGTTGGTGCAGCAGCAGTGGGGAGCGTGACTCTGGGCCAGCCCTTGCTCTCGGGCAGAGCCCAGATGTTGGTAACTATGAAATGTATTGGGTGTGTCTGTTGACATTTGTAATTTGTTTGTATTTTGGTTTTGAGGTTCGGGATGCTGGTTATTTTCCCCGAACTAAATGAATGTTGTGAGCCTCAGGGTGCTGGTTTTGTCCCCTGAAGTATGTCTCTTGATGCTTGTATGTATGCTCCCCTGAAATAACTGAATGCTAACTGAATGCTGGCGTTTTTTCCCCTGAACTAAATGAATGTTGTCCGTATGCTAACTGAATGCTGGATTAAAGTAAGCTGGTCAACCCCTTCACCGTGCTTTCCTTGTTTAAGCAGATAAAAAAGAACCTGTGCTTTCTCGGCAGCCTCCTGGGTGCTGGCTGTGGGGGAATCTTACGCCCCCACAGGAGCTGCTAGCAGGACTAGCTAGCTGGATTGTTAAAACAAGTCCAGAAAGTTCTGATTTCAAATCCTGTCTTAAACCCAGGGCAAGTCATTTAAATTCTCAATGTCCCTGCTAACTCTTCAAGATCCTAACCTACAGAGCGCTCACCAACCTGCATCAGTAGAGCTAGATTCCATCACAAATCTGAACAAAATACCTGTACCACTTCATTGAATTGCTGTGAGGTTAAAATGAAACATGTATATAAAGAGCTTTGCAAATTTTAAAACCCTCTGGAAACCTCAAAGTGCTATACAAAGGTCCGCAATCATGATTATTGACAAATAGCTCCATTTACCTTTTGATTGTTGCCACTTTGTTAATTAAACTGGTGTGTGAAAACAATTACTGGGGTTCCTGGAACTCTTCAAAGCCATTTCAGGAAGACCAGTAAGTTTTTGGCATCTTTTACCATGTGAACTGATAAAGAATATTCCACCGTCTGCAAAATAATACAGCTGAAGTTTATACATGCCACCTACGTTAACCTCACATAAATTCTTAGGTTCATATCGCAGGATTCACTACAATTTAATGCTTTGTTTTCCTAGTAGCGCTTTGCCCATTGGGACATACATTTCGTATATGCGGCTGTGGTTTCTGAAACACTTACTCTAGTTATAAAGTTCAGGCACCTAACACAACTGTACCAAGCTCAAGACCGGTCATAAAATTGGCCATATTTTTTAGCCTCTCTCTAGATCCAGTAAAAATCAGGGAGGGAAGCGGCTCTGTCCTTTTATTTAGAATCCTTCTCTTTTCCAGCTTCTCTTGCCTCTCTCTTTTTTCTCCTCTGAAGACCAGTGGATCCCTCAGCTGTTTCTTTCCAGGGGTCTCAGCTGAGGGGAGATGCATATTTAATCTGCTGTCACTACCTGGCCTTTTACAGTCCAATTCCCCCCACCCCCACCAGAAACGTGTGCCCCTCTCTCTCAAGAAGAGGTTGATTATGACTAAATTTAAGGAAAAAAATAGAACCTAAAATGTCATTTAGTTTCTGATCCTCTGAGAGGGTAATATTTGAATTAGGCAAGTACTAACTAATTACTTCTGTAGTCAATAGAACACAGGATTGGGAGTCAGTAAGCTTAAGTATGAATTCCTGTTCTACAGCTTGCTAGCATCGCTACCTCATTTGTAACGAGGTCTGGGTAGATGTTTCCTGAAGCCTTTTCCAGTTTCAAATCCTATGATGTTTTCAGTTGCTGTTAAAAGAAAAATATTCTTAGTGTTTCCAAGATTTGACCTGGATTCTTGACTTCAATATTGACCAGAGTTAGACTATATTATGTGAGACGCCTGTTGAGATTTAAGGACCAAATGCTGACCATCCTCTGTAGTTATCAGCTATTAGCAGTCTTGACAAAGCCTCAGAGGATTTAAAAATAACACATAGTAATTACAAGGATATTATATTATTGCCTCATATCTACACATGTTTTGGTAAGGATTAAATTAGGAATCTAAGGCAAAGGAACGATGCTCTAAATACCCACAAAATCACTAAAATTAACCATTTCTTCAAAACATTTAATTTATAATATCCCTCCCGCAGTGTAGTGAAGGATAGTTTCCAAACCAAGTACTTATTTTTTATTGATGACCTTTGTTTTTTTTATCAGTCTCATATCTAGATATATTTCATCTCTCACCCCACAAATGAACTTCCCTTGTAGCAAAGAAAAACAATTACACAAACAAAACTGATATGGAGACCATGTCTGTCAATTTGGGCAATAGTATATCTTCATTATTCTTTGCCTTTCTGAGAAGAGAATGATATGTTTCATTATTTGACACCAAATATTTTTTTTTGCAGTTCCAAGTATTTCTTTTCTATGCTGAAGACTGCCATAATGGGTATCTTAAATTACGGGATCATAGCCTAAGAGCTGGAATAGACATCAGAAATCTATCTGCCTCCTTTCACAGACATAGAAATGGAGGCAGAGAACTATAACAGATTTTGCAGGGCAGCACAGGTAGCAGATATGAAATTTTAGCTGGGTTCCTGTGACTCCAGCATTAGTGCTCCGACAATTACATTTAACCCTCTCATTTGGGCTCACCCTTAAGCTAGGCACCCTCACTCCTACCATCACTCCTGTAATAGTCTGATGAGAATACAGGGTCTTATAACAGGACTATACATTGCATTGGCATTCCATGATACGCAGCGACATTTTCTGCATTAACCAAGATAATTCTTTTGAGCCAATTGGGGAAAATCCCAAAATCATGCTTTAGAAACTTGCAAAACAGTTCAGCAACCAACATTTCTTTTTCCTTCATCAGTACTTGTATTGCTGAGGTGAATGTTGAAGTGGATGACATGAAAGAGGGCTATATTATTCAGTCTAAAATATTTTCCACTATGTCTTTAACAGCGTATAAAAAATAAGATGCTTTTTAAAAGCCCTTGACTCAAGCTGACAGCACCATCCAGTCCATGTCAGAAAAACATCAGATTCACAGCTTCATATCATAAATCATCCTGTTTACTTCATAGACAGCGAAAGAGGAAATATATTCATAAATGGTTTTAGAATTTTTTGGTATCTTCTCTGCTTTTCTTTATAAGGCAGTAAATTCAGATCTTATGTTTTGGCCAAATTAATCAATTGAAATACATGTACATGAAATCATGGACAACAGAAAAATGGGGTTTTGCTAAGTTACAAATACTTTACTACATTCAACAGAATATCAAATGGTGGAGGCCAGGAACTTTTTTTTTTAATTTCCGTGTCTAGCACAGTGCCTGCTCAGTCAAAGGAAATCAATGTTTTATTTCAAGTTTGTAAATATCCCACATGCTGTATTTAAGGGAGCAGGATATAGTGTCAAGAGATAAGGGTACAAGTGCCTTATCTGCTTTGGGATCTAGGACAGACATATTAAGTTCTCTATAAATCTCAGTTTTCCCATCTATAAAATGTTAATGATGTCACTTGCAATAGGGCCTTAGAGAGATGTTGTAAAGAAAGTGCTATCTATAAATGAGCCATTATTACTACTCAAATAATGATTACCCTAGTTTCTTCTGTCTCTTCATGTTGCCCTTGGATAAAAATATAATCTTCATCTTGTGAAACAGGGTTTGGGGATGATAAAATTTCTGAGAGACACTCTATTTTGGACTCTGTATATGAATTCCTTGAGTGGTTATCATCTATAAATATATATGTATATTTGTACATATGTGTGCACACATGATTATTATGTAGGCATATGTGTAATTATTCATGTATAGATTAATATATAGATATACATGCATGTGTAGACATACATATGGGTATTTACATATGCCTATATAAAGGCGTATTGTGTGTATGTGTATGTGTGTGTGCATGTGTGTACAAAGGGAAATTGACTGACAACTACATTTTCGTCTACCTTTTGCTCTTTTTTTCTTTTCTCAGCTCATGGCAAGCAAATGCTTGGCAAAGGTAAAGTATCCTTTATAAAAATTATATATTTCAACTGAGAAGATTTAGGATCATATTGTCTGCTATAGGGTTGATTTTCTATTTTCCAGCATAGTGGTCATGTCTTTATATGCATTTCCTAAAATTCAAAGTCTAATTTGAGGCAGAAATTAAGATAAAAAATATCTAATTCTGATGTTAATTCATGTTAAAATATTGAATAAAATTACTTTTACTGATTTTTATTATTTAATTTTTAAACCTGACTTTATCATACAGATATAGAAGAAACTTGTCTTAGCTGGAATTAGCCTGCAAAAACACTCAGATATTTCTGTATATATGACTGTACATTTCAGTCAATGCATGAAATGGATACATGTTAGTTTTATATGTTTTCCATTTCCCTGCCTAGACCCTAGAAAAGAAACTAATGAGCCATGGAATGCTCAAAAATTTTTCTGAGCAAAAGAAAGACAGAGCTAAGCAAAAAGGAAAGCTAGAAACCAGGAAAATCACCAACCTGTACTGAGGTTCACTTCATTTTTTATGTCACATAATCATATAAAAAATTCACCAATCCTGACACTATCTGAGATCAAGGTGACTCACTAAAATCTTAAAAGAATCAACAATTTAAATTTCATAGGATCTTTTTCAGTGTGTGTGTGTATGTGTGTGTGTGTGTGTGTGTGTGTGTGTGTGTGTGTGTGTGTGTGATTAGATTAAGCTGTAATTAAGGCACTATCTGCTGAATAGCCCCAACATAGAACATAAGAAAAAAATAGAAAGAATTATAAGTTGTCCCATCTCACTTTTGTGGGGGAATGAATCTTGCCAGATGGTGGACTGCTATACGTATAATTTTACTGTGGCATGTGCTGGGGGGAAAAGAAAGAAAGAAAGCGCCGAGAATGTCACACAGTGTGAAAGGCTCATATGAAAAGGTACAGAGCTGTCTTTTACCAGACTGTCCACAAAAGCTTTTGAAATTGTTGTCGCATCTAGCTGCAGTAGTTTGATTTCTTAAATTCAAAGGCCATTTTCTTGTATGGTATCAAAGATCGAAGCTGACTTTGCTAACCAATAACAGAATAGACATGGAGTCTTAAGGTCTGCTCGTGCTCCATTTCCATCATTTGTGGGAAAGTGACTCTGTCAGGAATGTTAACCTGGTGCTGAAAAATGATCCTTTTTCATTGCTTCATGGTATGACAAATAAACCTAGTACATTGCTGCTGATGCACCACAAAAAGAATGCCTTCTTGACCTAATTTTATTGATCAGTATTATATCTCACATAGTTAACTACCATCATTACAGCAAAAGTGCTATACTAACTCTAAAAGACTGCCCATTTTTCTTGATTTCTACTCACAGGACTCCACAAGGTAGAACATTTTGAACATCAGTCTTTCTATGCAGAAAACAAAGCTGCTGCATACAACTGACTTCTACTTTTGCAAAGTCCAGTAATGTAATCAGGAATATAACCACTAGTGTGATGACCAGAGCTTTGCCCTAGGGCAGTGAATTTAGAGGGCTCCTAATTTAGAGGGGACTTAAGAGTAGTTGAAACATAACAAAATCACGGAGCTTTGCACCTACTTAGCCAGAATCACTAGCTCATATGAGAAGCTGCCAGATGGCTAGGTAGAGGTGACCTCATCCTCTATCCGGATCTGTTCTGTCACCTCGCATGAACATGGTAACCTCATGACATTGTCTCTGGGGTTTCTGTCTACCCTCTCACTGACTCACCTTAAATAGATATATACTTATTTAATATACAAATATGTTCAAAACATAGCTTGTTATCTTTACCCTTAAATCTGCCTTTCCTCCTAACTTACTAGGTCAGCCCTGTTCTTCTAGTCATCCAAGATCCCAACTTAGATGTCTTCCTGAACTCTTCACTCTCACCTACCTCAGCAAAAGCCAATCAACTATAAATTCTTGTCTATTCTATTCTATCTCCTCAACATCTTTCACATCTGTCTTTTTATCTCTACTCAAATTGCCACCAACCTATGGTAAATGCTCATCACCTTTCTTTATGAAAGTCTTCTGATTGGTCTCTCTGCATCCAATATCTCTTTTAACTATTCCAACCTCCACACATCTGCCAAAATAATATTATTAAAATACAGACCTGATCAAGTAACTCTCTTGCTCCAGAAGTTTCACTGGCTCCCTATGAACTTTAGGACAAAGCACAAATCCCTCTTTTTTTAGCATTTAAAGATCTTCACATCTGATTTCTTCCATCATTCCATGTTGATTACAAATCTCCCTCTCTCATGCTATATTCTAGTCTATCGACTTGTTTTTCCTATTCAATCTTGTTTCTGTGTTTTTGCATGCTCTCTTCTCACCCCCCACTTCTTGGAACAGCTAGCTACCATAAGGATTCACTTCAAGTGACACTTCCTTCAAGAAGTCTTTCCTGATTCTCCTGGTTGTTATTCCCACCCTTCCAAAACCACTGTATTTGCTTAGTGTACCACGCATTTATGTATTTGTGAACATACTGTATCCACCGCCACCTTTCCAGGAGAATGTAAGCTCTCTGTAGGCAGGGGTTATCGCACTCTTAAATTTGTACTTATGACAATGCCTGGTAAGTAGTAATTATTTAACAAATACATATTGATTGATTTATTGATGATCTTTCTTTAGTTTATGGTAGCACAATTATAAAATAAGTAATACCTGCAGTTCTGTTTTATCTGTACATTTTTGTCCAGTACATCAACTCCAAGAGGAGAGGTAACACATCTATTCTTTGACTAATAACTACATTAAAATATTAAATTCAATTCCACGGTCCTTTATTAATCAACATCTCTGTATAGAGTGCATATTTTAAATATCTAGTAAATACTATGTCTACCATGGACAATTCATAACTTTTTTTTTATTATCCAAGTCAATTAAGAAACTGCATTTGTATCCCCAGTTCCTAGTACCACAATTCCTATCTACCACATAGACACTTTTTAAAAACTGTTTGTTTGTGGACTGTGACTTTTATTAGAATTCAGCTGAAAGACAGGAAACAAGGAAGAAATATTCAATAGTAGCATTCAGAAAACCATTGTTAAAATAGTTCTGAGGCCTATTGATAATTTAAAAATTAAATTAAGTATGAAATTCAAGTTCTCCCAGGTAGAAAACAAACAAACAAACAAACACCAACAACAGCAACAAAAACAAACATTTCTCTGCTTCCCAGTTCCATTGGGACCAACAAAGAAGCTTGCACATTTATAAACAATGCGTTTTGACTACAAAGTGAAGAGACCTGTTGTGTATCTCATAAACTCCCTCTGAAAGTAATTCCAAAGGAAAAGTTACCAAAAACGAACAAAAAAAAAACAGACAAATAACTACATAGGTGAATGAATGGATAAGTTAGTGAAGAAATAAATGAAAATCAGCACCAACAAGTAGCACTGAAAACCAGCATTTTGATAGGCAGCACTTATTTGCATTTGTCAATTCTTGTATGTTTCCTTAAAGATAAATTTCCCATTTTGTAGATGTTCTACTCTGCCAAGGTCACTTCACTTAACTACCAGATAAATCCTGAGTCTGCTAGAAATTGTGGAGTCTGGAACACATTCAGGAAGAAATGCCTCAGTTGTCTCTGAGCCCAAAAAAGTGCTAAGTAATTATGCCGGATGACCATATGTAACTGTATCTTGTGAAGAACAACAATCTCACAGGGTTTGTGCCACAAGGACTGCTTGCTGGAGTCAGTCGGTTCGCCAGCATTTAATTTATTAAGCCTCCACTATGTGCCAAGCACTGTGTTAAGTGTAGGGAGAAATCCATGCCCAGGACAGGAGTGCTGGGAGGGGAAGACGGTATTGAATGGGGAGCAGCGAGTTCCCCTACTCATACTGGGTGACTTGCTATGCATTTTCTGTGACATTGCTTTGTAGATCTAGACTAGCTCAATTTATATAACTCCACTTAGTGTAGAAAGCTAAAGGACTGATGTGACCTGCCAGAATTAGGCTGTCCATCTCAGGAAGAATTTCAAACCCACTCTTGTCAGGCTCTGAGTCAGGCCTACTAATAGCCCGGCTCTCTTTCACAATACTTCTATCAGGACCATTCACAAGTTTTGAAAGGCACCAGATTCATTTACGCTTGTTAGCTGGGGTTATTACTGGAGAAGAGAGCACTGAAAAGTTCAAAATTTTCAACCTTTGCATTTGGAAAGAGATGTCTTCAAATCACTCAAGCATAGAGTTACCTGATCTCAGCCAAGTAGCAGTTCATTGAAAAAAACCTCAGGAAACTATTTCACTGAGCTCTTTGTACCAAATAGGCTCTAGCAATAAGCCATTCTGGGCATGGAGGGTGCAAAAGTCCTCCGAAAACCTGCTCCCTTCTGGTTCTTCTCCTATCCTTAGTCTCTGATCCTGTCAAGATTATAGTTTGATGTTGAAGAAGAACAATGTGCTTCTGTCTACATGTAAATAACAATTGACATTTATGTAGTGTTTTAAGATTTGAATAGTATTTTACACACGCTAATCTTCACAACCACCTGGGACGTTGGATTCATTGGGACTATTATTTTAATATTACAGGTAAAGAACTGATTTAGAGCTGGAAGAGACCTTTGAGGCCATCTGGTCCACCTTCCTTCTCCACTCGTTTTGTAGATGAGATATGTAAAGCCCCAAAGGGTTAAGTGATTTGTCAAGGTCACATAGGTGGTAGTGTGAGACACAGGATTTGAGCACAAGACCTCTGACTCCAAATAGAGTATTCTTTCCATTTTACAACATTGACTTGCTGATGGTCATACAGTAGGTCATGGAGGAGAGATCTGAACCCAGATTTTCCTGACTCAGAGTCCAGTACTCTGCCTACCATGCAGCACTGATTGTCATCTTGGTGAACATCTAGTTTTAGACACCATACCGCACAGTCATCTAGGGCAACCTAGAGAATCTATATAGATCATGATTCTAATATCAATCTATCTCACTAAGGCATGGTGAATATTGTAGTGTGTATGAAGACAGATGGATAGGCTGAAGTTCGAAACATCTAGATTAAATAAAAATTCCATTAATATCATACATAACATTATGGAAATAAACCACGTGCATCTTAGCGAACAGTGGGTGTTATTCCTTAATTTGGGGATGGTACAGTTTGTACTTTGACCTACTTAGATAGGCTGACTCTGTATGTGTATGTACATAATTCCGAAGAAACAAAGGAGCCTTTACAAAAACTGAGTTTCATTAATAGGAGAAAATTCAGGGAGGGTTATAATAATTCACAATAATGACAATATTTCTATAATGCTCTATTGTTTGAAACATGTTTAAATATATAATCTCATGTGATCCTTCTCGTAGCAATTCTTTAAGGTAGATGCTATTATTATCTCCATGATGTGAGGAGAAAGACTGAGGTTAAGTGACTTGCCCAGTTTTACACTGCTAATCAGTATCAAAGCAAGACTGGGACTCAGGTCATCTGGACTCCAAGTCCTATTCCTATGCTCATTATACTGTGCCATCTAGAATGACAATGGTAATCCTAGGCTAGCTAGAAAACGAAAAGAGGAGAGAGAGAGGGGAAAGACAATGATAGCAATGGGAGGCTCATCTCAAGAAAACCCAGAATTATAGAAAAGGCTAGTTAGATCAAAGGGTCTTTTCTATGTGATGGCACTGCAGCGAAGCCTACGGACATCGGAACAGAACAATATTTTTTTCCTTATAAATTTGCAATTCAAGGAAATGCCAAATTTTAATCATAAAGTAGTGAAAATTAAGATGCATTTCTTTTACATAATTTGATGGATCCTCTTAAATCTGTCCATGTATCCCCTGGGAGTCCATAGATTCCAGATTAAAGAACTCCTGAGCTAGATAATTCCTTAAGGCAGAACTCAAGGGACACTAATTCAATCGGTGGCTCAGGTGGTAGTTGAGGAAAAAAGTAGTTTCAATGGAAAGTCTAGAGAGAAAAGGATTCTTCTTTTCCAGGCAACTAGGAAAGAGTGACAAATAGCCTGTAGCTTAGACCTGAGGGCGGAAGTAGCTTGCATTAGGGAACAAAAAATATCCACTGACTGGAATGGAAGTGATATCAAGGAGCTCCTGAGGGAAACTCTTTAATGTTGTACACTTGTGCCAAACCTTTAGTGTCACACGAGATTATGTGCTTGCAATTTAACTCTTCTACACATTATTTATACCCTGAAATTCAGTCGTGCTATTGTAAAAAGAAAGAAAAAGGAGTCTACTAGAAAGAATTTTGAGTATGTGCTAGGGCACTATAGACAGCTGGAGAAGATAACTTTGTAGAAGCACAAGTAAGAAAAATCCTAGAACCCCAAATTGTGATCATTAATGAGAAATACTCCCTTGGGAGGGAGGGAAGGAGAAGGAAATAAGCATTTATTAAGAATGTACTAAGTATCAGAGACTCTTTATAATTATTATTTCATTTGAGCCTCAAAAAAACCCTAAGAGCTATGTGCTATTATCCCCATTTTACAGATGAGGAAACTGAGCAAGCAGAAGTTAACTGACTTACCCAGGGTCACATGCCTAGCAAGTGTCTGAAGCTGGGTATAAACTCAGCTCTTTCCTGTTCCAGGCCCAGCACCCCATTGGCTGAGCCACATTAAGACAAGCTAAATGAGAAAGTTTTTATGTGGGGATCACCTTCAGAAGAGCATGCTTTGTTACAGGCCTTACCATCAGTAGTCTTGCCACTTCTATTCCTATTCTTTCCTCACTTTGGTCTAATATAATGTCTAGTACACTGTGCTTATTACGTAGATTATATGTTTTGATTATTAATATCAAATGATTATAAAATGCTAAAGTGTTTGGCCACCAAGGTTGTTTGCCACTGTCATCAAATTTGTCTAGCACAAAGTCCAAATGAAAAAGTGTTATGAGATCCTCCAGATAGTTTTGTTTGCAAGTGATGTTCTATTGATACCATCAAAACCCTTGAACATCGTACTTTCCTAAATGAGAAACATGAGTTTGACCTAGCCACACACACAAAAAATCCAAATGTATGAAGAATGTCTGTTGTCCAGACTATGAGATGCATTTCAATGTACAAACCTATAGTGTGGTTTATCACTGCATTTATTTCTTGAACAGATACTGTTGATGAAAGCATCCCAGAATTAAATAGAAGAATAGACTAGATTACCATTGAAAAACTGCACAATGTTTAATGACCCCAATCCACTTTCTGGGAAAAATGCTCTATTTTTTAACATGATTTTTTTTCTGTTGAGTCTATATAGCTCTGAATCATGGAAAACCCAAAATTTGAAAAATTACAGTTGAGGATCACTCAAAAACAATGGAGAAGTACATGATTGGTATGAGGAGGTTGTAACACATGACCAACAAATTACACAGGAGAAACTATAATGGATGTCATCAGGGGAAAGTAGTACTAGAAAAGGAGTAAAAAAAAAGTTAAAAAAAAGAAATTTAAATGATTACTTTACTGTACGTTTAAAATGAATAGCAAGTTGTACATTTGCATTTTCATGTGTAATCATTTTTTTAAATTACACTATATGGAAATGCTTATTTTATTCCAAAAATTAAAAATAAGATAAATTTTTAAAAAGAAAAGATGGTAGTTCGTCATGCAGCAAGAACCAGAGATAATTGATAGGCATCCCATATGATACCCTTGTGATATGATTGAATTGAGAGGAAGGCTTCCAGGATTTTGGGTGGACCTCCAGTGGGAAACTTACAGGAGGACAAGGACACAAGTTATGGAAGACAAGAAAACATGGATGAGTTGTGATGTGTACTGCTGATGGGAATAACCATATTGGTGGAAACATGGATCCAGCAATAATGGAAGGCTGGGGGAGAACGGCATTCATTATCTTGTTATATAATAGATTAAAATCAAGGTAAAATATTACGTGTATGGTCTTTACTGACCATCAAATGATGACAGTACATTTAGTTTTTAAAGTTTGTTTTCCTTAGTGTTATTTTTTGTGTTCCTTATATGCATTTTATCATATGGAAACTGGGTTCAATGTATTTCATTCAGAGTAACACCTAAAATCAAGTAGGGTAAATTACAGGGCAGACCTATTTTAGACCTTACCCCAACTTTCTTATCAGTGTACTTTAAGGTCTTGAAAATGACATTGATTCTAAGGGTTGTATTACTATGAAACTCCAGGGTACCTCTTAGTGTACTGTTTGGAAATAAATAAGGCAATTCTAACTCTAAGTATGAGTAATTAACTTTTTTTCATATTCATCTAGTTAGCCAAATAGTTGAATTGACCCAGCCTTTGTTGCCCTTTCCCCCAGTTAACAGGAAGAAGAGCTCCCTGTCAGAAAGCTGACATCCTGGCAACCCCAGGGGAGCATCCTGCAGTCAAAGCATGAATTGCTGTACATTTTGATCTCCACACATGTGCTGAATCAGCGCACCCAGAAGACGTATAAAATACATTGCCTCTTGCATTTTTATGCAAGACTACGCTTTAGTATGAAGCTCCGGTAATGATTGGTAACGCTGTATTTTCTTGAGAAATGTGCACAGTGAAGGTCTCTCCACAGTGTGGTGCAAATTTGGCTTTCAATCACTCCATATGGCAGCCACCACTGCAGATTCCCTGCGAGGTTGGTCCTGCACTGCAGGAAATTGCAGGCAGAATCTGATAAATCCTCTTTGAAGGGATTTCCTTTCTTGGGGCTTGCTTCGCCTCTGCTCTACTGTATACTACTTCCTAAAGAAAAAACAAGTAACAGTCCCTTGTAACTCCTGGGTGGTGGTGAGGCTGTTCTAGAAATGAGAGGAAGGAAAGAGAATATTCGAGAAAAAACATCGGAAGGGGAAGCAGGCGTGAAACAACTTCCCCATTCTCCTCACTGTTAAGAGGGAACTGAAGTCTGAGGAGGTGCTGAGGCTGCTGCTGATTTCTGAGTAATCAAGGCACTTCAAACACATCCCTCTTCTAATTTCATGAATATTTTGAGAGTTCCTGCAACTGCATGTACATTCAAGGTGAACTTTTTTATTGGAGCATACAGTTGGAGCTGGAAGGGACCAAACAGGTCATCAGGCCTACCCCTCTCGTTGTTTAGAGGGAGAAACTGTTTTGTGGGAAATGTTTTGCTATTATTTTTCTTATTATAATATTTCATTAAATGCCTTTGCTTTGAAAAAAAAAAACAAAGAAACTGAGGCATGGGTAGGTGAGTGACCTACTCATAGTTACCTAAGTAGAAAGAAGCAGAGTTGGAATTTGAATCCATTTCTGATTCCAAATCCAGAGTGCTTTCTACATTGTCATACAACTCACTCCCTTGGCAGAGGCATCTAGGCAGTCCAGTGGTTCAAATTTGAGGCCTAGAGTCGAGAAGACCTGAGTTCGAAACTTGCCTCAGACACTTCCTGTGTGATCCTGGGCAAGTTTCCTATCTACCTCAATTTCCACAAGTACAAAATGGGGATAATAATAAGACCTAATTCTCAGAGTTGTCATGAGGATCAAATAAAATGTTTGTCAAGTGCTTAGCACATTAACTGGAACGGGGTGTGCTTAATGAATGTTTATTTCCTTTTTTTTTCTAAGGGCACTGGATCAATTAAATATTAGCCAGATTTAGGATCAAAAGCCAAGAAGAAGTCATTGATATGTTACAATGTGAAATTCCTTTTGTATATGGATTGGAATTGATGGCTACTAAAGAGGCCCTTCAAACCCTTAAATTCTGTGGTTCAATGGTTCTGTGACTTCTCCTGCTCTCTTAAATGTAAAAAGAGATTATTAATAGGTCTCATTTGGGCATTACGAAGTAAGTAGAAAGCGTGCCGAATTTGGAATAAAAAAAGTCTGAGCTTAAATCCTGACTACCACCCATCATGCTATGTAAGACAACTTGGCAAGTCACGTCATCTCTCTTGATAGGTAAAATGAGAGTACTGAGTGAAATGAATTTTGAGTCCTTATGGAGCTTTAAATCCCATGATCCTGGCCAATCACCTTTGTTACATCATTAATTAATATCAACATTTACCAGGAATGGTTTAGATGTCTTCTGACATCAAATCCATTGTCTTTTCATTATACCATGCATGCTGCCTCCGGGTCTAAGAGTTGCTTATTTATGGATGCTCTAGGATACCAGAGTGGTTGAATTTGTGCCACTCCTGGCTGACACAATCTCTCTATGATCCTTTTCCTGAACCTCACTTTTCGGACATGCAATCATCTTCCAAGTGGTGCTTAATGAATGTTTGTAGAATTGAATATTGAATTAGCCACACTTCATAAGGTAGAAGAGCTTCATATCCCAAGACAGCAATTAATTTTTTAAATGCATTTTGAACTATATGATTGTTCATTAACTAGTTCTAACATCTTGCTCAATAAAAGTGAAATAAGGGATATGTGGTAATGCATAGTTTAATCACAAGTTTCTGTCTTTGTTTTTAAAAAATGAATCCTAAGGCAGATGCTTCCTTCCACCCCCCCCCCACTATGGAATATTTTGTGAAGCATAGAAAGTTGGCCTATATAAAGCATGTATCCATATAATGCCAAAAATTGTGAAAAGTATAAATTTCTGTCAAATTAGTTATTTTATATCACATAGTTTTCCCCATAAAAAGCTAGTTGTTGTTAATTCAGCTTTAAGGAAAAGAATAATTTAGCAAATCAGAAATTTATACTATGGGTTCAAACCTTCAAGACCCTTCTTATTTGTGATCTAGGATAAAGCAGATAGTTTTAAATTTGGTGAGCATCAAGTACATTCCCCTGGGTTACTTAAAACAAAATCCAAAGGCTTCAATGTTTCTGGTGGGGGGGTGGGGGGAACTAGTAATAGATTTCTTTAGGCATTACATTAGACTTTTAGTATTATAAATGAGATTATGAGTTAAAAGTGAAATAGCACCAATGAATACATAGAGGGTAATCATATCTGAGGGCTTGAGATTCATTATGGTTATTTTATTGCTGCTCTTAGGATGGTGCCAGCTGCCATTTATAATCCTGCAAAACAGATCAACTTTCTTGCTCCCCTAAAGAGAGAGAATTCAAGCTGCCAGGCTTGATAATTCACAAATGAAGTACATCTCTGAATTCCTGCCCATCCATAAATCTAAGGCTCTCTCTGGTCCCACAGGTTCCTGCCATAGAATGCCCACAGTTTCATCCAATTATTTAAACAGACTATCTCTATCCATGACGTGATATGAAACTGATTCTTCAAAATGGAAAAAGGAGATGTGTCATTGTTATTATTGAAGGGAGGATTTGTATGTCCTCTTATATGTTATTTCACACACTGACAACTCTTCCTCCTTTCTCATCTTCTTGAATCTTTATGTATACTGATAATGTTACTTATAGTTATTCAAGACTACTACTGAAGGCTAGAATGAAGGTTTGGCAACTTGGGACTCATCTACTTCCCCAAATGTCCCCATGCATCACTCAAATCAGCATTGCTTAAAGTGGATGCTTGAAATATATTAGGAGTCAGGTTATCCCTGCGTATCCTAAAATTCAGGCAAAGCATATATACACCTATAGATTGTTAATGGACAATCACAGCACAGCAGGTAGTCATTTGCTGACTAAAGTAGTTTATACAAATACATCAATAGATAAAATTCCTAGGGCTTCCTAACATCTTTGGGAAAGAGGATACTGACTGTAGGATGTATATGAAATTCATTTTTCATATATGATACCAGCCTGATACCCTAAAAATGAATATAAAAGTTGATGGCTTTTGCTGTATTTGTTTTCCAGTGAGGAATATGACGCACATTCAGAGGTCTTAATTTTACTTCTCCATAGTACCCCAACTCTGCTTAGCTTTTATGCACTGCCTACAAGAAATGGTTCTAAGGTGGAGACCAAGTTGAGGTTTCCTAGTGTGTTGTGATAGATGATAAGGAATCCTTGCCCAGAGGGTGGCTGAGTGGATTGGGAAAAACAGGAATGGGGGTGTATGTAAGTGTGAACCATAGGAAGAGAAGTGAGAGAAAAGTGGAAAAATGCTCTGGCATGCTCCAGATTGCTTTGACCACAGTAGATGCTTTGCCTGTGAAAACTCCCTCCTGTCCTCCTTCACACCAACAAAAAACATCAGCTGGTGGGCCTGTGTTAAAGGAAGTCTAAAGTTGTGACAGTTTTGTTTGCGTGTGTGTGTGTGTGTGTGTGTGTGTGTGTGTGTGTGTGTGTATGAGAAAGAGACAGAGAGAGAGACAGACAGACAGAGAGAGAGACAGAGAGATGGAGAGACAGAGAGACAGAGAGAGATACAGAAAGACACAGAGAGACACAGAGAAAGACACAGAGAGAGAAAGAGAAAGGAAGGAGGGAGGGAAGGGGAGGGAGGGAAAGAGAATGATCCCATTACCTCTCTGACTATCCCTCCTATCTTTTTGTTGGCTCCTTTTCTACTTCCAGTTCTAAATTTTAATATGCCCCTGGATCTGGCTTCTTCTTTTTCATGTTCTCTCTCTTATTCTCATTCCCTCTTAGTTTCAAATATCAGATGTATGTGGAAGAGCTGAAAATCTGTTTCTTTAGTACCAACCTTTCTCCTCCGTGAGACCTATATTTTAAACCCCATACTCCAGAGCTCCATATCTCCATCTAGTTTTCCCTAAAGTCCTTCAAACACATCATAGAATGAAAGCATGTTCCCTGCTCTTTATCACTTACATTTAATGATGTAATCATTTTTCCCATACTACATTTGTTAATGACATCATCATTCTCCTAGGTAGCCATGATAGAAAGAACTTTACTTTTTCATCTTTACTCCTTTCCTTCCCAAGTCATACTTCCCAACTTCCCAACTTACAAGACTTTGGCTAGTAATCACAAACATTTTCCTGAAAAGCTCGCTTCACAAGAAGGTAGAGCATAAACTGGTGTTTCTCTCTGGAAATATCAAATCTTTCATCTATTTTTTACAGCATCATGGTTTCATTCTTTTGGGATTTTTCTCCTCCAAGATCACAAAATCATAGAATGTTAGTCTGGAATGGACCTCTATAGACGTATCTATTATAATATTCCTAACAAATAGTCATTTGGACTCTAGTTGAGGACAGACTGAAAAACCATTACTTGCACAGATAGCCCATTATTCTTTTGGATAGCTCTAATTATCAGCAATTTTCTTTCTTTATATCAAGCCTAACTTTTTTCCAACTTCAACTTCTACCTGTCATACAATCTGTGTTTTTTGGGTTTTTTTTGGGGGGGGGCAGAGATATAGTTCCTGTTTCACATGATAGACCTTTAATTATTTGAATGCAGCTATTCATGTTTCCTCTGAGCCTTCTGTTCAGGTAAGACATTGACATTTCATTCAGTTGATCCTCATCTGACATAGACTTAAGATCCTTCATCCTAATTGTCCTCTTCTGGACACCTACCACATGATCTATCTCTATCTATCTATCTATCTATCTATCAATCTATCTATCCATCTATATTTTAAACTGCGTTGACTAGAACTGAGCACAATACTTCACTTGTGGTCTGACAAGGGTGAGAAATGCAATGGGACTGTAACTTCCTTACTACTAGACCAAAGCACAGAGCAGATGCTTTACATGTATCAGGGATCCCAATGAGAAAGAAGAGAAGCATTGTTTGAGGAGGCAAAAAGGATAAAACCACCTACTTCACAAGATTATCTGAGACAAATACACGAAGCCCTCAAAAGTAGATTTGTATAACACCCAGTAGTTTACTCCATAAATCAGATTTCTTTTCCATCTACTACCAATATATTATATTTTTGGATTTCCTTATTTGCAGAGATCTCTAAATGTTATTCCTCATAGGGAGGGAAGAATTGACATTAAAATGACTTTAAAATGACATTAAAATGACTTTACCAACACAGTCTGATTAAAAAAAGAAAAGAAAGGAAATAAAAAAGGCTTGAAAAGGGGTATATGAAACACATTATACCTTTTTATTTTTTTAGGTTCAGTGTTAAATTAAATTATGGTTGTATCCATATGTACAAAATAAAATGGAAAACTATGCCCTTTATCTCAGGCCGAAATAAAATAAAATAAAGTAATTTTACCTGAAATATGCAGTTAATTTGAGCCAAAACATTGGGGTAGAGGAGCCTTGAATTGCTTAAATATCTGGAATTCTCTGCTGTGGTGACATAAAATAATGTTCATTTAAAAAAAATCGAACAACATGTTTGACTGTGCCTTTTAATCTTGACAGTCGTTTCAACTATACAACCATTAACGAGAATATGATCATAATTATAACCCACATATTCATAGGACTTTATAATATTTGCAAAGCATTTTCTTCTTAGTTCTCTGTTAGGTAAAGTATCATTATCTTAGACATTTTGTAAACTGTAACAATAATGACTAACTTTTACATTGCACTTCAAGGTTTGCAAAACACTTTGCCTATATCACTTCACTTGATTCTAATGACAATTCTGCAAAGTAGAAGCTGCTATTATCCCCTTTCTATAGTTGATGAAATTAAAGCTGAGAGGTCACTTGATTTGCCAGGGGTCATACAGCTAAGGTGTACCTTAGGTAGGAGTCTGGTGATCACTGAATTTAAATAACCTGCCCAGGGTTGTAAAACCAGACGGTGACAATTTAACCAGGACTTAAACCCAGCTCTTCTGACTCGAAGACCAGTGCCCTCTCCATTTATACACATTGATCTCTTTGGTTCTCTGTTTTGTCATCTTCAAAATGAGGATTTCAATTAGATATTTTCTTATGTCCTTTCCAGCTCTAAATGCTATGGACCTTACTTGTCTCTTTAAAGAAGTTCACATTTATACAGTGCCTAAAATTCCTTCACATGTATTTGCTCTTTTGATTTTCACAATAGTCCTTAAAGCCCAAGTATTACTTGGCCTATTTTAAAGATAAGGTGACTGGGATAAAACATAAGTATAATTCTCGAGAAAATACAGTATTTGAAATATTTACATTTCTCTGAAACACAGCCATAATCTTGCATACAAGAAATTAATGTGGGCTAAATTGATTGTCCAAAGACACAGAACTAGCAGGAGAACAAAGCTCGAAAGACGGGCTATGTTTTCTAACTTCTATACCCTTATGCCTCTTGTGTAGTGAGCTAAGAAATGACCTCTTTTCTCTCTTCTATCTGATGCTGTTTTAAGCCTCATACTTTCATTATTTTGGATACGTTCAAAGAGACAGCCTCTATTCGGTTTTGTCAAATTCATTAGCAAGTTTGATCTTTCCAATTTTACATTAGGTTATTTTGATAAATGTACTCTCAAAATTAAATTTTAGGCTAAGAATTTAAGTTGAAAATAAGGGATTCATTTTTTATAGGAGGGGAACAGATGGCTGAGGATGAATTCGAAGAGAAATCTACTGCTGCTTATGAAGGAAAAAAAATCACAGAATAGCAAAGGCAAAAAAATGGGGCTTCTGCTTTGGTGTGTGTTTTTAAAATGAGAAGTCAGGTAGAATTCAGTAATCTATTACCTAGTTCCCAGCCCATTATATTTCATTTAGCTCTAATATTTTCCAGACCTAAGGTTTTGTGGATTTTATTGGTGCTTTTATTTTGAGCTATTTTATAATGCAAATTGGCATTAGGATATACGACTGTGCATTGCAATAAGTCACATTAAACAAAAAAGAAATCACTGACTTGAAGTGAAATACAAAATAACTGATCTCAAAAGATTATTTTTTAAAATATTGCTACATATCCATGTAAATCTGACATAAAATTTCACTGTTACACTTCTTTCCTGGTTGACCATGCTTCAGGATTTTGATTTAAAAAAAAGAAACATAAAAAGTCAAATTATTTTTACTAGACAAGGGCTTTTCCAGCTCTATTAAAAAGGAAGTTCAAAAATGACAGTTTCAGTGAATTACAAAGTCTTTAAAGTATTTTGAGGGGAGCTGTCATTCTAGGCTTAAAAGGTTGGATTGGCAGCTAATAGGTAGCTTTTGGAGAACTTGATCATGACCTTGTGCATCTGGATGAAAATCAGCTATAAAAAGAACTAAAATCTGTTTTTCATTTATTTTGATTTGGTTAAATGAACGTTTTCTCAGCACTGTGGCAAGCTGTTTAATTTATTTTTGAATAATGTTTATCTTACTTAATAAACTAATTTATAAGCTCTTCCTGTTGTTTTCCAGTGGTTTCCCCTCATTATGGACATTTTGAATCCCAAGACAAAATATATAAATACATTTATGTGTTTTACAGTTAGCCATGGAGCAGTGAATACCCCAGCATATGTTTTAAGATAGATAAAGTCACCTTTTGCAATTTTTGGGAAAGACAAATATTTTGGGTCTACAGTATGATAATGGACATATAAGTAAGGAATAAAGGACTAAGTACAATCCATATGAATGTTTTAGCTGTTTTAATGAAACTTGCAAACATTGTTATTGGTATGAATTGACATGGCTGAATTAGAGGCAACCACAGTGTTTGGATATGCTATGTTGAACTTTTCGGTTCAAATGGAATGCATTTTTGGTAGGAATAGCAAAGAAAGTACAAGGCAGGTAAAAAGTATAAGTAATCAACAAAATCACTTTCTCAGTAATGTAGTTACTCTGGCAACTGACTTAGATTTATAAATATATCAGGAAGGAGGAAAGAGGAAAAAAACATAAATGACTACTTTTGTTAAAGAACATTGAAAAAAATTTGGAAAATAGTGGGAGAAAAAGTTTTAGAAAACCACATTTGAAAATGAAATGGATAAATACATAAGATTAGGAGAAGTAGAAGAAAGAGAGCAAGTTTTATGGAAGGGACTCTGGAAAGAACGATGAGAATGAACATCTTGACTGATAGCATAAAGATTAAATTTTACTGAACTGGAGTCTAGATAGATATAGTATGAACCTGGGAATTGAGGAGAAAATGTTAATGAAAATTGGTCTGGTTAAAGCCTTGATGCCTCAATCTCGTAACAATGAAACCTACAATTGTCAATGATGGAATAATGTTCTGATCCATTTGACTAGTTATTAAAGTTTTGGCCATACCCCGCTCAAAAATATTTTATTTTAAAATAAGGTGTGTATCTTGTCTAGAATACCAAGAGTAATTGTTAGACAAAAAATGCACATAATTCCAACAATCAAACTGTACAGGTAATAACCATTTGAAAAATTACTTTTCTCATCTAGAAATCATATTTCCACTAAATATCCCCGTTTGTATCATAATTATGCCCCCAAAGCCTTTTTTGCCAAGACACAAATCTATAGATATGATGTAATTTCTTTACAACCAACCAAATAGGAAAAACTCTCTATCACATAGATGCCTCCCAGTCACATAGAAAATAAGGAAAATATAGACATATTTCTTATATTTTGCATCTTTATAAATAATTAATAAGGTCTGAGTATATTCCATTTCATTATAAATGTCCAAAATCAGTTAAGATACACTAGAGCCTCATCTGCTTTAGTTATCATTTAACTACCTCTGCATGTCCTTCTTTCACAATTCATCCCCAGATACAAACCTTTTAAAACCATCTAATTCCCTAGAAACCCCAGTGTTGCAGCATCAGGAAACTTGATGGTACCTTCTTGTTACAGTGCCAATCTGAGGAAACTACGACTTCCTCTTCTCTTGTTTTATTGTTCACCGAGGTTCCCATACATTTCTCTGTACTGATCACATTTGCTCCCTATATTACCTCTTTTGGGATCACAGGATAAGGGAAGCAGAGTTGGAAGGAATCTTGTAATTCCTCTAGGTCAGTCCTCTTATTTTACATTTGAGGAGACTGAGGTCCATGAAGTAGAATGATGTCCTCAAACACACAGGCACTTAAGTAGCAGAGCTGGTATTTGAAGGTAGGTTATAGGAGCATGAGCTTAGAGCTACCTAATTTTACTGAGGAAACAGGTTAAATAACTTCCCCAGGATCACAGAGCTTATGAATGTCTTTGAAACCATATGTGTGGCAATTTCAAGTGCAGTGCTCTACCCAATACGGAGGTTTCAAAAACAGAGTCCAAAACATATCTGAGTGTAGCCTAAACCAGATAAAAATGTAATTGGAAAATATTTAACAAATACATAAAATACAATAAAATATAGAAAATATTTCATTTTGAAACTGAGTTAATATGCATCCCAGAAAGATCCTTATGTGTGGTTTAGGGGCCTCATTTCTATTTGCATTTGACACTACTGTAATAAACCATGCTATCTCATCTCTAGGTCCAAATACAGATCTCTTTCTGCTGTAGTATCATTTACCTTATCCCAACTCACCTTCTAGCATGTATACCTTGTGATTCACCTCTGACTGAAAGACATTTTTACTCTAAACAATAAGATGGAAATTGAGAATGCCAAAATGTTGCCTTCTTTGGCATTATGTAAAGTGTTCTAGAAAGTACATAGAGATGTTTAACTTGTAAATTTCTTCATAGTGGAGGTAACGTCATTTTTTAAATTTTTTTTTAAATATATTTAACATATTTAGTTTTCAGCATTGATTTTCACAAGGGTTTGGATTACAAATTTTCTCCCCATTTCTACCCTCCCCCCCACTCCAAGATGGCGTATATTCTGATTGCCCTGTTCCCCAGTCAGCGCTCCCCTCTGTCACCCCACTCCCCTCCCATCCCCTTTTCCCTTCCTTTCTTGTAGGGCAAGATAAATTTTTACGCCCCATTGCCTGTGTATCTTATTTTCTTGTTGCATGCAAAAATATTTTCATTTGTTTTTGAACATCTGTTTTTAAAACTTTGTGTTCCAAATTCTCTTCCCTATTCCCTTCCCACCCACCCTCCCTAAGAAGTCAAGCAATTCAACATAGGCCACATGTGTATCATTATGTATAACCCTTCCACAATACTCATGTTGTGAAAGACTAACTATATTTTGCTCCTTCCCAACCCATCCCCCTTTATTGAATTTTCTCCCTTGATCTTGTCCCCTTTCGAAAGTGTTTGTTTTTGACTACCTCTACCCCCATCTGCCCTCCCCTCCATCATCCCCCCCATTTTTTTATCTTCTTCCCTCTTCTTTCCTGTGGGGTAAGATTCCCAATTGGGTATGTATGGTATTCCCTCCTTAGGCCAAATCTGATGAGAGCAATGTTCACTCATTCCCCCCTCATCCACCCTCTCCCCTCCTCGCACAGAACTGCTTCCCCTTGCCACCTTTATGGGAGATAATCCATCCCATTCTATCTCTCCTTATCTCCCTCTCTCAGTATGTTCCTCTCTCATCCCTTAGTTTGATTTTATTTCTTTTAGATATCTTCCCTTCATCTTCAACTCACCCTGTGTCCGCTCTCTCCCTCTCTCCCTCTCTCCCTCTCTCTCTCTCTCTCTCTCTCTCTCTCTCTCTCTCTCTCTCTCTCTTTCTCTCTCTCTCTCTCTCTCTCTCTCTATATATATATATATATATATATATACATACATACATACATACACACCTAGATATATACATACGTACACATTCACCCATATATATATACATAAACATATATGTATGCATATTCCCTTCAGCTACCCTAATACTGAGGTCTCATGAATCATACACAGGTAACGTCATTTTTAAAATTTGTTCTCTACCTTCCTGACACTCACATCCTTTTCCCCCTTATTCACACCTCAGCAAAGCTTCTTAGAACCTACTCTGAAGCCCTGCCCTTTCTTTAGTTTCCTATTACTGTCAAGGAACCACCATCCTCCTAGTCACCCAGGCTTACAACATAGATGCTATCTTCAACATCTCACCCTGTCATCCCTGCCTTCCATATTTAGTGGTCAAATTCTATTGTTTCCACCTTTGTAACATCTCTTTTGTATGTAACATTCTCTCCTCTGATATTGCCACTACCTTGTTGAAGATACCTCATGCCTGGGCTACTGCAATAGCCTCCTAATTGGACTCCCTGCCTCCAGTCTCTCTCCCATTCCAATCCATCCTTTACTTATCTGTCAAACTGACTTCCCTAAAACATAGAATAGACCATCTTGTGACTTTCCCCCATTCAATAAAAGCCATTGCGTTTTTGATTACCTACAGGACTCAGATCCAGTGACACTTGCCTTTGCACTGTTCTTTGCATAAAATACTCCAACTCTATACTTCAAGCGTTTTCAGTGGCTTTCTTCAATGACTGGAATGCTCTTTTTTCTCATCATTTTTTCTCACAGTATTGATCTATATCTCGCCACTGGACCCAGATGGCTCTGGAGGAGAAAGTGAGGCTGGTGACTTTGCATACCCTCTCCCACTTAAATCCAATTTACTTTCAAGTCATAGCATCATCTTCCTGATGTCATGGTCCTCTTTAAGAATGAAGGATAAACAAAAAACAACAACTACACCTGCTAGCTTCCCTCACTTCCTTCAACTCTCAGATATAATCCTACTTTCTACAAGAAGCCTTTCCCAGTCCTCTTTAATCTGAATCCTTCCCTCTGAGAACAGCTACAATTTCTCCCAGATATAACAAGTCTGTACATAATTATTTGCATGTTGTCACTATCATTAGATTGTGAACTCCTTTGAAAGCAGAGACTTTTTTTTGCCTTTCTTTAAAACCCCAGGGCTTACCACAGTGTCTGACACATAGCAAATGCTTAAGAAATTTAAATTTACTATTTGCTAGTTAACTGACTAGCATAGTACACATAATATACAATGTTGACTAACTGATATCAGGATGGAATGATTTTCGTTTCTGTATAACCTGACTTTTCTAGTTTATAAGCTCATCCAATGAAATGCCAACAGCTGTCATCTACTATAGCACTTTTGGAATTTATGTTTCTCCTCCAAGGTTCCTAGGTTATCATTTTGTAATAAATTTTGTGATCACATGTATGGTGAGGAGATAGCAATTATTTAAGAAGTAATAACACAATAAACTAAACAATTTAACATATTCCACGACTGAAGTTGCAAGTATTTATTTGTCATCTAATTATCTAATACCTTTTTTATTTTTTCTAGAACTGTAATAAAACAGGGAAAAATACTTTACCATCTTCATAGTGGACCCAAGGTATTGAAATGTTAAACAGACCAAGTAGAACCTCATGTTTCAGGGAAACACAAAGGTATATATTTTTTATCCATCTACATGTAAGTACATATAAGTTCAATCATTTTCAGTCATGTCTGACTCTTCATGACCCTATTTGGGGGTTTCTTGGCAAAGGTACTTGGCAAAACACTGGAGTTGTTTGCCATTTCCTTTTCCAGCTCATTTTACAGATGATGAAACAGAGGCAAACAGGGTTAAGTGCCTTGCCCAAGGTCACATAGTTAGAATCTATCTGCAGCCAGAATTGAACTCAGGAAGATAAGTGTTCCTGACTCCAGGTCGAGCACTCTATCTACTGTACCACCTCGTTGGCCTATATGTAAGCATACAAAGATTTATTGAAAATATTTTCAAAATTATTAAAAATAATCCCTTTATTCTCTATGCTTTATGTCTTCAAAAATTTGTAGAAACATTTTTATTATTATTATTATTTGCTGTGGTACCTTCAGTAAAGAGAATAGCTTAAGGTCCAAGGATTTAGATTGTTTTCAAATACAAAATTCTAAGCATAGAAATCATGCCAATATAGCAATGCTTCTGATGCTTCAGCACGGACCAACAAGACCATACATGGCAAAGAAGAAAAGTTAGAACAAATTCAATCAAAGAGTAATTTTTATGAAGCCAAAATAAATTGCCTCAATTACTCACCACAAAGACATTACTTGCTTATTCAATACTGGCGATGTTTCCTAGGAATACCACAGTGCAGTGATGTCAAATTCAAATAGAAATGAGGCCCATTAAGCCATCCATAAATATGCCTGCAAACCATATATTGATTTGGAAAACCACAAATGTTCAGGTATTTCTTTTTATTAATAAATCAATATATTAAAATAAGATAAAAATGGCATTTTAATATGGTTCAGATAGTACTCAGGAAACGTTGTGGGAAGCACGTTGCCTGAGGGCTGCAGGTTTGACACCTCTGGTAGTGAGTACCTTCATTCATTAATTTCTTCATTCATTCACTCATCTATCCATCTGATGAAGATTTACTAGATCTCCATCTTACTCAGAGCTAAACCAAAATTTTTTTGGAGTAAGTATAGCAGAGACCATGGGCACAAAGAGAAAGGGAAGTCATAAGTCAGTGAGAGATTCACTTAGCAGGCTATGGTTGGAGGAAAAAAAAACAAAGACTTGGAGCATTGTCAATATTTTCTTATTATTGTATTCTTGCAATAAAGGGATTTCATATAACTTATGGAATTTGTTCCTGAGTTCTGTCAAGGTGAAGTGATATTTACAAATTGACAGAGAATTAGTGGCAGAGCTTGGTGCTCATCCTTCATTCTCAAAAAAAGGACCAATGACATCACAAGTGATGTCTTGACTTGCGTATGAATTGGATCCGGAACTCAGACCACTTGACTAATAGTTTAGTGTGTTCCTACTATACCAGGTTTCTAGTTATTGGGAATTGAAAAAAAAATCCAGCTTCTTATATTTCCAGCTATTGTATTCCAGAGGAATAAAATATCTAGACTAATACCTTATATGTAGTAGATATTCTAATATGTATTTATGGAATTGAACTAAGTTAATGAGAAAATAAATGTGAATGTATTGCTATGATTATTTTTTTTAAATTCAGAATAATATTATGTTAAACTCATCATAACAATGGAGGGTCTTTGGACCAACTAGATTATCATGCTCTAATGTCATTCTTAGAGAAGAAGGTAGCAAAATCTATCAAGACCATCAAGACAAATCTATCGAGACATAAAGAGAAAGGTACATGTACTAAAAACTAATCTTTGAGTTACTACATATTTGGATAAAATTTGATATCTACCCTTCACTGTAGAACGGTGGGTGGAACAGATAGGAAGGAGATAGTATGGACAGGATTTCCATGATCTGATAGACTAAATGATAGTGGAATCTCTCAAGAAAGAAATTCTAGCAAATAAAATTGGTCTTAATTGATACTGATGAGAATGAGAAGAATAAAATCTTTCCCTAAAGAGACCAATATGATGGCACAAGGAAGCTTACTGATTAAAGTTTATTTTTAATTTGACTCATATAAAAGTTGGAAACAAGGGAAGATGACTGAGGAAAAAATGAAACTCAGGGCATGGTCCTAGAAGGATTGCTTAGGAAGGTTTCAATTTTATATAAAATTTAAGCTTGAAATGGATGCTTTTTGGATTTTTTTTTCTAAATTACATACTATGGACAAGAGGAAGATCAAGAAAAAGATTAGACACCCTTGGCGGGTAGATTGCCAAAGACAATAAAGAAAAAGAAGAACGGTTCATATGTTGCTTCTTTGCTTTATCAATGAGGGTTATTTTAGGATGGAAAGGATAGAATAGAAATTAATAAGGGAAATTGAAATCCAAGATGAAGAATAATATAATAAGTATACAACTAGCAGTTGTCAATGAATTCAAGTTATACGGACTAGGAGAAATTAAATTCCAACATACTAAACGATCCTGCCAATGTGATTTCTGAACCTCAATCAACAACTCTGAGACGAGTGAGAGAGTTGTCTCAGGACTGAAAATGAGGAGGATCTTGTATGAATTAAAGAACAAATAGTCTTCTGAGTGTGAAATAAATTGTTAAATATTCTAGAAGAGATTGTTAAAAGAATGTGGGGGTTTTGGGTGCTTACAAAGGGAAGGAATAATCACTAAAAGCCAGCATGGGTTCTCTAAGTTATGGCAAACCAGCCTTGCTTACACCTTTCAAAAGGTAAATAAAATAGGCCAAGATGGTAAGAGTGAATAGAAATTCAGGCTCAGTCTCAATACCCAAAGGCAACTCACTGATACTATAAGTTGAAAAAAGAGTTGCTGCTCTTTGTTGGCAAAGGGAATTTGTGCAAGGGGAGTCCCTGCCCTGATTAAATCACAAATCCAGGAAAAAAAGTAGTGAATTAACACATTAAGGGAATTTCATAAGTGTAATATATTATGGACTCAGAAATAGTTTTCTTAATCTGAAGTGTTATGTAAATACCATTATATTTATGTAATCTTGAAAAATAATGGTCTCTCTCTCTCTTTGACTCTGGTTATTTAAGTTTTTTTTTATCATCACTGATTTGAATGAAGGCACTTATTAAATTGACAAATTAAAAAAAAAAAGAATAGGATGGTCCTAAGAAGCACACAATTCTGCAAACTATTGTTAATTCATTACTCTTAACACCTGATCTTTTCCCAAGAACAATTTTTGTAGGGACTTTGAATATAGATCTAGCAACAGATTATGTGTCTGCTATCTCAGGATCAGCCTAGGAAAGTACCAAGATGATAACCCCCTGAAGGGTGGAAACCAAATAACCAGCAATTTTGAGTAGAGCAACCTATGAAATGGATAAAAATCATAAAAAGGTTCTCAATTCTCTTTGGCCCCTTTCTGATTCTCAATAGCATTGGAGAAGTATTAGAAAAGAGGAAAAAGAGTAGTAAGGATAATAGTTTTTTTAATCTCATATACAAACATATACAAAAAACAAAAATAAATATGTGAGTTACCTTTGTCCAATGACCGATTAGATGGTACAATGCTGGAATAATTTAAAATGCTATAAAAGGCTTAGTAGGTTGTCTTCTTACTAGCAAATAAAGGATTAGACAAAATTAGCTTTATTTTATTTTTAAAAGCAACAAGGAATAGCATTCATAGACTGATTTATTATTACTTTACAAAGATGGTTCACATTCCTGGAATGGTATCATTATCACGTCCACCTTTTGGAATCTTTAGCTTCATTCAACACTGATAACCTATGCTACCTCCTCTGCGACAAGTTGTCTGATCTACCAAGACATTGCTGATTTATCTCTTTTCAAATTACATGGTATTCACTTATGTATATTAATGTTGTATAAGCCCAACAAGTTGCCAGTTTGATAAAATTCCTCAAGGCCAAGTACTGTTTTTTGTATTTTTTCTTTGTATCCACAAAGCCTAGCTCAGTGCTTTGCATATAGCAGATGTCTATTAAATGCTTTTTGCATTTAATTGCACTCTTCCTTGTGGCATTCGCAAATGAACATAAGCAAACATACCACCATGAAAATGACTGCAGTATTATCTGTCAATATCTCTCAGAAGGTGAAGCAGCAAAATTGTAGGAAGAATTTTAGATCTCCCAAACTGTGATCTCCCTAACATATGACTGATTCTAATGATTTCAAAGCAAAATTTGAAGGGGCCAAGGGGAACAAAATTAGTAAATATGGTGCGGACTTTAATAAATGAGATACGAGAGACTTGTAGACTAAAAAATATCATCCTTTTGAATGTGTCATCACAGAGAGTCATAATTACATTGGCTTAGAATGGTGTAGTAGGTGAAAGTTTTGGTTAGAGAACATTTGGAAAACTAAACTGTGCTGTGAAATGATCCCCAAATACTTGCTAACTCAAAAGGCCATCTCTAACACCAATATTCTTCCAGTGCCTTTGTTTAACTATGAATCATAGAACATTATTACCTTGGAAGAATAAAAACTGAAAATAAGCCAAAGGGAATAGGAAAAAAAACATAGTGGGCATAAGTAGGCTTCATCATTACTAAAGATAATTTGCATCTAAGAAGTGGCATAAATGGCATTATTGAGGATATGCGTGACTGGAAAAGGAAATGGACCAGATAGTAAGAATAAAAGAAAACATGGACAACCAGAGTAATATACTGTTACATCCAAAAAATTAAAAGAATGAGAAGGCCATACATTGAGTTTAGGGGTTCCTTCCTCCAATAAGCATCTATATGTGGGTTTTATATAAAGACACAGAAAAGAGTCATACATTAAAAAGACATTAAAATATTGCTACATGGACCATATTGGAAGGTGGGACATACCAGCAGAATTATGGGTCCATCAAAGTATCTAATAAGAAAAACAGTTCTCTCCTTATTCAATTTTCAAGCACTATAGCACTTGGTCACAAGATACGTAAATAACCTTAGGACTTTGATCATTTTTTAAAACAAGATTTGTCTGGGGATCTACCTTAACATTTTGAGTCAACCTCTATTATTTGCATTGCACCCACCTAATAACCTTTTCTTTTAATGTTCTTCATGTAAAATTAGACATACAATATTTTGGAAAATTAGGAAAATGGGAGAAGGGAAAGGTTAAAAATGTACCTTCCTCCATGATACGTTCCTTATTATTCCAAAATTATAAGGTACATGAAGCATCTCTGTGTTAGGTTTATTAATCTCTGACAATAAATCTGGGAATATTTAACTGTAATCATTAGTCATTAGCCAGTAGGTAGCTAGTATAACCTATTAAGAGAGACCTCAGCTACGTGCTGGTAATGCAACAGTAACTGAACATTGTAACTCCTCAAGAGCAAACATCCGCTGTGCTTCTCAGCTTCAAATTCTGTAGACAATTAGGAAAACCTTAGAATGTAAAAGCAGTAAATTGCTTCTGGGTACTCAGCCTCAGAATCAGTGATGAGGTCCTTAGCATCACACACCACCTGCATGTTAATGGAATGTCAGTCTTGGAGATTTCTCTGTGCATGCAGCCTTATTCACTGGAGAGAATCTTGGAGGGACGTATGCTATTCACCCCAGACTAATTAATTATGAGAATCAAAAACATCATAAAATCTAACATTACTTTTACACTCTTTTGGAATCTGGTGGGCTGTTTAGTTTTCTGGAATACAAAATCAAAACATAATATTTGTAAACAGAACAGGAAAGCTTCTGGGATCTGGGGGATGGTGGCTAGAATTGTATTCTTAGGAATCCCAAGGTAGTTTTAATCCATTTTAGTTGAATATCTAAAAGCAAATACTTAAATAACATTGCAGTCTCCATCAATGTTAAGAATTCATTAGTCTTTATATTGCATATGAAATTTATTTTTAAAACAGAGGATTCAGGTACCTGCTCAATTTCCTTCTTTCCAACATTTACATTTAAAATCCATATTCACTTGTCTAACAATGATTTCTTTTTGCATAGAGGTTTGCCAAGGAACATAGAAAAATAGGAGTGAGGAATGCAAGTGATCATTAGTTGCTTGAGATATAATATGTAATATGACTGCCTGCATATTATAACACATCAAACTACCTTGGGGGTGAAGACACAGGTATCAGTATGACCTAGTGAAGAAAGCTCTCTAGGCACTGAACTAGGCAGAGATTACCAGAAGGACCTTGGCTCAAATACTTTTCTCCTTTAGATTTTTTTTTTCCCATTGAGAGTTGGCTTAGGTCAACAAACTTATTTTCGCATATACATTTTCTAAAAGGGAGAATAAGAAATCATTCAAACTGGATTAACACTCAGTTGATGAGAGGCTGCAGAGGGAAAGCAGAGAAGTATAATGAATAGACCAATGACTCTGAAGTCAGAGGACTCCAATCTCAGCGCTAGAATTTACTCCTTGTAGTATCTTAGGCAAATCACTTTCCTTCTTTAGGTGTCAGCTTCCTCCTATGGAAAATGAAGTTTGGATTTTATAACTCCTTTTACTCTCAAAATATATATGTGATCCTCTCTTATAATCCAGATCTTGAATGATTGATATCTGTCTTTTCTATCAATTTCTGTCTCAAGACAGCCAACCAGCATTTATTAAGCATCTATTATATACCAGGCACTGTTGTAAGCACTAGAAATACAGGGGGGAAAGGCTGAAAGCAAAGAACTCCTGATTTCAAGTAGTTTTTGTAGTTTAATGTAATTCTATTTGTTTCTCTGTTGAAATGATCTTCCTAGAATGTAGGTCTGAGCATAACAACATCCATACTAAATAAACAGCTGCTACTATACCCTCCTGGATAAAAACAAAATCATTCAGCATTTAAAGCCATTTATAGCCTGCCCCTCCCCCTATTCATTCTTCTTAAACATCAACTCACACCCCAGCCACTGTTCCCAATGCCTGAAATGCTCTCCTTCTTGGCTTCTCACATTCTGCCGGTAGCGTTCCTTGATTCACTTAATTCCAGTGCCTTCTTTTTGTTGGTTATGTCTAATGTATTTTGTATATAGCTTGTTTTTATATAGTTGTCTGCATCTTGTCTCCCTCATTGAACTGTGACTTTTTTTGGTAGCAGACTCTTTTTTGCCTTTTTTTCATCTTCCTTTGTATCCCCAGCACTTAGCACATTCCTCACACATAGTAGGTGTTTAATAATGTTTGTTTATCTAGTCTGTCTCTGTCTCTGTGTCTGCTTCTTTGTCTCTATTTATTTCTGTCTCTACTTCTGTTTGACTCATTCACTGCTTTCTTTCTTTCTGGGGATTTTTGGATTTTTATAATCAATATGTTTATTCAAGAGAGTTCTAAGTGTTACTATTGCTCTTACATGGTAATAGAATTGTTTTCTATTCTACTCAATATTTTAGAGAAATTTTAATGACTTTTAAAATTTTGTAGTGACATTGTAAAAAAAGTCTATTAAATAAATACCATAAATAAAGTGAACAATTCAACATGTATTATTTGGTGAGGGAAGGAAGTTAGTGGAGAGAAACTATGTCATCTTAATTTTTCAAGTAAAATAGACAAATGAATTATTAATACGAATCATTTGCAGGTACAAAACATTGGAGGAAATCTTTAAAGTCCACTAATTATGTAACTTGGGTGATTATTAGCCTTCAGCCAAAAGAGATTCCCATACCTAAGGGATACTTATTGCTGCTCCTGGGACTTAACATGCTAATGCCTTCTAGTGTTCTACTGGGGAATTTGACACCTCTGGAAACCAGAGTAGTAATTCTCCTAGGAGGGAGTGATGGGCTCCCTAATTTAATGGTGAGTGTAGGTAGCAATACAGTATCACACAGACTTGTTTCTTAGCAAATCTAAAGAACCTAGTAGTATATAGCCACCAAGGCAGCAGATAAATCCTAAAGGTGAGGATGGTCAACTACTACCTTAAAAATGAAGAAAACAGAAAAATTGAGATTCAGTTCATTAACCATTTACTAAATGCCTGCTATATATGGAGAGGACTGTATGAGGTTCTGGGAATTGATGTCAAGAGTAAAAAAAAGGGGGCGGAGCCAAGATGGCAGCTGGAAAGCAGGGACTAGCATGAGCTCCCCGCTGAGTCCCTCCAAAAACCTATAAAAATTGCTCTGAACAAATTCTAGAAATGCAGAACCCACAAAACAGCAGAGGGAAACAGGGCTCCAGCCCAGGACAGCCTGGATGGTCTCTGGGTGAGGCCTATTCCACACAGAGCTGGGATCTGGGAGCTGGGATGGAGCAGAGCAGAGCCCAGGGTGAGTTGCTTGGACCAACCAGACCAGGAGCCGGGCGGAGCGGGCCCTAGCACCCTGAATCAGTGAGCTGCGGCAGTTACCAGACTTCTCAACCCACAAACACCAAAGACAGTGGAGAAGGTTAGTGGGAAAAGCTGCAGGAGTGGAAGGAGTTCAGGGTTCGGCCACTGCCCCCAGGGCAGCAGAGGTGGGGCAGCTACAGCTGCTGTTGCTTCCGGCCCCAGGCCCACCTGGTGGGAGGAATTAAGTGGCAGATCTGAGCAGGAGTGCACAGCCTGTTGAAGATCTAAGCCCAGTCCGGGTTGGGGGATCTTGGGGAAGGAGGAGTGCTGGTGTGGCAGAGCAGGTGCATTCCCCTCAAATGTGGAACACAGAACTCTTTAGTCTACAAGCAGTCATACCCCACTGAAAAACTCAAGGGTCAAGTTAGTTGGTTGGGAATATGGCCAGGTAGCGAAAACACACCCAGATTCAGTGTCAAACTTTGGATCCTTTCTTTGGTGACAAAGAAGACCAAAACATACAGCCTAAAGAAGTCAACAAAGTGCAAGAGCGTACACCAAAAGCCTCCAAGAAAAACATGAACTGGTCTCAGGCCATGGAAGAGCTCAAAAAGGATTTGGAAAAGCAAGTTAGAGAAATAGAGGAAAAATTGGGAAGAGAAATGAGAAGGATGTGAGAAAACCATGAAAAAGAAGTCAATGACTTGCTAAAGGAGACCCCAAAAAATACTGAAAAATACACTGAAGAAAACAACACCTTAAAAAATAGACTAACTCAAATGGCAAAAGAGCTCCAAAAAGTCAATGAAGAGAAGAATGCCTTGAAAGGCAGAATTAGCCAAATGGAAAAGGAGGTCCAAAAGACCACTGAAGAAAATACTACCTTAAAAATTAGATTGGAGCAAGTGGAAGCTAGTGACTTTATGAGAAATCAAGATATTATCAAACAGAACCGAAGGAATGAAAAAGTGGAAGACAATGTGAAATATCTCATTGGAAAAACCACTGACCTGGAAAATAGATCCAGGAGAGATAATTGAAAAATTATTGGACTACCTGAAAGCCATGATCGAAAAAAGAGCCTAGATATCATTTTTCAAGAAATTATCAAGGAGAACTGCCCTGATATTCTAGAGCCACAGGGCAAAATAGAAATTGAAAGAATCCATCGATCGCCTCCTCAAATAGATCCCAAAAAGAAATCTCCTAGGAATATTGTCACCAAATTCCAGAGCTCCCAGATCAAGGAGAAAATACTGCAAGCAGCTAGAAAGAAACAATGTGAGTATTGTAGAAACACAATCAGAATAATCCAAGATCCTGCAGCTTCTACATTAAGAGATCAAAGGGCTTGGAATACGATATTCCGGAGGTCAATGGAGCTAGGATTAAAACCTAGAATCACCTACCCAGCAAAACTGAGTATCATTCTCCAAGGCAAAATATGGATTTTCAATAAAATAGAGGACTTTCAAGCTTTCACAGTGAAAAGACCAGAACTGAATAGAAAATTTGACTTTCAAACACACGAATCAAGGGAAGCATGAAAAGGTAAACAAGAAAGAGAAATCATAAGGGACTTACTAAAGTTGAACTGTGTTTATTACATTCCTACATAGAAAGATGATGTGTATGATTCATGAGACCTCAATATCATAGTAGCTGAAAGGAATATGCATATATATATATATATGTTTATGTGTATATATATACATAAGTGAATGTGCATGTATGTATGTATGTGTGCATATATATATATATATATATATATAGAGAGAGAGAGAGAGAGAGAGAGAGAGACAGAGAGAGAGACAGAGAGAGAGACAGAGAGAGAGAGAGAGAGAGACAGAGAGAGAGAGACACAGAGAGAGAGAGAGAGACAGAGAGAGCAGCCACAGGGTGAGTTGAAGAAGAAGGGAAGATATCTAAAAGAAATAAAATCAAATTAAGGGATGAGAGAGGAATATATTGAGAGAGGGAGATAGGGAGAGATAGAATGGAGTAGATTATCTTGCATAAAGGTGGCAAGAAGAAGCAGTTCTGTGGGAGGAGGGGAGAGGGCAGGTGAGGGTGGAATGAGTGAATCTTGCTCTCATCAAATTTGGCCTGAGGATGGAATACCATACATACTCAATTGGGTATCTTTCCCCACAGGAAAGAAGAGGGAAGAAGATAAAAAAGGGGGGGATGATGGAGGGGAGGGCAGATGGGGGTGGAGGTAATCAAAAACAAATACTTTGGAAAGGGTGCAGGGTCAAGGGAGAAAATTCAATAAAGGGGGATAGGTTAGGAAGGAGTTAGTCTTTCACAAAAAAAATAGTTCCTGTCTTCCTAAATCTTAGATTCTGAGGTAGGGGTAAGGTAGGGAAGGAGAAAGAAGGGTATGTACAGAAACAAACAACTACAATACAAAATAGTATATAAATTTGTAGGGCGGTGTAAGTCACTATGTGATATTTTTTAAAAAGGAAAAAATGTTGTCAATAACTAAAAGAACTACAGGTTTCTTAGAGCAAATAATAATTTTGTTGAACTTCAAAGGATGGATAGGAATTTCATAGACAGAGAGAGCGTTAAGATGTTGTATGTATAAGGAATATACTAAGCCAAGACAAGGAAGTGTCAAAGTACATGTTGTGTATGGGGAGATGGAGAATATCTCTCTGCTGCCCACCCCGTAAGAAAGCAAACACTTTGATTTTGATTATACATGTGACGTTATGCCATATTTCCATATTAGCCATGTTGCAAAAGAAAATACAAACAAAATAAAACAGTAAAAATAAAGTGTTTTAAAATATACTTTAATACATAGGGTTGAATCCAGGGGAGAAAATGAGATTTACAAAGGAGTATAAAGCAAAGGGAAAACAAGTGGATGTGAAGAGAGAAAATTATCTTAAGATTTTTAGAAATCTGTGGAGTTGGGAATGAGAGTTTTAGTTTTTCAGAATACCCTTCAATGAGGAGAGAGAAATTTTCCATCAGGAAATACCATAGAACTGGAGATTCAAAATTTCAGAATTGGGAGTTTTAGCCAATGATACAGACTTTTTATGAGTTTTCCTGACTCTGAGGGTGCAGAAGGAAGAAAGAAGGTCAATATTATAAAGTCTATTTGTTTTGACTGGTTTAGCTCCAAATATATCAGCTATACTCACTCAATTAAGATATAAGCAGGCAGCATGTCTTACGGCAGACAAAGTAATGGATATTTTAAAATGCCAAATAACAAGGCACATAAAAGGGCAGGGCGTATCAAATAATTAGTTCTCAGAATATAGCCAAATGTTTTCAGATATAATTTGACTTTGGCAGCTTCCTGCTATTTTCTGGTTACCGACTTGCACTTATCATCCTTGGTTGCCAAAACTAATGTCATCCATTGAAAATCATCTAAATGGGGGACATTATTTTCTACCTCCTCACACTTACCCCGTTAATCTACATATACCCAAGTTTCTCTTAAATGTGTGTTGGTGGAGGAGTAAGGGGGAGAAGTATAAAGAAAAAGTTTATGGGGGCATGATGCCAAAACAATCAATTCATTAAGTCAACAAGCTAGTTTAATGATAAAGTATGTCTTTCCAATTAGCTATCCGAGTGAACTGAATGACAGTTTACTGAAAAGAATGGATCAATAACCCCAAATGTGCCCTCTATTATTCTTTCTCTGAACCTAGATTCAGATTACTGATTTTATTTTTTAATAAGAAAAGCAAAAGTAATTTTTAAAACGCCCCAGGGTTCAGGAACATGGGCTAGTCTAAGATTAGGAAATACTGAATAAAATGATTAATACCAGCACATCAACTTGTATTAAGAGGGGCTGGAAACTAAGAAAGTTAAGGAAGAAAAAAAAGAACCTGTTCCAGGAACAAGCATTGTTCATACTTGAATGCTTGACTCTTTTTCCCCCTTTGACTAAATAGAAATCATCATTGTGTGTATTATAGACTGATAGAACTAGATGCCCAAGAATGGATTCCTCTAACATTTGCATCATGAGATTTAACACCCTGTCATGTACCTCCTCGTGGAACAGCGAAATATGCACCAACACAGCACATTTGCCAGATTCACATATTTTTAAAATGTTTGCTTGAAGAAGTTTGTTTGTTGAGCCATTAATGTCAGTTGATTATACTCCTGTTGCTATTGCTGTCAGTAGATTTCCTTGAAAATGAGATGCTTTGATTCAGTATGTGAGACTAAAACCGTACATATAAGTACTAAAAACCACTCATTCCTTTGTATTTTAAATAGGTAGGTACATTGATATAATACACATACTGTTGGTTTTCTACAGAATATTGAAATACACTGTAGACTCAAGTTGTATTTTTACTATCCACCCAATTTGGGTTTTCTACTTGCTTTCAAATGTTCTTCCTTGTTGCTTTTAATTCCTTCCTTCAATGTTGAGGATGATATTAAATAGTAGTTTGTTACATCAAAGAAATCCTAAGGCTCAGCCCTCATCACTATCTTTCTTCTTTAGAATAATTCCAAATTACTGTCCAGAATGAATAGACCAACTTATAGTTCCATTAAAATGTATACATATGTTTGCCATTCTCTAATCCCTGCAACATTGGCCGCTTGTATTTTTCCTCACCTTTGCTAATTTTTGGGGTGTGAGGAAAAACTTTAGAGGCATTTTGCTTTGCATTTATTTTGTCTGTAAGAGCAATCTTTCACATTATCTTCTTTTGAAATTTTTTGTTTATATACTTTAATGACATTCATTTGGGATTAATTGGTCTTATTTATATTAATTCCTTATATACCTTATGTTTTAAACCCCTTTCAGGTATAATTAATATTGTAACTCCTCCTTTGATTATTTGCCTTTTTATCCTAATTAAATTTATTCTATATGACAAAAACTTGTTTTTAAATTTTATATTATCTCTATATTTCTCTGCTTTCCTTTTGTATAATCTGCATGGATATTCTTAGTCTTTTTATTTTATCTAAATGACATTTTTCTTGGTTGTCATTTTATTTGTCTAGAACTTTAAAGGATCCCCTCAGCAGGTTGGTCAGCAAAATAGTAAACCTATAAATGAATTTATATAGTATAATAATTCTTATTATATTGTTTTGGCCCATCCATGAACAGTGAATTTTCCTCTAATTTCCTCCATTCTTTTTTCATTTAAAGTAGTGCTTCCTAAATTTCCTTTGTTTTCAATGGACTACTTTGGCAGTTTGGTAAAACCTACAGATACCTGATCAGAATTTAAATGCAAAAATAAAATGCATAGAATTTGTGGGAAGCCAATTATGATGAAATATATTTGCCAAAATATTAAAGAAAACAAGTATCTAGTCACCATGTTAAGACTCTTTTGTTCAAAGAATGTTTTATAATTGTATTCAATTTAGTTTTGAGAATGTGTTGGTAGATTGACTCCAAATATTTTTAATATGTATTTTCTGTGATTTTAATGATATTTCTCTTTCTATTATGCTCTTTAGATTTTGTTATTGCTATATAGAAATACTGATCAGCATTGATCATTCACTTTGTATCCTGAGGCAATCACCTCAATTAATATTTCTTTTTTTTAAAATTTTACCAGTTCTCTGGGGTTTTCTAAGTAAACCATTATTTCATCAGCAAATAAGAAACCTAGATGTTAATATATTTTTAAAAAATGCTTTCTAATGCTGTAGTATACAGAGATGTATACACTTTTTCGCACACATATATATCTATATATGGGCACATATATGTGTGTTTATTCACATTATTTCAGTTTTCACATTCAAAAAGTTTTCAATGAGTATTAACCACTATATCGAATTTAGAAATATCTGAAATCAGGAAGGACACAAATATTGAGATACCATAATTTATTAAAATATAATCATAACAAATAAACATTAGACTTAATTTTCTCATTTAACACCATATTATGGCATTACAGAATACTAAATGTGAGTCTATGACAATAATTTTAATTCATAATATAAGTAAAATTTAAAAAATGTCATTGCTGGTATATTTACCTAGTCCAATTCTAGTGATTATTACTAAAGGTCAGTAAGTGATGTTATTAAAGAGTCTTACCTATCTACCATCTTGAAAGATAGGCAAATGAAAGAACTAAGTCCATAAAACATAACTTTAGAATTAAATTTCTCAAAAGCAGACCATAGGTACATTCACTTTTTGCCTTACAACATGGTAGCTGAATTTTTATTTTCTAGTACACTTCATTTTGCCTCTTGGGTGCTAATATAAGGGAATTGTGACTTGTGTAAAATATACCATGTGTGAAGGCAATTTTCTGTTTTATATATAGAAAATATCAGAAATGTCTCCTTGATTTCACTGGACATTTTGAAAAATTACACATATATCCAGAAAATAAATCATCTCTTGAAAAATGTTCTGTTTTGTTCTCAATCAGTGTCATTGTCTTATCATGCATATCAAGTTTTATCATTTTTTTCTGCAAGCAACTTTATAAATAAGAATTAGATGTAGAAAGCATGACATATAGGGGGAAAAGTGATAAAAGGTAAATCAGGAAATGTAGATCTTAGTTCTAGCTCTATGCCTAACTAGCTAAGTCATTTACTTTCATCAGACTATACTTTCCTCATCAGACATTCAGTGAAATAATAATGTTGAATTGCATGAAATTCGGGTTGGATTAGGCTTCGAGAACCTTTTAGATAAAAAAAAAAATCTTTGCTTTGTAGTATCTACTCCATTTGTTTTTTATTTGAACTTTTACTCCTGAAATGTTTATAAGGGAGTACGGAATTAATAACTTTTATTAATTAAAAGGTTGAATATTCATTTCTTAACAAATTTAAATTTCAGAGTAAAGGAAATCATATCCTGAAATTGGGTCATTCATCTATGTAGCAAGTGTCTATGGTGAGTTGACTATGTACAAAACACTATTTTCTTGCCACTCAAGGCAGTACAAAATAAGTTTGAAATAATACTTGCCCTCTAGGAGTTTACAACCTTGTTGGAGAGATAAGTAATAGTCACTTGAAATAGTTAAATAACAATATACATATGATATGACATATGATAAACACTAAAATGTGGTTTAAATTTAATAATGTTATTGCAGTTGAGAAGCTGGGGAATTTTTTGTGGGATAAAGCAGCTGAAAAAAGCCTCATAGAGACAGCTGGGTTGTTCTGTGGGTAATATTTAAGAAACCAGAATCAGACACTATATCACAAAGTAGGGTCTATCCCAGTGGTGTAAAACTTGAAAAGAAATGAAACCCTGAAATATATTGACTTAGAACACCACAAATTAACATTATCTATGTTTTACTGTACTTTTATTTATTATGTCAAACATTTCTCAAATACATTTTAATCTGGTTTGGGCACTTGGGATTTTTCCATGAGTTTCAACCATCTGATCTACTCCATAAAAAAGTAGAAAATATTTCACCACCCTAAATCATAAATCAATAAGTACATTGAATAAGTCAGTGCTTTGTAAGAGGTAAAAAACAAAAAAATGAAACCAAGTTTCAGGCATAATTATTCCACTACTAACCATTCTCTTACCCTGTTTTATCTCATGAAGAAAGTGGCCCAAGACTTTCTGCAGTGTTTCTATTTCTTTCTATTAGCTTTTGACTTAATAAACAGGACCATGAAATGGTTTCAACTTCACAAGTCAAATATGGCTATAATCTCTTCTGCTCTTCAGGGCCCAATTAAAAAAATCATAGGGGGCAGGAATAGTTGAATAATGAGTTGAATACTAATCTTAAATAATGTCAAACATCACTCTGTTTATATATTTTATAACTTGAATAGTTACTGATTTAATTAAATGTACGATGTCTGGCAAGAGTAAAGAAAGAAAGATTAATTTCTTAATTGTTGGTAATTTTATTGTTTCTATCTAGCAATAGCCTTAAAAAGTAGCTGGATCATTTGGCTACTTATGGTCATAAATGTACCCATTTCATTAAAAGGAGGATTGCTGTATTTAGCAAGCATTTTCCAACAAGTAGGTTTGTAAATTCTAAAAATCTCCATCTAGGTCATTTCATTCAGAGACTTAGGAGATTCATTCTGAAGACAAATTCTTCTGATAGATAGACTAGTTCTACTTCAAATCAGTTAATGTATGGGAGCCATACTGAGGTTTTTCTATGGTTGAATCAGTCAGTTGATGATCCTAGCCTTAAATTGTTTTACCATTTGTATAGGGGAAACAAGATGTCATATTAGAAAGAGGGCTGGATTGTAGAATCAGAAACCTGAGTTGAATTCTGGCTTTGACCTTGACTACCTGTGGGAGCTTAGAAAAATCACTTAACTTCTCTCAGCCTCAGTTCCATAATATGTAAAATGGGAAAGTTAGACTAGATGTTGTCTAAGATCCTTTCTAAATCTAAATCCATGTTTCATAATCCGAACTTCTATGTTCTTGGAAAAATTTTAACTCTACCTGCAGATACCTTTGATGCCTGCATTCATGCTGAAGCAGCTAAGTCTTCTGTTAAGTCAGGAATAAAAGTTTGACTATATATTATAATTTTATTATATTATATGATTTATTATAATCACTCAAATGATATATCAACCCTCAAAGACATGGCTTCTTTGAACTAAGCCTATCTCTTCAGCCTCCACAAAGGGTTAATACAAAAACTATTCATTTTAACAGCATTTCTATTTTTTCATAATATCACATTGAAGATATCATCCAAAGTAGTATCTAATGTCCCTTACACAAGTATTCAAGTGGTAAATTACTCTCTGAATTCAGTTCTAGAAAAAGTTTTGTCTGCAGATGAATGTGTGCTTCTTTTTGTCAGGCAATGAATGCTACTTTACTTGATATTTCCTTCATCCAGGAAACAGTACTACATTAAACGTCCAAATAGCATTATAGCTACTCATATATCCGACAAAAATTATTCTTCCTTTTCCAAAAAGATGGTTTTCATTCTGCTATTATGCTTAGATGTCCCATACTGTATATTATCTTACTTTTTTTTAGCAATTTTGAATTGTTTATGAAGATGCAGGTAAAAAAAGACAGGAAAGAAGAAGGAAGCTAGCAGTAAGAAGAAACGAAAGAAAAGAAATAGACTAGAAAGAGAAGGAAGAACAAGGAAAGAAAAAAAAGGAAGAAAGAAGAGAAGAAAAATATTAAGGAACCCAGAAAGGTCCTGGTACTCATTGAAATCTCTGGCATATGGACTCACAAGTCACAGATCCCCTTTGGATTTGAACTTCCTCATCATATTAGAAGAACTAATTGATCTCTAAGGTTCCTTCCAGGTCTTAAATTCTGAGTCTGTCTGTATTGGAAGACAAGAAACTTGTCTCATTATACTTTCTAGAGTTTTAGTCAATTTAAATGAATCAATTGATTAATTTCTTTTTTTAATTTCCATAATTTCATTTTGATTTATTCTTTTCAATTCCTTGATTCATTCTGCAGCTATAGTCTGAAGGTGACAACTAATTCTGCTACATTTTTGCTTCAGGTTTGGTCATTTTTAATGCTATATGGTTCACATATTTTCTGTACAAGAGGTATTTGAATTCAACGACGATGAATTACTTTCCTACATCTCTTTAACATATTCTTTAGGTCCACTTAGACCTAGAGAATCATTAACCTGGGCTTTATGTGATTAGAAAAAGATAACTGCATTTGAATTTAATTGATTACCTTTGCAGTCCTATCAATTTTATTTCATGCATTTAAACACCATTCTGTGAAGGGATCCCTACTTTACCAGATGTCCACAATACACACAGAAAGATTGAGAACCTTTGACTTGATAAACTATCACAGGTGTTGGGTTAAGGTGATAATTTGCACCCTATATGTTATACATTGAATACAATGTGGAAATCTCTGCTACACACAGACCCAGACACTGACTCTGCCTCTATGTAAAACACTGTCTCTGTTAAATTCAGTCAAAAGTTGAATTTACCCAAACAAACAATTATTTGGAAACAAATAGTTAGCAATAACAAAAGAAAAGAATTGCCAAGGAGAAGCAAGCAGTGGTTGAAATCAGCCAGTAACTATGTTGAATTCAATTTGAGTCTCTTCTCCATTTTGTCTCCTTAGCCTTCAAATCTGATATACATGTATATGTATGTGTGTGTGTGTATATATATATATATATATACATACATACACACACAGATACAGACACACACACACACACACATACACGCATACATACATATATATAGGGAAAGCCCTACCATTGTTTAATTAAATGGTAAACCACAACATTTACAATATAGCATAAAATTAAAGCCATTACTTAATTGCAAATAGAAATTTAAACGTTATGAATGAGGAACACAGTTGCCCAAATGTCTAGCTCAGGGGCACTCCAGATCATACTTCAGGCAAAATAACTTGCCTGCTGATACTGACCTCAATGATAATCAGGAACATATGGTGACATAACAACCACTAAGTGGACTGTTGGAGTAATGTCCTCCAGGTTTTTCTTAATAAAAGTGTTGCTTATTGAGCACTATAGAAAATCTACAGTGGCAATATATGCAAAGAAATGCTTACAAAACCTGCAGCTATTATGCATAAGATAAATTCTGTGAAAAATCTTCTTTTCCAAACAAAAAAGGAAAAACACATTAGAAAATGGCAGAAAGTCAAAAGCATTACCTAACAACCCTGTAACTCCCAGTGGAATTGATGAACTCAGTATAGTAACAATCTATCAATGGCATGCACAAGATTTGGTAACAGAATCAGAATAAAAATACTGAATTATCTATTGAGAATATTACGGCTGTTTTCCTTCCCCTGGGAACTGGTTTACAAGAAATATTTATTAAAGTGAATTTCCAGGTTGGAAGTCTCAGTGTAAGTGCTTGAAATCACATAAAATTTCATTTGGATTTAACTCTGAAATTATACTACATTCATCACTGAATTAACTAGCGCCAATATTTCCAACTCAGAGTTTGATGAAAGCATAAATTGTATTTGAGTACAAACCTATGATATTTTATATATTGGTTATATGTGTTCTCCTTATGTGAAATCACTGGTAGGACAGATCTGCCCTTCTAATAACAAATATAGTCCTTTGATGAAAACAGCTTTTAGAAACACCAATTTCTGGCCATATTTGTACTAGGAATGGCATGCCAGATGGGCAAAATCTTCTCTCCTTTTCTGCTGGCTCTCTCGGCCATTGGTAAACAACAATAAACAACAGCCCTCAACTTCCATTTATGTTACCATTATGAAGTGTGTGTGTGTGTGTGTATGTGTGTGTGTGTGTGTGTGTGTGTGTGTATGTGAGAGAGAGGCAAAGAGAGACAGAGATGGAGACAGAGAAAGATGGACAGAGAGAGATGGAAGGGAGGGAGAGAAGGGTAAAAGTGTTATTGGATTGGGAAGATGAGATAAAATATATAGGGCAAGACTCAATGTTCTGTCAAATTTGGCAGGTGGTGTGGCATTTCTTATAATCAAAACTGTGTCTTTGGCCATCTTATGAGTGCAAATTTACCTAATTCCAGGTAATATAGAGAGAAATCACATCAATAGTGTCAAGGGAAATTGTAAGCAGCGTGTTATCAATATCGTGATGGGGCTACCATTCGAATTCCTAGTCTTTACCTCGATTCTGCTGCTAATTAGTGTCCGGACTTCCTGAAAGTTATTTCCAATGTCAGTAACTTAATTTATCTGAAGTCAAATTCCTAAGTGTTTCTTTGCTATTAACATGATTTTTCTTTTTCTTTTTTTTCTTTAATCATTTTGATGGTTTATTCCCACATACTTTTGTATCTGAGTATAGAAAGAAAATAACTTTATAAATTTACATCCCCTATGAAGAAATACAAAAGTGATATTACAACAGCATGTCATTATTTAAAACTAAATATTTATGTAAAAATAGTCCTCCTTTTACAAAAGACCAGGACTAAAATAACTGGACAACAATAGCATGAACCCTTAATATTTTTAGACTGTTAGTCTGAAACATCAAATTTGTCACAGATTGCTTTTGTAATGACAATAATTTGAAAATAGTTTTATGTTATTTGAAAAATAAATTGGATCCTCCAAAAGGGTAGATGTACAAAATAGAAAATGTGAAAGTTAGAAAAAACTCAGGCATTACAAAAGAAATTTGAAGGTCAGATCATTTTCTTGAAATAACAGTTGTGGTACTATAGTCTCAAAGTTCAAAAGCCCATCTTTCCTTAATGTCAACTAACAATAAATGACAAAAGTAGAAAGTCACATGTTCTATCTGTCATTCAGATGATATGAGGCAATTTTGTTAATGTTTTCAGGAAATGCACTTCATGATGTCCTTTATCTGGGTGTTTATTGGAAAGCATCAGCTATGTAATAGCAAAATATTTTTGTCATCTTTCAGTTGTTTCAGTCATATCTGGCTTGTTGTAACCTCTTTTGGGGTTTTCTTGGTAAAGACGCTGGAGTTGGTTTGTCATTTCCTTCTCCAGATCATTTTACAGATGAGAAAACTGAAGGAAGCAGGGTTAAATGAGTTGCCTAGGGTTGTGTTTGAGACTGCATTTGAACTCAGGTCTTCCTGACTCTAGGACCAGCAGTCTATCCACTGCACCACCCACCTGCCCCTAAACAAAATATATCTATAATTTAAAAGTGAAGTGATAATTGCTTATATTCGTCACAAGTTGCAAAGGCATGGTTTGTTGGAGTCTTTTTCATTGGAGAGAGTACCTGCATTGACGATATGGGATTCCCCAACATTTTGAAGTACTGATTTTTTCTAAACATTTCACAAGTAGAACATGTAGAATAAAAAAGATTACTGACTAAATAGTATGATATTAAAAAGGAATGCACCAAAGTAATAAATATTATGAATGGATTTTTGAAGTTATTTTAATCAGGATGTTGTAGAAAAAGGAAGAAATTTAGTGAATAATTTATCTCCTTTTTCCTCAGCCAATTGATTTGGAAGATGAGGACTGGAACACTCAACAGGGCAGGGAAGGCACACAAAGACAGGATGACTATTATCGCCAGCAACATTTACTAAGCAAATGCATGTACATAGCACTGTACAAGGTAATAGGCACGCGACAAGATATGGACATATCATGACTTTACAATATAGCTGGGAAAATAGGTCTTATGTATATAAAGATAAATACCAGAGTTTAATATGACTTGGTGGCCAGCAGACCTAAAAGGATGGATGATAGAACAAGCTGAGTGGAACACGATTTTATTGTCTTGGACTCTGTAAATCCAATATATTCTCTCCAACTCATTTGTTCTTGGTCTGCATGGGGATTTATCAAGTATCCCTTCTGGTCACAAATGCATTTATTTCAACCTGTTTCTTAATATATAACCTCCATCTCTGCTAATTTATCTCTCCTTCTAATCCTATTTAATTCCATAATGAACTCCACCTATCTAATTACTTTTAACATTATTTTTATTATGGTGTCATTCGCAGCTATTTCATGATAATAATGAGAAAGGGCCTCCTCCATGTATGCTTTTGCAGACTTTTTTTTCACATTACCCCTCTTCATGCACTGTATGTTCCAGCCAAATTGGCCTACTTGCTGTGCCTTGAACTTGGTATTTCAATAGCCTCTGCTGTGCCTTGGCACAAGCTGTTCTCTGCATCTGCAATTCCTTCCTTCCTTGGCCTCTTAAATCTCTCTTCCTTTAATGCTCAACTCAGGTGCTATTTCCCACAGGAAGCCATTATTAATCTCCCTAGTTGTTACTGCTCTCACTGTCAAATTATATATTTGCTTATCTTTGTAATCGATCTGTTCTCCCAATAGAATGTAAGCTTCTGGAGGGGAAAACCAAAACAAGACAAAATATAAAAAGGATTTTGTATTATGTCTTTCTAACTCCAGGCCCAGCACAATGACTAACATAATACAACCTTAATAAATTGATGTAGACTTTAATTGAATTGTTATATTCTAGCATCATGATCAGCGTTTCTATTGTCCTCATTCATTATCTTCTTAAGTTCTTTTTGAAGGTTTTGACTTATTTTATACTTTTAATGGAATTTGCACTGTGATGCTGAGATAACTGTAGCACAGTAAATAAAATGATGTATTTAAGAATCAGGAACATCTGACTTCAACTCCTGCCTCCAATATTTACTAATTGCATGGCCCCAAACAAATCATTTACTTTCTCTGGGACTCAGTTTCCTCATTTGTAAAATTAAAGGTTTAGACTTCATGTCCTCCAACGTACCTTTCAGCTCTCAATAGGGGATTATGTGATCATATAAATGAGATCCAATATAGACTGATGTAAGTGTTAACCATTGATTTCACCCCAAATCCTTATAAAGCTGTTCCATTACATAAAATTATATAACACCATTTATTATTGTAAATAAGCCCATCAACCATTTGTTAACTTTTTAAAAAATTGAAATGGTGGGGTTTATGACTCAGGGCAATATCAGTGCCATCAGAAATTACAGATGGGTGATTTTTAAGATGAATGGGCTTATTGGAGCAAGGAAGATTGAGTAACAAAATGCTAGTGACTGTATAATACGCTTCCAGTTGCTAAAATTTAGCACCTACCAAATATCTACCAAAAACATGACCTGGTCACTTACATCAAGAGCTCATTGTTTTGTTTTTTTTTTTTTTCCAAAAGTAACAAATGACAAATCATTGTACTTTAATTATAGATTTCACAATATACTTGAGGATTCAACGAATAAATTCTACTGGAACTCAGCTATTATTTCGAGATAGATTATACCTATGTAAACACACTATTATTTCCTTCAATAGAATATAAGGTCCTTGACATAAGAGACTGTTTCCTTTGTATCACCCATGCCTGGTATAGTGCCTAACACATAACAGAAATTGTTAAAGTACTTCTTGATTGGTGGATTAGTTGACACTGACAGACATTGCCTACAATTGCCTGTACATAACATTGATCCATGAAAGATTTTAATAGGAATATCAAATAATCTCCTAGCTTCATGAAACAAAATAATTTCAAGAAATATTTAGCCAAAAAAATTTATAAAAAAATTAACCTTTTCATCTTAATTACCACTGGAGTTATACTAAAGATCATTATGAGCATATAGAAGATCAGCTTACCCTACACTACTTTTCTCCAAATAAGAAAAGGTGGTTATTTTATTCAACCTGTAATACTCTGCAAAATATTCAATATAAAAGAATAATAATAGGATAGCAACTTGTCCCAGGACCATTCCAAGTTCCATAAAATATTATTAGCTCTTGTGAGCTATCTTAGACCTTCTATGATTAAAAATAGAATAGCACAGAGATCATTTCTTTGCTCAAGCTGAACACTAATTGTGTATTATTAACTAGAGAAGGAATAACAAAGTTGTTCCTGGGGTCATAAATACTGGTGGAGGGATCACATATCTCATGGGTACTCAATAAACATCGATGTTTGAATCTGCGTCTAAAGGAAACTAAAACATTCTGTCAATTCAAGACAAGGATAATCATACTGAAATTTATGGTATCGGTATCATAGAGAATAACCGGTCGATTGTATTTGTCACTTTTCAACCATTTGCCTTGGCTTCATCCAGATGTCAATTCTCAAACAGATATTACTTAAACCATGTAGCAGTCCATTTTTAAGAATTCTGTAGACACATAGGCACTGGACTGTGGAATACTAATCTTAAAGCCATTACAAAATCTTTGCTAATGATTTAGTGGAAGAAGACAAATGTTTAAATGCTCCACTTTTGCTTTATAGTTAAAAAAGCAAAAAGGAAATTCAGTACGCAATTCAATAAGTCTTTTACCAAGGAGTAGCAACATCTAGTTAATTCACTTTGTGAATATGTTCCCAAGGCATGCATTCATATTTTTGACCACAATGAGAATGAATGAAGAGTTAATTCAATTCAGGAAACATTTATTAAGTGGCTACCATGTTCAGGGTTGTGTACATTATGCTTAAGATACAAAAATAGGTTAGACACAGTTTCTAGTCTCAAAAAACTAACAATCTAGGAGGGGGAAGATAAATACTCAAAACATTCAAAGAAAAGGGAATATGTTTTAAGTACAAGGAACAAAGTTATGCAAAGTATCAGGAGAAAATTGAAGACAGATCACCTTCAGCTGGGGAGATGAGGAAATGCTTTTTGTAGGAAGTGGCATCTGAGTTAGGCCTTGAATGAAAGGAAGGACTTCATTGGGCATGGGTTGAGGCAGGGAACATGAATAGATTTCATTTTAGGCCTGAGAAAGTGGCATGAGAAGAGGTACAGAAATGAGAAAAAGTGAGACAAATAGAGTGGACAGAAATTAGTTTGCTTTTATTGCAACATAAACTCACAGGAGACTTCAGTGAGATAAGATTAAGCTGGATCTAGATAGTGGAACCCCTTAAATGCTGAGATGAAAAGTTTATAATATCTCTAATAGTGCAGTGGTATATGCTTATCAATGCATTAGGAAGATTTATCAAACAGCAATGGAAAATGTCCATCGAAAAGAGAAAGACTGGAGTGAAGAAGACCAGATGCGGGGCCGGGCTGATACAATTGTCTGGGTCAGAGTTGTCTATCATCTGGCCCTGCCAGAAGCAGATTAAAATGCAATTATTTAACAAATAAGGAAATATTTAACAAAACATAATAGCTGTTAACACATCTTTTTCTAAATCAATATGTTGCCCACAGGGATTCTTCTGTATGGTTTAGTGGCCCTCTGTTTCTATTTGAGTTTGGCATCACTGATATTGGGGAAACTAGGTAACACAGTGGATAGAATACTCAGCCTGGAGTCAGAAAGACCAGAGTTCAAATGTGACTTCAGACAGACACTTACTAGATGTGTGATCCTGGGTAAGACACATAACGTAACCCCTGCCTGCATAAAACCAGAGGAGGAAATGGCAAACGACTCCAGTATCTTCATGGACAGTTGGTCCACAAGGTCAGGAAGAGTCAGACACAACTGACTGGTTTAGGTGATAACAACAAGTCACATTTATAGAATGCTTTCAGTTGTACAAGGAACTTTATTCACAATATCCTTGTGAGGAGCAATTATTTTTATTTCTGCTTTACAGATTACGAATCAGGCTCAGACAAATAAGGTAACCTGTCCAAGATCCTGGTATGATTTGGACTTAAATATCAGTGTTTTAATTCTAAAACTCTAAAGTGCTTTTTAGACCATCCCATTTTATTTCAGTAGAGTATAGTGCCACAAAAAATTACAAGACAGTGGGAGTGGCGGTCAAAAGTGTTGTATACTACAGATGATCAAAGGGCTTGGGGTCTAGAGTGGAGGGTATTGAACCCAATTTGGAGGGGACCAAAAATGAATGGATGGAGAGAGGCTGAAGGCAGCAAGTGAACACAACTGTCTTGAGAAATTTTGATATTAAAAGGATGGAGGAAGAGAAACACTATCTCAAGGGAAATAGTAGGTTGAAAAAATATATTTTCTTTAGGATAGGGGCCAGTTTCTCATATTTGTAATCACATATGCAGGAGCCAGGGGGATATAAAAAGAAAATTCTGTCTCGCCTTCAAATATCCCATGCTCTAAAATTATTCCTCCTCTCTTTGCATCTTCAGTCTCAAAAAGAGTAATGTACATTCTTTCTCTTCTGTTTATATCAGCTATAAGAAAAGCAGGCTATTTAACCAATTCTGAATGAGTGAAAATAATAACAAACACTCAAGGGCAGTCAGCACTTTATGAGAAATTGATTATCAAGACAAATAATCCTAACTGGTAGAATATCCAGCAAGCATGAAAGATATTTTGAAAATGGAGATTAGCAGTGTGTCCTTTTGTTGACACTATGGACAACTGATGTCTATTTACTAGTCTACACTTCCTCTTCTGCTTCCATGCCTTTATATTGTCCGTCCCCTGTGCCTGAGATGTTTTCTTTCCTTATTCCTGGCTCTGATTTTCCCTGTCTGCCTTCAAGTTTCAATTTAAATCCTTCCTCCTCCAGGAGGAATTTTCCAGTCTTCCCAGCTGTTATTGCCTCTGAGATTATCTTCCAACTACTCATACATCTTATATGTACCTAATTATTTACATGTTACCTTTTCCATTAGAATATGGCCTACTCAAAGACAGGAATTGTTTTTTTTCCCTCTCCCATCCCCCTTTTAGGTTTTATATCACCAATGCTTAGCACAAGACCTGGTATACCATCGATGTATAATAAATGCATGCTGACTAAGTCTGAGCAGCACTAAATCTGTGTACATTACTCCTACTCCCTTATATGCAAAAAGAAGAGAAGAGGGAAGTTTCTCATACTACTTTTAAAAGGTTGAAAATCCCTGGCACAAGATAATGTTTGAAGTGAATTCTAAGGATCTATCTATCATTGAAAGGTTTCTCCTTTTATCATCATAAAATAAAGAAAACTAAAGTTGTTTCATGTAGTACTTATCTTTTCTAGAAAACACCACTCCAAAAAAGGAACACATATTGTTTTTTGGAAGGGGAAAGGCAAGGCAATTGGGGTTAAGTGACTTACCTAACGTCACACAGCTAGTAAGTGTTAAGTGTCTGAGGTCAGATTTGAAATCAAGGCTTCCTCACTCCAGGACTGATGCTCTATTCACTGTGCTATCTACCTGCCTCAACACATATTATTTCTAAAAGATTTGTGGGTTTCTTATAAAAATACAATAACTTGTAGTTCAAATGTATGTGTGACTTCCTATTGAGATTCCAAGAAAACTTAAGGTGAAAAATTTAATTCTATCTGATTTGTTTTCCTGTATGCAATCACCAAGACATTTCACGGAATAATTCATGTCTTTAAAAAATACCATTCATGTTCTGATTACAAAAGAGAAAGGAAAAGGGATAGTTTTCAAAGGTGATGACTCAGCATGCTATTCATGAAACTATTTTTTTTCTCCAAATAAAGTAATGTAAAATTGGTCCTGTGTTGTAGTAATTTGACACCAAGATGGGTCTCCTGTATATAAAATTGAAGTATTCTCAGTACGATGATTCTGACATCATAAAGAAATTAAGAATTGGTTGAAGCAATCTTATTATTTCGTTGGAAATGATGTGGCTTCTGTCCTGAATGCAAAAAATTAAAACTAAAACTTAAGAGTATCATCATAATTATTTTCATTTATAATTCTGGGACAGAATTAGATAAGAAATCTGAAGTAACATTCCATAATGTAACTACCAACGATGTACCTACCAGCTTATCTATCAGAAATTAATATTTCTCCAGTTGTTTATTTCTGTGAAAACCATTTTGTAATTGTGTTCATATATTCTCTGGGTGTATCTTGGAAGGTAGACTCCCAAGTATTTTATATTACTTGGAGTTATTTTAAATGGAATTTCTTTTTATCTCTTATTGCTGGGTTTTATGAGTAGCATATAGAAATGTTGATGACTTATGTGGGTTTATTTTATATCCTACAAATTTGCTGAAGTTGTTTTTTTGATTAGCTTTGGGGGATTCTTTAGGGTTCCCTAAGCATACCATCGCATCACCTACACAGACTGAATTTTGTTTCCTTACATGCCTCTTTTATGTGACATAATTCCCCCCACTCTTCCTCTCCCTTTCCCCTTCTTCCACAACATCCGTCTTTCTCACTTATCAATTATATTGCATCATCCCAATGTAATCAACTCACTCCTTTGCCATCTTTCTATATAGAATCTTTCTAACTGCCCTGATAAAGATAAATTTCTTGAAAGTTACATGTATTACCTTCCCAGGAAGGTAAACAGTTTAAGCTTTTTTTAATCCCTTCTGAATTTTCTTTCATCTTTATCTCATTATGCTTTTCTTGAATCTTGTAATTGAAAGTCAGATTTTCTATTCTGCTCTGGTCTTTTGATCAGTAATGCTTGAAAATCTTCTATTTAATTAAATGTCCATTTTTTCCCCAGGAAGATTATACTCAGTTTTTCTTGGTACCTTATTTTTGGTTGTAAAATCAAATCTTTTGCCTTCTAGAATATTGTATCCCAAACCCCATGATTCTTAGAATGGTAGCAGCTAAATCCTGTGTGATCCTGACTGTGGCACCATGATATTTGAATGATTTCTTTCTGGTTGCTTGAAGTATTTTCTCTTAAACCTGGGAGCTCTGGAATTTGGCTCTAATATTCCCTGGCAGTTTTCATTTTAGGATCTCTTTCAGATGGTGACTGGTGTTTTTTTTTTAAATTTCTATTTCACCATCTGTTTCTAGGATATCAAAGCAGCTCTCCTTCATAATTTCATAAAATAAGATATCTAGGTTATTTATTTTATCATGGCTTTTAGGGAATCCAATAATTTCAAAATTATCTCTCCTCAATCTATTTTCCAGGTCAGTTATTTCTTTAAAAAAGCATTTTCTTATGTTTTCCCCCATTCTTTCAACATCGTTTTATTGTTTCTTGATGTCTCATTAGCTTCCAGTTTCCCAATTCTAATTGTTTAAGGAATTACTTTCTTCAGTGAGCTTTTGTATCTCTTTTTTTCCTTTGATCAATTCTGCTATTTAAGGAGTTATTTTAATTAGTGAAAATTTTTGTACTTTTTAAAATTTGATTCTTTTTAGGGTGTTATTTTCTTCACTATTTTTGTGCCTCTTTTACCAAACTGTTAATTGTGTGGTTTTTTAAAATTGTATTCCCTCATTTCCATTTATTTGTTTATTTTTTCCTTCTACCACTTTGATTTTGAAAATCAATTTTAGTGCATCAAAGAATTCTTATTGGGCTTATGTCCAATTGACATTTTTCTTTGAGGCTTTGCTCATAGCTGTTTTGACTTCATTGTCTCCTTCTGAATTTGTGTCTTGATTTTCTGTGTCACCTTAGTGGATTTTTTATGATCAGGTTCTATTTTTTTGGTCATTTGCTAATTGTTTCACCCTATTTCTTGATTTTGAACTTTCCGATAACATTGTGCTCTTTTTCCAGCTTTGGCGGGGTTGGGGTGGATAGCAGGAACATTGTTTCAAGCTTTAGGCTTTTTCATACTGCTGTTTTAAGTTAGTTCTGGTGATTTGGAAGTTTTCAGTGTTTCCAAGGTGGTACAATCTAAGTTAAGTTGTGATCATCAATCTCTTAGGAACAGAAATGATACTGTTCCTCAGGGTCCCTGACACCTTGGTAACAGAAGTGATTCTACTCCTCAGAGTTTCTAATTGCTTGTGTCCTAAAGCAATGCCACCTCTCAGGGCTTCTGCTCACTCTTGACCAAGAATGTTATTCTTTACTCTCCATCCTTGAACCCAGAAGTGGATATAGGCGATGGAGTTGCCAACCAGGCCTGGTCCTGTGTCCAGTGCTAGAACAGGCATCCACATTATTTCTTTCTGACAAATTTCTAAGCCCCTTTACCATCGCTAATTTGAGAGCCGCCAAAGCTGCTGCTGCTTCTATTGCCATCACTAAGTTGCACCGCTGGTATTTTATTCACTTGGGCTTTAGGGTCAGCCTCCACTCCCATGTCACAGATATCTCTTCTTGACCTCCTAAGTTGTCTTGGGCTGGAAGAATGCCTCACTCTGACTTTTGTTTGCTCTGTGACTCCAAAATTAAATTTGAGACATTATTTTAAAATTTTTGGAGGGGAATGTTGGAAGAGTTCAGATGAGTTGTTTTTTCTACTCTACCATATTGTCTTCATCCCCTGGAAGTATAACACATTACTTTAAACCAAAATGAATATTTCAGAGGAGAGAAAGCTATTCCTAGACAACTTTGATCTCAAGTCATCATTCAAGAAATGTATAATAAAAGGATGGTTTGTTCCATTTTAAAGATCAACATTGTATACTTTCAATGAACTACCAGACATTATAGATTACAAAATCATAATTCTTAAATTATTATGGTCCATAGGAATCTAATCTAACAGTATAATCTCTTTAACTCTTTGATATTTATTCATCTAAAATTGAACGTAACAGGTGGATTGCTTCAGTTGAAAAAAAGCCTATGAGAAAAATCCTCATCTATCAAATAGCATATATTTTTTCTCAAAAGTCAAATATCCTATTGGGTGTATGTATGTGTGTATGTGTGTGTGTGTGTGTGTGTGTTTTATATGTTTGTGGCTATATGTGTGTACATATGCCTGCTGGTATACATGTTTCTTATACTAATGACAACCAGAAACTCATCAGTAACTTCGTATTAGATAATTGGCTGATACGTTAAGAATTTAGGGGCCCATGTCTAGCATATTTCCAAAGCAGGACTTGAACTGAATTCTCATTGAATTATAGGTTAATTCTCTATACAGTGTCCCATGTTGCCTCTAGTCTCCATTAGTTTTAAAACATGGTAATTTCCTATTTCACAAGAGCAGTTGAAAACCATAAGTTTTGTAAAGTTTTGTCCTTCATTTTTTTAAAAGGAAGCCCCTGATATTTGAATGAGTTGAAAGAAAATATTTGCAAAAAATAAATGTAAGTAAAAATGACCTCCTTGTAGGGAAGTAAGATAGGTTTAAATTTTTTTAAATCTGTGACATTTGAAATTGAAATAATGGGAAATTAAGATATTAAAACACTTGCTTTAGAAAATAAGTAAAACTAAAAGAATAACTCAAGGAAGAAAACAAATTACTCAAGCAAGTAGCCCTTACTATAAAGGTTCTAAAATTTCTGAGTGATATCATTAATTTGGAAGCAACTTTCCTATGTAATAAGAGACCAGAAACAGATGACTCCATATAAACTATGTGTCGTTGTGTACTAAAGATAAAACTTCTTCTCTTATCACAAAATTGTCCTCCAGTGTGAAGACTAGAAGAAGAAGGAGGCAGTTTTACCATGAAAATAGTCCATTTGCTGGCTTTAGAAAGTATCAGCTTAGCAAATTTTTTTAATATTCCTGGGGAATGAAAATTATAGTAAAAAACAAATACCTGAAGTAAATGTTTTAAAGCAATGTTTCATATTCCTTTGGCTGTATTGCGTGCTATTACACATTGTTGTAGTGTTGGGAAACTGCTCCCTAAGTATAATTTTTTCATTTATAGACACATGTTTACATAGCACAATTTTTAAAAAAAATAACAAATGACTCTATCTACATGATGCCAAATCAACTGGCTATCAAGCGAACATTTGGTTTGACTCTTTCCCCCAAATATTTGGCCAGTCCAAGTTGGTAGATCCATTTATCCTATACATAAGTGGATGAACCACTTAAAACAAACACATGGTTAGTCTTAGCAGAATCTAGATAATTCATCACCTAAGAGCTTCTTTTATGATGTTGACATTACCTGGTATTTGGTGTTTGGATATAGCTAGTACAAATAACACATAATGACATTACTTGCAAGAGAGAGGAGAGAAAGGAGAGAACGGAAGGGATGGGAGGGGATGGGCAAGGGAGGGGAAGGGGAAGGGAGGGGAGGGGGAGGGAGTGGAGGGGACAGACAGGAATGGAGGAGAGATCCTTACTTCCAAAGCAACAACACCAACCCCAAAACTAAGCCTACTAACACTAAAATTACATCTACTTCAGTGAAGATACAATAGTTTTCAATGCTTTAAGCTAAACAAAGGAAGGGTAATTTGAAACTTTTCACCATGGTGGAAATAGATTTAATGGGCAGGTAGGTGGCACAGTGGATAGAGCACTGGGCTTGGAATCAGGAAGACTCACCTTCCTGAATTCAAAATCAGGCCTCAAACACTTACTCGCTGTGGGATCCTGGGCAAGTCACTTAACTGTTTGCTTCAGTTCTTCACATGTAAAATGAGTTGGAGAGGAAATGGCAAACCACTCCAGTTTGTCAAGTTTATAGGGGTGCGCAGGATTCACTTAGAGTTTGTTTAGTCCTAGAAGATCAAATGTATGGCTCTTATTTGTCATTACACTGTTACAATAGAGTGTCCAAATTGCTGCCCAGGTTCACACTGTAACGCTTTTTAATTGAACAGATAGCTTTTGAAACTGGCAGAACCACTCAAATGTAGTCAATGGCAAAATAAATTAGATGTTAACATCCTCTGCGAAGGGTAAATCAAATACTCTCTCTCTGTCTTTCTAGGCCTAGGTTTCCTCATCTATAAAATGAAAGAATTGCACAAGATATTTGCTAAGATTGCTGCCTGCTCAAGATTCAACAGCTGCTAGCAAGTGTTCAGTAACTATCTGCATGACCCTTGTGCAAGTAATTTAATTTCATTGGGCCCCAGATTTCTAATTTTAAGAAGAATTAAATCAGAGGTATCAAACTCATGGCCTTTGGTCTTCTAGTAGTCCGCAAAACTCTCCAGCGCTACTGGAACCAGATTAAAATGTAATTAGGAAATGTTTATCAAAATAAGTAAAAATAACATACAACATAGATAATGCTGATTTGTGGTTTTCCAAGTTAATATACCCCTCAACGGGATCAATTTCTAGTTGAGTTTGATACCACTGGAGTAGATGATCTTTGAGGTCTTGCCCACTTCTTAATCCTTTGCTAAATGACTCAGCATTTACAGCATAAGTATTTTTATAAATCTGAATAAACTCACCTGTGTTCTGAACATCCCTATTCCTATCACGTACACATCCATCCATCTAATCACCCGGATTTACAAACTCAATATCATCTTCAGCTGCTTAAGCCCTACCTCCAGCCCCCAATATCCACTCAGTTGTCAAACCCCATCATTTCTACTTTTACAACAGCACCCACACATCATCACCCTGGTCTAGGTCTTCAGCACTCTTAGCATGAACTGTTCCAATAACTTCTTAATTACTCTCCTGATATCCAGTAACTAAGCTGATTTTCCTAAATTGCAAATTTTACCACACCACTCCCATACTCAGTAAACTCATATTCTACCACTGTGGACCTTTGGAATCAAACTTAAACTCTGTTTGGCATTGAAAACACTTTATAAACTGGCACCAACCTACCTACCTTCCTAAGTTTGTTGTTTTCATATATTACTGCCTTTCATGGAACAAAACATGTGCACACAGCCCCCTCCCCTCACTCTGTTTCTCTGTCTGTCTCTGCCTCTCTCTTACACACACACGCACACACACACACACACACACACACACAAACGCACACCTGTCCAGCCAAACTGGCTTTCTTGCTATTTCTTATATAGAAATTCTCCCACTTCTTGCCTCAGTTCCTTTGAATTGACTGTCAATTCTCTGTCTGCTTATGTCTAGAAAGTCACTCTCTCTTCAACTCCATTTCTGACACCCTAGTTTCCTTCAAGGCTCAGCTAAAGTACCACCTTCTGCATGAAGATTTTCCTGATCTCTGCTCAACTTCCCCCTCCTCCTCATCACCTTCAATACCATCAATCTAATGGTGTCACAAAAGGCAGTTTTAAGCTTCAGCAGCTACATTAAGCTGTTGAAGTTTAAAACTTCAGTAAGCCTTTTTATATGCATGTTGCCTCCCCCAGTCAGGTTATAAACTTTAGGGTGGGAACTTTTGTGTTAGGATCTCCAAGTTGGAGCGCAGTGTCTGACACACAGTAGAGGATGGGAACAAGGAGTGGACCTATGTTTTCACTTGAAAACTCATCGGTGAGGAATTCTTTAGAGCAATACAGATTTGTACCTTTTCTGCAATTTATAGTCTTAGAGAGTTGAAGAGAACATTGAGAGGTTAAGTGACTTGCCCAGGGTTGCACAGTGCTGTATATAAATACAACTTGCCTTCCATGTCTTCCTGGCCAGCCCTCTATCCACTCTGACACTCAGCCTCTCCTGGCACAGAGTAGGCACACAGTAAATACTTGTTTATTGATTGACTGATAGGTTAACGAATGCACATTTCCCCCACCTCTTTAGTGAGTAAGGCTGAGCAATGCCAAATGTGATGTGGTGTAGTCTAATTAACATATCAGGAGGCCTTTCCACAGTGACAGGACACTGATTAATAGTCAAAGAAAAGGTTCCTCTGAAAGGACATCAATTAGCCTCTTCATTCTTTGTGGTAGAGCTAGTAATAAAGCAACACCAAAAACTGTAATGTCACATAATTTATACCTGAGGAAAATTTATAACCAAACATATTGGACCAACTTTCTTGATCATGACAGAGAAAAATAAGTCCTCGATTAACAGGATTACATTAAGTATCTATTATGTTTTCCTCCCTGGGATACAATGAAACAACATTTGTGAAATATGGATAAAGGAATAATTTTTCATTTTCACATTGAATTTCCTCTGACAAAAAATGACAAGTTTATTTACAAAAAGATAAATGTCATTCTTTTTGAACTGTAGTTTGCCCAGCAAAAGCAGTATTGTATTTTATGAAAACAGAAAAAAAATTGCCTGAGGGGAAAAAACAAACCCACCATCTGCCAGCTCAGAATCAGGAGGTTTATTGTCTGAATTTGAAGAAAATTATTTGTATTCTTTCATTATTACAAAAGTGAAAAATGTTTGGAATAGATCCATTTATTTCTAATATGCATTTTGGTTTTCTCCATAAGAAGTAAGAAAGGAATATATTACACATGTGATTGCAACCGATCAGAATTCAGATTTTCTTTTATGCTTAAGTAAAGCCTATAGTCTGAAAGGATTCCTTAATAGCTAATTTAAAAAATACATGTAGTAGAAGCCAGAGGTTACAGTCACATACGTTAAATGGCAGTCACATAAGTTAAATGGGCTTCAAGTCAATGTTGTATGAAGGAGAATGTGTTGACCACTAAATGAATTTTTGGCCATGATAATTCATGCACCAAACGTGTTCTTATAAAATCATTTGAATCATTTCAGATATATTCAAGAGGAAGCTGAATTGTGGATTTAATGGTGATTTTGTAGATGGAATTCCTGTGTTCAATTACGATTTGCATAAGACCACCCTGGAAGCTTCTTCAAATGCTAAGATTCTATGAATTTATGCATTCCAATCAAATAAAATACTAGGCTGTATAAATTGCCAAGGAAGGGCTTTTTATATCCTCTTCTGGAGATAGAGGCTGGGAGAAAAAAAAAACAACACATTGTCAACTTGAGGTGTGTCTAAATCAATCCATAAGCATTTACTACGTCCAAGGAATTTTGTTAAACCATAGAGATACCCCCCTCCAAAAAACATTAAAAAAGTTAAAAAAAACCTGAATCAACTCCACAAATAGGCCATGCCTAACGGAGCTTACATTGTGATGGAAGAAGCAATATGTTAAAAATAATAGGTATATTTAAACTGTTTTGTTACACACTAATATGCAATGTTGTTGTTAGGTTGTATCAATTATATCCCACCCTCTGTCACTCCATTTGAGGTTTTCTTGGCAAAGATACTGGAGTGGTTCACCATTTCCTTCTCCAGCTCATTTTACAGATGAAACAAACAGGGTTGATTGATTCGCCCAGGGTTATATGACTAGTAAGTTTTTGAGGCCAGATTTGAACTCAGGAAGAGGAGCCTTTCTTACCCTAGGCCCGAAGTTCTACCTACTGCACCACCAAATTGTTCTTACACTATATAGCACGAGGCATTGTATTAAATTAGAGCTAGTTTTTCAGAGTATAATACTATGGACATTACATCTAAAATATGACGTGTGGTAGAAAAAGTAATATTAAAATAGCAAATAAACTATTCAAATAAAATGAGGAAAATATATGCATACACATATATATTTCTTTTTTTGGCTATTATATGGAGAGGGCGCTGGACTTTGAGTCAGGAAAACTTGGTTTAAATTCTGCCTCCAACTCTTGGTAACTTTGTAAAAAGGTACAATCTCTCTGTGTTTCAATTTCTTCATTTGTAAAACAGATGTGGTGGTAGAATAGATTTACTCTGAGGTACCTTTTAATTTTAAATCTATGCTCACTTTGAAGGGTGGGTATAACTAGGGTTTTACTAGTTCAAGCCATGGAATCCTATGGAATCGTAAAATATTATAAGGAAATTGAGGCCCATGAATTTAAGTAAAGCACCCCACCAGGGGCTCTTGATGAGCAGGCTATGGCTTTATCATATACTAGTGTTCAATTTCCCTATATTATCTAATTAAGCTGCCCTTTGACTCTGATTCTTGGAGGATTTAGGGAATGACCACACATTTGAAAATGAGTTGCTCTGGAAAAGTAAATGAATACATTTTGATGAAAACTTGAGTCCCAAGAGGATGTTTTGCCTGGCCTTTTTTTTTCACTTTATTAGGTTGCTTTTCATTTCATCCAGCTGAGCATGAGATCAGCACAATTGTGTATCATGTTTTATATGTCAGGATGCCAGGAGTGAACTTTTTCAGAAAAGGGAAAAAACACCAAAAACCACAAACAAACAAAAATCATGGTGTAGAATTCCTGTTACCTAAAGCTCAGTAGTACCTATCATGTGAGGGGAAAGTGGCTCTATTGGCATGGGTTATGCATTTCTTTATATATATCTACTTAATACCTATAGCTCCATGCCTGAGGCAACTCCTGTATTCATAAACCTACCATTCCCTCTCTCTTTTAAATATGCATCACTCAACTATATTTGCCATCTCGAGGGATTTGTCACTGTTCAAATTATTTCTTGTAGCTTGTAAACTGTGAATCAATTTTCACAAGTACGTCATGGGTCAGTGGCAGTCCTAAAGAAGCACAAGGAAGAGTGTGTGTCATCGGTGGAAGAAGCAATTAACCCTTAGAAAGAGAATCAACTTTCTGTTTCACTTCTTCAGCTGGGGCAGGAAAGACCTTGCCTCTATGCAAAATTGATTATTCAATCAAGTTCAAGGTTTCAGGGAATTAGAATTAGATCATGAAGACACGGAAAAAAAAACTTTTGGCACAACTTTTCTTAGTGAAGAGCAACATCAAAAATGTAATAATCTATTTGTGAGGTACTGAGTTCCCCATCAATAGAGGTGATGGCAAAAAAATGCAGAGGCTGAAAAAGCAACTGTTATGGTTTCTGCTGTTTTTGTTTTTCGTTTGGGATTTGTGATTTCATCAGTATGGAGAACTAAGGCTCACTTGGGAAGTTGGCCTAAGCAACATCTAATTTCCCTTCCAACTCTATTGTTCTAGACCAATCAGATGGTTCAATGGGTCAATTAATTGAGAGCTGAGCTTGGAGTCAGACCTGAGTTCAAATCCAGCCTCAGAAACCTGGGCAAGTCATTTAACTTCTGTCTGTCTCAGGTGTCCTCAACTATAAAATGGGGATTGTCTGAGTATCAGATGTGATAGTATTTTTCAAGTTGTCAGCACAGTGTCTGGCACATAGCAGATGCTTAATAATGTTTGTTCCCTTTCCTTTCCCCCTGTGCACACTTAGATGTGTCATTACTGATAGTTTTACAAGCTTCTTTTAAAGGATCTAATTGATAAGCACGTTTAGTCATCTTGCTTTGAATATGCTAGAACCAAGCATGAAAATAGTCCATGTAAACATTATGTAAAACAACTGAGATGATTTTAGCTTATGAAAATCAAGTCATAAAATATTAACTGAACACCTATTCTCCTTGTTCCACAGTACACGCCACTGATGGGGAAAAAGATGTGTGAAAATGGTCCCTACTCCGAAAGAGCAATTATTTTCATGGAAAAAGTCCAGACTTCCATTCATAAAATGGTCAAAGAATGATGTAATACAATATAATTAGATGATAAATTGTGTGGTATACATGAGAAGTATCAAGCATAGGGCCTTGACATAGAACCAGATTAAAATATCACTAAGAGATATATAACAAAATAAAGTTTCAACAAAACATAGATAATGTTAATATCTGGTCTTCTAAGTCAATATGCAGCTTGCAAGGATCCTTGCGGTTTAGCAATCCCCTTTCTATTTGAGTTGAACAGCACTGGAATGGACAACAAATGCAACTGAGTCAATTGTTTTCAAAAGAATGGCTGCATGAAAAGAATGATAAAGAACTCCCTTCTATGCTCCTCTTCCTAACTTGCCTATTTTTCTTAATACTGCTATAACTCCCTCAGTCATCTGTGCCTCAATATTTAGACATTATCTTTAACCCCTCCCTTCCTCCCTCACTCACATCAACAAATTACCCATTGAGTTTTTCTCCATAATATCTCTTTTCTCTGACCACTTTTCATTCCTTCTATCACTAATCCAGTTCAGGTCTTCATTGCCTATCACCTGGATGATTACAATAGCCTCCTAAATTATTTCTTTTCCTTTAATCTTCCCATTTGAATTCATCCTACGCATACACACATCACTGCCAGATTAATCTTCCCAATGGACAAATCTGATCAAATCCATCCTTTGGCCAACAGTTTTTAATGCCCCACCTGTCCTTGCCTACTAAATTAAGTACCAGTTTCTAACTCTGGCATTCAAGACCCTGCATGATCTGATTCAAATCTACTTTTGCATCCATATCTCACTTGGCTACTTGCTAGCGACTCTCATAAAGTGTTTAATGGTAAGAGAGAGTGAAAAAACAAGCTAATGAGACTCTTGGATTAGCTCTGGATTTGAGCTGCCCACGCTATTCCTGCCCACAGTGCCACAGATAACTGTGTCACTTGTATGTGGATAAAGCTGAAGAAGGAACCTGCCTGGGTGTACATTTATTCTCATTTGTGCTTGACTTTATTCAGTGTTATTAATCCCTTACCACCAAAAGCCTTTAAAACCTCAGATTTGCTTTTTCCTCCCCTCATTTGCTTTCATGTTCTGAGCAATTTAGGATGCTGGTGAAAAATTTTGTTATATAAGGCTCTGCTAGGATTTACTAGGATTACTAACTGACCTCTTAATTATAGTAAACTTTTGGTATCTATAATTTGGAATATGCACATCTATCTGCATGCTTCAAAACCAAATAGATATTATCAATAAACCCATGGTCATATTATCCATTTAAGAGTTCTGTAAAAAAGCCACAATATAATATTGCAAGTCAACAAGAATTTATTAAGTACATACTACATGCTAGGCATTTGTTTAAATGGGGCAGTGTACAAAGAAAGGCAAAAACCACAGCCCTTGCCCTCATGATGCTTACGTTCAAATAGGAGAGGTCATAAGAAAACAACTAGGTAGATGTTAATAGGGTCCTGAAAGTTATTTTTTCTAAAAGAAAACATGTTTCAGATCTTTATTTAACACATGTGGACCACTTTACAAATATAAGCTTCATTTTTCCAATTCAAAGAAACTACTTCTACAATTTTGCCCCTCTGTTTAAATTAAAGCCCTGATGTAATTGATCTAGAAATGTTATCTGACTTGCCCTGGGTCACACAGATAATAAGGGAAAGCTGGTATTTGAACCCAAGTATCTTTTGAATCTAACTTCACTACAGATGTACCATGATTCATAACAGTTACATGTTCAGTAAAAGGTTTGAATAATCAGCAATCACTATTTCTCCACTGAAAAAGCAGGATGAGGAAAATAGCAAAAATGTGATCTAAGTATAATCTTTCCTCTTATCTACATAAAGTTTTAAACCTGAGATCTCACCTGATTTAATTAAAAGGAATACGGATTACTCTGATTTAGTAAATTATGAATTTTTTCTTCATACAAAGAAATAAGACTGCAATCTGAGTTTTAACCAGGCAATAATATCATTATTTTGGAGAAATTATATAAGGAAAAGTATATCATTTCATATTTGTCTAAAATTTCACAGATTCCAATGCAATGTATTAAGGGCAACATTTATCACCATACCACTAAAACAAAGTGAATGCCCCAGATCTTAAATTAATATATTGTCATTGAACTGTGAAGGTCATTTTCGTGATAGAAAAATAGAGAAATTTTATGATGGCTTTTTAAATTCTGTAAATTGAGAAGGAAAAGTTAACTAAAACGTTCTTCCCACTCCACCCCGTAACCTAATTTTTAAGAACTAGATTAAATCACAGTCTTCCATTCAATGCCAACTGAAGGTCACAAGAAAATGATTTTCTTCAACAAAAGTAATCATTTTTATTTTCTTCTACCTTTAGCTCAACAAATAAATGCAGTGAATTAACATCTGTATGGAACAAATTTAAACAAGGTTGACACGTTTACATGTTATCTTGTCGTTCCATCATATTCATTTCTTATAATTCATTGAGATTTTAAAACCAAAATAAAATTATTTAACCATTGTTTCACAGGAGGCGCTGGAGTTTTTGGACTCCAGCCTCTAACACTGACTATGCCAATTGTAAAACAGGTGGAGACACTACCACAGGTTCACTCTTGATCCAGGCAGACAGGAAGACAGGAACAGAGTCATAATAAGGGGTTAAATAAGCTTACTTTATTCTAGTCTCATCTTGTCAAGAGGGTTGCTAATAATGGGAACACCAACTCCTACAGCTTCCCTAATCACCCTTCCCACAGGGGCTGTCAAGAAGGGGGGCAACTACCACTATGCATCGATGGGGTCAGTCAAGACAGGCACAGAATTCCAGCTTGTGCACTCCCCTAAATTCCTTCAGGCCTCAATGAGGGTGGGTTGCATTACCCTAAGCACAAATCACAAATCCCCCCTCCCAAGCCTTGATGGGGGCTGATCAAGGCACACACAGCATTACGCTGTCATATTCCCCTGTGGGCTGCCCAATCACTGACCAGTGCCCACTTTCTTTATGGGGAAACAGACAAAGAAGGCATCTTGCCAACATTAAGCTCACAAGTCAACTTTAGCAATATTGTCATTCAGCACAAGCATAATAAATATTATTTATGTCATCCTTATATCTCACTGCACAAGCATAGTGGGGATGTTTACAAGTCATGAGTCTGGGAAATATCATCTAACACCTGGGAACTAGAGATTGTTATGGCCGTGGATCCTGAGAACTAAATTCAAAGAAAGGATAACAAAATCCTCCTTGCTTACACTAAAATCCACCTTACTTACAACTATATAAATTAATTTTCCTCCACTATCCAGCACTATGTATGAATTAATCACAAGATCTTGCTATTTTCACTAACTAGATTATAAACTTCTTGAGGGCAAGAGCCCTGACACAATTTCTTTCATTTATTCAAACAAGAATCTCCTAAGCAACTACTACTTTCTAAGGAGTATTAGAAGAGATATGAAAGTAAATAGGACATAACCCAATTGTTGCCAATATGTTTATTATCTAATAGTAGGTGTAAACTGATTTACCTCCTCTCTGGCACTCTGCAAAATGCTTTGTATATGCTGTAGTTCCTTAGTATATAATGGATACAAAGGAAAACAATGAATCTGTTCTGCTTTCTAGGCAAAAAAAACGTCGTATTGAACATTTCCCTCAAAAATAACGCAACTAACACATCGTTTGTTTGAAATAATATGTCGCAATTGACAACCTGTTTTTGGACATAAAGGAAATCTTAAAAAAAAATAGGCCCATGCATTATGACCAAGGATTTGCAATATAATCCAAATTCTGACAAGCCTTCCACCTGCTTGGGATATCAGCTTTCCTGAAAGCTGTCACAGGTAATGATAAATGAATTTATTCAGATAGAACCAGAAAAAATAATGACTTTAATCTTCAACTTAAACTAAACACACATACAATCCCAAGTATAGGATTTCTTCGGGATTCAAAGGGAGGATTTAATCTGCCATTTTCTTAAATTTCTATGACTTTTTTTTTTTACCAATATCATCATTTTCTCTGATTTTACTTATTTGTATTTTTATCCACATTAAATTTAACCAAAGAAGGAAATTAATATGGCTAAGTGCTTCCAGTAATTTAAGCTGCCCCCAAAAGGAATGCGTAGTCATGGTAGACAGTGAGTATCTCATTCTTAATAACAGATAGCACTTTCCATTTTGAAGCTTTAGGTATATCATCTCATTTGAAACTCAACTTTTTTTTTAAACTCAACAACTCTGAAGGATATTATAGATATTATATCCCTATTAATAAATGAAGAAACTGAGGCCTAGAGAGCCTAAATGACTTGCTCATTTTCACAGATTAAGTATTAGAGGTGAGATCAGGTCATCTTAATATTAGGACAATCATTCTGTTTACTAACCTACCCTCTAATCAGATGGGTAAAATAGAGGAGCACATGTTATGGGCACTACAAAAATAACTGTGCTTTAGGTAGGAGGTGGACTAAGATGCCTTCCCATTATTAGATTTTTTATGATCTGTGATCAAGAATTAATAAAAAGAATATTCAGTTCACTTATCCTCTTCTTTACCAAAGAGTTAATCACTGTGAGACACCATGAAAAATCGATGACAAAAATACAGTTTAAGAACAGCCTGTTACCCTACTGGTTTTAAGCAAATTCTCCTTCCAACAAGGACCAGGAAATGTTATCACGGCCCAACATAAAGTTGTTTTGGAGCTCATAGCCAAGATTTGCCAGATAGGCTTTTCTCATGACTATCTCTTATGATATTATCTTTTTTTATTCCAAGACTCCTAGTTTCTCTAACCTTTTTATTATAATCCAATGTCTCCATTTTAAAGTTGAGAAAACTGAGACTCAAGGCACTTTAGAAATTTGTCCATGGTCCTTCAGATAGCAAGTAATGGTGGCAGGATATAAACCCAAGTTGTCTGACTCCAGAGCCAGGATTCATTTCTATTTCACCAACCTACCTCCTTATGAGGTATTGGGCTACTATATTCTCTGGCAGATGATATTGATGAAAGAACAATGAGGACCCAGAAACCAAACTCATCTTTAGCCCTTTGAAATCTGTAATAGATAAGCTGTATTTTTTCCGAAGCAACTATTTCACAAAGGCCATCAAGTGAATTCAAGACAAGTTGGCTAATATGAAGAAATTCCTTTCATCTATAAACATAACATGCAGGCTTTTTGGAATCAACCATTTAAGTGACTGAGTTTATCATACTACCCTTTCCATTGCTAAGAAGCCAATAAGGTATTCTATGACCTTTAGTTAGGTATCATGCAACGCTATATTCACTTACATTAGAATGTTTCCAAAAACGCAGAATACAACAAAAGTCCTGAATTATTTCTTCAGCACAATGAATGCAATCAATGTTTGCATAGTTCAGCTTTGATGAACAGAATTCCATTAGTTAACACATAGTAGGTGCTTGATAAATGCTTCTTATTTACTAAATGCACTGTAACCTTACTGTAACAGTCAACATGAAATGGAATTATACAAATGGCCAATGGCTAGAACTGTTTGACAGATAGAGAAGATTCGATAGGTTAGTTCTTGGCAAAGGTAATTATAATCACATAATAATATTTTACATTTAATAAGAACACTTAGTTTTGCCTTGCCAGTGACCTCCAATTATAACATGCTTTCTCAGGTATTCCAACTCACAGTTTGGGAGTAGCTTACAAAGAGACAGAACATCTAGTTGAATGGTATTCAAATCATTTCAAATCACTGTTTGCTTGATAAGACACTACAGTGGGAAGAACTCGCTCTTTTCCCTTCCCCCTTCTGCTGGAAGAAGGCATTTGCTGAGGAAATGACTCATGCCTCCCAATACGAACTTGAACTGAATGGAGAGAAAATATGTTGTTAAGACTAGAATATCCCAGAGATTTCTCACAGGCTCCTCACTAGCTGAGAAACTGAAATGAAAGTCTTCTCGAACCTCACAACTTTCTTCATTTTTCAGCTTTGTTGTGTTAATTGCAATTTACAGATTTTCACAGCACCACAAATGTTAGACAATCCATAAATACCCATCTCCAGAGAACTTGGGATCGTCAGAGTGTAATCTGAATGAATCTAATCCAAAGGGCTTCTAATTTTCTCTTTAAAATATTTAGCCAACAATAAAACCTCCAAATGCCCAGTATCATATTAATGTATGTGAGGCCTGATGCATTTGATAACGTCAATAATTACACTGCAACACACTCAAAGTGGCAAACTCTCTTGAATATTTCTGTGCAGTCCTGAAGTCACCTGTCATTTCAGCTGAGCACTGGAACAGAATGTGCCCACATCATAACAGCATTTGTGCTCATTTTGTTCCTGATTCTATGAACTGCAAGAGGAGCTGGGTTCTAAGGATAAGAGAATTAAGTATGAAATGGAATTTTCACCTGTTATAGCAAATCCTCTTAATAAATAGATCCCCACCGCTTTTTTAAATCCACATAAATATATGGAAAGAGGTACCCCACTTGACTTATTTGCAATCCTTAGTCTCACTGAACCAGTGCCAAAGTATCCCCTCAATTTTATTAAGTCTCTTCAACTAATAAATAATACCCAGATTGAGGGTATTTGTAAAGGACTGAAATATTTAGAAAGTGCTTAGAATTAAAGCTGTATAAATATTCCAGGGATGCATTAAGTATATGACAAATCACTTCCTTTAGCACCTAATCAACCCTCTGCTTTAAATTTCCTTTTATCTAGGTCACATTACTCTTCCCATGAAGACATGCCATGAAGGGAATGTCCCTGTCCTGCTTTTTCAATGTTTGCAAAAATGCAGAATACAACACAAGTCCTGAATTATTTCTTTAGCATAATAAATGCAATCAATGTTTGCATAGTTCAGCTTTTCTGAACAGTATTTCCATTACTTAGCACTATTCCTGGCACACAGTAGGTGCTTGATAAAAGCTTCTTATTTACTAAAGGCACTGTAACCTTACTGTAACATCAGTCAACATGAAGTAGAATTATACAAATGGCCAATGGCTAGAACTGCTTGACAGGTAGAGAAAATTTGATAAGGTAGTTCTTGGCAAATTAATTATAATCACATAATAATAATTTATGTTTAATAATAACATTTAATTTTATACCTTTTACAAAGTGTTTTCATGCCATCAGTTTATTAAATCATCACATTGACTGCAATCCATCAATTAACAAGTGTTTATTAAGCACCTACTCTGTTCCAGGCACCTGTGGATACAAATTAGATGGGTATCATCACCTTGGAGCTAATGAAATACAGAGAAGTTAAATGACTTGTCTAAAGATAAACAATTACTTAGAATAAAACTAGACTAGAACTTAGGTCTCCTGCAAGGCCTGATGCTATTGCTACTAACAATTTTTATGTAAATTAGAGGGGCAAAACTTAATAATTAAATATTTGAAATGAAGAATTACTGGTTGTTCTTTCCAGCCTTCACAAATTACTTCTGGCCTTAAGATTAACATACATAAAACCTGATACATTTTCATCACATCAATTATTGTATTACAACACACCCAATGTGGCAAATTCTCTTGAATATTTGTGTTTTCTATAGTCATGAAATCACCTGTCATTTCAGCTGAACACTGGAACAGAATGAACCTATTATAAAAGCGTTTGTACTCATTTTGTTCCTGATTCTAAGCACTGAAAAAGAAGCTGTGTTCCCAGGATAAGAGAATTAAGGATGAAATGGAATTTTCTCCTGATATGGAAAATAGGGAGGTGAGTCTATTGAATCCAGTGTTTATAGTATGCACATAGGTTCATTCACAAACACATACACTTGATCTTGGAGAGATTATTGGCTGCAGCTAGATAGGACAGTGGATAGCATGCTGAACTCAGAGGCAGGGAGACCTGAATTTGAATCCTTCCTTATATACTTAGTTGTGTGATCCTGGGCAAGTCATTTAACCAGCCTCATTCTCAGTTTCTTCATTTGTAAATTGGAGGTACCACAAACACCTAGATCATAAAATTGTTTTCAAGATCAAATGAAATAACATGTAAAATGTTTTATAAAGCTTTGTATAAATATTAGTTATTATTAGAATAATAGCATTTAATATTGCTGATAATCTCGAAAATCTTCTTGTCCCTTCCCTTGCCCCCTTCATCTTGCCTCCACTAGGCAAGGTATTTTTATAGGAAGGTAATGTGGTACACCAAACTTGATGCTCTATCTCAAGTTAGAGGTTTTTGTTGTTGTTGAGTAATTTCTGTTGTGTCTGACTCTCTGTTACTCCATTTCAGGTTTTTATTGGCAAATATACAGGAGTGGTTTGCTATTTCCTTTTCCGGTTCATTTTACAGATGAGGAACTGAAGCAACCAGGGTTAAGCAACTTGACTAGGGTCACACATCTAGTAAGAATCTTAGGTCAAATTTGAACTCAGGTCCTCTTGACTCCAGGCTTAGCACTCTATGCACTATGCCACTTAGCTGCCTTATCAGAATCAGAGGACCTACCTCAAAGCCCCTGTGTAAACTTGGGAAAGTTGTCTCTCTTTTCTATTTCTTCGCATGTAAAATGAGTATTTGGAGGCCCAGTTTATAAATGAAGCAAGTAACTGAAGCTCTTTGCAATTTATGGACTTGCTCTAGTTACAAGGGGCACTCGAAGCTCTTTTCCAGCCTAATTTGAATTGCTAATTTTATACCATAATTCACATTTGGATAGTACTATAAAGTGTAGAAAATGTTTTCCTCCCAATAGCCTTTTGAGGCAGTCAGTATAGCTGTTCTTATCCCAGCTTTCCAGAGGAGAGAAGAACTAAAATTTGGTGAAATGAATTCACTCACTCAGCATTCAACAGCTAGTATATGAAGTAGGAGATCAGTAACTTATCAAAAGGCTCCTTATAAATATGTTCTGTAACCATAAAGCAGACCAGACTCAGAGATCAACTTGAATATGAAGCTTAACTTGCTAGACTGAGAAAAATGAACTTTAATCTTAACATGCGTAAGATAGAATAAAATATGTTTAGCAGATATATTTGTAAAGCGTAGGGCAGGGGCCTGTGGCCTCGTGGCAGCAGGTTCCCCACAAGTATAGGGGATTCTTACTCTTACAAGAAGTTTAAACTAGATGATATTTGAGATTTCTTCCAAGTCTAGGATATTAATAATAATTTAGTTAATTTTTAAAGTGCTGTATTTAAATTCTGTATTTCACTACAAAACAGCTCTGACCACAGGCCTACTGCTACTGATACCAAGGAGAAAGAGCTCCATTTGAAACACCATCAAAGTTGACTTGCTTTTACAAAGCACTTAATTTACAGACACTTGGTCTCGAAAATTCATTGGGTTAATGAATTGTATAATGAATGTAAATTTGAATAGGAGTGTTAAAAGGCGTACAGGATGTTCTAGAATTATAAACAACCAGTGAGATTATTCACATTCAACAGCTTTATATAAAGTAGAAGAAAGGCTCCACTTGGATTTTGAATCTTAGGATCATTGAGCTGGAAGAGACCTTAGAGGTGATCTAGTCTAATCTCCTTCATTTTATAGATAAGGAAGCTGAGGCACCAGAGGTTGAGTACCTTGCCCTAAGTCACACTTGCGTTAAGTGGCAGAACCCAATTCTGAACTGAGTTGCTAGTGATAAAGCAGCATTGTAGGAAATGCTAGAGAATACAATTAAAAACAAAATAAAACGGGTCAAACACCACGGCAACAAAGACCATTATGTCAAAAAAAAAACCTGAATGTATACTATTTCTAAACTGTAGCCTTAAATCCATTTATATCAAGTAAGATTAGAAATAAGAAAATTACAGTAAAAATAAATAATGCAGTGATCTTATGATGACATCTGACCTGAAGGTATTTGATGTTACATGGTACTAAAAACATCAATTCTTCCCAACTTCACCTAAGCTCAGTACATAAGATGCTTTGTAGAATAAATTTTAGAAGGAGGCACATTAACTCCTTTCGGGGCACAGAGGTTATTTCTGTTCCCCTAGCAGAAGAATTACTACTGAATCACACCTATAATGACTTTTGGTTCTAACCAGTACAGGTAGCAATAGGACTAAGGGCCCTTTTTTTTTCTATCAAGACCCATTGCCCACAGAGGGGAAAAAGGCAATTGAAGGCTACCTTAGGAAAAAAGTAACAATCTTTGTTTTTTGTTCAAAAACAGAAAACACATATGAAAATCTTTTTTTTGTTTTTTGTTATATTTAAAGAGAAAACATCACCATGATCATCTGTGCAGGAAGTACACCCAAAGAAGGAAAAAGAAAAGATTTTTGCCTTTAATTCTATATCATCCAGTTAAAGGAAAGAATGTAACAACAGAAACCAATAAAGTTTAATAATGTCATCACTACCATTAAACTTATATCTGACCCTAATGTATCATTATGGCCTAGGTGTGACCCTGGACTTTAGAAGTTATTTCATTGTGGAGCACAAAACCTGGTAGGTCCTATAAAGTTTGAGAGATGCTTAGATAGGTGTGAAGAGGCTCATCACCAGAGAATGCTTGTGACTGGAGTAATTCACGAAATAAATAAAAATGTAAATTTAGGGTAAGCGTGGGGGAGTGGAAAGTGTTTTTCTGACATCTTTGGACCGGGATTAAAATGTTACTTCTGATGTTTACTATTCCATTCTCATCTCTGTCTACTTTGCTCTATCTCTCCCCTCAGACTTCATATAATAGGAAGCAATACATGTGCATAGAATTTGGACAAAACATATGTAACAATGTTGCCAGCAGCTGCTGTGGGGATGTAAGACCAATAACACTAGCACACAAGAGGGCTGCTAGCACAGGTTCTTTGATCTGCTTTTCTAAGGAAAGCAACTTTGAGGGGTTAACAAGTTCACTTTAATTAAACATGCATATATCATTCACTTAGTTCAGGGGGGAAAGCCAGCACCCTGAACTTCAGAGCAAATAAAAACAGAAATTAGAAGCAGAAGTGATATAAACAAAGCAAATAACACAAACCATAGCAATACATACATAGTTACCAGAGAGAGAAGCAACAACATTTGGGATTTTCAAAGATGGGGGGCTCCAACAGCTACCCAGAGTCTCATCTGGCCAAATCATCAGCACTCTTTCAATGAGTGTGCTCCCCAAAAATGAAACTCTAACCTCTGAGTATATATACACACTTCTTCAGGGTCAAAGGAGATCATAAGCTTGCAACTCAAACCCATGTAAACTAGGTCTTCCCTTGACGTAAGCAGGTCATCAAAGACTCCATATTCAGCCAAAGTTTCCTTAGTGCTGAGAAGCACTTCAAAACAAAGACAACAAAAAGTCCACTTTCCTTGCGATTACATTTGAAAAGCAAGACTCATTAAAGGCACTTTATGGCCCCAGCCTTTCAAAAGAGAAGAACAGCAAAAAAGTCTCACCCTAATTACCATAACAGCATGTTGGCACTTGTAGGTAGAACATGGCCATTGGTCCTTCCCCTTCCCAAGACACAAGACTAAAAAAGAACAAAATATACAGATTAGAAAGGGATACTAGATAACTTTACTAGCCCACAAATGTTCAGGGGACTGCAAGAAGATATTCATCTAGTTTGTAAAAAAAGGACTCTTTAATCACATTCTTACAGCTTTTGGAAGATAATGAGTGTACCAAATACTCTACGGGTGAATAAAACCAGTTAGCAGTTTGGTGGTTGGCCATTGATAGTAGTATCAACCAAACATTGATATTAAAAAGTTAAAATGTAACTATATTGATGATTTGGATTTTGTTTATTGAAGTAGGCTTCCCACATTGGTGTCTGAAAGGCTGGTAACTGGAATTGTTTGATAGATTTATTACAACCCAGCAAGTTTCATGGAAAACTGATGGCCATATAAGTCAGATGAATACACTTAAATACCTATTCACTGATGTCTTATACACATCAGCTTCAGCCCATCCCCACACTCCATACTAGGGGAAAAGGAGCACTGATTCCAACCCTTGAATCTATTATTTCTATTATAAAATAATCTCTTTATAATTTAAGAGTCATGATATCTGGCCCTAGCTAAAACACACAGCCCACCAAGACAAAAAATTCATCATGAGGTTTGACTCTAAGCCTTTCCACATTGGTTTTCATTGTTCAGTTGTATCTAATTATTTGTGACCCCATTTGGGGTTTTCTTGGCAAAGATACTGGAATGGTTTGCCATTTCCTTGTCTAGATCCTTGTAAAGATTAGGAAACTGAGGCAAACAAAGTTAAGTGACTTGCTTAGGGTCATAGCTAGTAAACATCTGAGGTCACATTTGAACTCACATCTTCCTAATTTCAGATCAAGCATTTGATCCACTGTGCCATCTAGCTGCCCTTATTTAGAATTTCTGTCAATCTCAAAAGTCTTTTTCCCTCTCTTTACCTCCAGGTAAGCAAGGTATTTTTATAGGAGAGGCAATACGGTGCAGCAGATGATGCTGTACCATAGGTCAGTGGACCTAGCTTCAAAGCCCTTGTGTAACCTTGGGAATGTTGCCTTTTTTCTCTATTCCTTTGGATGATTTGTAGGACCTCCCATTATTTGTCTTCTCCTAGTATAGCCTTCAATGACTCAAATTCATTGTTATGCCATAATGAGACATTAGAATAGGACTTCCATGGAGGACCATTACTTATTAAAACAAAACAAAACATACAAAAAACCTAACCATGATTACGTGTTGGAATAGCTTTTCTCCATGTTAGCATTGTTCTAACTGAAGTAAACATTTGGCAATAACGTGGTTAATGAAGAGACAGTGTAGCATAATGGATACAGAAAGGACTAGGAGTAAGGAAGAACTCATTTCAAATCCTACACCTGACATTATTAGCTATGGATGGACAAGATACTTAAGTTCTCTGGGATAGTAATACATTATAAAATAGTTATTTTAATACCTGTAGTCAGTTTAAAAAATTCTTCCAAAGTTTATTTTGGAGTTTCAATTGTTCTAGTAGTTTTCATTATGAAGCAGGTATAACTATTAAGACACTTAGTGAAAAATCTTTGGTCATTCTTCTTTCAAGGTGACTAAAATGTAGGCATAGCCTAAAACTTAATTTTTTTTAGATTTCTTAAAAGTCTCATTTTCATTAATAAAAGACAAAACAACTTCAAGCAAAGAAGTAATTTTTACCTAAAAATAGCCAATATGTGCCATAATTAAATTAGAAATTTAAATGAGAGTAGTTCCTATATGACCATGTAACTCAGATTTTGAAAGATCACTAGTTATTAGAAGGCATAATTAGAAAATTATTTAGACACACAGAGAAGTTTTGTTTGCTTATTCAAGAAATATTCAAAAGTGAGAGAAGTGATTAATTTATGAACTTTGATTTGATTTTGATTTTTAATTTTTGGAATCACATGCTGAACAAACTGATTTGATATACAATGTTATTCATTGTATATGGTGATTTCTCCTAGCACTTTCAAACCATTAACCAGTTAAATTTCACAAACGCCCTGGGATGTACCAAAAAATTGTCATGCATGCCCATGTGCTATTAAGAAGACACCTTAATAACCAGGGTGAAGTCAGAAGGTAACCATTTTTAAACTCTATTTTATGGCTTTGTTCTCTCTGACTGTGACTACTATTCAATTAAATATTTAATGACCTCAACTTCCATTTTTCTTTTTTCCTTTATACAATGTGTTGACTTCCTTTTTTCATAATCTCTTCTTGACTTCTGACATTTCTTTTGTGGGTTTTGGGTTTGTTGTTTTTTTTTTTCTGTCTAAATTTTCTTCGACCTTTAGCAAACCTTATGAATCACTGGCATTCATAGTCTCTGGGACATTGGTTCAAATTTTCAAATAAAATTTATTACTCTACATTTGTGTAAAAATTATGATACATAATGCTGCCATCTGATGATATATCCCAAGTGCCCATTTTCTATTTTTTATAACATGAATTTGAATTAATTTAGTAATTATATGTGGCATAGCTGTGATTGTATTACATGCAATGCTCCCCCTGCAATTTTACTTCCTGGATTTTTTAAATGTTGACCTTCAAAAAAGTTGAACAGAGATTTGAAATAAGGTCTATGGACATTCATGATAAGTTCGACCTAGTTCAACAAAACTTTATATGAATGATGGTCTACAATGGTTGATTAAAGGAATCACCATGTCTTATAAAATCCATATATTTTACTATCAGAAACAGAATATTGAGGCAAATGGACCATTTCTGGACCAATATAGCAGTGATATTGTTTTTTTATATATATATTCCTCCTCAGAGAATGTAAGCTCCTTCAGGTGAGGAATTTTTTATTTCACTTTTATGTATATCTTTAGCACCTAGCACAGTAATTACTAAGAACATTGTTAGTAGGCACTTAACAAACAGTGTTGAATAAATGAATGTTTCAAGATTTGAAATCAAATCCTTCAAATTTAGAGTGAATTCAAGAAAACTAGGTAAAAGCATTTTGGAGAAGAAATTAATTGGTTCATATGGACACCGGATGCTTTAAGTGGGAATTGTTTCAAGTCTACAAAACATTATGTCAAAACCTTTATTCTATTTTTTTTTAAAATCAGGAAGTATAGAATTCATAGCCATAGTAAACAAACATATTGGTCCAAATTCCACAGTTGTTCACTGAGGTTTGTGCAAAATATGAAAACAAGAAGGCTATTAGGAGCTTTCATTGAAATCTTGGCTTTCCTTCAACTTTAATACCATTTCATGTGTGGATATCCAATTGAACTCACTAAGGAAAGAATAATATTGGTCAAGTAGTTTCTTGTATCTATTCATTGCTGCTGTCTCATCTGAGTCTGTACTTTAAAAATGATTGAATAGATTATAAAAATCATTTTTATATTTCAGTGCATACAAAAAACAATACTTATTCTACATATGTATAAGAAATCTCCCTTAAAGTCCTACTTCGAAGTCTCATCTTGCTATGGAAATAACCCCATGTTCGTCATGGCTAAGTCTGCAGAGATCGATCAATTTCCTTTTGCTTTCTGTGTGTCTAGGTGCCACCTAGATCTTACCATGCTTGAATTTGAGTGTGAGCTCTGTTACAAACTTTTTTATTTGTTTATTTTGGTATCTAAAGATCACGCTACGAATTGAGATACAGATGCACTCAGCACTGAGCTTGCCTCTAGGTGATGAGGTACTTTGGCCATAGCAATTTAAGAACTCTTTAAAGCATGGATGGGGAACTCCCCAACTACAACAATAGAGGGAGTAGCAGTACTCTGATGATACCACAGATTCTTTTAAGTAATTCTTACTAAAGCATCCATGATCATCACCAACAAGCATTGAGTCCTTACTCAGTGCAGGGGACTATAGTAGATGCTGAAGACAGAAAGAGATAAGCCAGTCAACAAATATTTATTAAGGACCTACTGTGCATCAGGCACTGTGCTAAGTGCTAGCTTAAAAATCATTAGGAATAAACTAATGATTTTTTTAACTGATTGTCAAATGCATAAGAGTGTCAGGCACAAAGCAATCATAATGTTAAAGAGTAATACTCCGAGGGTTAAAGTGAGGATTTTCAGACATAATATGAACTAACAGTAATATACATATTTTGCATGTGGCAGAATGCTTTCAATTATGATAGCTCACATTTAAATATCATTAAGGGTTTGCAAAGTATTTTACATGCATCATTTCATATGATCCTTATAATAACCATATTATATTATTGTTAGCATCATGTTATTGATGCTAATTATTAATAATAATGCTATTATTGGCCTAATTTTAAAGCTGAGAAAGGTACCTTGTTCGTCACACAGTTTCTAAGAAATTGTAGCAGGATTTGAACTTTGATCTTTTGTTCCTAAGCCTAAGAATGCTATCCTCGATATACACTTTTTTCTCAAGAAAAGATAGTACAATTTATAGGTTCTACAATCCTATGACATAGCTTGTGAATCAATGGCATTAATTTATTAGAAAGAAAAGCTTATTCCACTATGAAAAGTCTTCAAGGGACAGGGATGTTTAATAGAAAAATAACACTGTTTCCCCCATTAATGATTGCAAAAGTGAACAGAATCATTTACAGTATGATCCTTGCTATGCCTGGGAAATAAATATTTACATGCTTGGTATTGGGAGGAGAGAAAACATATTGTGACCACTAGCAAAGAGCAAAGCATTTATTCTTCATATTTTCAAGACAAGTGATAAAACAGAGAGTACTAATTATCTAATACAACCATTTGTATTGATTTTATTGATCATTCATTTACTAGAAAAATTTGATTTGAAATCAAAGCATATGTTTTACATAAGGATTCATAGATTTTGACATTCTCAATACAGTGACTAAATGATGAAATGTTACCAATTTATTTTTGGCAACATTAAAAAAAAAGATAGTACAAAGAAATATGAAACTATGGCTAATAGTTTCATAAGAAACCATAGACCATACCCCTATAATTAACAATAAACTACTCCAAAAATATCATTGACTAGAGAACAATATCTTTGTTTTTTTGAACATACGTTTGTGGTCAAGAAGCTGATTGATAAAGCCTAGGTAATGTCTATTTATTTGAGAAATTAATTAATAATTGGATAAAATATTCTTGGAAAGATTAATTTCCTCTTTAATATTTTAGAAAAAAATCACAAAATGATGACTTTTCAAAAGTAAGTGTAATTGAGCTTAATGCTTTATATAAGGTTTGATTTCTTTGAAACATAACAAAATTTTAAAGAAAGTTTTCTGTACAAGTTGAATCAAACTTGGCAAATAGATATCCTAAGCCTATCATCTTCTTTCTCCTCCCACTCCCAAATTATAATTTCAAGTGCTTTTAAATGAAAAAAAAAAGATGTGTTTGATCATAAATGTCTTTGAAGTGGATTTTTGGTTGATATAAAGATGCCTTAAGATTTTTTGGGAGTGCCGTGAATAAAGTGCCAGGCCTGAAGTAAGGAAAACTGATCTTCACGAGTTCAAATCTGGCCTCAGACACTTACCAGCTATGTGACCCTGGGCAAATCACTTAACCGTGTTTGCCTTAGTTTCCTCATCTCTAAAATAAGCTGGAGAAGAAGATGGGAAACCACTTCAAGGTCTTTGCCAATAAACCCCAAATGGGGTCACAACGAGTGAGTCCAAAATGACTGAAAAACAAGACTTTTGGAATACTATAATATTATCACTTAATAATATGTGTGTATATATATGCGCATATGTGTGCACATATGCGCATATATACACATATCTCATACATGTACATATGCATGAATATGTAGATAATAAATATGTACATGTATATATGCATATGTTAATAATAGCAGACATTTACATAGCGCTTACTCTGTACCAGGCACTATGCTAAGTGTTTAGCAATTACTATCTCATTTTCTCCTCACAATAGCACCGGGAGGTAGGGGCTATTATTATCCCCATTTTACTTATGAAGAAACTGAGACAAACAGAGGCTAAGTTGCTCACAGCTATACAGCTAGCAAATATCTGAGGCTGGATTTGAACTGATGTCTTCCTGATTCTAGGCCTATCACTATGCCCCCTAGTGTGTGTACGTGTGTGCATATACGTGTGTGTGTATACATACATATATATGCATATGTGTGTATATGTATACACATGCATATATAATATGTATTCACCATCAAAATCCTTAAGCTAAGCAATATTCATCACCAATCAGCAATTTCGTATATAATTCCTATATTGACCTCTCTTTTTTCAACTGATTCTCATTTGTTGTTCTCATTAAAGAATTTTAGCATCTCAAATGGGAGTTTAAAAGCCAATGATTACTCATGGGTACAAAATTTTAAACAAATACAATGAAAGCACCGGGTTGCACCAATACAGTTTTGATGTTTGATTTTTGCTCTGCTATCACTCTCCAGATAAGAAGGCTAGAGCTCTTGACAATGGAAGGCTAGAAATAGAAAAGGTGGAATCAAAGAATAAACCTCTTTTGTGGGACTGAACCAACATCATGTTGAATTACCTCCACAAAATAAGTCAGGCAGATTCCTGCAAGTTTAGGCCAAGGGGCAGCCAACATTGATGCTTTTGTTTTCTACTCTTCTGACTCCAAAAATGCATTTTGGGGCATAATTTCAACACAGAACAACAAAAATGAGAGACCCTGGCATCTCAATTAAAATAAGTTGGTTTTATGTGGAGGGGAAAGCTATAGCTTACAGCCACTGCTACTCCATGCTTTCTCTGATGATTCTACGACCTCATTGATGTGGGCACACCCTCCAAAAAGACAGATCACAACACCCCTTTCTCCTTATCCAGGATGATCCTTGTCCTGCTTCTCACATATGGATCCTGCTAGATGCTTTCATCTAGATCTTTAAATATTTTGTGTGTTGTACATCTGTTATCCCTTGCACTTTCTACAACAATTATGGTGGGAACTAGTGACATTTGGTAAGGGATGAGAGAGGAGTAAGCATCACACACAAGGCGGGGAAGAGGAACAGGCTAAATACATGGTGTCCCAACGTTTTGGGGGCTGTTTTAAGTTATAACAGCTTAAAGACATTTGGAACACACAATATAAAGAGTTTAAACCTTTGGGATGTTCTCAGATTATGTTCCCTCATAGTTTTAGCTGAAACAATGCAAGTTCATGGGGATGGGAGAATAGAATGTGATTTGATACAGGGCTTTTAAACGAGGGGTTCAATTTTTTAATAAAAGAAAGTTATAATTGAATTTCAATGTAATTGGCTTCTTTAGAAAACTTAGTATTTATTTTATGAATCCAAAAACATCATTCTAAAAATAGGACCAAAAGCTTCACTAAACTGCCAAAGAAATCTATGGCACAGGGCAAACACACACACACACACACACACACACACACACACACACACACACAGCTAACAATCTCTAGCTTAAAATATAAAGATATGCTGTGCTCAAGTACTAGGTGTTAGACTCTGCATGTACAATGGGTTCTTATCTATTTTTTGCTGAAGCTATGTTGGTGTAAGTACTTATATAAAAGTGGGTTGTTCTACTTTATTTGCTGATTCCAGGGTCTTGACAAGATGAGAACAGTCAGGCTCAACACTCGGATATATGCTATAGGCTCCTTGTTTGCAACAGACATTATCTCTGTAGCTTGGGGGAGGGGGTGTCATATACAACTTTCATTCTTTGGATGTTGTGATGTTCCGAAATTCACAACCATGAAATATCACCAGGAGAACATTTGCATTGAACAGATGGATTTTTTTCCCTGTGGAGCAGCCTGGCATGATTAAAAGTATTGCACAATTTTCCAGATGCAATCCAGCCCACTTGCTTCCTTTTACTCAATCATTGACCTAACTCATTGTTTATCTACGGTGCTTGCCGGAGCAATCCATATCTATATCTATAGATATATAGGCATTTCTCTCTATCCATACATACATACAGGCATACCCACACATATAGAGACTTGTGTATATACATGTAACTATATCTTATATCATTGTGTGAATGCATGTACATGTCTACACCCACATGTAGCTGTACATTGTGTGCATGTATGTGTATGTGTGTGTGTATGCATGTAGAGGGAACATGTCTATGATTTCATTGGTCTAAAGAACTCCTGGATGAAGGAACTCCCTTTCACAATGCTGGCTAATATGGCTGCATAGTTAGTCTGAGAGTCGTCCAAAGCTTATGAGAGTTTAGGAGATAGAAAGATGACTTTGAAGTAAAAAAAAAAATCTGGGCTCTAGTACCACCTCTAGTATAAACTGGTTGTGTGACCCTAGTAAAATAACTTAACCTCTTAATTCTCTAGGAAATTCTCTAAGATTACAAACTGAAGATAAGGTGCTAATCTACATTGATATAAAAGATTCCTTACCCAGATATTCCATATACCAATGAAATAAAAGGTCCAATTCCTATATAGTGTATTAACCCACTGCTCATACAACTACAATGTCAGAACTCCTCCTACGAATTTTTCAGATGATCTCATGTTTTTGAGTAAAGCCAAATTCCACTGAGGAAAACCTGAATGGTTTGACAAAATCCAAATAATAACATTCTTAAATGAGAGGAGCTTGTCATTTGGAGAGAAATTTTTCCATTATCATTTGGATTTTATGTAGAACGTCCTAGATGTAAGTAGAAAATAACTTTGACTACCATATAACCTTTTGGTCCTTTTACTCTTCTTTTCTTTTTCTTACTACCTTCATCCTACCAATTTTTTCTCTTTTTTTTCTGTCTTCTCTCATCTTCAAAAGTTCCTATTTATCACAATGGTCACCATAGCTGTGGCTAAGATAGGGGAGAAAAAAAACCAACAACTGCATGCTATGTGTCTGCAAACTCCTATAGCTTTATTTCTGTTTCATTTGCCCTTAGTTTTCTCAACTTTTGTTGGTGTTACCAATATTTCTGTCATTATTAGAACTTCCTTCTGTTTGAAGTGCCAAGTCATCCCCATCTTTTTATGCCAGGTAGACATGTTGGCTTTGTCCTAGCAGTGCCATTCACTCATGGCTGAAGCCCATCTGCTCTTCACTACATCACTAAATTAAACACACACACATGATTTCGAGTAATAATCTTTATAATGTATTGAAAATGGAACTGAATTTATAATTAGAAGAGGAAATTTGAGTTTTAATTAGGCTCAGCAGCTTGCTGATAATGTGGCTTCACACAAACCACATATCTGGGACTCAAATTTTCTGATCTACAAAATTAAGAGTTAGGACTTAATGATCTATAACATCCTTTACCATTCTATCCAAACTTATCAGTCATTTCCATAGTGCCTGACTCTTCATGACCTTATTTGGGATTTTCTTGAAAAGGGTACTGGAGTGTTTTGGCACTTCCTTTTCCAGCTCATTTTACTATGAAGAAACTGAAGCAAACAAGGTTAAATGACTTGCCCAGGGCCTTGTAAGTGTTCAAGGACAGATTTGAACTCAGGAACATGAGACTTCCGACTCTAGCCTGGGTGCTTCAATCACTGTGCACCTAGCTGCCCCAAAATCTAGAGTCTGATGATTTTTGGATTAATGTTACATCTGTGCCCAGTCCTCTACACATATCAGTCATTTTGTTTTAAGACATTTACACTGCCAAGTTATGTCCTCTGAAACTAAACTATCTAGTATCAAGATATTTCCTTATTATCAGCACTTTCTCTTTGAATATCCTCTTTGTTTTACCCAGAATTAAACACCACCTTTCAGCTCCAAGTATCTTTATCAAGAAACAGTTTGCTTGGTAATACACTACCACATGTTGCATTTATCTCATAGATCTAGTGATATGAAACAATGCCAGTATTTTCCTTTCTCTAAAACTACATAACCCAACCTTTAAAAAATTAAATTTGATTTGCATGTCTAAACATTTGCTATCTCAAAAATTGTTGGTTGCCAGAAGCAATAAAATTATTTCTTTCTTTTCTAGCTCTCTCTCACTTATACCTTCATCTACTCACGCTCAATCAGTAGCACGCAGATCACACCAATCCTTGAGTATCTGACACCAAACCTAGATTTCAAACACATCATCTATTTTATACCATCCATTTATAGGCTCTGGAAGTACATTTCACAGAATGAATATAAATTTGTGTCATAATTTGATAGATTTACCTTGGGAACGTGGGCTAGTAATTACACCTCTTTGAAATTCAGTCTTCTCAACTATGAAATGAAGGTGTTAGATGAAATGATTTCCAAGGTTCCTCCCAACTTTTTGTCTCTACTTGCATTGATGTTCCTCTCCAAGCCTTTTCTCTCCTGTACAATACAGGAAGACCTGCCTAGGCAACCATAGTGGAGGACCTTGAATGACAGGAGTGCACTAGCCACATGGAGAAAGGAAATTAATGACAAAGTGGATATGAAAATTGCAAATGGGAGTAGGAAACAAAAGCAACCATTTACTTAACCACAGTCCTGATTAAAATAGGCTGTAGGGATTCCAAAGATCTGTGCAGCTGAATATTAGCAGTTTTTGTTTCTATTTGAAGATTATTTAAGGAAAACTTGGGGCCCTTCTCAGAGTGCTTGCCAGTACTTTAAATATATTGAAAGGATTGATGTATGGGTTTTTTGTATGAATCAGTGGCACCAGCTTAGTAGTATTTGACAGAAATTTAATTTTTTTCTAACTCATGGTGAATCCATTGTCCAACTTTAATGACCAATAATAATTCAAATACCTCCTTTTACCTAAGCGTAAATGAAGAAGAAATGAATAGTTTCATTACGAGGGAGTTTTGACCAGCCAATATTGTCTCTCCTAATTTGATTATGTATTTTTTCCATTTTAATTTTATATACTCTGAAGCCAAAGACTGACATCAGACTCAACATCTAGATTGTTGGATCTCTTCCATCACAACCAAATTACGGGAAGTTGGCATTCTAAATTGTGTTACATCAAAGTGTAGTTATATTATGAAAAATAGAGGATGTGGCAGATGATTTAATTTTTTTTATTTTATTCTGTGAGTTTCATGGGTTATGAATTTTAACCCTGGACCACTAATTACAGTTAGGATATGCACCGCCACCCCACCCCATGCAGAAATCTCTTCCTCCTTTTCCGTTGTTAAGTGTGACATTGTTACACATTCCCCATTACATATGCATAGTAGACACATAAAATTTTAGAAGTTTATAGGCTAGAAAACATTCTGAAAAATACCCATACATTGGGTGTGATCCATATAAATTTATTAGAAAAAGTTTTTTTTTCTCATGAAGTGGTTCAGAAAATGACATATCTACTTTATTTTTCCCTAGAAAATGCCCACTTGAGGTGCCATAAGCAGCTAGAAAAACCATAAAATCACAAAATCTAAACATTATAAATGACCTTAGAGGTCATTTAGTTCAGCCCTAGAACATCATGAACAATTAGTCTTCTAGTCTCTTTAAAACCTCTACTGATTGAGAACACGTAATTCGCTGAAGTAACTTTCTAGTACCATGCATGAAAGAGGGCCTGATGCTACATTTGACTTTGTATAATTTACTTTGCCTCTCTGAGCCCTAGTTTCATAATTTTATTTTTGGTTGTTACTGTTCTCTCCCTCCTCGAATTTTTCTGTATATAATGATCTGTTTAAATGTTGTATCCACTCCCCAGTAGGACGAAAGCCTCTTGAAGGTAGAAAACATTCTATATTTTCTCTTTTAATCTGCAGTTCCTCACACGCAGTGAATATTGAACAAATGCCTTGTGTATTGGAACTATTCAATAATGGAATTCGACTACATTATCTCAAATCCCTTCTAATTCCACATCTATAACTTAATTCTGGACAGCTCCAATTTATGTTGAGACAAAACTTGCCTCTTTATAACTACTACCCATTGTCCTAGCCCTGCCCTCTGGGGTTAAGAAAATCAAATCTGGTCTCTCTTTCATAACAATCTTTCAAACATATGAAGAAAATTACTGTTTCCCATCATCCCAACCCCAATTCTTCATTCCCCATGTGAAATATACCTAATTTATTCACCTGATGTGTGGTTTGATTTTTGTAACCATCCAGTACATACTTCCAAAAAATGAATCTTTATCTTGTGCTTTAGCACAGAGAAAATAAAGTCAATTCCCCTACATTACCAAGGATTTTCATTATGAAAACATCACACAAAAGGACATAAACTATCTTCTCCCTGATTAACAAGGAATAATTTCGTCAATTTCTGAAACTGATTTTTTTTGAACACTCGAATATTTTCCCTAGTTATACCAATTAGATAATATGGTTAGGTGTTTCCTAGACATGTGACAGGTGAACATCATATTGGACTAACCTATGAGCAATGTTTATTCAGATCAAAGACCCTAACTTAAAATCAACTTGTAGCTGAGCTTTTGGGATGAGACTAAAAAAAAGATTATACCAATTGTGCTGCCATATAGACATACTTAACTGTAATTTTTGGTGAGAATTTTTCTAAAAATTGATCTACACAGTTTTAACCGAATACTTCAGTGATTCTAATTTCTTATTCTTTTGTTCTTTAACGTACCTTCATGCTCTAAATCCTATGACCAAAATAAGTAGCCGTGTATTTCGCAAAGTATCACTCACTATTTCACATATGAGACTACTATTCTCTAAAGTACTTATCCAAAGGCATCAACTGTGTCAGTGGTAGCATAAGGAAAACCTTTTGATATCCAGTTATGTCCACTGTTCTCTACATAATGCTCGTTCTTATTTTATTTTATGTGACTAGTGTTAATAGACTCCCTAAGTTGAAATAAAAAAGACGCATTGTTATTGTGTCTTTGCTTGAAATGAGATTCAATATCTATATGGTAGCTTCCATGCTTTCTTTTTATCTGAGACAAGGGGAAATCATAGCAGGAGAGACTTTCTGAATTCTAGATCTGGATTTTACAGCCCCACTGACAAGTAAAATATATCATCTCCATTAGGTTTTTCTTCTGTTAAAAAACATCTTGAAACCACTCAGAAAATGTCGACAAATTATATAGCCTCTATCTGACTGGGTTTGTTATAGGTCTACAATTTTTTTAAAAAAAACTTTTATTTGTTGAAATTCTTCCACCAAAACCCTAGTCCAAATCCCCATATGGGCCACGACTGCCCATTGATTTCTTGAAAGTTTTGTCAGTGGATCACAGACGTTGGCAGGTCCCATCAAGCTGGAAAATCTTTTAGTAGTCTTGGCAATGAACAGCATATTTGCATTCCTAGGACCAGTCTTGCTAAGTTTAGACATGGAAAGTTTTCATTACTGAAAATTTGGCTACCAGGTGATGAAATAGGTATGGGAGGAGGCTACAGAAACTTTAGATCCATCTACTAAGTTATTGAGAGGCTGTGATCTGCATCCATGGCAGGAGTTCAAATACTCATGGTATCACAGGACTTTTGAAATATTGTATTTTTAATAATTTAATAAAATTTAATAATTTAATAGAAATAAATAATTTTAATAATAATAATTTTATGGTGGTATAAGGGGTATCATTAAGGAAACAAAATGAGAAAAGAATATTGGTTAGTCATGTGAAGAGAGTGTAGGACAGCCAAAATGATCCAGTGCTACCAATGAAATGTAAATAGACTTAGAAGGCCTCTATCACGTTGGATAGATGAAAACTTGGACAAGAATAGAGCAAGAAGGCATTGATCAAATTTCTGTTTGCACTAATGGAAGAGTACATATATATTCTATACACTATTCTATTATATCTTTCAGCTTCTATAATACATGCTGTTTATAGTTTAACAGCTTAATGTTAATGATTAAAACATATTACTAGTGTATTATAATATATGATAGGTGTTAAGTTGGCTGTAATAATTACAGGAATACTACCAGAAGCAGCTAGATGGCATAGTGGATAGCATAGGACCTAAATAAGGTCATAGATCAGTTGGCATATAAACTATTCTATATGTACAATTTGTGTTTCCCATTAAAAGTGTCACAGATAGATGTGAATGACACATTAAGGAAGAGACCAGCAGAGACGAGAACCCTAGGGGAATTTTTATAGGGGTTAGTATTGAGGGAGAAGGTAGTTGGAAAGAGCCTGAAGAAAAATTCAGCAGCAACAGATAGAGGATGGAAAACTATGGGTTAAAGGTTGATTCTAAAGGAAATAAAATGTATTTAGCCTGCTTAAGTTAATGGAACTTTAATTAAATTGAAGGGAAATCTGAGTGTCTTGTCATAAATGACACTGATTACTGTCAGAAACCTATCTGAAAGTGACAGGGAGTATTCAACCACAGAGATAATTTCTTTCTTAGGTGGCCAAAGAGACAGAGGCCAACTCCACCAGACCTGATGGTAAAACCCAGATAGAATCAGGAAGAGGAGTAGACCCAAGGATGTCTGTCAATAAAACTAACACAATTTTTTAAAAAGGAGATTTAATAGAATTGTAATATTTTGTGTATTTTATTTCTATTAGATATTTATTCCTCAGTCAATACATAAACTAATACTATGAACAGGAAATACTCTGTCTCATAGGACCGTAGGTTCTTTGGGTATGTAAAGGACTTTGGGGGCAAGCAGGATGAAACTAGTGATGTCCACCTCAGCCATTAGTTAAAATACTTGGAGATGTTAATTCTTTTATCTATTTATTTTTGAGGGGGCTGTAATTCTACCTGAAATGGCAATTACCTGGCTCAGGAGGAAAAGCCAGCACCTTCAACTTCAGAGCAAATGCAAACAGAAATTACAAGCATACATTATATAAACAGGGCAAATAACACACAGAGATCAATAGACAGGCCTCTTATCTGTCTAACCAAATCACAACAGTTACCAGAGAGAGAGGCACCAACATCTGGGTTTTCAAAGCCAGAAAGCTCCAGCTGCTGCCCAGAGTCTTGTATGGTCAAATCACAGGACACTCTTCCAGTGAATGAGAGCCCCAAACAAAACGCTAAACTCTGAGTTTATATACACTGTTCAGGGTCAAAGGGCACCACAACCACAGGACTCAAAACCACATGAACTAGGCTTTGCCTTGAGGTAAGCAGGTCATCAAAGACTCCAATTTAATCAAAGAAACAAAGGCCAGACTCATAAAAGGCGCTTAGTTATTTCAGTGTTCCAAAAGGGAATTGTAAAAAAGTTCCACCTTAATTATCATTACACCTACCTCCAAGGATGTTTGTAAGGATAAAATGAGAATATTTTTAAAGCACTTTGTAAATCACTTTGCAAGTCACAATGTGTTATATAAATGCTAGATATTATCCTTATTGATAATAAATTCTAATTTAAGAAAAATCATCAAGGAAATAAAATTATGCTGAAGGAATTTGATCACATAGCAACAAGAGGCAGATAAAAAAAGAGCTGGTGCCACATTTTTGTTCACTTGTTTCAGTGGTGTCTGGCTCTTCATGACCCCATTTGAGGTTTTCTTGGCAAAGACACTGGAATCATTTGCCATTTCTTTCTCCAGATCACTTTAAACTGAATCAAACAGGGTTAAGTGACTTGCCCAGGGTCACACAGCTGGTAAGTGTCTGAGGCCAGATTTAAACTCAGGAAGATGAGTCTTCCTGACTCCAGTCCCAGCACTCTATCTACTGTGCTGCCTAGCTACCTCCAAGATATTAGAAGAAACATATTAAGTTTTCAATCCATTTGGTGTATGTTCTATGAAGTATTTACAGGAAGACATGGACAAGTATCAAAACAGGATGAGAAACTATAGACAGTTTTAATCTCTGCCAGTGAATTTGTCTTCTGTTGTGATAAATGAAATGATAATCTAAATGCTGGTATAGTTAATGTTAAAAGCTATAAGATAGATTATGAATTTGTATCTACATACTCATCACGCAATTAAACAAAAAAAATAAATCCTATAAAACTAAATCCCACAAAAAGCAACAAAATGCTATTCTGAGTATTTCAATGTGGATCAGAAAACTGAACTGACAGTGTATGTCTTAGTCGATATCAAGCACAAATTAGTCTCTGCTTTAATGTTTTAGTCATCAATTCTCTTTTTTGTTAAGAAACTTTCTGTTATATTAGCAGTTTATATCTATTATTAGCAAGTAATAGGTTTGAGTCAGAGTTACCCTGAATCCATTTCTACTAGGATTTCAGGTTACTAAGTCTCTCACACCTACATAGCATATTACAGATTCTGGTATCCAGACACAAATAAACCCACTACAACTTAACTACACTATTATGTTGGCAATGACTCATCTTACAGAGTCCTTCCCCCTGAGTAATTAGGAAATGCTTAGCTATCACTGGATAACTGAGTTGACGAGCATTTCAGGAGTCGTTTACTCTATGTTCTTATATTTGAAGAGGACAACAAATACCGTTCCTGAAACGTCAATTTCTGTCTTGTTTTTAAAGACATAGAAAACATTCCTGTCTACCTTGGGTAAATAGTATTTATTGAATGAAAAAGTATTTATTAAGCACTTACTCTGTACCAGGCACTATGCCAACCACGGGGGATAAAAATATGAAAGTGAGGCAGTCTCTGTCCTTAAGAAACAACACATAAAATGAAGTTGTGGCCAGGGAAAGATAGTTTGTTCTGGGGAGTTAAAAAGGAAAGTGAGTGGAAAAATATAGCGGTCTACCAACACATCCTTTATAGAAACAATTATTGTGTTGATTTCATTATGGTTCACCCAATTAGGAAGCTCACTAAGACTAAATTAAATCTTGTATACTAAAGCATGAATCCAGTTAAAGTAGTAGTATCTCAATTAAACAAAAAAAATCTATAAAGTTAAATTTCACAAAAGGTAGCAAAATGCTACTTTTAAAAACTGTTAGTTTTTTTTCTTCATAAAAATAAAGAATAGCTGGCCATTGCTCTATGTATGGCTTATGTATCACTGTATCAGAGAATTTAGAGATGGAAGGGGCATTAGACATCTCCTAGTCTAATTCTTGCAGATGAGGAAACTGAGGCCTGGAGAAATTAAATGATTTGTTGACAGTCATATAAGTAGTTACTACATATCTGAAAAATGATCTGACTCGAGATTCAGTAACAGAGTATTGTTAAAAAAGCTTCTCATTATTCTCTAGAAATCAAGAAGCCATTATCTAATATCTCTGTGGATCTTCTCGCACTAGTGAGTTTCTCTGGGCATGTTTTCCACAATATGTAAAATGAGATAGTTGGATTAGATAATCTCAATAGACCATTATAGCTCCAAATATTATAGCCTCTAAACTCCTCAGTAATCAACATGAAGTAGATATCCAATGTATATTTTTGATATTAATAATGATAACTCTTCTGGTATATTCACAAAGTTGAGCCAGGTGGGTCTGCATAAATAAAGGGAAGTTCATCAAAGGTCATTGGATAGCTCCTCAAGAATCTGCCCCTTCAAGATCCACTGAAAAAAAATCACAATTTGACTAATACTGATCACTAAAAACATCGTGTGCCACTTCTATAGGCATTCTCAAAACACACATTCATACACCATCATCATGACCATCATCATCATCATCATCATCATCATCGTCTTTGACTTAATTACTCAAATATAAATAAAAATATGCCAGCAAACATGACATCAAATTCTGTCCATCAAAACAGTTAATTTTAATTCAGTAATATAATCAATGGAAACCATCTGTTTATATCCACATGCTAGTCAGTAATATCAGGGTAAATTCTCATCCTCTATGCAAACATTTTCAGAAAGAGCCCACTTAAGTCTTATAACAACGATATTTAGAAATCTCAAGGTCCCCCTTTATTGTGGACTCCCTTGAAATTCAAGTTTCTTGGGCAGCATATTTGGTTATGGTTGGATTTCTGTCTAATGTGTATCATCATCATCAACAGCAACCCTTAAATATTGCCTTAAAGATTGCTGAGAATTTCGCATAAATTATCTCATTTGAGTCTCATCACAGCCTTGTCAAATTGGTATGTCCTTACAGGGGTTATTATCCTCAATTCATAAATGAGGAATGTGAGGCTCAGAGATTTTAACCGACTTGCCCACAGTTGCACAAGTAGTAAATAGCTGCACAGGCATGCATTTATACTGTCTACATCGACTGAAAAACGTAAGTCTCTGTTTGTAACTTCTGTCCATTGTTCTATCTTTGGCTAAACAAAACAACTGCAATATACTGTCATGTGATAACCCTTGAAATGCATGAACATAGGTATCCTGTTCCCTTGTCTTGAGGCAAAACATCTCCAGCTCCTCTAATCAGTTTTCCAAGGCAGTGTTTTCTAATGGTTATAGCACTGGACTTGGAGTCAGGAAATCGTGCATTTGAGCTCATCTTCATAAAACACTCACCAGTTATGTGACACTGAGCAAGTTATTTAACTGCGTTCAGTTTTCTCATCTGTGAAACGGGGATTACAATAACCTGTACCTCACAAGATTGTTGCAAAAATCAAGTGTCTCCATAGATTTGCCTTACAAACCTTAAAATTTGAATTATCACAACAATTATCACAAATTTAAAACCTTAAAACCTTAAAATTGAATGATAACTGTCTTTATTACTATCCAATCTTTAAATGAGAGGGTCTCCCGGTTCTGTCTTTCTCACTCTCCTATGGACACTTACTACAGCTTGTCAATATCCTTCCTACAATACTGAATCCTGAAAAGAATGCGATATTCCAGATGGAATCTGGCATATTTAAGCCTATTTACATGGCACCAAAACAACTGCTCTATTCTCTTAATATGGTGAAAAATATCTGTCAGACCAGGTGTTTGGCAGTGCACAGATAGTAGAATCAACTCATTCACTCGTTCCCCCAACCGGCTACTTTGATAACATACAGATATAACCTAAGAGTAGGAAATTAAAGTAGGGCAAAAAATATTAGGGAAGACAGAGATCTGGTAATTCATGTCAGTTTTATTAGGGCCATGCAAATAATTGTGAGAGAAATACCTATTAGGAAAAATAGGTAAAGATTGCAGGAAGATATATATAACCACACATTGGCAATTTCTATTCAAGACACAAGGGAGATTACAAATGCATGCCTGCATTTCCAGATGAATTAAAACACAACCAGGCAATAATTAGGTCAATCTAATTTGCTCAGTCTCAGGTTTAAAATCAGAGCATACCTTATGAAAGGGGGCTGAAGAAGGGGGTGGTATTGAGCTGGCAAAGAGGAGAAAGGTTCATCATTCTTTCAGAATTTATTGAGTTCACCTTTCTTTCTTAGATGCAATAGATACTGGGAGGGAAAGTACCTGTTAAGCAAGCTAGTCCAGCTTTCATCCAATGTGAGATTGGTCTCTGTGGGGCTGTATATATTTCCAAGGATTTAGCTGCTTCCATTTGAAATGTCTGAAGGAAGGGGCCTTCATTGTTATTTAACTTCTTCACACGTATCTGCAGCTTTTGACATAAGCTCCCAGAGGGCAGAGACCAATTCTAACTCAGCCCTCTATCATCCTTCACACCTCCAATCATCTAATATACTGCTAAGCATACAGGTGCTCTACAAATGAAGGAAGGAAAGCACAAAGAATAATTTTTTATTTCCATTAAGTTACAATTCAAAGGTCTCCTCACTTGGCTCTTAAAGTATTCCTCCACACCCACCTAATCTGCCTAGTTAATTCTCCATTCCTTCCATAGGGAAACCAGTTTCCTTTTCCAGTTTGGTCTTGTTATAGCAAAACAATTCTATATTGAGCACTAGGCTCATGCAAGTAACACATCTCTCAAAAAATCTATCAGCTTGTTTTCTTTTGAAACTTTTAGTGGAACCTTTATTTCACTTTTTTTTTAAAAAAAAAGGAAAATATTGATGTTCTTAACAGTCAGGATGTTGGAATTCCAGAATATTTTCCTCTTTTGGTTTCTAGCACTTTCTGAGAAGGACTACAAGGCTTTCCAAAAGATAAGATTGCTTGTATGCTCATATGAAGCGAGCTCAGAAATGATAATGATCCCTCTTGATGAGATGATAACTTTTCCCTCTTGACTTTCAAACCCCTGGTTCTCTTGCTCCTTTTAATGTGTCATTTATAGAAATGTTAAACTTTCACTTTGTTTCAACTTTCCACATTAGCACTCAGCCTCCCTTAAATTAAAGTGAGTAGTATCAGTGTATGTATATGTATATGTATGTATATACATATACATATGTATATATGTATATGTATATATATATGTGTGTGTGTATGTGCATGTGTATATGTATATGTATGTGTGTATATGTATACACACATATGTGTATATATATCTATATCTATATCTATTTATCTATCTATCTATATCCCTGAGCAATCATTTTAAGACAATGCTCCCCTGACCTCTGTAATTAAAATATCCAGATCTCCGAAAGGTAAGTTTCTTTTTTTTTTTGGTGCAGAGATGACTACTATAAATGAGAAGCAAAGTGTGTAAGCTCTCCTAGGAATCTTTCTTGACAAAGATTGATGTCTTGGGAAATTGTGTGTATACATTAGGCAAACATAGGAGTATGGGCCTTCCCTGAGGGGAAAGACTAATGATAATGCTATTCCTAGGATAAGCCATCATACCTGGTCTATGCTCGGTGAGCATCTACAGCGTATATAAAAATATAATGAAAGTATTACATTATTTTAAACTATTTGCCACCTGTATCATTACCCTTTCTGATCTCAATGATAGAATTTCTCAGGCTAGCATGTTGCTGTGCTTTGGAAATACTACTGTCCTTGATTATGGAGATTTACCTGATTAGTTCAGAATGGGCTATACAATCTGTCCCATGATTCATATTCTCTGCTGTCATGATTGTGAATGTGGGCAGATCTGACGTAAATGTCCATTCACAGGCTATTACTTGAAGCCATCACTGATTGTGACCTATTGTGGCTTCCTGAATCTATTTGTACCATTATGTTTTCATAGTATTATAACTATGTCCCCTGTTGGGAAATGGCAGCATTTAATCGTGAGGTCAAGACAGTTGTCTCTTATGCACAAGCACTGAGCCCACACCGTGATGCCCTGGTCACAGCAGCCCAGGCCAGTATAACAATGGAGATTGATGTGGCAGAGTACCATTGTACTGTACTCCCCTCTCTGTCCCTCCTTCCCTTTCTTCTCAGTCCCCATTCCAAATGCTTAGAGGTATGATGCAGGTATCTGCACATAGTTTTTAGACTTGTGGAAGCTAGGTGAAACAGTGGATAGAGCTAAAAATCAGGAAGACCTGAATTCAAATCCAATCCACATACTTCCTAGCTATGTGACCCTGGCCAAGTCACTCAATTTGTTTGTCTTGGTTTTTTCAACTACAAAATGGGGGAAATAGCAGCAAGATTGAACCTCACGAGGTTGTTTTAAAGGTCAAATAAGATATTTGTAAAGCATCTGTCACAGTCCCCAGCACATAGTGGGCACTTAATAAATAAGTATTTCCTTCCTCCCTCCCTCTCTCACATTCTCTCCACTACAGTGGAGTGAGTTGAACTCAACATTTCCTTTCATTGGGGGACCCAGCAATATGGAAAGACTTCTTGGTTTGTTTACAACAATGGAGATTATGGTAGAATCATTTTTGCCCTTGGATCATTAAAGTACAAAATTTATACACGTTAAAGACTGAATATTCAAGTGAGCACACAGGAGGATGCTGAAAAGTTGGAGTTTATGCATATGTTTATGAATTAAAGAAAATGGAAGCCATAATTTTAAATGAACCTTCCTTTACAATTCTTTTTTATTTAAAAGGAAGGACCTATGTGGACCAGGATAAAAAGAACACTGCCTCTGGAATCAGAATACCTGGGTTCAAATTCTGCCTCCGATACTACCTGAGTGACCTTAGACAAGTCATTCTTGGAACCTCAGTTTTCTGAAACATTGGGGGGCTGGCCTAAATGGATCTGATGTCCTTTTCCAGCTCTATATTTATGACCTTATGATCCTTCAAACTCTGAAATGCCCACAGGTTTAAATTAGGATTAAGACATGTGCCTAAGGAGAAGGAAATTAAGAACTAGATAGTAAGTTTCTTTCAGGTAAGGTCTTTTCCTTCTGGATCTCAGAGTTCTTAACATTATTCTTAGCTTATAGCAGATGCTTGAGAAACTCTTCAATTTTTATTGCAGCGTTTGAGATTAGGAAAGGGGCATGTAGCAGGAGAAATCACAAAGAGGTCTTTCTGGAGTTGGGGAGAAAATGCGACAAGATGTTTCCTATCATGATTGATGTCATCTGTTTCAGATTTCAGCAGCCAAGGCAGATATCAGTGGAGAAAAGGGTAATGCTCAGTTTTCTTTTTTAACATTTAGTAGAAAATAAATCTGATCTACATTTCTTTATGCAACTGTCAAACTATGACACAGGCTCATTTGGGTTCCTGAGCAATTATTACCCACATTCGTTTGTCTGAAGCTCTTCCATTATTTATAGTCATGCTAAACATTAAATGGCATAATTCAAATCAAAGTAATTTGACCAAGGTAATTTGCACACAGTGAATGAAATTAAATCAAGGCCTGTCTAGCTTTTACTATTACTTGATATGCATTGCAGCGTTATCTTTTCTAGAATATAAAGCTGACTTTCCTTTTTCGAACTGGGATGGGAGGAGTGCTGGTGAAAGTTTCCATGGCTCAATTGTCATTCTCTCAAAGGTTAATCAGTGAAGAAATTCTAGTCCTGATCTTGAACACTACAGTTAACTATGTTATCAAATCTAGAGAGAATGGTTTTTCTGACTAAAATATCTTTAAACATTTGAATTTTTGTATATCCTTCATTTGGAGTGGAAACAAGGTCATATATGCCATTCTACTGTGAGTTCCTTGAGAGCAAGAACTAGGGTTTTTCTTTTTTCTTTCTTTCCTTCTTTTTTGGCCTTTCGTTTCATCCTTATTGCTTAACACAGTGCCAGGCATATTCTAGATGCTTAATAAACTAAGGTTTAGATATCATAGCTATCATAACTAGCTCTTTTGAGAATCTGCCCTTCCCATGTCCACTGCTGGGCAAACCAATTCAGTACTATGTATTCTCCACCCTTGGATTCCTTAGTTAGCTATTGCTATAAACCATCTCACCTAGCCAAATTATAACCACACATTACTACACAAATAAGCCTCCTTCAATTCTATTCACTTGCTACTGAATCAAACAGCAAAAAATCATGAAGTCATGTTGATTGGTTCCATTAAAAATTTAGGTTACCTAATCTCAACTTGGCCCTCACTACAGCAAGCAAACCTTCTTCCTAATTGCTTTGCTATCCCTGTCTCCTGGGGGATTGCTTCAAACGTACTCATGTCCTCTCCAGCTTCCTCTGTCATTACCTAACCCCCTTTCTTATAATATGAGCTCCTTGAGGGAAATGACTGTTTTTTCCTTTCTCTGTTCAATGCTTAACATAGCACCTGACAGAGACTCAGTCCTCTGAAGATATTTGATACATGAACAATTAATTTACCTAAAGAGAAGCCTATGTTTAGTGTTTTTTCTTATATCATTTCTCTTGGGTTTTTAGAAAACATTTTGGGTTATTTTAAAATTATAGCTACATGTAGCATACATATGCTCCATTCTTCCCCTATGTATTTACCAAGCAGAATTTCATACATACTGTGATACAGAATCAGTACTTCATATCAGTGAAACCACACTATCCCCAAATCCAATCATATTTCAAGGAAATTGGTTCACACAATTAATCTGTTACAGGTTCTATACAAGCTGTCAGTTAACCTACTTAAATGCCCTTAAATAACATTGCTCTCTTTTCCTTTGGATAGTACCGAAGATATTTCAGTAAAGTGATTCCAAATCCAAAGGTGTGTGAATGTAATGTGCAAGACATTGGTAATTCTAACATTTGAGACCTCTGTTCCATCACAAGGTCACTCACAGTTACATGGAAATCTAAACTTTCTAGTTGACTAGGTTTAAGAGACTCAAATTCTTCAAACGTTGCCACCAAAGCTAATTTGCTTCACAAGGTACCCATGCATAGAAAGCACAGAAATAAGACATCCCCCATACTCTGCTTACTTGAATAGTAGATTAACTGCAGTACCAGAATGATGTCAATTTGTTTCAAAATATTGCAGCAAAGCTTTTGAATGGATGAGCAATTACTAACAGAGGGTGCAATTATAATGGAGGAGCAGGGAAGGCTTTGATATGGCTCTTCTCTTATGTACAAGGAATAACAAGGAAATGCAGTGAAAGGAAATAATAATAAGACAGATGGGTTTGGCAGCACCTTGGCAGCTGTCAATAGGAAATATAGGTTAGTGCCTTCCATTCCTTAAGAGATTTTCCTAGAAACTGAAGGCTGACAATTGAAATCCTGTCAGAGGCCAACCAAATGTGTGCCCTATGCTGCTGACACAATATTCAGCTGAATCAGAATGGATTTTAATTTCATATCCTAATTAACATTGAAAGACAGCAATTTCCAAAACATTTCCCTAGGAAACTCTGTGCAGTCTGCTATCTAAAATTGGCCATGAATATATGCATAAACTTAGTCACTTGCTCTATCCCTCCTTTTTCCACACATCCCTCACAGATCTGGTTGAATGAAGTGTTCATGAACTACTCCTTGCTGTTTGTCAGATTTCATTGGCTAAATTTTATAACTACATTTAGATCAGCATTTTCTAGAGCCAGCTGCTTTTATATTTTTAGGGGGAAAATGTATTTTGGAAGAAATAGCTTCAAGAAAATGACGTTTTACATGAAACTACCATTGCCTCATGCAAACATATAAACATGAATACCATTTGGATGGAATTAATCATTGGCATATTATCCTACCTTCAATTCTCAAAAATGTGGAGGGTCCCCATCTGACACACACACACATTAGAGGTAAATAATGAAGAAATTAAGAACACTTTGCAATAAGTACTCCATTAGTTTTCTGTATCATTTTTATGTAACTGCTTTTTACTTTATAACCTTGCCCTTATGGTTTGATTTTTAATATTCTTCTATATTTATCCTGAGGTATATTTATTGTTTATAGCATATACTTTAAAATCATTTATATTGTTGTTGATGCCTAGGAAGATGTTTAACTACTACAAATAGAAATTATAATGGTTGCTTTCCTAAAATTTGTCCTGAGGGTATTTTTCACTTGTTTGTTTTATAGTCTACATTTCAGATTATCTGTTTATATTTCAATTTGAAAAAAAAAAGTCTATATAAAAAAGATCTTAAATGGCTCTATTTTCTAAAACAATTTCTGAAACTCCCTTGCATGTAAATTTTATAACCATAATTTTATGATTATGCTTACAAATTGCCAAGTAAATTTCCATTAAATCTCTCTTTTATTTTTTCCATTCCCTCCCCACCCCATCTATATCCAGTTTTCATTTTTCGTTTGACAGAGGATATGAAAACTAGATTTAAATTGATAAAAAATAGTAGATATAATTTTCCCTTCAAATAATATCCAATATAATATTAAAACACACACACACACACACACACACACACACACACACACACACACACACCCTTGCATCTGTTCCTCAGTTCCAGACTACTTTATTAGATCCATTACTTGGTTTCAAAATTAAGGGTGCTTTGTTACTAACAGGAGCAGAGTATACTCCTTCGGAAAGCTGGAGCCAAAAGTAGATTTCAGAATGAAGAAAAGAAAGTGGCAGGTATGCAATTTGGCATAATCCCATGTACAGCATAGGCACCTAGTGTAGTACATGATGGTTGGCCAGGAAGCTAAGCTGAACCAGCAGGAGAGGAATAATGTAAAGTTCCAGGATATTGATGCAACTTAAGTGTCCTTTGGAGAGGAAGGAAATCTTCTCAGGTTCTAGAATAGGCTCATGTAACATGAAAAATAATAAAACTGTAACATTCAGCAACAGAATATACAAAATTTTTAATTTTTAATAAATAATCTCCAAACAGTGAAATAAAAGGCTTTCTAAGTCAGAGGCCTAACAGAAGAATTCAAAATCATATGGGAGCAGGAAGATACGTGTATATACATATATATATGTGTGTGTGTGTGTGTATGTATATGTATATGTATATGTATGTATATGTATATATGTATATGTATGTATATGTGTATGTATATGTATATATGTATATGTGTGTGTGTATATATATATATACACACAATGACCTGTTTGCTACTGAATTATACCAATAATTCTTTCAAAGACAAACATGTAGCCTTTTTAGCTACAAAAATGTATCTATTTAATAAATTAAAAAATGAGCATAGTGGCTTGTCCAACAACCTCTTATCTGAACACCATAAATCAAAATGATAATAATAGCAACAAAAAACACTTTTTATAGATAATGACATATTGAATACTCACAAAAACCAAATTACACAGAATGAAAAGTTTTCAAAATTTAGAGACCTAATGGGAGAAATTAAAACTATGTATCCTTCTTTTCCTGTTGGCTATTGGAGTTGTCCCATAAATTCTTTTAGTTAGTCTATAGAAAATGAATTTACATGATGATACTTTTATTCATTTCCAAAAATCAGTCCTTTTGTCTCTCTGAACAATAGAATAAAGGGCATTAAAAATAAAAGAACAATAATAGAATAGTAATTGTGCCATTTTTCTCTGAATGCCATTGAAAAAGATAAACAAAGAAATAGAGCAGTGGATCAATGGAATAGATTAGGTACACTATACACAGTAGTTAGTGGCCATAATAATCTCATGGTTGATAAATGCAAATTTGATAAATGCAGATACAAGCTTTTGGGACAATAACTCACTATTTGACAAAATTTGCTGAGAAAACTGGAAAGCAATTTGGCATAAAATACATATAGGTCAGCATCTCACCCCATATATCAAGATAAGGTCAAAATGGGTACATGGTTTAGACATAAGGGTCTACAAATGCAAATTATAGGAGCATGGAATATCTTACCTGTAAGATCTATGGATAAGGGGAGAATTTGTGACCAATCAAGAGATAGAGAGCATTACAGAATGTCAAATTAAAAGCTTTTGCACAAACAAAACTAGCGTAGCTAATATTAGAAGGAAAGCAAGAAATGGAAAAAAAATATTGAAAGTTTCTCCGGTAAATGCCTCATTTCTTAATTATATAGAGAAAAGAATCAAGTTTATTAGAATAAAAGCCATTTCCCAATTGATAAATAGTCAAACAATATGAACAGGCAGTTTTCAAAAGAACTCAATGCTATCTGTAGCCATACGAAAAAATGCTCTGAATCACTATTGATTAGAGAAATGTGAAATAAAAGAACTCTGAGGTACCACATTACCCATATCAAATTGGCTAAAATGACAGAAAAGGAAAATGGCAATTGTTTTAGGGGATGTGGAAACAGTAATGCACTGTTGGTGGAGCTGTGAATTGATCTCACCACCCTGGAGAACAATTTGTGACTATGCCCAAAAGGCTATAAAACTGTGCATCCTCTTTGACCCAGCAGTACCACTTCTAAGTCTATATTCCAAAGATTTTTTTTAAGTAAAGGGCCTATATTTAGAAAAATATGTATAGCAGCTCTTTTGTGGTGGCAAAGAATTGGAAAACAAGGGAATGCCCCTCAATTGAAGAGTGTCTGAATAAGTTGTGACACATGATTATGGTGGAATACTGTTGTGTTGTAAGAAATGACAAGCAGGATGGTTTCAGAAAAACCTGGGAAAACTCATATGAACTTATGCAAAGTGTAATGGGTAGAATATTATAGACAGTAACAGCAATATTATAGCATGATCAACTGTGAATGACCTAGCTATTCTCAGCAATACAATGATTAAAGACAATTCTGAAGGACTCATGATGAAAAATGCTGTATACTTCCAAAGAAAGAACTGATGGCCTTGGAATGCAGATCAAAACTTACTATTTTCACTTTCTTTATTTTCTTGGTCTGTTTTCTTTTGCTATGTGGCAAATATGGAAATATGTTTGTAGGACTGCATATGTTGAATCTATAGTGAATTGCTTCCTTCTCAAGAAGGGGGCAGAGGAAGGAGGAAGATAATGTGTAACTCAAAAATAATTGAATGAATGCTAACATAGTTTTTACATGAAATTGGAAAAAAATAGAAGAGAAGAGATAATAAAAATGAGATACAGGAATAGCAAACTTGAACCTAAGCATGCTAGAAGCTAGACAATAACAATATCTTTGATTGGGTTATAATACCTGTTGGTACGATGCGACTGCTTCTGCAACTTCAACTTTTCTCCTCAGAAATTAGAGGAACTACATGACTACCAAAAATATCCAAAAATCCAATGCAATCAAAGAAATTAAATGAGCTGTAGAAGGTTGCAGGTTATAAAAGCTTTACTTAATAAAAATAATTAAATAAGTAACTAAATGTTGTCTTAAATTATTTTGAAAAGAAGAGGGACATGCTTAAATTATAATTTCAAAATTAGCTTTTTGAATTTTACAGCATAAATCCAACTAGCATACCAACTCTTCTAAATTTTCTTTTTTTGGTACAAAGATGTTATTTGCTATAACCATCATCAACAAATGCATTCTGCCAAGAAATCTTACAGGAAGCATAAAAACCTTGTAAAGACAACACATAATAGTATATGTGGTAGCTATTGGCATGGTAAGAACCATAAAGAAAAAGGTGAAGCTACCAAGAAATATTCCCAAGGGCAGGGGCCAAATAACATTATGGTCTAACCATCTTGAGAAAGCCACTGAAGACATACAGAAATTCATTGGAAGATTACATCAATATCTTTATAGTGCACCAGCAGAAAAAATTGGTACACCAGCAGAAAAATATGCATAGATATTCAGAGAACAAAATATATTAGTAATTCTAATTTCTCTTAATTGGCAATTATAAGCATATCAAAAGGTATCAGAGCACTAAAAAGAAGAAAATAATCACTCCAATAGGAAAAACCTTACTATGGATGTTTGAAAAACCAAGAAAGCAGAGGATTAAAAAGAGAACCCCTAAAGGAGGATGTGGAAAGTTTCTGGTTGTCAAGGTAATAAAAAGAAATCCAATGCAAACGAAGAGGCAACTTGGATCAAATGTGAAATAGAAAGCTATCACATAATTTGTAAAATGAATGACAGAACAATTATACAAAGGAAGATGACTGAAACTAACCTCTTTGAAAACAACAACAACAGGAAAATGGTGGGATCAAATCTGAGTCATCACTATTGGCTTAAATGTTTCACAATACCACTGTAATAGCTGGCAAGTCATTTGACTCAGGTAGCTAAATGACACAAGGAATAGAGGGATAGACCTGGGGTCAGGATAATGAGTTTGAATTGATCTCAGACATTTACTGGCCACGTACTCTGGGCAACTCACTTAACCTCTGTTTGCCTCAGTTTCCTTATATGTAAGATGTAGATCACAATAGCATACCTCCCTCTCAGGGTTGTTCTAAGGATAAAATGAGATGTTTAAAGACTACAAACATAAAGAGCTATATAAATGCTAGTCATTTTCAGCTACAAGTCTGAGCCTACCTCACTTAACAGACACTACTTCAAATAGAAGCAAATTATGTCATATTCCTTATGTAAAATTTAGAGCTTATGCCATTATAAAATTTCTAAATACAAGAAAACATATTGATTGAGGAGCAAAAAAAAAGGTATCTAGAGAAAGGAGGAAAAGTTAATAGCTACCAAAGGGAAAGGAAGGAAGGATAGATGGCTCACCTTTTCAAGCTTGCATGACTAGGATGATAAGGATAAGGAATAGACTATCCCAGGGGTGGGGAACAGGTGGCCTTCTATGTTCTCAAGTGCAGCCTTTAGATTAAGTAGATTTGTTCTGTGAAGTTTAGATTCAGTTAAAGGGCCACACATGGGGACCCAGAGGGCCATGTGTGACATCAAGGCTGCACATTCCCCACCCCTGAACTATTCCACAATACCTCAGGGCAACACAGGAAAGAAAGAGAAAAAACAACACTTTTAAACGTATCATTGTCTCAAATTCTAAGTTCATATTTACTCTAAGTGCTGGAGTTCTTTTGTGGAGATGGGAAGACAAGGAGAAGTAGATGGTGATAACAGTAAATGAGAGTAGGGTCACAAAAAGTATTCAAGTCAAATACTTTTTTTGAGGGCAGGCATAATGGTTTTAAAAGATGTTCACAAGACAGCACTGAAGGTTTATTATCTGACTTGTGGGAAAGCATTTAATTTCTCTAGATTGGTCATCACTATACTTCTCTGGGAATATATTAAGAAAGGAATGAGAAGCACATTCAATAATTCTGTTTTCTGGGTAAGCAAAGCCTAGACCATGTAGACTTAATGACCAAAAACCGTTTTCTCAAGAAATAAAGTGCTTCTCATTACCACAGGACCTAGCAACCTCATCAAACTGGATCTGTAGGACACACTGCATCTACGCCTGCTACTAGTCATATACTTTTGCAGTTATATTGAATTTCAGAGAACTAAACAGAACCAAAGTGTACCAGAGTCTGCTTGGGTATGAGTGCCATGGCCATATTTGCTTAGTCTTCCAACCTTACCCTGGAGAAAGGTGATACCACATACAAGCTGGTATTGATTTGGGGAGTGGAACCTAAAAACTGAAGGCAACTGAAGGAAGGAACATTTCTCTTCTTTCCTTGCAATAGCAAACAACAACAAGCAGGTAGTGAATGTTGTCTATTTTGCCTAGAGTTTGTTTGTTTGGTCATTTTTCAGTCTGATTTTGTTACCCTTTTGGGGGTTTCTTTGACAAAGTACTGGAGTGGGTTGGCATTTCCTTCTCCAGCTGATTTTACAGGTGGGAAAACTGAGGCAAACAAGGTTAAGTGATTTGACCAGGTCACACAGCTAGGAAGTATCTGAGGCCAGATTTAAACTCAGGAAGATGAGTCTTCTTGACTCCTGGGCCAGCACTCTATGCATTCAGCCAGCAGTAGGACAAAACTCAGTATGTTTGTCCTGAACCACTTTATTACTATGTTGGTTGTTTCTCCTTATTCCAATATGGATGGAGATATGCTTATGTGTGTTATTCCTTTATTCTTCTCAGTACAGAGTGTCTGGATTGAATCACTTACTTAAAAAATAAAATATTTTATTCCTATTGCATGAATTAATCTTTTTCATTTACAATAAAAAACATTTATTGAATAATATTATGTATTACAAGTCTGTGCACTAAGAGAAGTTCATGAGTATAAGATCTATTGCTTTATATATCATGAAATATTTGCTTTCTATAGGAATTTACTAGATTTAATAGTCATATTTCTTTATATACCACATTGTCTTATGGGAACATAAAAGATCAAATTCAAAGTCATAAATAGCATATTATAGTATTCAAATTCAAGTGGTCTTAAATATTGGAATATGTGAGTGATTTGGCTGTCTCAGCTATGACAAGTTAATTTTTAAATGTTGTATATAGATTCATGAATAAAGCTACTTTTATGAATTTATACCCATGCAAACACATGCAACAGTGCTTTAAATGTTTAAGTGCACTATAGTTGCCATCTTTGAGCCAAATTACAGCTTTTTTTTCATATCAAACCACATTAGATCATAAGTAAATAATTCACCTTTGAAAGATTTGAGTATTTCTAAAAGTATATTCTATCCAAGTTTCTTAATTTATTTTACTATTGCTGCTCAACTAATTTCTGCCATTTCACATATGTGCACCACCAAGGTCATTTAAAAGTGGAACTAGGGAGCTTAAAAAGTTTCACAGAGTAACTTTTTTTTTAAAAAGAAAATCTCCAGTCTCCATCGATGCAGTAGTTATTTAGATGACATTAATATCTACGGACAGAAAAAATGATGATAGCTGCCAAAGTTTCCTTCTCTTCCTTTCACAATTACTTGCTATCCATTGCCTTTTGCATTGCCCCTTTGCAGAAATGTGCCCTGTGATAGGAACATTTCAAAGTATGACTACAGAAATCTCAATTTGAAGAGTCATCCTTTATTTCATTTGTGTCTATAGCACAGAGGTAGAGGGTTTAGCTAAAGTGAATACAGTATATATTTATACCAATTTATAGAGTCTTGGAGGTATTCAACAATATTCTCTAAATGGCTTTTATTTATTTTGTAAAATCTATAATTCAGGGCATAGATAGATGGCACAGTGTATAGAATGGTGGGTGAGACAGGAGTTGGGAAGACTTATCTTCTTGAGTTCAAATTTGGCCTCACGCCCTAGTTGTGTGATCCTGGGCAAGTCACATAAGCATGTTGGCCTCAGTTTCATCATCTGTAAAATGAGTTGAAGAAGGAAATTTCAAACCACTCTGCTGTCTTTGCCAAGAAAACCTCAAATGGGGTCAAGAAGTGTTGGACATAACTGAAAAATGACTGAACAACAGAATCTCTAATCAGTGTGCTAATGCCATAGACGTACGATTATTTCTGTGTTGACATCTTAGTTCTGGACTTTGAGATTCAAACCTTTTGGATTAATTAGATATCAAATACACATATGCCTCAAAGGTGTCTTCAAGTATATAATTACATGCCAAATTAAAGACTTATTTCAAAAACTCTGAGGTACCACAGTAGACAAAGCCTGACTCTCTTAAAATGGAAGTTTGATGTTGTTCTAATTAAAGTCAGATTACATTGCAGGGAAAGGCAATGAAAACTTAAGATCCCAATCCTTCTTCCTAATGGTTTTATTTTTCAACTACTTTAGACTAAGTGTTAACAATTTGACAGAGACTCTTGGGTGGTAGAAAGGTATGTTTGCTAGAGAGGTGCCCTAATTTTTCATCTTACTTCCACATAAGTTTAAACCATATGGTCCCTGCAATTAATTTTACCACTAAATTTAGGTGACTTTCTAATTTTTTTGAGATTTGATATGTGAAACAAAATATTTCCTTGTTTCTTTCAATGGAAGCATATGGAAACATACACTAATGACAAAGAAGGGCATTCAAAGGTAGAATAGTGATAAGGAGTCACTCCAGAAGTATATTAAAGTTCATGAAAATATAAACAATTACATAGGACCATATATCTAGTTTATCAAATACATATACATATCCCATTAAGTAAAGTTGAAATGATAACCAAAAATATGATTTTATTTTTTGTAATATATTGCATGATTTTTCAATAAATGCAGGTACAAATTTCATTCCACTCATTTCCACCCATCTTTGGCATCTCATGTCCATGTACTCCAATTTATGACAACAGGGCTTATTATTAAATATTACATAAACGTCTGATATCTCATCAGAAAGGTTAAAATATTTCAGTTTAAGAGGCTGATGAGAATACTAAAATTCACTTTATAAAACTGAATCATTTAAAAATGCCAATTTTTTGGAATTTGCCTTAATACTGTTTCCTTTCATAATATTGATAATATCCTTAACCAATGCTAGATAAAATCAGAAACAGCAAAGTTCTTGGGTTTGTTGATTCCATCAGTTCTACTTCAGGAAAGTTTACATATATATGCACATATACACATAATATATACACAACGCACAATATATGTATATGCATGTATGTGCATGTGTATGCATATGTATATACATACATATGTACATGCATATACATTTATATACATGTTTATATAAATGTATGTGCAAATTACTTACTGTACTTCAGATTAATCATGTGTAAAATGAAGGGACTGTGCTAGATAGTCTCTGAAGCTTGAGCTCTAGACTCACAATTCTATGAAGGAGACATAGGTGAGTGGTCACCTGCACCAGAAGAGAAAGTGATGAATTCTCATCTGTGATGTCACAGTCATCCAAGAAATATCTAAGAGTTGAGTAATCAACATCCATAAAAACTCTATGAAAAATAACCAAAAAGACTACATGCTACAGAACTAGTGAAATCTGAATGCAGATCTAAGCATACTTCGAAAAAAATTTATTGTTTAAATTTGTTTGTTTTTTGCAACATGACTAATATGGACATGTTTAGCATGATCTCACATATATAATCAAAATAAAATCACCTTCCCAAAGTGGGGAGAGGTGGATGAAAAGTAAAAAAAAGATTGTTTAAAAAATCATACATTTAATTGGGAAATATTTAAGTAAGTAAATAAAAATAATTTCAAAAAAGACAACATCCCAAAACTGCTTCTATTTTTGCAGGAAAACAAAATCATCTGAATAAAAATGAAAGGATTGATCATTTCAGATATATTATCCACAAACATCTAAAATCCCACAGACATTCCAGAATGCACAGGTAAGTCTTCAGTGTTGATAAACATTGAAAAAAAATCACAAGCACTAAAGCAGATGCATGGGCTTACTGACAAAGAGCATTCACAGACTTTTCACTACTCTCTCCAATTATCATGCCAACACACAGGGATAAAATTATAAATACAGTTGTCATAAATTAACTTGCAAGGTTTCAATGAGGTGCCTTCCGTAAGCAATAATGTATGGGAGAACCTAGTTCATTCTAGGCTTCTGTCATTAACAGGATGTCTGATTTAGGAAAATTGCTTCAGGCCTCATTTAGCTTATTTATCAAAGGGTACTATAATGATTGCCTAATTTCCAAGGGTGTTATGGGGCCTAAGTCTTCTAGGAACTTTGAAATAGCCACCATAAGAATACATCATAATGATTCTTATAATTAAAGGACAACAAAAAATAGTGTTCATGATTAATTTCAAGAAAAGATACTCACTTAAGCTGTATATATTCTTTATATAGGAAACTCCTTGTATCATTTTTCTCTTAGGGATTGTGAATTTCCCTATTTGGTTTCTTTTAAATTTCTTCTGAGATTTTCAAGGACTGCCTTGTTAAAATTCCTCTATCTCTCTTTTCCTTCATGCACAATAATAATGGATTTACTAGCAATCATTGCTCGGCACCTTCTCCCATGAGATACAATCCATAGGTCTATGTATCTGTTGTTTTCATCTGCCTGTTCCCAATCATTCTCTCTCCTTTTTTAAGAAATTCAGAACTGATTCAGTTTTTCTCTCCATATCAACTCCCACCCCAATCCTTCAATACTCATAATGCTGTCTTTTTAAACACTGCCTGACCATACATCTGTTGATGATACTCACATGACTTGTATTTCCTCTTTACATCATTTATCCCCAAGTGTGGTTTTACTTTCTATCTCACAGTTCACTAAAACTGTTGCATCTTGATGAACTCAGAACAGCTTCAGCTTGTTCTTTTCTCTCATACTGATATCTCTCCTTTTACTTCACTTATTCTGGATTAAGTATTCCTTCTCAAGTCTATCTCCATCCCTCTATCATTTTCTGTTCTCTCAGTCCTTAAACTTGTATCTGACTTCACTTGACCTTATAAAAAACAGTTGAACAATAAATTATCCTTCTCTACTCCATGTATTCTTCAGCCATTCACACACTGAATCCCAATCACCATCTAATTTCTCTGTTCCTTCTCTACTTGTCCGATCACCATGCAAATTCATGTTATTTAACTGGGCTCTTGCTAGTGCATAAAAATCATTTTCTATTTTTCTAATAGAATAACAGAGCTACATTTTAGGCATCTACTTCCTAATAAAAAATTTTCCAAGTTGAACAACTTAACCTGTGTGATCATGGTTTAGTTATTTAATATCTCTGTGCATCAATATCATCAGATGTGAAATATAGGCTTGAATTTGGTAATCCAAAAAGCCCTGTTCAGCTCTACATCTATGATCCTCCCTTCTCAAAACATCCAAGCAATTCCACTACAATCTCTCTCACAAGATGACATCACCTTTATTTTTTATTCTTTTTTAGTAAAAAGGTCAAGGCCACATTTTAGGAGCTTCTCATTTCTCTTATTCCATATATCAAAACCTCTCTACACTTAATATTAAAAGAAGAGTAATGTCAGAGGACGAGGTTATCCTTCTGCCCAAAGCCAATCCATCTGCTTGTGGCCATGGTCTCATCCCTTCTTGTTTCTTCTGGAAGTCTATGTCATCAAATATCACTTCTCTTACTCTCTCATCACTATATTTCCATCTATTGTTTCTTTCCTCATTGCCTATACCTGTGTTTTCTTAACCTTAAAAGCATATCCACTTGGGGCAGCTAGGTGGCCCAGTGAGTAGAGCACCAGCCCTGGAGTCAGGAGAACCTGAGTTCAAATCCGGCCTCAGACACTTGATACACTTACTAGCTGTGTGACCTTGGGCAAGTCACTTAACCCCAATTGCTCTGCCTTCCCCCTGCAAAAAAATGAAAAAAAACCATATCCACTTAACCTTGATATCCCTCAAGACATCTTCCTATATATCTTTCACTACCAAACTCCAAAAAAGAGTATTTTTATACACCCTGCCTCTAGCTTTCTACCACCCATATTTTTAATCTCTATTCTCTGGTTTCTGACCCTACCACTTGACTGAATGTGTTCTCTTAAATATTATCAGTGATTCATTAATTGAATAATCCAATCACTTTTTCTCAGCCATCACACTCCTTGAACTTTCTGAAAATCCTGACACTTAAACTACCTCCTTTCCTCAGGCATATTCTCTGTTCCCATTATTTCTATGCCACTGTTCTTTCGGGCTTCTCTGATCCTTTCTGACTGATAATTCTCAGTTCCGATAGCAAGATCATCATTCAACTCCTAGCCTGTAGGTGTAAGTTTCCCCCAAGGCTCTCTCCTGGGTCCCTTTTTCTCTTTATAATCATTCCTTACCTACCACAGGTTCCAACATCACAAATGATTCCAAGTGTATTTTTCTTTCCTTAAGGATGTCTCCACTTATTTTTCCTGCCAACATATCAAATCTAGCAGGTATTAAATTGAATTCATCATCTTTCCCCATAAAACTATACTTCCTCTGAACTTCTGAACTACTGTTGAAGGTACCATCATCCTAGAATTCACCCAATATCACAATCATCCTTAACTCTTTCCCTTCCCCCACTCCCTCCTCTGAAATCCTATTCATTCTACTTCTTAACATATGAAATCTATTCTTATATCTCCACTCACATTGCCATCCTTTGAATTCAGATTGTCAACACATTTGCCTAGACCTCTACCCTCTCCAAGCCTTCCTTTATGCAGCTATTTTTTTTAAAGAAACAGGTGTGCCATTTTCATGTTCAAGAACTTTGCTAACTTTTTTTTAAAATTGTCATTCAAGAATTTTTACAATAACTCCAACCTACTTTTCCAGCCTTATTTTATAAATGTAGGTAGCTAGGTGGCACAGTGGATAGAGTGCCAGGCTTCAAATCAGGAAGACCCTGAGTTCAGATTTGACCTCAGACCCGTATTAATCGTATGACCCTAGGCAATCACTTAATCTTTGTTCATCTCAGTTTCCTCATCTGTAAAATGGGGATAATAATAGCCCCTACCTCCCAGAGTTATGATGATCAACTGAGATAACTATCATAAAGTTCTTAGCATATATTAAGCACCATAAAAATGTTAGCTATTGTTATTAATTCAACTCTATGGTCTATTCAAACTGGACTACTCAATTTTCCCTCTCTCTCTCTCTCTCTCCTCTCTCTCTCTCTCTCTCTCTCTCTCTCTCTCTTTCTCATAACAGGCAGCATCTCATGCCTGAAATGTATTCTCTGCTCATCTCTACCATTGTAACCCTTATCTCCTTACCTCCCTTTCTCCTTTTGTTTTTCTTTTCCTCCCTTACGTCTTTCTTGTGTTTTTCCAGTCCTTCCTCCTTTATTCCCTATCTTGCCCAGGCTAGAAATACAGCAGACCTTCACAGACCCAATTCCACTAATAATCATCATGGAGCTTTTAATCTGCTCTTTTTCTGACCTGGGCCAGTTAGCCCATCCTCAGGCAGAATGGTGGCCACATGCTCCCAAGAGTCACCTATATTTTACCAGAATTAATGTGGACAGCTAATCAATTTAACTTACTGCAGCTCAGAGCTCCCAAGCTCAAGCAATCAGTCAGCCTCAGCTTCCCCTGTAGCAGGGATTATGGTTGTGTGCCAACATACTATCCTTCTTTTCTCCAAGGCTCTGCTCAAGTGATTCCTCCTCCAGAAAGCCTTTGCAGATGTCTCCAGTAAGTTATTCCAGTATATGGCACAGATTGTACATGCAATAAGTTATCATAATTTATCTAAAATATGAAGCTATATTATTTTTCCATTCTAATCCACACTGGGGATACATATATGTTGGGTATCAGATGAAGACAAGTTAGGAATATACTTATTCCCCAAGGAAAAATAGAAAAAGTAGAAGTAATGAAGATGTCATAAATATGTATTTTTATTGCTATATTAATCAAGCATTATATAGGGAGGCTGTACACATAGACATGAGGAAGTTTCTTTATGCCTTTTAGGACAGAGAAAAATCCTTAATGGGAGTATTTGACCTCTTAGTTTTATCCATACGCAGCTAGAGCACTTTGAAGGAAAAAGGATTATTGAGCTGAGCCTCCCTGTTTCTGCCAGGGAAGGGAAAGATGAAGAAAACTTTGGGGGAAAGAGTTGTATGATCAAAAGTGCATAGTTACCCAGTGAGAGATTATTGCTAAGAAGAAATCAAGACAAATAAATCTCAATGACCTTAGGGAAAGGCCATGCATTGATCCTTGGACAATAACCATTGTTTGTTCGTTTCTTCTTCCTTTAGGCACCTCTTTATGGCTCCTTTCTTTTAGTCGGTTCTGGATTACTTGTACTAAGATCCATCCAAACTCATAACACTAAATATCCCCTGCTTTTTCCTGTCTGGAGTTTGTAATAAGCTTAACATCCCAACATTTTATGAACGTCTCAAACCTATCCTGACCATCCAATAGCATATAATGACTGTAACATGGGTTTGGGCTTTTGACAGTATTCAATTTAGAACTTATTAGATGCTATTTTAATAATTCCCTAATAGTTTCATATGTTTATGCAAACAATAGTATAAGCTCCCTGAGGGTAAGGAGGTTGCTATGCTTCTGTTGTACCCCCTACAGTACTGGAGGGACAGCAGCAGGTGCTTAATAAGTATTTGCTGAGTTGAACTGACTGTCATCAATTTATAAACTCCCTCGTAGTCCGCATAGAGTTGTTATGGAAAATAAAATCACTTTGAATGTCACAGGGTAGCATGTGTGACAAGGATCATTGATCTCTTTCATTTGATGCCCCAAGTAAACAGGTTGAAAACACAATCTACCCAGAATGGTGCTTAATTTTATTTTTATGAAGAATGCATCCATATGTATCAGCTATGATATTATTTCTTCCTCTATCTACCCAGAGTGGTGAAAATAAATATTGTAATAAAAACAAGAGGGATGAAATAACTATTGGTCTAGTGATCAAGACAATCAGTTTCTAGCTAGCTTTACCAACTCCATTATTCTCCCTCTCTTTGCACTTTGATAGTACTGGATTATCAGGGGGAAAAGTGATAATCTTGAATTTCCTGCACACCGCTGCTTATTTAGCTCATCGAGACTTATTTATCTTAACCTTTTTTTGAACAGCTTGTTTCTCTCAAGGTTAATGAAGTTTTATGACAGCATTCCAATCAATCAATAAATAAAAACACAATATTTTGAAAGCCCTGTACAAAATCAGCTAAAATTTAGTGTCTGTTGCTAACATTTGTTAGTTCTCATTAGGCTAATTGTTACCACTTTAAAAAAAGAACTCCTGACTGAGAGAACATGAAACAATATCTGCAGAATAATTGAGACCAAAATTATTTATTACTTTATTGCAAAGACAATGAAATTGTGGTTTGTGGGCAAAGACACATAGTAGAGGAATGAAAATGGCACTTTCTTTCAACACCTGTGCTAAACATTTGTCACATTTATCTGGAAAGATTTTTTTTAAAAGTCCTTAGATGGAATTTTCCCTAAGGTACATAAACTTAAAAGTACACACACACACACACACACACACACACACACACATTAAAGGTGTGGAAGGCTTAATTAGGGCCTAAAGGATATCTAAGGAATGGGTAGTCTTTACTTAAAGTGTACTCTGGTATGTTCTCATGGATAGAATACCGAAATGGAGATCAGGAGACCAGATTATAGTCCCAGCTCCACGCACTAATTTAGCTGTGTGGCCTTTGGCCAAGATTCCTCACATCCAGGCATCATCTTCTTGAAAGAGATGGTTGGACTAAATGACTTCTGTGGTACTTTTTATCTCACAGCAAGCATCTAAAAAGCAAACTATTGAGGACCAAGTAGAGAGGTGGTCTCTGTTGCTAGAGAAGAGGGAGAAGAAATCTTGGCATCTAAGCCACAATCAGAGAGAAGCAATGAAGTAGTTAGAATGAGGACCAGACATCAATCAGAGACTTGGAAAAAGCAATGCTGTCAAAGAAGATGGTAAAGGTTGGGCCACCTACTCTTAGTTAAATGCACAAATAAATTGGAGATGGGAGTATAGGAAGGGCCAGAACACAGGGCCCAAAGAATCTTAAATAGGATAAGAAAATAAAAAGGGACAATCTGAGATTCTTAACTAATAACTAAAGAAAATTGTTGCTCTCAGAGTACATTTGTTAAAGGAGCAATGCTGTCTGGATTTGAGATCCCATTTAATACCTTTATATTATGGAAATACATAAAAGATATGTGATTTTGTCAGCATGGGGAGCTTTAGATACAGGAACTTTCTGCCCCCAAAGCAGATTGCAATTCAATCTATGGCTGAGTAGATAAGTCCTAAAGACTTGCCTAAGACGAAATGGCTTGTCAAGGGTTATACAGGTGATGAAGGGTCAGAGCCATAATTTCAGCTCAGATATTCCTGATTCTAAGACAAGTATTATCTTATTCTGCCTTTCTAACGACTGCTCTGTAACTCAGTTACAGAGAGAAAGTTACCTATGACACTGAGGGGCTAAATGGCTTACGGATATTCACAAAGCTTATAAATGTCAGAGACAGGGCTTGAACCCAATTACACTGCCCTGCCTATATACTGTGTGTATTAAATTATGCTATTGTCTTCATTTTGCAATAAAATTTCACAACAGAGTAAGCTCACGGCATATGAACAACTGTGATTGTAACCACATCCTCCTGAAATATGCTCATATGTTTCAGTCTGAATATACTAATACTGATATTTATTTTGTATAGATTGCTCAGAGCTCTTTATATGGGTCTCATAAGCACACTAGTAAATTCACTGAAATTGCTTTTTTTTCCCTTCTAGTTGTTCTTGCCACAAAAAATCATTATTTACACATCACATTATAATGTGATAAAAAAATTTAAGCCTTTCCTTATTGATCTCATCAAGATACATACATGTTAACTCAATTTCTTCTTGGCACATCAAGCAGAGGCATATTTGTAATATAGTGCTTCAAACCTGGGTGACAATCACCTAATGAATATGAGAGTCATGAATCTGTTTTGCCTAAATCTGCCTCAGATACTATTCCCTTAGTTCTTCAGGAGCTATGCTCTATAATAGAAAAGAAATTTGTTTGGGTGCATGCACTGCATTGATATTTCTGTCACAGCATTAGCAGCTTACAGCCAATTTCCAGTTCTAGCCTAGAGCTTAGTAACAGCAGGGACCAAGCCACTGGTTTGGTTAAAATACTGCACCAGCCTACAATCTATTCCATAATCAAAATCAGAAACCTGTACAGCAAATTCTGCTGCCATGTATTTAGGCTATGCCCAGGTGAAAAAAAATCCAAAATTATTTGCAGAATTACATTTAAATATTTGACACAATTATGCTCATCTTGCACTTTTAATTCCTCATTAGGAAATGCGAAAGTAACGTGTCCATGGTATTCCAATATTGATGTGGCCTAACTTTGACTCTTTCCCCTCCCCCACCAAATAGAGCAATGATGACTTAAAATAATAATTGAGGAAGAATTTAATGTAACTGGTCTTACAAAATGGGATCATATGGTTTTGAGCTAAAGAGAACTTAAGAGATCAACTCCTCCAACCACTTCATTTTGTACACATGTAAGTTTCTTAAAGGCTGTTCATCAAACTTCAGAGGGATATTATGGTGGGAATTTTCCAACCAATTGACTGCAATGTCAGAGAATTGTTCATTTCATTTTGTCACCCTCTCTTATCTTTTGACTAATGAAAGCAGTAATTTGCCCTGGAGAACAGAGGCATCATGGTGGAGTAGATAGAAAGCCAATTTTGGAATCAGAAAGAACTAGGATCAGGTTTTTGTTGTTTGTTTTGTTTTGTTTTTTACCTCTGACACAAACTAGCTATGTCATAATGGGCAAATCCCTTAACCTCTCAGTATCTCAGTGCCCCATGAAAATTTCTAAGCTCCGAGTTGTTAATCTGCATCCATGAAAGTAATTTCCAAAACAGGAGTTTCCAAAGTTGATGAATTCCTAGGTCTGGAAGCAAATAAATATATTACTGAATGAATGAATGAATGAATGAATGAATGAATGAATGAATGAAAAGATAGTATTCATTTGTAACATTTTAGCAAGAGAAGTAGTTATTTAAATCTATGCAACAGTGTAGAGGTGAAAGGTACTGTTGTAGGTGATAAATATGCCTTGAGATAGACTAATCAATTTTGTCTAACTAAAAGAAAAACTCATTTGGTCCACTACAACCAATCTATAACCAATCATAGGAAGAGTAAAAGGATAAAGTAAGACTGTCTTAATAGTAGAAAAGAAAAATACATTAGATGAATTATCATATTGTTTTTAAATTTTTATGCCATTTCTCCCCATCCCCTTCCTTTATCTGAGTTCTATGGTATTCCAATCATATTTTATTTAATTTTTAAAAAAAATAATCATTTTTAGAATATATATGTTTCACATGTTCTTAATCTAATTCAAAATTGGCATGAATAACTACACAAGATAAACCAATTGGGGAATATATATATATATTTGTGTATATATATATATATATATATATATATATATATATATACATATGTATATGTGTATGTGTATGTATATGTGTGTGTATTGTGTATATATGTATGTGTATACACACATACAATACATATCATATCATGTCCTGATGTCTCAAGATATGACAAATGAATGATATTGTTCCATTTTTAATTATTATGTTTTATATACTGCCTTGAAGGCATAAAGAAATTAAATTTCATTCATTTCTCTTTCAAAAAATCTTTCAAACCTATAATTTTGTGAACAGGAGTTCCCAAAAGACTAAACTATTTTACCATTAGTGAATGCTTCTAGCCTGAGTTGCCCCATTGAGCACTCAGGAGATGGGGCTGTAATAAATACTTTCTGCAGCAACAACAAGCCTGGCTTGCCTTTCATTCATTTTCATTTCATTCATTTGTGTGCCAGAGCTCTTCTGTCCCTCCAACACAATCATTTGTCCTGTGCCATCAGGAAGTGGTTTAGAGAGCACCTTCCCTTCAGACCATTAAACCAATTCAAATTGAAAAATGCTTTTATAGTCTAAGAGGAGTCAGTGATGCATAATCTTCTCAATGCCTACTGTAAATATGAAGAGTACTAAAGTACTGAGTTCCTCCCTTTTTGTGCCCACTTGATTTTTCCTTTCTGTCTTACCATTAAAATGATTCAAATTATTCCAAGCTCTGGCAATGCAGTTGGATGGATTTATTAGTTCAACATTCTGGAGAAAGAATGGAGCATCTTGGGAAATTATTACAAGTAAGAGTGACAAAGATCCTAGTTTATAAAGACTAGTTGCAACGGCAAAATGGTCCATTAATCTTCTATAATTTAATGAAAAATATTGAGTCCTAGGAATTAAAATTATTCTGCCAAAATGTGAGGCAAATGGTAGTATGAAGAGAGGGCTGACTCAGCAATCACAGGACCTAGGTTCAAATCCTACTTGGGATTGTAGCTGAATGACATTTGGCTATAATGTTTCTTTAGTATGAATTTATTGAAAATGAATAATTCAAAGTTCTTAAGTCAACATAAACTAGAACTATATTCAGTCACACATTATTGCAAAGTATTTTTATCTTTGATAAGTTAATATTTGGTTGACTGTGTCCACATGGGTGAAGGGAAGTAAAAAAATGGAATCAATAATACAGATAATTTAGGCAAAAGTAGAAGATTTCAGCCTGAATTCTCCATATTGGCTATTCGAAATGAACAAATATGACAGAAAACTGCTCCATCATCTCTAAATTCTATGGTGTTCCTAGTTAAATGGTATTGTGGAATGGCTAACTTCCCAATGATTATAAAAAGCCATCTGTGCAATAGTACAATCCATCATCAAAGTTAGGTTCCAGAAACCACTGCAATTAACTTGCTATGGGGACTATTATAAATGAGAGTGTGGATAGCTAGATGGCTCGATGGATAAAGTACAGGGCTTGTAATCAAGGAAGACTCATCTTCCTAAGTACAAATCTGGCCTCAGACACTCACTAACAATGTGGCCCTGGGCAAGTCACTTAATTCTGTTTGCCATAGTTTCCTCATCTGTAAAATGATCTGGGGGAGAAAATGACAAACTACGCTAGTATCTTTGCCAAGAAAATCCCAAAATAGGGTCACAAAGAGTCGGGTACCACTGAAAAATGATTGAACAACAAAGGATTGATTTCAGGTTTCCTTTTAGAGACTTTCCATCATAATGCAGGTATGGCCTACACTTGATTTCAACCACATATGCCATTGTGAATCCCAGTTTGCTGTCCTAGTGACAACTGAAAGTGTGAAGTAAAAATAATGACAAACACTAAAGCTCAGAAGGAACTGAAGTGATCCAGGACAGCTGAGGGAAAAAAGGGCTTAAAAAAGTAAAACAAAACAAAGGAGTATCAAAGAAAAGTTATGCCCATTGCTAAGGGGTAGATAAATAATGTTAACTGGCAATAGAGAGAAGACAAAGGTGCTCAGTTCTTAATTTGCTTCTTTTTTCTGTGCCAAGATGAATGATCCCTTCATTGAAAATAACTGAACAACAGCAACAAAATTAATAGGAAGTTGACATGCAAAATAAGTAAAGAGACAAAAAGGGTAGTTAACATGGATGACTTCAAGGCATTTGGGCCAGATGAACTACATCCTTGGGTAATGAAAAATTGGTTGTTATGATTCACTGTCAGTGACATTTGAAAGATTGTGGGAAATGGAAAAGGTACCAAAGAACTGGAAGAGCAAATGTCCTAATACTTAATGGGAGAGGGAAAGAGAGAGTGAGAGAGAGAGAGAGAGAGAGAGAGAGAGAGAGAGAGAGAGAGACAGAGAGAGAGAGAGAGAGACAGAGAGAGACAGAGAGAGACAGAGAGAGAGAGAGAGAGAGAGACAGAGAGAGACAGAGAGACAGAGAGAGACAGAGAGACAAAGAGACAAAGAGAGACAGAGAGAGCCAGAGAGCCAGAGCCAGAGAGACAGACAAACAGAGAGAGAGAGAGAGAGAGAGAGAGAGAGAGAGAGAGACAGAGAGAGACAGAGAGAGAGAGAGAATAGTCTAAGAGTCTAAAAATCATAAGGCAGCAAGTTTGACTTTGATTACAAAATAGATCATAAAAGATGCAGTGAACATCTAGGGAGCAGTGACTATTTAGAAGCAGAAAGGATTCTTCTAGAACATGTGGGGTAGATTAACCCACTGTAATTTTTGGACATTATTAATAAATTAGTTAATAAGGATCATCTGAATTTTAGCAGAGTATTTGAAAACATAGTTCACTCTATTCTTGTGGAAAAGATGGAGAATATGGACTAGATAATAATAAAATGAAAGAGTTGCTGAACTGGTTTATTGACCAGATTTAGAGCACTCCATAGTGGTACAATGTTATCTTGGAAAAGGGTCTCCAGTGAGGTTCCTCAAGGATCTGTGCCCACAAGACCTTTTTCTATGTTTTATTTTGCATTGTTTCATTCTGGTTTTTATTCTCATTATCCAATGATTCAGATAAAGATATAACATGAATACCAAAAATTTATTTTATAGAGCTAGAAAAAAATAACAAAATTCATTTGGAAAAATATATGGTGTAGAATATCAAGGGAATTAATGAAAAGTAATACAAGGGAACATGGCTTAGCCATACCAGATCTTAAATACTGTAAATCACCAATCATCAAAACTACTTGGTACTGGCTAAGAAATAAGAGTGATAGATCAATGGAAAAGAATAAGGATACAAGACACAGTAGTCAATTACTATAGTAATCTATTGTTTCATAAACCCAAAGACTCCAGCTTCTGGGATAAAAACTCACTATTTGACAAAAACTGCTGGGAAAACTAGAAAATAGTATGGCAGAAATTAGGCACAGACCAACAGCTTACACCATACAACAAGATAAAGTCAAAATGGGTGCACAATTTACATATAAAGCAAACTAGGAGAGCAAGGAATATTTACTTCTCTGTTTTATGGAGAATGGAAGAATTTTGACCAAAGAAGAGGTAGAGAACATTATGAAATGTGAAATAGATAATTTTGATTACATTAAATTGAAAAGTTTTTGCACAAATAAAGCCAATACAACCAAGATTAGATGGGAAGCAGAAAACTAGAGAAGACTTTTTTTTTATCAGTGTCTCTGATAAAGGCCTCATTTCTAAAATATATAGAGAACTAAGTCAAATTTATAAGAATACAAGCTATTCCCCGATTGGTAAATGATCATGGAATAAGAACAGGTCATTTTCAGATGAAGAAACGAAAGCTATCTATAGTCATATATAAAGATTTTCTAAATCATTATTGATTAGAGAAATACAAATCAAAACAAATCTGAGGTATCACATCACATCTATCAGACTGGCTAACATGACAATACAGGAAAATGATAAATGTTGGAGAAGATGTGGGAAAAAGGGGAACACTAATTCATTGTTGGTGGAGTTGTGAACTGATTCAACCATTCTGCAGAGCAAATTTGGAACTATGCCGAAAGGGCAATAAAAGTATGCATATAAGTTTTAAAATATGGGCATACTCTCTGACCTAGTAATACCACCAATTGATCTGTATCCCAAAGAGCTCATTAAAAAGGGAAAACGACCTGCATATACAAAAATATTTATAGTAGCTCTTTTTGTGATGGCCAAGAATTGGAAATTGAGGGGATACCCATAAATTGGGGAATAGCTGAACAAGTTTTGGCATATGAATGCAATGGAATACTACTGTTCCGTAAGAAATGATAAGCAGGCAGACTTCAGAAAAACCTGGAAAGACTTACATGAACTGATGCTAAGTGAACTGAGCAGATCCAGAAGAACATTATACACAGTAACAGAAACATTGTGTGATGACTTTGATAGACTTATCTCTTCTTAGCAAAGCAAGGATCTAAGACAACTCCAAATGACTCATGATGGAAAATGCTATCCACATTCTGAAAAAGAACTGTGGAGTCTAAATGCAGATCCAACCACACTTTTTGAATTCTCTCTCTCCCTGTCTCTCTCTCTTTCTCTCTTCTCCTCCTCCTCCTCCTCCTCCTCCTCCTCCTCCTCCTCCTCCTCCAATTCCACCTCCACCTCCTCTCATCCGTCTTCTCCCCCTCTCCCTCTATTTCTCTCTCTTTGGTTCTTTTTTCTCATGGGTTTTCCCATTGGTTCTAATTCTTCTTTACAGCATGACTAACACGAAAATACATTTAATATGAATGCATATGTAGAGCTTGTATCAGATTGCATGCCATCGTGGGGTGGGGGAGGGGAAGAATGGGGAGAAAATTTGGAACTCAAAATCTTTTGAAGTGAATGGTGAAAACTAAAAATTAATTAACTAAACAATTTTTTAAAATAAACACATAATGCGCTTGTTTATGTAATTTTCACATGTTATAAAAATAAGAGAGATAGCTAACATGTTGCATGCTCTTCTATTTTCATATCATGTGAAAATTAGATAATTAGGATTATTATTATTTATCATTTGAAAATTAAATAATTATGATTATTACTAGATAATTAGATAATTATTAGATAAAATTAGATAATTAGGATTATTATTTATTATAATTTGTTATTATTTTTATTATTAGGAGCTAAAAACATCTTGACAAGCTAGGACATTCACTAGAATCTGTCCAGTCTTTTTACACATTATTCCCTGCCATGTCCTCTTCAGTCCAGTGACACTGGTGTCCTGACTATTCCATGAAGAAGACACTCCATCTCTCAGCTCCTGAGGATTTTCTCTGGCTGTCCCCCAGGCCTGGAATTTCTCCTTCCTTATCTTTACCCACCGGCTACCTTATGTCTCAGCTAAAATCCTGCCTTCTATTGGAAGCCTTTTTCAACCCCTCTTAATTCTAGTGCCTTCCCTATGTCAGTCATTACTTACCTATCCTGTATATACTTTGTTTTGAATACTATTTACCATGCACTATGCTAGATCCAAGGAAACAAAAACAAAAGAATCTCTAACCTAAAAAAGTTTACATTCTTTCAGGGGATATAGATGACATATCAATGTGAGTACATACAAAATAATTACAAAATAAATGCAAAGGAATTTGGGTGGATGGCCACTAGGGATTTAAAGGCATCAGGAAAATTTGCATGTAGGAGGTAGTACTTAAATTGAGTCTGAAAGAGAAGTAGAATTGAGGAGATGCTGTGTTCCAGACAGTGTAATTTCAAAGGGGAAACACCGAGAATTAAAGAGATCAGGAAAGATCACATATAGGAGGTGGTGTTTAAGCTGAGCTTCGAAGGAAGCTAGGGATTTTAAGAAACAGAGTTGAGCTGGGCATATCTTTTAGAAATAAGAAGATAGCCAGGAGATGGAATATTTTGAGTGACCAAGCAAGAAGCCTATTTTGGTAAGACAATCAAATGCACAGAAGGGAGTTATGGGTAATAGGTCTAGAAAAGGAAACTGGAGTCAAACTTTTGTAGCTGAATGGACAACCCATTCATGGACATACATTTTGCATCAAGAATTAGTTCGACCCAAAATTTAAAAAAGAGAAGCCAAACACACTGACTACATTGCCTTTAGGAAATTATGAAATATTTTTAATGACCCCCTGAAGCAAAGGCATATATTTTTAACATCATGCTTAAGGGCTACAAGGAATAGCAAGAAGACCAATTTAACTGGACTATCAAGTGTGGGAAGGGAAATAACATATAATAATAAGGTGGAAAAGTTGATTTAAGGGTAAAACTATAAAGAGCTTTAAAAGCTGACCAAACCAGTTTATATTTTGCCCTAGAAGTAATAGGGAGTCATTGGAGTTTATTAAATAATCAAGTGACCTGGTAGGACATGTACTTTAGAAAAAAAAATCACATTGGTAGCCATGTGCAGTATAGGTTTGAGGTCCCTTTCCCAACCTTTCAGTGGGTAGTGTCAGAAAGACCATTCATACCATGCTAACACAAGGGCCATGTACATTTCCTGAGGACAGAAAAGCAGCTACAAAATGGACAGCGAGTGAATCATTCTGCAGGCAAAAATAAACAAGTCCTGGAATTACCAGAAGTACAATTAGCAGACAGTCATTGTTTACATACAAATGAAAGGCCATTATGAAATGAAGAGTCACCTGCCAGACAATGGTTCATAATAGGTGGCATTTAGGTTAAAACTTGTTAGAACCATAAATATGCTGATAAAATTAGGCTTATTCAGAGAACTTTGTTCTTTTTTGTTTTCCCCAAACTGTGAAAATAATAATGATAATATGGAACATAAAAGCAGAGATAATATATAGACAAATTTAATTTACTACCATTTGATTTTTTTAAAGAAATCTTCAGATCTAATTCACATTCAACTGTTTTCACATGGCATAACAGAAAAGTGCAGTGTTTAGAAATAGAGGATCTGGGTCCAAACCTGACTATTACTTATTAACCATACAATTTTGGATAATTCACTTCATTCTCCTGGGTCTTAGATCCTTTCTCTATAAATTTTAGACTAGACTAGATTATACTACACAGACTAGATTATCTCTAAGATCTCCTTCAGCTCTAAATCTGACGATACTGTTAATCAATTTAGGTCTCTTGGCTAGTGTTGAAGAAGTGGAAGTGATAGACAGTGGATATACGATAGTTGGAGAAAGGGTATATCAGGGAAAATGGAATAATGCTGTTGCCACTGTCCCCTCCTTTGGTCCCTGAGCTCTAATACATTCATACTCATGATTATTCATGGTCCTACAGCTTGCAAAGAAAGAGCTTAAAAGGAGCCAGAAAGTATTCAGGATAGGAGAATACTGGGTAGGTTGTATCTCCTGTAGCCACTAGGCATAGGTTTTAGAGTTTCTTCAAATTTGATTTTCATTTAATAGCTAAAATGAAAAGAACTCTGTAGAAAATGAAAAACACAGAAGAAGCAAAGCATCATGGAAGTCTTTTATATTGGGCTATCTCAGTATACTTATCCACACAAAATCTGCCTTAACATTTATTAAATCTGAGTACTGAGTTTCATGAGTTTAATAATTCACTCTCATTGAATTGAATCAAATTTGATAGGATCACCAAAATTTCATTCATTCACTATCTTCTGCACAAAGTTCTCATTAAGGAACAAATTGAAAAAGAGTAGCTGAAATAGAACATTCGGTAAATGCAATAAGAAACAGAAACCTTTATTGTTCTCCTACTCTCTTTATTCGGTAGCATGGCAGAGAACACAGGGTTGAGCCCTCAATTTTCCATATAACTCATTCTGTGACCTAGTCTTCTGACAACAGGTTGGAAAATATGCTAGAATTAATTAATCTTGTGTAACTAGGACCTAAGTAGAAATACCACACAGCAACTCTGATCAGTGGCCATCCAGCTTCTACTTGAATACTTCCATTGAGGGGTAAACATCTTTCTCCTTAGGTAGTTGGTTCCACCTTGGGCAGTGCTAAATCTTTGAAAGTTTTGTCTTTACATTAGATATGTCTGTCTGTAGTTTTTATCTATTGCTTGTAGCTCTGGACTAGGAATTTAAAAAAATAGGTCTAATTCCTTTTGCACATGATAACATTTCATAGCAACATCCTCTCAAGTCTACTCCCTGGTGTTAAACATCATGAACCTTTCCCTGCTCACCTGTAAAATGGGGATAACAATGACACTTACCTCTAAGGGTTGTTGTGAGACAATACATATGTATATGTATGTATACATATATGTACATATGTATATATGTACATATATGTATATATGTACATATATGTACATATGTATATATGTACATATATATGTATATATGTACATATACATGTATATAGCACTTTGCCATCCTCAAAGCCTTATATAATGGCTAATTATTACTATCATTTGATTTTGTTCATTTCTGCTCTATTTATTGAAAGTTTATGGTTTCTTGCAGCACCTAAAGATCTTTCCAAATTTTTCTTTCTCTTATAAACTCTTTCAGCTATATTTCTAACACTGAATTTAATCACCTGCATCTTTGTGGTCTCCATCCCTATTCTAGTTGCTTAAAAATCATCTTTTTTTCCTGTTTTTTAAAAACTTTTTTCCATCTGTCTAATCTTCAAGTTCCCTTGCTAAGTCACACCCTCTTTTCTCTGGGATTATTCCTCCCCCAGCACCCCAAGAATGCCTTTCAGAAGAGACAGAAGGCTTGCTGCAGAATAACCAAGGCCCTCCCTATTCCTAGAAGCTGAGCCCACATCCTTCCCACAGAGTTCCTGATATTGCCCTACCCAGAAGGAATCAGTAAAATTCTACCCGCCTCCCCTAAAATGCACACAAATGCATTTTTAAGCCTGTCAAGCATTATGCTGCCTCGGGGCCAAGTCATTTAATTTGTTTTTACTGCCTTGGCACCCACAGTTTTTTTTTTTGGTGATATTTAGTTGTTACTTGCGACTTATCCCTGCACACCAATAATATCTTTTTTTATTCAGAGAACATATTCAACAAATGTTCTGATTGCAAACACTTTGTTGTGTTTTCCACAGACACATACAAAAAAAGAAAGCTAGGTCATCTTTTTTCTTCACAGTACTGTGCTGGATAGAAATAGTACTATTTTGATGGCTACAATTTGAAAAAAAATCTTCCAATCTAAGGAAAGGGGAAAAAAAGGGAGGAGGAGTTTATACACACCTTTTCTCTAAGCACTGAAAACAAAGGAGCTGAACTTTTTGGGAAACATTCAAACCTGAATATTTTTATGTGAACAAAACAACAGCAGATGGCAACAGGAAGTATTTTGTCCCCCAGTCAGAACCTACTTAATGCTATTTAGCCTGCCATTCCAATGTTTATTCATTTTGCTAGGCACTCAGCAGGTGATAAAGATCTTAAAGTGTCCAAGCAAACAAAAGGGACATTTGAATTACCATTTCATATTATTTTTCATTTGAGCAATTTTCAGCTTAGTCTTAGAATGCTGATAGCACTTTTAATAAAACACATGCTCTTATCAGGTCTTTTGAAAAATGTTCCTTATGAGTAATTAGAATTATGTCTTTCTTCATATCATTTGTATTCTAAACTGTAGCTACTATTCCATTGGCCAAACTAATCTCATTGACTTTTATTTGTATTTGTCATGATGAAATCAGACTCATTCTGAAAAAAAAAAAATCCTGTCCAACATTTTAAAGGAAATGTATCTGAATCCATTGATACATTAATATAAAATTTTCCATAGAATATTTTAATGACATGCTGTTTCCAGATGTTTCTAGCTTGAAGATGACATACTCCTGTTTCCAGATACCCTGATACTTAACTGACTGTGTCAAGTCTTGGAGCATCACAGAGATTTCTAAGTGAGAACTTTAATTACTCGAAAGAGTTTGACCAATTTTCCACCCATGAGCAATCAAGAGGAGGAAGGTACCTACTTTCCAATAAATCACTAAGTATTTATTAGGAGCCTACTATCTTCTAGGTACTGGAAACACAAGGACAAAAATCCCTAACCTCAAAGAGTTTACATTTTATTGGAGACAACATGCATGCATGTAATTATATATAAATATATCCAATGTAACACAAGGTAATTGCAAAGGGGAGGCATTAGCATTTAAGGGGTTCAGAAAAGACTTCAAGGAGTAGATGGGCTTTACAGGAAACCAGGGGTGCAAAGAAGCAAAGGTTAGGAGAGAAGGTATTCCAGGCATGGAAACAGGGTTATGGAAAGTAATAAAAACAATAGATGGAGTGTTGTGTGTGAGGAGCATCAAGAAAAGCAGCTTACTAAGAATAGCAAATGTATAAAAGAGAGTAATGTAAAACACATCTGGAAAGGTAATTTGGAAAGCAGGCTATGATATGAAGTTGGCTGGACAACCCATAGAGCTGGTCCATCAATATGTATACCTTGTGCAGATACTCTGAGTAAAGAATTAGTTGGGCCCAGAATTCAACACAAGGAGTAGGCTGCATTGTCTTCAGGAAATTGTCCAGTAGTAATTTTAATGGTTCCATGCTTTTCCCTGAAGCAAAGACCTTTATTTTAACATTATTCTTCTTCAACTGATGTCATATGACTATGGGTCATAGAATAACATAATATCTTAAAAGAATAAAGGTCCAGGTCACCAAATGCCAGTGAAGAAGCAGATGATAGGCATAAGTAGGCTACAGTATATTTTTGATGAAGGAAGTGGCATGAAAGATACAGGTAGAGATAAACAAAGGCTGGCTCAGAACCTCTGTTAGTAGCCATACAATTTCAATTGTAGAGAAAGGCTCCTAGAATGTTGGGTAGATCTTTCCATGGAGGATTTATGAGATAAAATAGGCAACAATTTCATGGAATAAAAAGACATGGCCAAATTATGGCTTGTACTTTTGGAGGAAGTACCCACATGAATGACACCATGGACTGATCCACAAATCAAAGGATTCATAGTATCACAGATCTAGAGTTGGTAAGGAATTTCATAGGACATTTAGTCCACACTGCTTATTTTACAGATGAGGAAGTAGAGACAAAGAAGTAATTGATTTTCCAGAGATCACACAGATACTACTAGAGGAGGGATGAGCCAGGTCCTCTGACTCTAGATCTAGCATATTTTCAACTGTACCACATTCTACCTCCTCATTTGTTTCCTAAACTGAACTACTTAGGAAATTTTATGTGTGAGAATCTGTAGTTTTTAAAGGAAAGAGAACAAATTATTTAGAAGGCTAAATGTATGCTCTAAAAACCATACATTCTTCATGGTGTTGTTTGCTTTCTTTTCTATCAAGAAAAGACCTATACTTTTCAAGCTATACTTTATTTTTTTTCTATCAACAAAGAAGATTGTGTGCCTACTGAATCATATGGAAATGAGCTATTGTCTTATACTCTTCAGTGAAGAACTATTTCTGCTTAGAGAAGCAGATTAAATATTGATGGTTATCTTATTCAAATATTGTCCAAAGCAAAAGCAAACAAAAACTACTTGGGGAGGGTGGGGGAAGGTTTAAGCCTTCCAATACACTTGCCTGAATGAGTTACACACACTGATTCACTTCTGCAGGGGACAATATACAGCTATAGTTAAAGCTGATTTTTATAGTAATATATTCTTGAATACCTTCACATTTTCCCCAATTTAAGCGAACTTGATAGGTGCCTCATTATATATGTATATTTTTCTTTGGCTATTTTTCTTTCTGGGGAGTGAGTAAGTGGGCTGGATAGTGGATAGATGTGGTGGTTAGAGAACTACTAGAAACATGGCTTCTGTAGCCAAAGCATCACAGAATACGAGAGCTAGAATGGCCAGTAGCTGTCATCTATCTAGTTCACAGCAGCCCATGGCTTGTTTCTGTTCAGCCTTAGAGCTAACCATTCTTAGTTTGTAGACCATATAGATAGTGAGCTGGAATTGGCATGTGGGCCACAGTTTGCTGAACACTGATCTACTTTAACTCCTTCCTTTTATAAATGATGAAACTGAGGCACAGAGGTTGGTGTCAGTGATGACTTGGCCAAGATCATAAAGCTGGTAAGTGGTAATGTCAGAACTGGAAACCAAATCTCTTGACTCCTAACTTCCTGTTTTTTTTCTCCTAAACAAACACGGCCTTTCCCCTGAAATACTAAGTCACAACCCTATGGCCTTACCTCAGAAGCTATCAGAATACTGGAGTTTTTGCTGCCAAGGCTGGGGTGATAGAGAGAATTGAAAAAGCCAGAGTTTCCAAGGGAGACTGACAGGATTTGTGTGTGAAATAACCAAGAGGTGATGAGATTCTCTGGGGGCTTTTAAGTCTGGCCTGTCAATATTTTAGCAGTTGGGACAGGGTCTGCAGGGGTAGAAAGGAGGCGTTATAGGTCTCTCTATAGTCTTAGGCATGATTTCAAACTCAAGACTGCTTCACTGGCATCTGTGGCAGCTTCTATGGAAGCTTCAACTCAGCCAGAGCAGTCACCCACTAGTTCATATGTACAAGAAGATCTGAAATGTAGTAGTACTCTCCACCTTCACTCATAGTGGATGTATGATTTTGTGCAAGATATTTAAGCTGGCAATTCTCTGAAGCTATTAAGGTGCTGATCTCTCTTAGTAAAGGGAGTTTCTTCACTCAGGATTATACTAAAACCAATGCAATCACTGGTACAGTTTCTTTCCCTTTTGTAAATTTCATTTGTAGCAATCTCAAGATTAGACCTGTTGGATCCGCTCACTTCCAGACTTCCCGGTCATAATTCAACATGAAGAATACCAAGGTAATCCCAGTAATAATAGGGATCCAAGTCCCTAAATTGAGATTTCAGAGTTTATAAGCAACTCCTCCACTTCTGTCCTCTTCTGATGGATCATTGTAACTCTGGAACCTAGAAGGCCCTACAGAGAAAAAAATCATGCTATCATTTTCTACCAAGCTTCAAATACTCTGAGTATTTATTAATGACACTGTACTTTCTCTTTCAAGAAAGTTTTTACCTGTAGGACATTAATAATGGACAATCATCTTATAAGCACTATAATGTAGTATAATATAGTATAATTGTGTGCATGTATATATACATATATATATACACATACATATGTACATACATACACACATTTATGGGTGGTATAATTTATAAAGGACATTGATGTGCTGGAGTGTCCAGAGCAAAACAATTAGGATGGTAAAGTGCCTTCAGTCCAGGTCACATGAGGACTAATTGAAGAAGGTATGAATGTTTAGATTGAAGAAGAGAAAACTAAGGGAAAACATGATAATTGTCTTCAAATACTCTAAAGGCTGTCATGTAAAAAGTGGATTAGGCTTGTTCTGTTTGGCTCCAGAGGTTGAAACTGAGGGCAATGTGTGGAAATTTCAAAAAGGTAAATTTATGGTAGTATAAATTATTTATGCTGGGGTAATGTCCTAACAATTAGAGATGTCTAGAAGTGAAATGAGGGTTTTCATGCAGAGTCTGGATAACCACTTGTCAGGTATATATTATAGTAGGTATTATTAGGGGGCCTGGGTTGGTTTTGTTGCCTCCAAATTATTTTCAACTCCAAAATTTGTTTGATTCTGGATTCAAATCATTTTCATATTATTGTAAATTGGAGACATCTTAAAAAATGTAAAACAAAGTAGTGTTTCTGATGCAATTTCTATCTATAGAATGGTTAATTTTCAAACTCTTGATTAAACATTATTCTCCCTGTATTTTAAATATAATATTTATGAGATATATACATACAGGATGTGTGTAAATAATATACATATGCATGTGTATATGTGTATACACACATATATGAAGAGAATATTTCTACAAATTGAAATCCTTATCAAAATAAAAGCAATTCTGAACATATACCTTCTATAACTTCAACTGGCCTACTTTAATCCCAGTTATCTTTTCCATCTTGTTTTGGTTGAACAATCATATTTTTATTCTATTCATTATGTAGTTTAATTCATTGTTTGTTCTACCAATGGATTGGAAGTGTTCGCAGCTGATAAAGCCTGGACCAAAATGTTTATCTTACTGAAGTATAGATGTCCTGAACTCTCTATCCTCACAAATTCTTTAACTAAGGAACTTGAAAGATACTTTTTTCACTAACAAAAAAGACAATAACCATTTTCTTCTTTGGTCTCTCCTATTTTATATCAAATAAAAACTTTAAGAAAATTGAATCATTGCACCCAACCTAATATTGTGTTCTCTATAGCTATTCCAATTCCCCCAATAAAATCAACTGTCCGAATGGTGGGATTCAGTCCTCTGTCTTTCTTGAGTCGTGAATGAAAAGAGCCCTTTACAAAAAGGAAATCCACATGTTTCTATTCTCAAACACTTCTCCTCCATGAATCTATCTGGAGTCTATACTGAAAACTCATGCCTATAGCTTCATCTTCTATGTGAAAAAAATGAACTGAAATTATATTATCTGAAATTATCTGAACAAGATATTTTGTTCTCTGGGTCCTCTACAAAATTTGTCCCTTTATCCAACACATACTCTCATAGTTTTTTTTGTTTTTTTTTTTTTTTGCATCAGTTACTGCCTCATGAATCGCAACTTTCTTTTTTTCCTTTTCTTGGCATATTTATCCTTTGAAAATTAGAAAAAAACATACTCTATTCAAAAAAGCAATGAGATAATCTGTCATCACTGCTACTTTAATCACTGTGAACACATTTCTTTAATCCAGTTATAAATTTCTATTATCCCTAAATGAATGCTTATCACAGGAGGTCTTCTGACCACATTCTTGGAGAGGGTCAAATGACAGGATAACACTTCACACTGTCTATAAAAATGCAACCTCAAGTCCAGATACCCCCCCCAAATGACAGCAACAACAAAATACAGTTAAATACAATGTTGTATTGTCTCTAGTTACCCACGTTTCCTTCTCAAAATCTTTGTTTCTTCTCTAAAGGATTCTGAAAGGTCTCAGTCTTCTCTAGTGTCTTTCATTCATTATAGACTCATAGAATCTTAGGAAAGAGCCTTAAAGAGCATCTATATCATTTTATAAATTAAATGAATTGAGATTTAGAAAAGTTAAATTATATGTCCAAATTAATATGGTTGGAAGCCCACAAATCTCAGCATGGAGCCTAACTTATTCAAGTCAACTAATTCAGGTCAAGAAACATTTATTAAAGACCTGTAGCTAATGGCTACAATGGATAATGTGCTGATCCTGGAGTCAGGAAGACTCATCTTCCTGAGTTCAAATGTGTCCTCAGATACTTTCTGGCTGTGTGACCCTGGGTAAGTCCCTTGATCCTCTGTGCCTTAGTTTCCTGAACTGTAACATGAGCTAGTGAAGGAAACAGCAAGTCATTCCAGTGTCTTTGCCAAGAAAATCCCAAATGAGGACACAAAGAGTCACATATTGCTGAAAACAACTAAACAACAAATTAGAAAGGCATTGTGCCAATAGTTCTTGCATTTAAGAAGCTTTCATAGACTTTGCTTTTCTCAGCAATTCAAGGATCTAAGACAATTCCAAAAGACTCATGATGGAAAACGCTATCCACATCCAGAGAAAGAACTGTGGAATCTGAATGAAGATTGAAGCATACTATTTGTTCTCTTTTGTTGTGGTTTTTTCTTTCTCGTGGTTTCTCCTATTCATTCTAATTTTTCTTTGCAATATGACTAATGTCATATAAATGAAAATATGTTTAATAAGAACATTTCTGTAGAGCCTTTATCAGATTGTGTGCTATCTTGGGGTGACAGGAGGGGGAGGAAGGTGGAAAAAAAATTAAAACTCAAAAGCTTATGGAAGTGAATGTTGAAAACTAAAATTAAATAAATTAGTTTTTTTAAAAAAAGAAGAAGAAGCTTTCATTCTATTGGGAAATATAATCTTGGATCATAGGATGATAGAGTTAGGGCTTTAAGTGATATTAGAGATTATTTAGTGTAACCCCCTCACTTTGCAGAAGAGAAAAGTAAGGCACTTTCCAAATGACTGGTCCAAAGTCACATTGGTAGAAGTGACAGAGTCATAATTTGAACTCTGGTCTTCTCACTCCAAAGTTAGCATACTTTCCCAGACGTCATGCTTCTTCTCCTGCACATAGATAAGTAAATACTGTAAGCATAGTTGAGGAAGAAGAGAGCTCTAACAATAGAGAATGGGAGACATTTTTATACTCAAAGAAGGCTTAGTGAAGGAAGTGGCACCTGAGTTTGAGCTTCTTAAAGAAAAATGAGGATTCTAAGAGGCAGATATGAAGAGAAAGTTCAGTCCAACCATTGAGAAATGATATAAAAACATGAAGGCATAAGATTGTAAAGCACTGAGTACATGGCCTGGTGCAAAGCAGGATCTTAATAAATGTCTATTCCCTTGCATAATGATGAAAAACAAAACAAAGCTTTCAAAGCTGGAAGAATTTCAGAGAACTTTTTTTGGAATTTAAAAGTTGGAAGCATCCTTCAAGATCTTCTAATTTAACCAGGTGATTCATGAGCAAAAAGCAGCTCTACAATATCAGTAATGAAGGGTCAATTAGATTCTTTTAAATACCTGTAATGAGGAGGAATTTGCTACCTATCAACAGCCTATGCCATTTTTGGACAGGATCAATTCTTATGAAGTTGTTCCTTATTTACTGGTCTGAAATTTGCCTTCTTATAATTTCAGACACATAGGCCTTAATTCTACCCTTGAGGCCCAGCAGAATAAATCTAGTTTCTCTTCTGGGTGAAAACTCTTCTAATGTGTGAATATATGTATCATTGAATCATAACTTTTAGACCTATAAAGAACTTTTGAAGGCATCACTTTCCATATTGAGAAATTAGGACCCTGAAAAGTGAAATGATTTTCCCAAAGTCTTCTGATTCCAAAGTCAATGTTCTTCCCATTGTACTGTGTTATGCCCTTTAAAGCTTTGTTTTTTGCAAGCCAAATAGCCCTGTTCTTTTGATTCATCCTCTCATATCATAGTTTTGAGATCTTTATCTTCCTGATTACCTTCATCTAAGGCACACTCAGTTTGACATTTTGTATTACTGTCACAGGAAATAAAAATATCACAGACCCTGATGGCATATTTTTGACCCTGGTGAATAATAACAACATGGCCTAGTCTTTCAATCAAAGAATAAGTAGAACTGGACTGTACATAACATCTCAAATCCAAACAAAACTTTCCTTTCCCTGGTTTTTCACATCCAAATCTGTTATCAAAGCTTTGAAATAAATATTGGAAAACAGGTTCTTATCAATCAACTGGGAGAGAATAGTCATCAGGCATTGGGTTGGCAATTAATGATATAATAACTGAGTAAACAATTGGAATATAATTAAAATATTCTGGATCTGACATCTAAATATTACTCTGAACATCGGGATTCCTCCCCTATAGAGAAGCCACAAACCCCATACCCATACTACTATTTAAAATTTAAAAAAAAAAACAGGATCTGACATTTCCCTATGTATGCCATTACCATTAGCCTTCATTCAAGTAAGCACTGAGTTCTGTTTTGGCCTCTTTTAGACTATAGAGCTAACTTCAAGAACATATATGTTAGGTTAATTCAACTGTGGTATAAGCTATGATGTGCAATTTGATTTTGAAAATTCTGTCAAAACATTATTCATTTTTAACTGTACCATCATAAATGTGGGATGATAATTTCCTCTATAGCGAATCACTCAGAAAGGTTCCTAAGGAAACAAGGTAAGCACGCCAAATTAATACCAGGTTTTAGATGACAGCAAATGCCACACAGGACAAGAAAGAAGGGAATTTGTGGGAGACAGGTGCTGTAAATAAGAGCATTTAAAATCTGGCTTTAGAAACTCTGAATGCTTGAACATTCCTTTTCTGTGCATTTTTTTTCTTTCTCAAACAATAATAAAGGAACCATTACATACAATGAGACTTTAGCAAATTTTGTTGAAGCATGTGAACAGTGAGGGATTAGAAGATGTATTTATGGTGACTCAAATAATAATGACAATCAAATGAATTAAAAGAAAATCAAGGGAAAATGCATGCTAGATACTAAGAACAATGTAGCTTTTGAATTTGGCTAGCATTGAAATTCAGCTTATAATCATTGAAACACAAAAAAAAAACAGACTGAACAAAATTTATCTTATCTTGTTTATTTTGGTATTTGGCTGTAGGAAGTAAACCTTGTTCCTCCTCCCCAATGAATCATGTGCACACATACATATGTATATGCATATATACACACATGTGCAAATATGTATATATATATGTATGTGCATGTGTATACATACATATGTTGTGTATATACATATACACATTTGTATATGCGTGTCTATATAGACATATACATGCATGTATGTATATCATGAAGAATCTTTTTTGATATATAAATGTAATTAGTGAACAGTATAGATCTAAAAAAAAATACAAGTCTCAATTTGCTCAGGCCATGAGATGCATCAAATCTATTTTAAAATTTTTGACTTAACTGGAAAAAGTTTAGAACTTTATGCTAAGTCAGTGCACATAATAATGACGATAACAAATATTGAAAATAATATTAGTTATTTATATTTCAAAGACAATTGCTGGATGAATATGTCTATGTCTGCACAATTACTCTTAATTTTTTCCAGGTAAAGACATGCATAGATATACGAACTCAGGAGAAATAGGAGAGCGAGGTGAAGAAAGGTAGATGAGACCAATACAGCAAAATTTAGTCTTTGGGTACTGAGATATGATACAGAATAAAGTTCATCTAAATATTCTTGGTTTTGAAAATCAACCTTCTATTCTAAGCTAGAAATCTCAAGTATATCCCTTTATAAAGAATTTAGTGCTTCCAATTTCCATACACACTGAACCATCAATGCTTAGGTCTTTTGTATAGAATTTTCTCCTCTTGTTTATGATTATGCTTCAATTCTTCACTATGTCTAAGAATTAAATCAAATTTAAAAATGAATTTTGGGGTTCTCAAAGCCAAACCCATCTGCCCTTCTCTCATTGTTCCTCTCTATGTATATCACCAGTCTTATTTATTTATCATATTCTAATTTGTGTTAGGCATTTGTATACTTGTCTTCTTCCACAAAATGGAAAGCTTATTAAGGGCAGGGAAGATTTTCTTTTTTTGTCATTGGATCCTCAGATCCTACAACATAGTAGACACAGAATATTTTTGAATGAATAGAATTGTTTGCTCAATTTTGATGCCAGGACAGAATTATGACTTTGAATGTATTCCAATTTCTTTATCACAAGTGGTACACAAAAGATTGCTACTTATGTTCGTACGTGTGCATGTGATTCTTACTAACAAGAGGCAGGCTTCCAAAGCAAGGGTACAATAATTCTAGATTACTTTTTCTCTCCCTTGTTATTCCCTTCCTCTCATTCTTTCTTTTCCTCTTCCAAATGAACAGCTCCGATTCCTGACAGCTCAGGAATGCTTATGTGTGCATGCACATGTACACATACACATATACACTGACAGACACGTGTGTGCACACACACACGCACGCACACACATACACACACACATGCTTTCTCCCATATATCTACACTTCTGAGTGTGGGCTGTGAAGCAGTTCAACTACAAAGAGTGGGTGTGCCAGAGGTAAAAGGAAAAATCTAGGCACTTAGACTATGTAGATATAAAAGTGACCTGGCATAGTCTAAGTGGGGGTTTGGGATATGAAATGCCCCAGCCTGCTGGCGAGATTACCCTAGGAGCAAGGATGGCATCTGTTTTAATTTGCTTTATACAGCACTTCACACAGTGCCATCCACATGTGGCTGATTAATAAAAGATATTTGATGAGGATGATTGATGAAGATAATAATGATATTTTAGCAGTATTTTCCAGATTAGCAAAATGGCCTCAAAATCTAAGGTCATTCCAGGGAAAATTTAAAATAAGCTGCATTAACTTTTGGGCCTATTTTCTGTGAAGATAAGTTTTCATTACTGAATTAGGATGAAGTCCCGATTAGGTTTAGCAAAATAGTTTTGTTATACAGTCAAAGAAAGCATCACGGCTGTAGTAAGTTTTAGGAATGTTTATTCTCTAGTTCACTCTCTTAGAGGAAGACAATATGATAGAATGGAAAGAATACTGGCTCTAAAGTCAGGAAGCAGATTCCAACTTTGCCTCTCATATTCTAACTATGTGCCCTTGGGAAAGTCCCTTAACTTCTCGGGCCACAGGGTCCTCAACTGTAAGAAGGGTATATTAGACACGATGTCCTCCATGGTTTCTTCCAGCTGTAAGTTAATAATAACTATAACAATAAGGAAAACAAGAGTAACTGGCATTTTATAGTGCATTAAGGTTTCCAAAAGTCTTTTTGTATATTATTGCAACTGGTCCTCACAACAAGCCTGTGTTCTATTATCCCCACTTTACAGATATGGAAACTGATGCAGAAAGAAGTTGAGTGACTTTCTCAGGGTAACACAGATTGTAAGTAGGCGAGAAAGTATTCAAACCTAGCTTTTTACTCTCTGGATTCACCTGGCTATGGTAGCAACCTTGCAACCTGGTTGCTTATATCTATGTTCCTATGGTCTTCAGGTAATGAAAATATTTTCTGATCTGATCCTGCTTAGTTTATAGTTCAGCAAGCTAAAGTCATAGGGAATTAGGGCAAAATTGTGAAGGTACAGCAGTCCAATGAAAATATGAATTAGCAATTTTCCATGCCAGTTAACAATTCATGCAGTTACAGTGTAGGCTAATTTCCTTTAGCAACAAATAATATAAAGTCAAATGCCATCTTTTCCCTATTGCAATTACAGTTTCTGCTATAATAATCTATAATATTCGCAACACCCTACATTCAAAAAAATCACTTGGGTGTTACTTTATGGTGTTGGTTGTTCTATTCGAAGAAGAATTTAGGCCAAAATTCCCTAATGCCTCTCAAATTGTCTTCATGCAACAGTTAATTGAATAAATAGCTGCTCCTGTGTGTACACAAATACAGGGTATATATTTATCTAAATAGGTGAAGGAGAAACAAGGATGGCACTCGGTTAGACAGTGCTTGAAAGACTGGTTCTATTGAAGAAGCCATTTAAATTCATGCCAAGCACACCTTGATTCTATCCCTCCCCATTGTGATCACACTTGGCTAGAAAAATAAACATTGTTAGAGGTTCCAGTTATTCCTGAGCAGGTGGGAGGATGATATGAAGAGCTCTTCAATCACTGATCTGAGAAGAGTTTGGGAATGTTTTGAGTATGAAAGACACTAGATGAAAACAAATTCTATTCTCTCCCATTTTATTGGTGAGTAATTATTGCTATCTGAAAAGTGAATGATTAATAGCACTGATCTGGAGGAAGAGAGAATACAGACAGATGCTTCTTTTATTTCCACCCCGAACACATGCACCCAGTTCTGCAGGTGCCTCCTTACCTGACTTTGTAGTATTTTAACTCTGGGTCTTGATGCCCCTCAAGTCAAGTAGTTAAAGTTTTAACCTGTCAAGTACAGGTCCAAAATAAGCTATAGCATCTCTAAATAAGGTAAAAATGCTCCCTGTGAGGAAAACATTTAGATCTTTGTAGCTCTAAGGGGTGACGAACGATGCTTCTGAAACTCACATTAGTCAATGTCTGATAAACTGGTGTATACAAATAAGCACTTAATAAAGAGGCAATGTAGTACAATGAAAAAAAAACCCACTGGATTTAGTCAGAGGTTGTGGATTCAAATTCCAAGTTGGCTTCTCACTATCAATGTGATTGTGGGCAAGGCATCGATTTTCTCATATTTATAAGGTGATAGCACTGGACTAGATAACATTAGACATCCTTTCTAAATCTAAGATACCAGATTTTTTAAAAATATCTAATTCAATTTTTAAGCATTTATGCTTTGAAAACCATAGTGTTATGTAAATATTAGCTGGTATTATTGCTGTAATTTTACCATTTTATTTATTACTATCATAATAATAATTATTATTGCATGCAAGATAAATCAATCATGGTCTTTGTCTGCAAGAAGTCTGCTGTTTAGTAGGGGAGATAAAGCATGTGCACAAATACTTTTCATACAAAGAGTGTAAGTCCCTAAGGAGAGATATGGAGTGACACGAGATATTTTGGGGAAGGTGATTTCTAACCTCATGGAGTTGAGTTGATTGCTACCCTGAGAAATGTAGATTTAATTTTAGAGGTACTGTAGAGTTACTGGAGGTATTTTGAATGGATAAAAATTTTATACCATAAATGTTACTTGATAGCAGTGTCTTGAATAGTTTAGAGTTGGGAGAGACTGGAGGCAAGGAGATTAATTAGAAGGCTCATTTGTTTGAAAACCTGAACTAGTTTGGTGGTGGTAAGAATGGAAAGGAGGAAATACATATAAGATATATTGTGGAGGGTAAAAATCAATAAGACTTAGGAACTGAATGAATATGGCAGATAGAGGAGGACAATGACCATAAACACTATTTTCCAAACTAGATTGTTGAGGAATGGTAGTCCCATTAAAAGGCTAACCCTCACTACCCCTCCCAGATTAATCTTCTTAAGAAGTCCATTTCATCATGCCACACTTCTCAGAAATCTTCAGGGCTCATCATTGCTAACTAATCAATTTTATCTCAAGTTGGCATCACAGAGCCCTATACCTGGGTTCCAACTTGCCTGTCTAACTTTATTTTACAATTCGCCCTGAAATGAACCTATGCCAATGTTCTATGAATACATCAAACTCATTCTCAACTCTAGCCACCTGATTGTGACAATGGGGCCACATAAAGCCACCTAATGTTGTTAAATCCCTTGAAAACACAAGCAGTCTTGGGTTAGCTCATTGTGCTCCATTTTCATCTCTCCTTCTGGCCTTGCGTTTTGTCCTGCCTGTCTGTTTATCCTCTGCTAACACCCAATTCTCCCATTTTGGCTATTTCATCTCCTAGGTGAAGATGAGAACCATTGCTGTCTCCTCACTTATCCCTTTACTCTCTTGTAACAAATACAAAATGATTTCTTATGTTTTTCTTTTTTTTGGACTCCTAGAAAGTGGGGGAAATAAAGTATTTAAAGTAGCAACAAACCCTTTGACACAGCAATACGACTTCTAGGGCTGTATCTGAAAGAGATCACAAAAAAGGGAAAAAGACTCACATGTACAAAAATATTTATAGCAGCTTTTTTGTGGTGCCAAAGAATTGGAAATTGAGGGGAAGCCCATCAGATGGGGAATGGCTGAATAAGTTTGTGCCATATGAATATAATGGAATACTGTCAGGCCATAAGAAATGATGAACAGGAGGACTTTCATAAAAACCTGGAAAGACTTACATGAACTGATGCTGAGTGAAGTGAGAAGAACCAGGAGAACATTGTACACAGTAACAGCAACATTGTACAATGACTAACTTTGATAGACTCAGCTCTTCTCAGCAATGCAAGGTTCTAAAACAACACCAAAAGGGTCATGATGGAAAATGCTATCCACATCCGAAGAACGATGGAGTCTGAATGCAGATTGAAGCATACTATTTGCTCTTTCTTTTTTGTTTAGTTTCATTTTATTTTGTTTCCTCTTTCTTGTGGTTCTTCCCATTGGTTCTAATTCTTCTTTATAACATGACTAATGTGAAAATGTGTTTAATATGAATATATATGTACATCCTATATCAGATCACATACTATCTTGGGGAGGGGGAAATTTAGGAGGGGGAGAAAATTTAAAACTCAGAAGGTTGTGGAACTGAATGTTTAAAACTAAAAATAAATTAATTTTTAAAAACTAAAAATAAAGTAGCAACCAAAGAAAAGAAGGTACAAAATAATAGGAAATCAGAATAATAAAGGAACTGTCAAGTAATTTAGCTCAACTCCCTTATTTTACATATGACAAAACTGAGGACAAACGATTGTGACTTGCCAACGTCACATAACAATAACGTGCAAGTTTGGGATGTGAACCCAGATTGTCTGACCCACACATTTTCCTGTGTTCCACGCTGCCTCTGTAGTCTGTAGGATAGCTTTCCCTGCTCTTTGTTGAAATACAAATGTGCAGCTTTTAGTCTCCTTTATTAACCCATCCTGCTTCAGATATTCGAAGGTAAGCCCCACTCAAGTTCTCTACTTCTCATTCTCCTCACTGATACCCTTGGATTTCCCCTCAGGAAATGAGGAGAGATAAGGAATTCAGATCCTTCATCCCACAAGCATCTCTTGCATGTTGTCATTGCTGTCTTTTCAGTCATGTCTGACCCTTTGTGATGCCATTTGTGGTTTTCTTGGCAAATATACTGGAGTGTTGTGAAATTTCTTTCTCTGGCTTGTTTTACAGATGAAGAAGCTGAGAAAAACAGGGTTAAATGACTTATCCATGGTCCTATAATTAGGGATTGTCTGAGGCTGGATTTGAACTCAGATCTTCCTGATTCCAGTGTTCTATCCACTGACTCCTCTCTCAGATAGAGGGAATAGGGACTAAATAGTGAAGCTAATTGTACATGGATTCAGAGTCTTTCCTTTAGATTTCTGAGGAAATTCTCTGTTCACACGTAAAAGTTTACCTTGGCGATAGCTTGGGATTGTATTTCCACATCCTCTCCCATCTAAATTCTACCCATTCTTCTAGTCCAAGCTCAAGGTCCACCTTCTCTAGCTCACAAAGACCTTCTTTATTTTGACCTCTTACTAAAGGCATTATTCCTTTAAATATCTAACCATAGGCTGCTTTCAGTTGTTTCTGGTGTCTCTCTTCTCTCTCCAACTCTACATGAAATAGTGTAATATGACAATCAAGAGAGCTGATGTGAGGTTTTATGAAGAGAGACATAGCATCCAGAAATATGGAAGGGATAGAATGCACACCATAGTCTGCCCTGGTCAGACTCCTCCTGGATTAATGAATGAAATCTTAAGTACCACAGTTTAGGAACAAGATTGATGAAACTAGGAAGTGTTCAGAGGAGGGCAAACAGGATGATCAAGGGCCTCCAGTTCGTGAGATATGAGGATGTAGGATGACTGAAGGAACAGAGGATATAAGTTTCCTGAGCATAGGGCATGTTTGATTTTGTCTTTGTATCTTTAGAGCCAAGCACAATGCCTGACACAGAACACCCTTTTAATAAATGCTCTTTAATTGATATTATCCTAAAAGTGGTTACAGACAATAAAGGATGAACTGGATCATTTGACACAAAAGTTGAAGTTACTGATATTCTCAAATCTGTTGGCTCCTCAGTTTCTCAATTACTATAACTATTCCCCCCCCACAGATTAGGGGAAAAACAGAGAAAGACTGCAGGTGTTTGGAAAGCAAGAATGATAGAAAATAAGAAAGAACCAAAAAAAAAGATGATATCATCATTAAACAGATTTTTTTTAGCTGTTCTTTACTAGACTACATTTATCAAATACTATTTTTACATTGTCACAGAGAAAGCAATTTTAAAAATAAATGCTGAACAATGCAGTATTTTCTGTACATGGTTGACTCTGTACAAAAAAGATCAACCTGTCTGAGGAGATTTTATTTTCTAATATCTTCATTTTCTAATATCTTTGCACATAACAATTTCTCTCGAATATGTGTAGATGTGCATCCTTGCTTGAAAGTTCTATCTTTTCAGAATGTGAGCAGATACTGGCTTCTAGATATCAATGGTATTTAGCACAAATACCAAGGTCAAATAAATTGTGAAAATAAGCATTTAATATGTAGGCTATTGACACTTAAAATTTTCAATCTCTTTGGAACACTTTCTGATGCTCAGCCCTAATTGAAATACAGTCTTTCTTACTTATTCATCATCTCTCTCCTGGGAATCTTAGCATGTGTCTTGGACCATTGTTTATTCTCTTTATACACTATTGCCCTTGGTGATTATATCTATTCCCATAGGTTCAATTATCAGCTCTACACAGAATACTTTCATATTTCTCTATTAATCTCTAATCTCCCTCTCTACATTCCATTCTGCATCTTGTGTAGGATATCTTGACCTAGACATTTCAAATGTGAACTCTTCATCTTATCCCTAAACTGGCCCACCCTGCAAATTTCTATGTTGTTAATGATACCACCACCCTTCTAGGCTCAATAATGGCTGTCCTTGACTCTTCCCTTTTCCTACATTCCATACCAAATCAGTTGTTAAGTCCTGTCACTGGCACCTACATAATACCTCTTGTATCCATCCTATTCTGACTACTCACAGGGTAACTCTCCTAGCCCAGACTTTCATCCCTTTTCCTCAGACTATTTTAACAGTCTTCTAGTCACCCTACCTCTGCTTTCTGAGGCTCTTCTATCCATGCTTCTCGTAGCTACCAAATAATCTTCCTAAAGTACAGGTCAAACTTTGTCTTTCTACTGTTCAAAAATTTTCAAAGGCTCCTTCTTGCTTTTGTGGGACCAATGCTCCTCAACACCACTGACATCAGTTACTGACTAATTGCTACCTAATTACTCCTGGTATTTGTATCATCAGCAATTAGTGCAGAGGCATCCAGTGCCTACTACATAGTAGGCTCTTGTTTTTTTTTTTTTTAAATGACTGATTGCCCGGTCTTTATTTAACTTAACCCTTATTTCCTGTTCCCAAACTCCCTAGATCTCTGGGGATCTAAGTCAATTTCTTAAAAAAACTCAAACCTGATCACCGCTTACAATCTCTGATGCAATCTATGGAATGCTATAAGGTCTGTCTATAGTGCCTCTTACCATTGTTGCTTAAATTAGGACTTCCCTTGTTATTTTAGCAACTGTAGGTTTAGAAGAAGAAAATGACTGTGTCACTGGGGATACATACATACATATATATGTGCATATATACATGTATATGTATGTGTGTATATGTGTGTGTGTGTAGAAACAGCCCACCCATCCATGCTAATCAAGATGAAAAAAGTAGATGAAATTGAGAGCTGATGATCTGCAACTCTCTTCCTACCATATATATCTTAAAGCTTCTCACAGGCACCTAAATTACCTTGCACGCATTTCCCTTTTGCTGACTTCCCTCTTGTGAGCTAAGCTCTAATGACCAAAAGGCAAAGAGCCAAGAGAAATGAAGAAAAACAGGGCATGGGTCATGCATTTGAATGCAACAGGAAGTACATCAAGTCTAAAAATGAATTGAGAATAGCTTGGGTCAATAGTTTTCTAAGAATGACAGATGACAGCTGATTAGACTGGACCCCTCCCTCCAGAAAGTGTGGGTGGGAACAGAATATGTGACTAACATAGCTAAAATGACTGACTAATCCATGAGCAACACCAAACAAATCCCATGTTTATCTTAATCTGACCTAGCCAAGTTTGGTTAATTCAAAGGTTCCTGAGATCTTCTTGTCTTAAATTGGTACATTTATGAAAGGTCTCATCTCTTTGTATCTATCTCAATATAAAACTACATACACCCTAACTTCGTTGGGCTAATCTACATTGGTATATAATCTGAAGAGAAGCAATTTGCTGAGTTGCAGTTACATGGGAAACTTTATTTCTAAGAACTAGACCAAGAATAGCACCCCAGGGTGACAGGAGCACATGTTTCCTTCCATCTTTGTGTGTCTGGGAGGGGGGAGAGGGTGTTTTACCCACTGGTGGTTTATACATTATTAAATCCTTTAGCTAGATTAAAGGTTGCTGTGACCTTTTTGTTCCTTGAGATAACAAACTAGACAAAAAGAATTGCATAGACCACAATTAAAATAAATTGGAGCAAAAGGCAAGGCAGGAATTTGATATTTGCTGTTTTCAAAACATTAGTTTGTTTTTTAAGGCTCCCACAATTTCCTAACAAATGCTATTTTTCTTAAGAAGAAAAAGGAATATATAGGTCTTTTTCATCACTAACATCCTGAAATGCCAGTATTGTTTTTAATTTTTTTTCTGCTGCAAATATGTATTATTTGTGGGAAAATGGACACTTAAATGATATACTTTTCAAATTATACATTTCATTATTTACTGGCATATTGGGGGTAGAGGACTCAGTATTACTCATCTATAGATGATTGAAATTAGAAATTGGGATAAAACGGCCTGAATTTCCACTAGGAATTTGTAGGAGAATGAGGACAGCCTTAGCATTAGCAGGTCTTGAAATCAAGTACAAATTGAAAATAAATTTAGAAAAACCTCAAACATTCAACTAAATCTTAGAAAAGTAGCAGAAGAGAACTCAAAAAGCATTTTTTCATAACAAGTATGAAGTTGTAAAGTCATTTCATCATGTGTCGAAACTTTTTGTAGGATTCCTCAGAGGAAACACAAGCATTCCTTTATGGGGCCTTCCTTCAAATATGCTACAATGGAATTACAAGTACCAGAACAGCACAACCTTGCCTTTGGGGCTAACACTGCTGAGAGAAGGGCCAACAATGACTACAATTTAAATTCAGATTTAGTAGTTTTCATTGAAAACTATTTCTTCACACCTCATTTTCCTCTCATTTGTCACAAACCTTTAGAATGTCTTCAGTCCTTTAATAAAGCTAATCATAATACAGTAATTATATGAATCATGCTTTGATTTGAAGAAATCCAACAACTGCTGATAGTTTGACAATGGAATGAATATACTTTCAAATGAAGAGTAAGATTGGTTTGACTATATTCTTACCTTCTATTAGTCTAATTTAAACCAGACCTTGACAGGGTAATACAGATCCCTTTCTCATAAAGACCATTCAGAAAGGGCTAGAGATGTGTTAGGCTTGATTTGCTTTTAAGTATATCATGTAATATTTGGTCTGGGGGAGAAGCAAAACTGAGCTGTTCATGGATTTTTTAATCATCTAACATCAAAGACAAAACTCTGAGTACGTTTGAATTAGAGAGGAGAAATTCTCTAAAGTAAGCTTTATTTTAAGGCAGAAGAAGCACATGGAAAATCGTATATAGCTTAGCAAGTTAGCAAGGCAACTTTGTGTTCATGAAGACATTGGTTCTGTTCTTAGCATAGGTTGTTCTGAAAGTGTAAATTCTGGAGAGCTAGGAAATGTTTGCTAAACTATCTGTTATCAGCTTGGTCTGCCTCCAAGTCCAGATGATATACGACTACTAACATGCTCTCCTTTATAAGCCACTATGATGCTACTGACCCTCTATTAGTAGGGCAGTGTTCTTCGAGTTGTTTTCCCAGAAGTGGAAAGAGATGTGCAGTGATCCATCTGTACTCTTTTATCTGGTGCTGCTGTCGTAACCAATAACACACATCTAGGAGACATCTGACTAGAGTCAGAGAGGTACATTCCAGGGAACAGATTATAGCTACCTAGCCTAAATGGAGGATGTAATCTAGTGTTTACCATGCTCTAATTGACTTAATTAGACTACAAAGAGTCTTCCTATTCTCTAATACACCTCTCCCTCTATGTTCCAAAGGCTTTGATAAGATAGTTTTAAAGGAAGGAGTCCTAGCATTTGACCCTCTATCTCTTATTTTTTGCTGCCATGCAGGCATGGATTAAAGACTCTTTTCAAATCTAAGCACATAATTTCTCAAAGAGTATTTTTAAAATCATTTCAATTGAATAACATATTTGAAGACAAATTACTGCATGTGACACAGCTCCAATAGTTTAGCATAAAGCATTGGTATGTTCACTACTTCTTCACGCTGCAGTACTTTTTCTTCTTCTAAATGTGTTAGTCAGCAATAGAATCACAGAATCTTAGAATTTCAAAGGATCCTAGTGATCCCATAGTTCATTTGCTAGCCCTCTACAAGAATCCCCTCTTTAATTCTACTTTCAGGACTCATCCACCCCAGACTATTGCAACAGTCTCCTAGTTGATCTCCCTAATTGCAACCTCTTCCTCTAATCATCCTTTACAAAACAACAACTACAACATGAACAACTCCTCAAATCATCTTTATTTATTTCTTCCATCCTTAGGCTCTAAGCTTCTTGAGGATAGAAAGTGCTCTTTCTCTTTAGATATGGCTTCTAGCATAATCCTTTAATACATGTTTATTGAATTGAATATATAATGCTCCGTAGTTTGTCATCTAGATGCTATTTGACAATTTCAGTGATGGGGAACTCACTGTCATAAAAAGCAGTCAAACCCACTTTTTGACAGCTTTCATTCTTACAGCTTATATTGAGTTGAAATCTGCCTCCTTACTTTTCCCTATTGCACTAGATGAAGCAACACAAAATAAGTCTAATCTATCTTTGATATGTGTGGCACATATCACATTTAAAATTAGGTCATCTGAGCTTGAATCTAGACTTTCATTCCTGCTACCTAGATAACTTTTGGCAATGAATTCCCTAAAGAAAAAAAAAATCTCCACAGCCATATGGATTTACAAATATATTCAAACAAATATTTAAAAAATTAATTTCAATACTATATAAACTATTTTGAAAAATAGGTGAAAGAGTCCTTCCAAATTCCTTTTATGACATGGATATAGTAATGATGCCTAAACCAGTAAGGGCCAAAACAGAGAAATAAAATTATAGACCAATTTACCTAGTGAATGTTGATGAAAATCTTTTAAATAAAATATTAAGCAAGAGATCACAGCAATTTATTTCCAGGATAATATACTATGGCCAGGTGAGATTCATAGCAGAAATGCAGGGACAGTTCAATATTAGGACTATTAGCATAATTGGCCAAATCAATAACAAAACCAATATAAATCATGCGATTATCTCAATAGATGCAGAAAAAGCTTTTGACAAAATACAGCACACTTTCCTATTGAAAATCTTAGAGAGCATAGGAATAAATGGAGATTTCCTTAAATGATAAGTAGTATCTATGTAAAATGGTCAGCAAGCATTATGCATAATGAGGATAATTTAGAAGCCTTCACAATAAGAACAGGGGTGGAACGAGGATGCCCATTATCACCACTATTATTCAATATTGTACAGAAATGTTAGCTTTAGCAATAAGAAAATATTTTATTGAGCTAGAAAAATAATAACAAAATTCATCTAGAACAGCAAAACATCAAAAATATCAAGAGAATTAATGAAAAATGCAAAGGAAAATGGCTTAGACATAACAGACTAAAACTATAATATAAAGCAGCTATCATCAAAACTATTGCTAATGGCTAAGAAATAGATAGATAACTATGGTCAACTACTGCTGTATCTAATCTATATATAGATTAGTGGAATAGATTAGACACAGTAGTAGTTGAATGTAGTTGTCTATGAGAAGGGAAGAATTTATGACCAAACAATAGAGAACATCATGAAATGCAAAATGGATAATTTTAATTACACTAATTTAAAAAAGCTTTTGTCAAACAAAACAAGTACAATCAAGATTAGGAGGAAAGCAGAAAGATAGGAAATTTTTTATAGCAACTGTTTCTGATAAAGGCCACATTTCTCAAACATACAGAGAATTGAGTGAAATTTATAAGAATAGGTCATTCTTCAATTGATAAATGTTCAAAGTATATGAACTGGCCGTTTTCCAAAAGAAACTAAAACTATCTATAGTCATATTTAAAAAAAATGTTATAAACAACTATTGATCAGAAAAATGCAAATTAAAACAACTCTGAGGTACCACCTCATACCTATCACATTGGATAATATGACAGAAAAGGAAAATGATAAGTGTTGGAGAAGATGTGGGGAAATTGGGACACTAACACATTGTTTGAGGAATTGTGAACTGATCCAACCATTCTGCAGAGCAATTTGGAACTATGGCCAAAGGGCAATCAAACTGTGCATACCCTTTAATCTAACAATACCACCACTAGGTCTATATCCCAAAGAGGTCATAAAAAAGGGAAAAGGACCTACATGTACAGAAATATTTATAGCAGCTCTTTTTGTGGTTTCCAAGAATTGGAAATTGAGGCAATGCCCATCAGTTGGTGAATGGCTAAATGAATGTAATGGAATATTATTGTCCTATGAAAAGTGACAAGCAGATTCAGAAAAAAAAAACTTGAAAAGACTTACACAAATGGAAGCAGAGTGAAGTGAGCAGAACCAGGAAAACATTGCATACAATATCGGCAACATTGTGCAATGATCAGTTAAGATTGACTTAGTTCTTCTCAGCAATACAATGATCCAAAATTATTCCAAAAGATTCAGGATGAAAAATGCGATTCACATCCAGAGAAAAAATTATGTAGTCTGAATCCAGATCAAAGCATACTATTTTTACCTTTTTGCTTTTTGTGGCTTTTCCCTTTTGTTCTATTTCTTCTTTCACAACATGACTAATGTGTAAATGTTGTAAAAAAAATTTACAAAGAATACTTTCCTTTCTTTGCTCCACCTTGGGTTTTCTCATCTGTAAAATGGGATTTAATGATAATTTTATAGGGGCAGCTGTCTACCACAGTGGATAAAATGCTGGGCCTAGAGTCAGGAATATCTGAGTTCAAATCTGCCCTCAGACACTACGTAATCCTGGGCAAGTCATGTAAGTCTGATTGCTTCCATTTCCTCATCTGTAAAATGAACTGGAGAAGAAAATGGCAAACCACACCAGTATCTTTGCCCAGAAAACCCCAAATGAATAATTGGACACAACTGAAAGGACTGAACAACAGCAATAACAAAAATTTAGTAACAGCACCTCCTTCCCAGGACTATTATAAAGATAACATGAGATAGTATTTATAAGGTACTTTGTAATCCTTAAAATACTATGTAAGTGCTGCATATTATTACTGATTATAATGATGATTATGATGACGATGACATCATCCCTGGATTTCTTCAGGACTATGCTTAAGTCTCACTTTAATCTGTAATATGCCATTTCTACCCCCACTTGCCTGTTATCCGTTATATGAATGTGTATATACATATATAATGTGCCTCATTATTTACATATATACACACATATTTTGACTCATCTGTTAGAGTATATACTTGAATACAGGGACTATTTTTCATTCTTTTTTCTATGCCCAGCACTTGGCACAGCACCTGATAAAATTAAGCACTCAAGAGATATTTGTTGACTGACTGAGAAGGGGATATATGGTTACAGGGTGGGAAGGGTTAAGAAATATGTGTTTTACTGTGCACCAAAACCTTAATCTAAAAGAATGACATATCTGTTGAAATTTTAACACTTTATACCTGATGGGAGATACTACTTTGAGGTCAGGGAAGAATTGGGCATGGGGAACATCTGGGACTGTAATAACATAGATGGCTTGAGTATAAAGATGATTTAAATCCCACTACTGAAAACTTTAATCCAATTTGATATAATGGGCAGTATTCCAGACAAACTAGATTACTATGGATGACTAAGTAGGCATATGTAGCCCTTGTATTGGTTTAAATGATCCAATCTTATTAAGAGAAGTTACCAAAAAGTCATTACACACAGATGGATAGCTAAAAACCACAAGTTTTATGTACTCATTCACAACAAAAATATATTCTAAGGAGATCATCTATTCTTCATTGTAATGAAGATAATAAATAATTGATGCTGCTGTATAATGATTTTAAAGACTTTTAAATTCTTCAAAGTTTACTTTTGTGCTAGAGATACTTTGAAAGAAAAGCTGAGAGAAATAATTTCCTTAATTTAAAACATATTTGGCCTATGTAATAATCCATCCCTGATCTTATTGTGAATAGATTATCCCCATTATGCATAATGCTTGCTGATAGTTTTACATAGATACAACTTATCATTTAAGGAAAGCTCCATTTATTCCTATTCTGGTTCTATACAAAAAATAAAGTTAGAATTTCCCCCTCTGATATCTCACTAATGGCAAATACGCAAATACATCCCTAAATATTTACTAAATAATGTGGAGTAATATGGATGTAAACATTTTAAGGAGTCCCTCATTTTGACAGAGATTATGAAGAATGCATTACTTAATTCCTAATTAATTAACTCTTAAGAGACAACATAACATAGCAGATAAAGGGATGCCATTGGAGTCAGAAAGGTCTGGGTTCAAGGTTGGTGTGACACTTGTGTGACCAAAAGCAAGTTGGTTAATTTTTCAGCCCCACAGGCCACTTAATTACACTTGAAATTTTAGGCTGGTTGACTAGTCTCACTGCTCAAGGGGATTCCACACCAAGAATGTCCTACAGTACTAAAATCACAGCGCATATACAGGAAACTTCCTTCTTATAATACTCCCCTCTCTGACACAAAAGAACCTAAAAGGATATTTATTTGGGGGAACTTTCCAAGATGATGAATCTTGCATTTTAAAAATACTATTTTTGTAAAGCAAGTGGAAAGCCTCCTCACTTTGTTCCTTACAATTCAAAAGATAAATCAAATATGATAATGATTTGTTTCTAAAATCATTTTTAAAAAGCCTCTTCCTTTATTGAACAACATATGCTACTGAATCATGACAGAAATGAATCAACATTGTCTTTTGAGGTGAATTATTGCTTGACCTCTTCAAACTTTAATAAATGGTTTAACTATTGACTCTACCTCCTGATCATGGCATGTCCTAGAATCCCTGGACCTAGAACTCCAGTAAGTTTTAGTAAAATGGTACTAGACATGGAGTTAGTAAACCTGAGTTCACAATTTTTATTCTTCACTTAACTAGCGATGTAACCTTGCATAAAGCAAGTCCCAGGTCCTTCCTCACTTTCCTCTCCTGTAAAATGAGGGAGATGAATGAAATAATTTCTAATGTATTACTCTCCTATAAATCCTAAAAATCCAAATGATTATCAAGATTTTTTGGAGGGGGGAAGGCAGGGCAATTGGGGTTAACTGACTTGCCCAAGGTTACACAGCTAGTAAGTGTGTCAAGTGTCTGAGGCTGGATTTGAACTCCAGGGCCGGTGCTCTACTCACTGCTCCACCTAGCTGCCCCCAATTATCAAGACTTTTTAAGAACCTTTGACATACTTTTGACTTTTTAAAGATATGTGTTATATACATGGAACATTTAGAGTAAATAGGGCAACTTGCATTTTTCATGCCTGAATAACTTCAATAGTATTTCCATTTCTAATGATGTTAAATTCATGATGATAATTTTTTGCTTTTAAATGCCTAATGTCCTAAATTAACATTTTATGCAATAGAGCTCTCTTACCTGTAATTTCTTACTTATTTTAACATACATATTTTCAACCTTAATAACTTGGGGAATATATCAAGCCTTATAAAATTAAGGGGAAAACCAGGGCAATGAACAAGGTAAACCAAAATTTTAAGTCACCTTTTCTCAAAAATACTCAAATAACAAGATTGTAGACTTAAAGGATTGTAAATTACTCAATAAATGAGAGTAGACCATAAGCTCCTTGAAGCCAGGATATTTTTTCTTTTAAATCTTTGTATTCCTAGTGTTTGTCACAGTGCCTTGCACATACTAAGTGTTTCTCACACTGAATAAATTATTTAATACATTTTAGATGTTTATCTAGTCCAATTCTTTTTTTCAGGTGAGGAAACAGGTCCATGCAGGTTAAGATTTGCTCAAGATCAAAGATGTTGAACAAATCTGCTTCTAAATCTAGGGGTATTTTGACATTTCCACATAATCAAAAATATTCTCATATTTAAGTTAACTGGATAATTGCCTATTTTCCATTTTATTTTGAAGTGGCTAAGCACTTAATAAATTAATAGTTAACAAACTTTTTGTGTCTACTCTGTCCCAGGCAATAGAAGCACAATTTTAAAGTATGTGTTTTTAACCAAATGCTAAAAGTCAGCAGATTGCAGTTTTGCTGAACCCTAGAGGGAAAATATGTCATTAAATGTATAAGCCTACATACATTACTTCTAGATCACCTTATATCAGAATGAAAGATCAAATGGCTATAATAGTGAGAAGTCTATTGGAAGTTTATATTCTGTAAGTTTTAATTGTTAAATTTACATTAAATGTAAAATTGATATGTTTTGACTATAAATTCTCTTCGACTTAACATACCTTAACCTATCTGTGATATTGGTATGTCTGCTTTTAAATATTTTAAGGTGTAAAATTTCACTCTTTATAACTACAATATAAATTACAATATAAAAAGAAAAAAATAGAAGAAATGAATGATGTATGATGATCTGGGCTCCCAAATCACTTCTGTATAATAATGTGTATATTCCAGGATTTGAGAGTTTGAAGATTCATTTGAAGATTCATTAAAGTCCTACTCCAGTTAATTAGCAAGTATTTATTCAACACCTACTAGATGACAGCCACTGTGTAGAGGCTGGAGAAATAAATACAGAAGTGAGGCAATACCTGTCTGAAGAACCTTAGATTTTATTGGTGAATGACTCATAGAATAGAGGTGATTCTGAGTCCCCAAAGGTTATACCAAGAGAATACACTCTGTGCTTTGGAATTGTTTCCTAGATAGCTTATGTCTTTGAACCAAATGTTAGATAAAATAGATAGTTTTTTCCCAGCATTCTTGCTCTTTCCTAAAGTCTGTGGACTTATAAATCATATAAATTAATCACCTTCATATACTCCTTTAAGACTTATAAATTACTTTTCTTGTAAAAACTGTGCAAGGTACATAGTAGAAGTATTATATTTATTTGACCAATGATGAAACTGAGGCTCATAGAAGTTAAGAGAATGCACAACTAGTAAGTGATCAGTACAACAAAGAAAATATCTAGTTCTCTTAACTCGAGCTATAAGAACTTTTCCCACTACGCCACACTGTCTCTTTATTGTTTTCTCTTTCCATCTAATTTGGTCCCTGGAGTGTGTAAGATAATAAAAGTTCTTACCAGTTCCCTAACTGCTGACTTGACCAGCAGCATCAAAGGATCATAAGTCTTATAAAAAGTCTTTGGTGAATAAGATGAGACTATTTTTTGAAAAAAAAAATAATTCCTCAGAAGACATTCACAAATGAATTGCTATTTCTGAAAAGAATATGGACTTTAAAAAATTATTAGATTCTATGTAATTACATTGATGCCTAATACTTTTTAATCCCCTCATTACCTATAAAGATGACTGTTCAAATAAAATGGTATGTACCAGTTTCTGCATCTTAAAACAATATGTACTTTTGGAAAACAAAAATGCCCCCAAACCATATAGTTTATTATATCTTTTTCTTCAGTGTCTCACATGAAGACAATACATTTTTAAAAGGAAAAATGAGTATGTTTTTATTAAGCGAAATGAAACAACTTCACATAGGAAGCAGAGCAGAATTCTAGCACTATCATGGCTCCAAATATCAAAGTAAAATGTTATCTTCAGGAAGAGATAGAAAGCGGATTTTCATGGACAGGACTATCAGCCATTGAGGTTTTCCTTCGTATTTGGTTATCAATACAACCATCATTAAAAGAACCAAGTTGGCATTTCCCTTCAATTTTATATTTTTACATGGAGACAAGACATATGTATTCAGCACTTAGGACAGTGGTTGGTATAAACTATGCTCTTAACAAGTGCTTATTATTCATTCATTTTTTCTGGGACCAAATAGTCATGAAGATGTGAATAGAGAATGTTTATTTGACTTTCAATCTGAGTTATAAAAAGTAATAACATACTCAGGCTTCAAAATCACTTTTGTTATATAATACATGTATTCAACTTATGCAAAAATTCCCTCTAAAATATTTCATGTGATATTGCATAGTATCATATATCATATTGTACTGTATCATAGAATAACAAAGTAAAATATAGTTTATAGTATATAGCATGCGGCAGTCATTTAGGATAGTAAAGTTTAGTAGTATGGTATAGCAGAGTATAGTATAAATTAGCAGGCTATGCTATAGTATTGTATGGTTTGGAATGTATAGTATAGAATGGCATGGCATGGAATGGTATGGTATAGAATAGTATGCAACATCTGGTACGGAATGGTATGGTATGAAATGGTCTAATCTAGCCTAGTGTAGTCTAGCCTTGCCTAGCATAGCATAGCATGGTATTATAACATACCATTTTTACTATAGTATGCAGTTTATGTTATATTTTGTTGCATTATATGTTACACAGTCTTTACTCTCCTTTCTATGGAAAGGCACTGTGGTGTTCCAGAAAGAGACCTACAACTGAAGTCAAGAAAATACAAGTTCAAATCCCACTTCTAACACTTACTATTTGACCAGTACTCTTTGAATTGTTTGACTGCGTCTGAACTTCAGTTTCCTCAAAATTAAAATAGGGATGATAATGTCCATAATACCTACTTCCAAGAAGTACTTTGAAGATCCAATAATATAATGTATATAGTGTGCTTTGCAGATCTTCAAGTACCATATAAATGTCAGTGATCATTGCAACACACATATCTTCATGATAAAATATGTTCTCAGTGCCAATGATACCAATTTAAGTTATTAAAATGTTCTTTGTACAGCATCCTTTAACACATCTGGATGGCAATTAGCATATCCTTTCCAAGTAATCACTGTGATCTGTTTGACTGAGAAAATACATTCATTCTCTGAAATACTGACAGTTCTTTGAACCCTGTGTCTTCCCCTGCTAGTTCTCACAGGTCTAGTACTACAGAATGGCCCCGAACAATTATTTGGAGGAGCCAGATAAATTTTGGTGAATAGTCCTTTGGGAATTTTCCTTTAATAGCTTAGCAAATTAGGGGCATCATATTTTGCATGGTATGCCAGGAAAAAAATCAGTAGAATAAAAAAATGGGAATGAACTAACATAAGGTATAGCAAAGGAATGAAATAGCATTAGTCTGACAGCAGTAAATTATTATAAACAGCCAAGGACAGGAAATGGGTCCTATAAAGCAACATTTTGTGCCCTCCCATTGTACTAAAGATCACAGCCCCATTTCCATCTCTTAAATTGAATCAATATATTTTTAAATCTTAGGGTATTAGGCTATATTAATATAGTTAGATGAAAACACATGTCTTTTCAAAATCCTTCCTGTCAGAGGTGAGATCACTTGCAATGTATCTGTTTTAGTTTCATCACTTAAATGAAAGTGAATGGTTGATTTTTGCTTGCCTCATTTTGTCATACTGATGTAATATTGGTAATAGAATTAAATTATGAAACAAATGCAAATTTATAGATTTAACTTCAACATTTATCAGCTTAAAGTGAAAAAAATGAGAAAATATAACTTCTTTCTAATTAAATTTCAACATCAAAGAGCAGAGCATCATTTCCTGAACTGTGATATTATTGTCAATCATACCCTGCTAACCATTACTAACTCCTTTTTACTAGAACAATTTTCTAGAGATCGTTCTAAGTAAAAAGCATAGTATTAAATTACTTTATTTTGGTACTTGCCTCAATATTTGACTTTACTCTTTTTCCATAGAGCTAGTCAAATTAGGGGACACAAGCAATCCACTGAAATGTATATCCAACTAATGGGTCAATGAATATGACCAATGGTTACCTCTTACCCAAATACATTTAATGTTGACTCTTTTCAGTGATAGTATGCACCTTGACATTAAATGGGTGAAAACTCCCTACAAAGAACTATTTCTAGAATCTACTTGCTATCCTTTCCCCTTGAGCAAACTAAGGGTGATACAATGGGTATATCTCTAAAACAATATAATATTTTCCTTATTTGATCCCCAAGGAGAGAGGAATAGGGTCCTTAGGATGATTTTATTTTTACAAGTGGATCAGACGATAGAATGTAGGACCTGGAGTTGGGAAGACTTGAATTCAAATCCAGCTTCAGACACTTACTATCTGTAACCCTGGGCAAGTCACTTAATCTCTGTTTGCATCATTTAACTCATAGGTAAATGGGGATAATTATAGCAGCTACATCCCAGGATTGTTGTGAGGATCAAAAGAGATAGGAATTATAAGGCACTCAGCATGGTGCCTGACACACAGTAAGCACTATATAAATGTTAGATATAATTATTATTACAAAATCCAAAAGTTTTTAAATGGATTTTTTATTTCACAAAATGGGAATTTGAGGATTGTGATTTTGAAATGTAAATTGATTTTCTACTTTTTTTTCAATTTCAGTTAGAGCCATACTGTGACTATAAAATTTCTTAGAAGTAAACAATCTTTTTTGCAATTTTACATTATAAAATTAATGGAAATTTTCATTCTTTTTTTATTCACTTATTGCCAAATACCTAGCCAAGTACCCTACTTGTAGTTCAGTTGCCATGAAATTGATTGGTTTGTTTCAAACTGTTTGTTCATTCGTTACTTGAATACTTCAACGTATCTGTAATCTCATCATTATGATCATGTTTTCCAATGATGACCAATCAATTAATCAACATCATTTATTGAAAATCTACTCTGTAACAGGCACTGTGCAGATTTCAATCCATACATCCTCCTTCATCCTCTTGTGAGTGCGTCACCCAAATCTACCACGAGAAGCACACCCAATAGTCTTGGGTCCTTCCTCTAGATCTGTTGACTTTATGTATTGAACAATGGAGTGTGTGCTGACTATCAGTTTTTCCTCAATTTTACTCCATGACCAGTCCATCTCCTTGTCTAGTCATACATCTCTCGGTGTCTTTCATAGCATTTCTCCTGGGTAAGTTTTCATTGTGACAATATGTTGACTCATATTATACCCATGTCTACCGCGAACTTATACATGGCCCACTAGGTGGTACACAAGTTCAATTCTTGAGAAATGATGGTATCCCTATTCAATCCTGGGCCCAGTTTACTGTTCAACAGTGCTGTCACTTCACATTTGCCATATTATGCATATATGTATATAAATAATATGTATATGTATACAGATACAGGCATAGGTATATATTTATAGCTATATTGATATAGATAGATAGATATCTCTGTGTGTGTAGCTGTACATCTAATCACATTTCTTTAAACTGACAGATAGGCATTCTTCATTAACTTACTTTTTCCTGTATAGATAGTCAGGCTAAACTCTTTTGAGTAATTATGGATCTCATTTAGGTATTCCTACAATGTTTTAGGGCTTAATACAATCATGACATTACTATCTGAAGTAAAAACAAGGTTATAAAAAAATAACTTTGAAAGACTTAAATACTCTGAACATCGGGATGACCAGCTATTATTATACAGGACCAATAATGAATTATGTAATCTACCTCCAGTCAGAAAGGTCACAGATTTAGAATGCAGAATAAATTATATGTTTTCAGATATAGACAATGTGGAAATTTGTTTTGCTTGACTATGTATATTTTATAAGGATTTTCCCCTTAGGGTTTTATTGCTAGGATATCCAAATACACACACATATTGTGTGAAAATAATATATAAAGAAAATAATATGTAAAAGAAAAAAAAGAGTTGATCGAAGTGATGTTAAATGGTACATGTTTTCAAATAGTCCTCAGAAATTCATATTCTTGGAAACCAATAGGGAAGGCTGGCATAAATGCAAAACTTAGTTGTCCAACCCATGGCCAAATGTATTTTATTTGTAGGAATGAGTACTGGTTCTGTGATTTCATTGGTGGGGGAACACATAGGTGAGGAAACTACCTCTAACAGTGCAAATTGGCACTTTCAGTGCAATTTATAGTTTTGTAGTTTCCAAGAGCACGAGAAGTTAAAGGACTCACCTAGGTGTATATTCAGCTAGTGTGTATCAGAGCTAATACTTGAACCCAGGTGTTCCTGGCTTTGATGTTAACTCTTTTTCCATTATACCACAATGGCTCTCTGATTTAGAGAAAAAAACAAGCAAATTCAGAGCTCAGTAAATCTTGTCTGCTATTATTTTTTTCAATATTTCATGTTGGTTCTGGCTTGAAGCCATTGTCATACAAAGCATTCCCACCTTGCCACTACTTTCCTTGCCTAATGGCCCACAACAACTACTCCAGTATTTAGAGTACATTATAGAAATACTGCTTCAGACACGTTTCAGTATCAAATTGTCCTTTTTATAAGCATCAATTCCTTCCCAGATAGACTTTAACAGTTTTTTCAGAATAGTTATGATTCCTAAGTTTAAATATATCTTATGACCCTTTTAAAATGCCTATATGCTATCCCAGCTTATTATCCATCAGGCAGTAGATCTTCAAGTGTGATTCTGATTGGGAACCAATTACAGACATTAAGAGGATGAAATCAAACTATTTTTTCTCTTCTTCAGCTGTGGCTCAGTCTGTACAAGAGGAAACAATCTACTCTGTCATTTCTTGGAAATCTAAAATAACAAAATGACAAAAAACATTTTGGGGGAGGCAGTCACCCTATATGACAAGCATTAGAACTAGCTTTTACACCTTCTCCCCATTTTATCTCAATATATTGTTGAGCCATTAGTTATATTGCCATGGTTCACATCTTTTATCTATAGAATGGGGAGAGAAATTATAAGATGAAACCAGTAGGGAAGGAGAAGATTGCAGCTAGAAGGGTTATGTGTGACATGCAGTTAGAAGGAATACAAGATCAACCCACTGAGTCAGCCTCTTGGAGCTCATCCATTAGTGCATGCATCTAGGGCAAACACAAAAGATGGACAGTGACCTGTGCCTAGCTTTGAATATTCATGAAAGGATAAGCAGACTTGCATTGGGGAAATTTCATAATGCTTTCAATGATCAGAAGCTACTCCCTGCCGTCAAAGCTTGTCTTTTTAAACATCATTATTCATTCTCACAGTGATGTTCTATGACTGCAAATCATGGAACACTATGGACTCTGCATAATCAAAAATACAGGTGACCCACAGTACAATGGAGAGAAACATGAAGAATTTAAGTAGGCTGTGGTTTACTATCAAGCATAACTTGTGGTAGCAACATGGTGTAAAAGATACCATCAAAAACATGGATAATGAAAATAGGAAGTGGTCTTCATTTATTGAGAGTGAAAGATAACGGATGGACAGCCAAAGTGTTTGTTGCTATCTGTGAAATATTGAAAGGCTGGAGGAAGGAAGTCTTTTGATACTGAAGAGGTCTTCTCTGAATGTTTTATGGAAGAGCATAGACAGGAATTACAGCATTAAAAGGCATGGATGATCTGGATCAAGTGTCCATACTGATAAGATTAGAGATCTGTTGAAGTAAGAATGAGACACTTTTAGGACAGGATGTGTCCTCGTTGGAAGATTATGAGAAAATATGGGTAAGAATTACACAGTATGAGAAGAAAATAATTACTGTTAGGGGAGAAAATACCCACACCCCTGAAACCATTGATCTAGCAACTTATCAAACTTTGAAGCATTTTAATCTCAGCCTTACCTTTTAGATTTCTATTTAAGTGTAGAGCCCCAAATACGTTATACACTCCTTTCTAGCATGTTGATATTACATATGCATCAAAATCAGAGGCTCTCACCATTCAAAACACAGGCATTTTAAGTGTATTGTAAATGAAGTTTATTTATGATAAAAATGATAAGTAAGAAATTTTAAATGGGGGCTTCATACTCAGCCTTGCAAAATGTTATTTTCAATATGTGTATACACTGTAAAATACAGGTATAAAAAGATGATGGAAAAATCTTGCATTGAAATTAGATTTTATTTTTAGGTATTTTATGGTGAAAAGGAACATTTTTCAGTAAAAACTGATTTCTATGAATATATCAATTCCCCCAAGAAAGCGCTTCTGTAATGAAGATAATTTATAACAACACACTTGCATACATATGTTGATTGTTTATGATTTTATGGTAAGAAGTCAATTTACTATTTCACATTCATTTGAGACATGGCATAATGGATTTTTCAAATTTATTTTAGTATCTTTAATCTGGTAAAAATCGACATTATTCTCTGGAATTTTATAAACAAACCATGGTCACAATCAGAAATATAAACAACCTAAAGTGGGTTTGACGTAGGCCTATTAGTTTGCTAGCCACTTAAGCTTAATTCCTTAATACTGGAACAAAGGGTATGGAACAAAATGTTTGAGAATTGAAAAGGGAAGTACAGCAAAAGTCAGCCTATTTTCTAAACCACCTAATTATAACTAAAAAGATTGGGATGCCCTGACCCCAGCTCTTTTTTTAATTTCTCTCTTCTCTGGTTGCTTTTGAGTGAGGAAGAGCTGCTCTGAATCTCTGGGTTGATGGAGAGCAGTGATGAGTGGCTAGCTTATCTTCCTCATGCTCCAGCTCTGTTTACCTGAGTGCATAATTACTGTTTGTGTTTTTTTTTAAATTTCCTGATATTTGTTGAATGAGTATCTGGAGATGGAATGCAGCAGACTAACCTTTGAGCTTCAACAGTCCAAAACAGCCATCTGAGGTGCCCTCAACAAGTGACTCCAGTAGCAAAGACCACTAGAGCCAGAAGCAGCATTAGTTGAATACAGTGAACAACTAGCCCTGATGAGTGAATTAATTGATCTAGCCCAATAGTGTACCAACCAGGCAACAGGTTCTTCAGGGAGCTAACCCAACTGAGGAAAAGAATACATATATCACATCCAGAAGTAAATTTAGTGGGTACCTCTAAACAGAGAAAAAGGAATCCCAGAGTTAAGAGGATATTCTTGACTATATGTGTTTGCTATATGAATGCCTCAGGTCTTTATTAGTCCTTTAGTATTCCAGGTTAAGTCCAGTTTCCCTAGGGATCTCGTGTGTGTGTGAGAGTGGGTATGTGTGGACAGGAGTTAGAGTGCATCTCCAAACTAGGGGAAGAAATGTGTTGTGCCAACCACTTTAAACTAGACCTCATTCTTCCCAGAGACTGAGTCTGTGTATAAAGGAGAATGTCCATACTTCATACTCTAAGTTGGGGGATCTTTTGGCACTTCTGTTCTTAATATACCTCTTCACTCAATCTACCTTTGTAAAAGCTATTTGCATCAACTGGTAAATTGATATTGGGGCAGAGGATACATAGAATGGCATGCATGAGTGATGGTCTTAGAAGCCAAAACCTCTAAGGGTTATCCCTAGAATCTAGTCAGCTGTTCCCTGGGCCCCAAACTATCTGTGTGAATTGAGTCAGAAAGAGAGTGCCCAGAAAGGGTGCGACAGTGTAAGTATGTGCTAAAAAGGACACCATTCCCTCACTAAAATTGGAATTGCCAATATCCATACCTAGACTTAAAAGTCACAACTACCAAAATGGTCAGGCATGAACACAATATACTCATATTTTGGTTAAATGATACAAAGTCATTGAAAACAGTGAAGCCGACAATGCACACTTAAAATCATTAGGATTTTCGTGGATTGTTCCTCTTTCTGCATTTTTGAATTAAGGTCTGTAGGAGGACTCCTCTTCTCTACCCTCAACATAATACCCTAAAAATGCTTCCTGCCCCACTCGGAGCCTCACACACATATACACACTGTCTTTCCCCCAATATAGTTCACTCTATTCATATGCCTACATGTATGTACGCTACCTTTAAATCATCCATTCACAATTATATCTTCTCTAGCCCCTTATAACATCATTCCCAAATCCTATTCATCCTCAGATTTCAAGGGTCTCGAAATTGCTCCAGATTTGTCATAATCTTTCTGTTTATGTTATAATTCCAAGGACAATGTACTGAGAAAGGGATGTTGTTCAAGGAGGTCAGAACAGAATATGTAACATCCCGACACTGGGATGTAATAGTGAAGAAGAGCAATCAAAGGAGCTGGAGAAAAGAATAGAGACATTGAGAGTTTAAGGAAATAAGAGCTGAAAAAGAAGAGTGGGAGCATAGAAAACAAAGCAAAGGGTCCCTGAAATCTGATTTGTCTACTTAGCAATTGTATCTAGGATTGGCCCTTCAACTTACATAAAGATATAATAGTTGATGACAGCTAACCTCTAGGATTGCTTCACTAATGTAAGGAATGAAAGAAATTCCCCTACTTTCTTTAAATCTTATATCTCTCCAACACAAGGTAGAGGAAGCCTTTGGGATATGGAGGAGAATCGGTTACTTCTAGTCCATGTTAAACATTCTAGGATTAACAGATGAAAGCAATTTTCACAATCACTTAGTTCAATTCCCTCATTTTGCGAATGAATAAGCTGAGGCTCACAGAGATGAAGCAATTTGCCAAATATTACACACATAGGTAGCAAAAATGGCATTTGAACCCATATCCTCTAGCTTCAAATTCAGTTCTATTTCCCACTACATTTTTAGGAATGTACATCATGTATTTGCAATTCCTTTCAGCTCAGTGTATATCACAACCCTCACATTTACATCTGAAACGATGTCACTGCCATCTGTCATGTCTCATAGGTGGCACATGGTGATATTTGAAGGTTCAATACTATCCTTTGCTGGGATTTTTACTATAGACAAAAGTCTAAGGCCATTTTTATCATAGGTTCATGAATCTAAAGGAATTTCCTCCCCACAAAAAGTTAGTTATTGACTCAGTTAAGTCATCTAAATCAGACATTTTTTTCCTATTGCTAAGGCAATGAAAGGTATGGATTTGAAACTGTTTCTTACCAAGAGTATTTTATAAACATTGTATGTGGTGGCTTCTGCATTTTAAAATTGTAAAGTTAAAAGCAATAGAATAAATTAAAAGTGAAGAAAATGCTCCAGAAAAATACTCTGTTACTGTGACTTAATTGTGGCTTAATTTGCTTTTTTGGTAGAGAAAGTAAAAATTCCCAAATCTGAAAAAGGTTTAGCACCTTTAGAGTTAGTAACAAAAGATGGCCTGCATACACAACAGAAAATGATAGGCTGATTCTAGAAATTAATTCCCAAGTGAAGTTGGCTATCAATCTGTGAACACTTAGCAGTCCACATCCACAGTGGTTTATCAATATTAGTCTTAGATTATATAGGGTAGGTTAAAATATTTTACCAATCTCTATTGAATGAATTGAAAATATTAATGACTTGCTAAGGACCATAGAACCCCAGAATGTGAAATATAATTATGTTGCAGGACATAATAGTCACTCACTCACAGAAAAGCAAGAGCCTCTCTCTTCAAAATTAAAAATATTCAAAAAGTCAACATGTATTGAATGGTTCTCAATCAAAGCAAGGAAGGAAGAGGAAACAATTGGAAATACAGTGCTTAGGCTCTGTTTTAGTACTACTTAATAATCAAAATGAACTTATCTTTACATCTGGGCATTTTACTAAAATGATGCTTCTGTTGTTGATCAGTGCTTACTGGAAACCAACCCGTTTTATTCTGTCAGTCTATTAGATACATATCATCTAAATAATCCTGCAAAATAACCACACCTATTAGCCCTATTCCCTTGCTATGCCATCTCCTTCAACTCATCTCACTCCCAATCCCCATATGTTCTTCTTCTTTCATAGCATTATCCAAATTTCTGCTGCTCCTAGGCAATAATATTTGTGTAATGGACAGTCATGCTTTCTCCCAAAGTCTGCACATCACTTAGCATGACCTCTCTCATTCATTTCCAACCAGTCTTTCCGTCTTTTTCCTACAGCTCTACTTCCAACTCCTAAGTGACTTCTTATCTCTACCACTGTTTTATTGTTTGATTACATTTCTCATTTGTTGGATGATCAGATAGGATTAATTTGCTTCATTGAAAAGTAGGAAATAGAAAGATCTCCCACTCTGGTTATGACCAACATCTGGTGTACGCAGACTATTAATGAACTTAGAGAAATATCAAAGCCCATCTAGTTAGTCCATTTTAATGACCACATGGAATGAAATTGTTACCATCTGTGTAGCTATGGAGTAATCTAACATTGATGAGACTATGGATCAAGTGAACTATTATAATATTTTATAATAAAGTAATTGATAACCATGGTCTAGTAGAAATAAGAAGAATACACATCTAATGATGTATATATATATATATATATATATACATATATATATATATATATATTGTGTTTAAAGAGAAAATGAAGTAGAAAATTGAAGCAGTCACCTAGTTAATTCATTGTATCAAGAAATACTAAAAAAATTGGGCAGTAAAAGGAGACAGGAAGAGTTACTTAAATTACATTGCATCAGTTCTTTAATTCACATTGAATATGTCAACTTGCATTAAAAGTTAATAAAAGTAATTTTCATAAAAATATATAAAAGCAGAAATTTATGTCCTGTTTCCTATGCCTTAGATAGATACTAATATAACCAAGTTCCAAACATTTAACTATTCATACTCTCTTTATTCTGAAAAGACATCTAGCTTGAAAGTAAAACCTAGATTTCTCTCTAGATAAAAGAACCACAAATTTTATTTAAAAATCTAACCCAGTAAAATACTTGGTTGACCATAAAAATAACTTTAAGTCCTTAAAATAATGAGAAAAAATCTGGACCAAAATAACTAATATGATAGTTTTAATATTAATAAATATGAATGCAGTTTACTAAAATTGAGTTGATTGATCCTGCAAAAAAAGTTGCAAAAAGTCCCAAAAGGCTAAGTAAATAAATAAACACAATAATTCAAAGAGTGATTAAAGCTATAACATAAACAAACACAATCAGTATATCTAGAGGAATGGACGATATGTACCACAGCGACCTTATCAAAGGTCAAAATATCGGTTAACAAATAGAAAGTCTCGGTGCATATCATTTTCATGTGGAGCATAGAATTATAGATTCATAGATGGAAGAGACTTTAATCATCCAACCCCCACATCTTAAAAATGTGAGGCAAAGCCTAGATACAAAATGAGGTTTTTCTTATCTAAATCTAGCACTGGCCAGTATTTTCTTCAGTTTACTGAGATAAGCAATGTAAATCATACTGCTGAAATATGATCACATCTCAAGTGCCATGACTCATGTACATAATACTCATGTAATAAATCAAAACTATAATCTGAGACAGTTCCTGAGAAATCGAAGGAGGCATCACAATCTGCTTCTACTTGAAATGCAAAAAGGAAATCCTATAAAACCTACAAATACTGACCACCTGTAAAGGATATGACTTTGAAAGAACAAACCCAGATGTGACACCATGCTCTGGTTAGAAAGTAAATATATAACTCAAGTTCATTGATTGCCATGGAAATGAAGACAGAATCAGTAGCTGCAAAAGCTTCACTCTAATTTTACCATCAATAGTCCCTAAAAGCATAGTTTAGTGTATAATTGAAGGCATGCTTCAAAGGTCTCAGGCTCTGGTTTTAAAGAAAAATACAGTATTATAAAACAAAATTTAAAATATATTAAGATAATATGTACTTGCATAATTTTGCAGTTAAGAATGCAATATAACGGTCAAGTCTACACGTATCACTGGTTTGAGGTGTTGTCCTCCCTAATGAATTCTCATATCTAGTGTGCTTTTTGAATGGTACAGAATCCTACAGGATAGTAATAGTTATACATTTTGCTACTTAACTGAATCCCCACATACAGCAGAAGGAAAACAGCAATAATAATAAGTTTCTATCAATTCTATATTTGTCAACGTATTGATCCATGTATAAAAATGTCCTTTTCATCTGTTTTTAAAAGGTAGCTACTTTCTTAATATATTAAAAACTTTCATAAGTGTAAACAATTTATTTTGATAGCAAAGCATCTTATAGATGAATGTTTACTACAGTACAAAGAGTGTATCCTTATTTCTTCTAACAAGGAGTCATGGTCATCAGTGATTCCCTACCTTGGTGTTGTCAAAACAAAACTTATAGTGCAAAGTCATAAAAATTACACAATGATAACATGTCACAGTTTCAGGAAATATAAATAGCTACCATGTGAAATTTCTTTCTTATCAAATGTAGATTTTAATCTCTTTAAAAAATTAAATATGATGCTGTTCAGAGCTTATATTGTTGGTAGTTTAAATAGACCTGATGTCGACAAAAATGACTAAAATATGAATATTGATTTCTAAATGTATTTATATGATGTGGCTTAGAGATATGAGATGCTTAATGGTAATGTACCATGACTGCATAGTTATATAAAAATGGAAAATATCCATGTAATCTATTGTGCTTCCATATAATAATGCAGATTCTGTACTTTAAATTTAATAATAACTTCCCCACATTTGTAGGCAAGTTTTAATAGATTACTTAGTATATCAATAAAAATGTTAAGGATTGTGCACACTTAAAGCTTGTTTTGTAATGGATATATGCCATACACATTTCTGTATATGTATATTTATATGTATGGATATTTTATATAGAGATGCAGACACATAATATTACATATGAATATGTATATATACATATATAATATATACAATATATGGGTCTATTTTTAAGGAAGTCAGAGAAACTATTGGTCTACCATTGCAACAGTATTTAAAACATTTAAGACAATTTCAACATTATTAGACATTAATTAATTTATTTTGGAAACATCTCAAATTCTTTTTTCATCAATAATTGGTGTTTATTAAGTTGAACTACAATAAAAATGTTCTATCATTAAAAAACACACCTAGAAATATCAAGTCATAGCCAAAGTGACCTGTCATTTATTGTGCTGTGCATGTCTATGTGTGTGTATAGTGATGGTGCTGATAAAGAGGAACTCTCCATTGCCTTTGTCTACTGTTCAGTTTGAAGGAGATTTACAAATGTGCAGGTCACTTGTTGTAGCTGCAACTTGACTTTGTATCTCTTTTCGTGTTCTGAATTCCCATGACTCAGGTTCTAAATTCCCATGACTCCCTGTCATATCATGAACAATTTTTTAAAAAAGAATCTTTCTGAATGAGAACAAACCATCACAAGGTTAATTTTTTTGCCTATAATAACCCCTTCTCCATAAAGTCACATGTGTAAAACATTGTATCTGGTGTAGTGGTGATAAAGCAGTTGAGGAAATAAAAACCATTGCAGAACTTGCCCTATAGCTGTACTGACACGTAAAAAGTGGAAGAATTGATTTAACCCAAAAGGAACATACTTTCATCCAAACAGCCCTCTCAATCAGTGAGTTAACACAACCCATGTGTTAAATGTGTTTAAAGAGTTCAAGAGAACACCGTGAAATGTATCTTTATTCAAACTACTAAGGGTGGTTCATGCAAATGAAAGAGGCATGGTTTAAATTATTATGAAAGTATCATTCATACTTTTTAAGGCTTAAATTTATCTTAAAAACTCCAAGACCTTATTTTGGATTCTCCTTTTCTATCCATTCATTGTACTTTATCCTAGTAAATAACACAATATTATAGAAGAAATCTTTCAGGGACATTCTTCCCCCCAGTCCCAGAAGTTTCACTAAATTCCCAGAGTCTGAGAAGCATACGTCCATCTATTGACCTTAAAAAGGCAACTGCTGGGGAAGCCCTGCCTATGGTTTATTTTGATCACCACAGGCCTCTAACTTTATGAGAAGGTCTGCCTCAGATGTTAAAGAATATAGCCAGAACAAGGTTTGTTTTGGTTTAGTCTAGCTACTAAGACAGTAGATAATTAAGACCAAATAAAATGTGGCCCTGCACTTCTATCTAGAAAAAACAAACCTCTCAAGGCCAGTGATGTTTTCAAAGCACAAATATAAAGTTTGATATGATACAGCCCTTGTCTGTACTTTCCTAGGTCAGTGTGGGTCAGCCACAGGCAAAGAAGAGGCTAGAGTTCCTACATAAAATTTAAATTAAAGTGGTATGCTTTCTTTTTATAAGGAAAATATCATTTTAAAAAAATCTTTATATTGTTAATGTGTCCAGGTGAGAAGGGATAGTCCTAGCACACAGCAATGAAGCTTATTGAGATTCGGTCATCATTATATCCCTACCAAAGGTCACTGCAGTATCTGTTTATATCCACTGGAGTCCTTGAGCCAGTTTCAGCTTCAGCACCTCGGATAGCGATACACTTTTCAGATAGAACACATATACAAGAATTGTCTTTTCACTTTGATAAGCTCTACTGAAGACTGATGTGGCCTGACATCCGGTAAATGTTCCCAGACTTCTATTCAACCGCGAGGAGGGGATCTTTAATGAGGCGGCAGCCCCATTAGTAAATACTAATTTATAACATAAAGCAGTTTTCTGGAGAGCATCCTGATGGACAAAGCTGTTATTATCAAAGAATTCTCAGAGAAACCCGGGAAGTTAAACAGCCTAATTAACCTCTGGCAGACAACTCCAGCATTTCATACAACCAGAAATATACCTGTAAGCAATGAACTGAATTTGCCTTTTCATCTTAACCAAATATCAGCAACCATTGCTCTTATCTCGCCAGAAGACCAACTTTAGGATGCCACAGAAAGACATTTCTTGTGGAAACTCATGCCTGAATTCACACACGCACACAACTACTTCACTTTATACTGTGACTAGTTTTACCCAGTGGCATGTAGTCCCTACCACTACTTTCCACAATGAAACGGTCAAAGAAGACAGCATAGTTTAAACCAGTTGTATGGAGGTAGAAATTGAACTCTGTTATCCTAGAAAACCAAGTTTTTCTCTATTCTAAAAAGGAATTCTGTTGCATTAGACTACCAGACAACCCCTGTGTCCGGCAGCCTTTCAAGTTACCATAAGCACAAGTAACATAAACCATGGTAGTGGGGAGGGGAAATAAATACAAACACTCCAAAGTGATCGCACATAGAAGAGTAGAAAAAAAGACACCATTGATCCTACCTTACAATCCTTAGGACACGATTTCACCGAGTACTCATCCGATTGTAAATATTTCTTGAGCACAAGCTCAAACTCATCATATTTCTCCTGAGCATGGTGGTCGTAGCGTTGGTAAGCCTCAACGCACTGCCTGCAGCTCGTCCTCTTCCTGTCCTCCTGGAGCACCACGTCCAGACTACAGTTCAAAGAGTCCGGATTGGACAACCCAGAGAACAACTCCCAAAATGTATAGGAATTACAAAAGGGAAGGTAGAAATCCTTCAAGTGAGGAGTTTTATGCTTCCCTGTCACCTGCTGCTGGGGCTCCTCTTCTACTACCTGACTCCAATTCCTCTGGCAAACGGAGTCCGCATCCTCAACTATGAAACATTGACCTGAGGAGGCGGCCTCAGGGTAACACGTCTCTAAGCGCCACAGAGGTTTGGTAGAGTTTCCTAGAAAAATAGCCTTGTTATGATTATTTTGTCCTCTGCTGCTGTGGCCGCCACTGCTGCTACCGCCGCCGTTGCCGCCGCCGCCGCTGCTGCTGTTCCCGCTGCTGCTGGGAGAAGGGGGGAGGGTGGGTGATGAGGAGGAGGAGAGGAGTCTGTGTGCCTGTACGGTAGGCGAGGACTCCCCCATGCTAGTATATAGCGCTGGCCAGGAGGGCTCCTGCTGCCGCTGCTGCTGCTGCTGTTGCTGCTGCTGCTGCCGCTGCTGTTGCTGCTCCTGCTGCCGCTGCTGTTGCTGTTGGTGCTGCTGTTGCTGATGGTGATGCTCCTTGTCTCGGGTCCTGGTCAGCTTCGCCTCGGCGCAGAACCACAAGTGATCAGAGAGCAGGACTGTGAAAAACAAGAGAGATGCCAGAGACAGTCGCCATTTCTGAGCCCTCTCTGAATCAGTGAACGGTTTCTCGTTCTCCCGGGGTGCTGCAAACCAGATTTTTAAGCCGTCATCATACTGCCGACACATCCAAGCACCCCTGGTCATATTTTGGGAACGCACAGCCCTGGCCGACTCCACCGTGAGGGCTCCTGTGCCAGAGTCACCACAATATGCATTGACTTAAAGGGTTTAATTTTCTTATCCCCTCCTCCCGTCTCTCTCTCTCTCTCTCTCTCTCTCTCTCTCTCTCTCTCTCTCTCTCTCTCTCTCTCTCTTTCTTTTTCCTACAGAAATCTCAGGTTCTGTAGGTAGATCTGACTTGCATTAAAGCTAATCGTCAGTCAGACCCCATCCACTGTAGAGTGGAAAACAATGATGCAGAGAGGAGAGAGAGAGAGAGAGAGAGAGAGAGAGAGAGAGAGAGAGAGAGAAGGAAGGAGGGATGGTGGTGGTGGTGGTGGTAGTGGTGGTGGTAGTGTGGTGATAGTGGTGGTGGTGGTGGTAGTGGTGGTAGTGGTAGTTGGTGGTGGTGAAGGTGGAGGAGGAGGAGGAGGTGGTGGTGTGGTGGTGGTGGTGGAGGTGTGGGGTTGGTTAGCTCGTTTCTCCTCTCACCCAGGCATTGTCAGACCGCGGTTCCCCATCGCTCTCTTGAGAAAATCCCGCTATCCCCTGACAGCTGCATGCCGCTTCCCTGCAGCCGATTGAAGGCAAAGAGAGCTTCTCCCCTCCTCCTCCTTTCTTCCTTCTCTTCTTCCTCCTCCTCCTTCTCCTCCTCCTTCTTCTTTTCCTTTTCCTCCTTTTCCTCCTCCTCCTTTTCCTCCTCCTCTTCTTTCTCTCTCCCTTAGTCCAAAGCCTTGGCAGAAGTCGACTGAACCTCTCTCCCTCCCCCCCCACCCCCCACCCGGCGCTCTAACTGATGAGCTGCTGCTGCAGGTCTTCCTGGTGGCGCCTGCTACTGCTGCTGCTGCTACTGCCGCCGCCGCCGCCGCCTCTGCTGCTGCTGCCGCCGCCGCCGCCGCCGCCGCTGCCCCTGATCCTGCTCTTAGTCCTGTTCCTGACGCTGCTGCTTCTGCTGCTGCTGCTGCCGCCGCCGCCGCCGCCGCTGCTGACAACACTTGGTTGCTGCGGTAGCTGCCGCCCGGCGCGTTTTCCCCCGGCACACTGGGCGGAATTGCCTGGATTTTGCCTGCCGATGGCCACAGTCATCTTTGGTCCCTGGGCTAAGTTGCCGCCATCTTCGTCCTGAAGAAACACTTTTTTGGGGGGAGCTCAGTCTTTTGCGTCATCTCCTCCCGCGCCGAGATCTCTCTATCCTGGCGCATTGGCATCAGCTCCTGCCCAAGGAAGAGAGGAAAGGAGGAGGGGGAGGAAGAGGTGGGGAAAAGCACTGGGGGAGTAGTGCTTACCCTCACCCCCCCCCACTCTCAACCTGGGATTCCCTTATCTTATGCTTCCGCTCCTCCTTCCCAGAAGAAAGTCAAAATTCACAATCCCTGCATCTTGTAATCATTGTATTCTTCTCCATCTCTCCCACCCCCCACCCCCAACTCCCTCCCTCCTTTCTGTACCTGGAAGAAAAGAAAAAAAAAAAAAAACTCGTAGTCCCAACTAGAAAGGTGTCGGGAAGGGGTGTGAGGGCGGGGGCCGGGGGGTTTAAGTGTAACTTGTTTAAAACGTTTCAATAACTAATAGTCCTTGTCAAATGAAGATGAATGCTGGAGTGGACAAGAAAAAGGAAAAAATAAAAGTGAAAGAACTAGATAAGGGGCAGAGGTAATGTTTAGTCCATCTGAGGTCTCTAGGTATGTGTTTAGGAAGATCAAATTATTAGAGATGCTTTGCCAGTAGGCATAGCGCGTGGACTCTAATTGATGAAGTGAGTACATCCCAAGGGGCGAGAGTATATGTGCTACATTTTTTTTTCATATCCAAAAACGAACTTATCCCGAAAATGGGATATAAAATATTTCAGCATGGGGGAGTGGGGGTGAGGGTGGGGGTGGGGAAATCACAATGTTGTTGCGTTTCCCCCTTTCTCCAGTGAATTCAATCCCCAGAGCTAATGCTCTTGCAAATCAGCTGTACTCATCTCTCGGTTTATCCCTTTAATTCCTAAACCATCTTGCTAACAGCTTTAGCCCCCGGCCTCCAATAAGTTATATGTGTATTTTTTTGTTTGTTTGTTTCAAAAGACTTCTGCAGCAGTCAGTTTCTGCTGGATAGCAACCGCTGCAGTTCGATTCTCTGGTGCCCCTTAGTGTTCGCTCCTGGGCAGAAAATGAAATAAACAAAACAGTACTGTACTTGGAAAGTCAGCAATCGTTTTTCTCCGTGTATGTACGAAGCACGGGAGGTTAGGTCTTTCTGAATAAATGCACTTTGGTTGATAGGAGCACTTAGTATAAAAGTGTCTTATTCTATACACCCGTAATGCATGCATTTCTAATCATGGTTTTTTTTTTTTTGTACTAAAACAGAACAGCAACAGTGAATACATGACAGCTCACTCATACATTGTTTTTTTACAAAATGGTCGAGGTTCCTTCAAAGCCATCTTTTCCCCCAGCATTTCCCAGCACCATCTAGAAAAAGTGGGGGTATTCTGGCACTAAAAGCGTACGTTAGTCTAAGTAATGAACCTAAACCCACCACTAGCTGAATCTTTCCCCACGCCGAAGAGCATCCACTGAGGGCTACCCTTTCTAAACGAACTCTTTGGTACTTACAAGGTATTGGCTAGAAAGTTCAACTTAAGTTGCCAGCTTCTTTTCAATCCTTTCTAGTTTATGGTACTCTGTAAAACTGGGTCTCCACTTACTGGTAGCAATATTTACGTGATTACTCTTCTCTATATGCATAAGAATTAACAATACATTGAACGTCGGCGTATAATTTGATGTGTTACTAAACTGAAGCAATATTATTTGAGTTTGGCTTTTTTGAGTGGAGCCCCATGCTCCACATTTAATTTTAATACGTTTATTGCTCAAATACAATTCTCATGGAATACTAGCAAATCATTTCTTGATGGTTTCTTACTTTAAAGGTAAGTAAAAGGGAAAAACTCGGTAAGGATATGACTTCCAAGCATTCTCCCCTTTATCATTTTGAAATTTGCTTTAATCAGTCTGGTCATGACCCAAGATTCTCCGTGCTTTAATCATTTTCCTACACATTTCTGGCATTAAATGAGCTATTTTTTAAATCAAAAAGTTTATGGAAATATCGTTGAAACAAATTGAGAAAACTCTGTTTTATTCCCCAGCCTATCTGGTCAATGAGAATTTAGTTTCTTCATTATGAATTTAAAACTTTTGGCCACATACATCAAGTCAAAATTCCACTTTATCCTTTCCATAAGCCTCAACAGTTAGACTCACCTGAGGTGAAAGGATACATGTTTTCTTATTAGAAAGAAAACACACACACACACACACACACACACACACACACACACACACACACAGGATAAGAACCTGTAAGTAAAAGCACCATCATATCATATGAAGCTTGAACACTAGAAAAGTGAAAAAAATTCCCTTTTTCTCTCAATGTCATAAATTGTAATTAATCTAATTTACATTTCCCTGTCAAGCTTGGTTTAATTTTTCCCTAGCCTATATTCTTCCTATTGACTCAGTGATTTTTTTCCTTGACAACTGTACTTAGTGGCTTCAAATCACATGTATTTCCATTAGTCATAACTCTCTCCTTCTGTCTCTATCTCTGTCCCTTCCCTCTCCCAGGCTCTGTTTCTCTTCTCTTCCCTTCACCTTCCCTCCTTCTCTTAGCCCTACTCCCCAGTCCCAGGAAACCGTAGAAGATGAGGGAAATCCAATTGGAAAAGTCATCAGGGTACTGAGGAAGCTCCGTCTCACATGCCTCCTTGCACTAGTGAAATAAATGATTCTCCATACCTCTTAGAGAAACTTCTCTTAGAAATACTGTTTGAAGGAAAAAGTCAAAATAGAATAAACCATATATTCCCTAAAGATTATTATTGTCATAAGGGGAAGGTATGAGAGAATGGTTAGTTAGAAGTATGAAATAACATTTCCAATAGTTTTAGCCTTGTAAGAACGCTGGAAATGGAATCAGGGGGCCCGAAGTAGAGTCCCAGTTCTTCCAATTACTACCTGTGTGACCTTGGACAAGTCACTTACCTTTTCTGAATCTTAGTTTCTTCATCAGTAGAAATGAGGGAAATTGATAAAGACCTCTCAATTTCCTCCTAGCTCTAAAAATCTACTATCCTATCATCTAGTACTTCTTTTTATGTCACTTCTAATCTCTCAAGTATATTGTCCGAAGTTTGGAAGCTGCTTGCAGTTTCAATCTAATTCTTTGTTATAAAGAATAGTAGCAACAGGGAAGTCTAAAGTGCTGGCAAACTTTTTTTTCCAATTAGGGAATCCTTCCTCCCCATATTTCTACACATAAAAAAAATTGTGGGAAAACCACTGATATGGAAAAGAAAGACAATAACGGATACAATGCATTGCACTTAAAGCATGAAGTTGATATAAACCTTATATTTATCTGGTCTTTTCTTCTGGGCAGTGTAGTCTATTTTACTGTCTCTACCCCACTCCCATCTTCAGTTTTAATATTCTTGGTTTTTTGAGGGTTTTTTGTTGTTGCTGTTGATACTGTTACTTAAGTTCTGCTATCTATCGAATATTCCTGCTGTTGACTGATAAGATCTACTATAACTCTAGAAGATGGTTTATAATGCTCTGATGGAAGTCACAGAGGTTTAAAGTTATTTTTCAAAGAAGCAGTTGTTTAAGTCATATTTGCATTGGGTAATTCCTGGAAGAAGGTTCACCAGTATAGTACCTATACAGCAATTACCCAATATTTAAATCCACTTTTCCAAACAGCTACAATAATAATAGTCTCATCTGCAAAAGCCAAGGTCATGCCCATTTCAATTTTGAAACTCAGGATATTTACATAACATGAGGTTAAGGAGATATTTTTAAAAGCATCTTCTTAAGTGGATTTATTTAAGCTTAAAATAGTCACTTGTTAACCTGACTAAATCTAGATAATGGTCTATATTGATTCTATTAATCAGATACTTTTCTATTTTCTACTTGCTAAATTAATATATAGCTTCAATTATTAACACATAGATTCAATGACTCATAAGCTAAGATTTCATGGTTTTAAGTGTGCAAACTGTTCAGAAAAAACCAGATTACATTTAAAATGCATTGTGTGATGGCATGAGAAACTGAATTCATTTAATAATATATTTCTATTGTGACCTGGCCATAGTCATTAGGACATGCAATGAGTGTCCAGAATACTAGGTCACTCTAGGTGTTTAAAATGCAGGATTTAGAGCTTAGAGTTCATTTCACCAAAGCCATTTATTTTATGGAAGATAAGGAGAGCTTAAGAGATTCATCTAGTGTAACACAGTAAGCAGTGGTAAGGAGCAAAACCAAGATTCAAAACCAGGTCCACTGATTCAAAATCTAGAACTCTTTCCTCTAGAAACTATACAAATGGGGCAGCTACACAAGCACAGTGAGTACAGCACCAGCCCTGGAATCAGGAAGACCTGAGTTCAGATTTGGCCTCAGACACTTGACATACTTACTTAGCTGTATGACCTTGGGCAAGTCGCTTAACCCCAATTGCTCTGCCTTCCCCCTTCCAAAAAAAAAAAAAGAATGAAAAAAAAAAAACAAACTATGCAAATTCAGAATTGTGCACAATGGATTCTGGGAGGAGGATTGAGGGGAGGAGATGGACTCCCTTTGACCCAGTCTAGTTGATGAAATCACAGAAGAGGGCAGGTAACAAGTAACAGATGAGGTGTTAATGTGCTAAAAAAAAAAAGTGCAAAGATGAGCTACCCTGTTGTCCTTTCATGAAGTGTGAAGATTTTTGTTTTGTTTGTTTTTCTGATGGAATTAGGGAGGGTATCTTTTCTTTGGCTAGCTAAAGATTTGAAGTATCCTTGAGGGCCACTTAAAAGGTAAGTCCACCAGCCATGAACAGTAGAAAACGCACATTCAAACAGCAGTCAGTTTAGTTGAGTGTGACCTTCTGCAATTCTCCTAGAGAGCAGAGGGCGGAGGGAAGGGATAGAGGATTTTTGCCCTTTCTTCCTATAGGATGTGGCATTTTCCATCTGATTTACTCACCCAGTAGAATACATTGCAGCCAGCATGAAGCAGAGAAGGACACACAAAGTCAGGGACATGAAGCAACTTTTTTTTGGCAGCAGGGAAGAGAGATAACTATTGCTACAAGGAGAAATAATGTAGTGTGTCAGTCAAACTTGAGCTACAGAAGGGAGCTAATTCAAGGAACCCAACTCAGTAAAGATGCTGAGACTAGGGGTTCTGCAATTCCAGAGGTATGAGTTCCTTAGAAACATGCGTTTCCCATATTCATGCCTCAATGCCAGTTTACTCTTAGTTAGGCCCACTCTTCCTATTATGGGTGCATAACTGTGTCCCATGGTTTTATGGGACATGATGCATTGTAGTTATTGTTCTTACCTTAGTCAGTCTTAGTCAATGTCTTTGCTTTGAGCTAGCTATGTCTGCTGGCTTATTATTAAAGCTAATCTGACCAACGGGGACCATGAGCTAGTGTTTTAGGAATGTTGACTCACAGAATACCCTTAATCCCTGTAGTAACTACTCTTCTGAGGACCTAATCTATAAACTAAGGAGAGACAAATAGAGGAGGTAGCCCAGAGAATGAGTATTACAAATTTACAAAATTGAAGAAGCTGTAACTCCAAAATAAGGATCGAGTTGTCAATGATCAGGGAAAAGAAAATAAGGGAGAGCCATGTTTTAGCGTTCAAAATTCAAACCTCGGCATCATTTACTGTGTTTCTATTATTTGCAAAGGTTTGAGCTTTGGGCTTAAGAATACAAAGATGAGGGGCAGCTAGGTGTCACAGTGAGTAGAGCATCTGCCCTGGAATTAGGAGGACCTGAGTTCAACTCTGGCCTCAGACACTTGACACAATTACTTAAGGTGTGTAACCTCAGGCAAGTCACTTAACCCTAATTGCCCTGCCTTCCCTCCTGCAAAAAAAAAAGAAAAGAATACAAAGGTTATTGAGTAATACAAAGATGAAAGAATACAACATCTGCCTTCAGACAAGGTATAATCTAGTGGGATTTAGACATAGACATAGGTAGCGCAAATCAAATCATGCCCTCCAAAATCTAAGTACATAGAGAAAAAGTCTTATATAATGCATTAATTTATAAAGCTAGTGTCATCTCTGTCTCTTAAAACCAGGATTATTGATGTCTCTTTTGTAAAGTATGATTAGTTCTTCATTATTTCACAGAATCACAGAGCTGGATGGGACCTCAGGGACAATCTCCTTCTATCCACACCTGACCAAAAATCCTCTCATAGTATGTCTGAAAAGGAGACATCCCACCTTTTTGCTTGATGACCTCTAAAGAAGGTGAGAACCCAGTGCTTGCCAACAAAATCCATCATCCTTTTAGGTAGCACTAAATATTAAGGAGTTTCCCTTTATATCTAGGCTCTGAATGAATTATCAATGTTGTGAACCATTCAGTCCTCTGCCTTCATTTTCTCCTTTTAGTCATTTTACTGTCATCAATATTAAAACTAGAAAGAGAAAGACACAGAGAAGAGGTTTCACAAGTTGGTAAAATTTGTGTTGGTAGCTTACAAATCTAGTAGAAGGCTGACCAGGGGAATAGAAGACTAGAATGATTGGTTAACGTGTATTTCACTTGCCAGCAGAGAACTGGTTGTGCAGTCTAAAAACTCCTACCTCAGATCTGCTGGAAAATATGACTAATTTGTAGTAGTTTAAGAGCATGGGCATGCTAAGGGAGCTCGGTGAAAACTATATCATATCAAATATATTACATTGAGTGATCTAGGCAGTATGATGTAAGTTTTATAAGAGAACATTGCAGTAATCATTTACATATACTTCAAAGCTGTGTTCTTACTGCTACTTACTGTTCAGTGTGTCATTTATATTTACTTCATCCTGCAAAAATAAATTCAAAGTTCAAACTTATTTGATTATATTTCTTTTTGCAGTGATTTAGATTTTGTTTCTAACTGAAGTGGCTAAATTCAGTCAGGCATTTGGAGGGAAATGGTTTTCCTACTTGAATATAAAACAGAAAAAGGACAATTATGTTATCCCTCTGAAAAAATCGATCTTATCTATAATATTTAACTTTTGTCTAAAGAATTATAAGGGAGGGAAGAAATTGGAAGGATGAATACCTCAAGTTTCTTTTGGTTGCACTTAGAAGAGATTGCTTTTCTGTTATTATCATTTCGTTTCTTCTTCGACAATAAAAATGAATGTCTTCTGTTCTTGAAGATGTATTAATATGCTGAAGTTTTATTATTGTCTTCACTATTCACAGATCATGTATGCACTCTTGATTAGCTCTTCTGCAAGAGACTTTTAGGAAATAATTTTTAAAAGTCATACTTAAAGGAAATGGTTAAATAAGAAATAATATAGTTCACTTAAAAATCAAAATGATACTGTCTTAAGGCTCTATTTTCCTTGTTTTAGTGAGCCTACCTTGTATTAAAAGAAAAAAAAAGTTGGCCTTGGTGGGGAACATGTTTAATTCCATCTACCAAGAAGGATGAGACTTGTGGATCTCCTGATCTACAGTTCTGAGCTGTAGAGGGATAGGCTGATCACATCTCTGCCCAAAGTTCAGCAATAATATGGTTAGCCCTAGGGAGTGGGGACCACCCCAGTTGCCCAATGGAGGACTTAGTTGCCCAGAATAGAAATGGAGCACAGCAAAATTCCCAGAGCAGGTCCAGTATTGATCAGAGTGGGACTGGGCTGTGAGTATCCCTTGCTCTTCCAGCCTAGGCAAGATAGGGAAACTTAATATGAAAAACAAAACAAAACAAAACAAACAACAATCAGTAAGCAAGTATCAGATTTGGGACATGATGTGTCCCAGTTAATTACATATTGTGGTTAATTAAGAGTTACTTTGTAGATTGAATATAGAAATATCAGTTTAGATAAAGACAAGATCAACTATATGATCTAGTCTAATGTCCTGATTTTTAGAGATGAAGAAACTGGGGCCTAGAGAGGTGAAGTAATTCGTCTAAAATTACACATAGAGTGAGTGCCAGAATCTGGATTTGAACCTAAAACCTCTTTCTCCATTTCTAGCACTCTTTCAATTATGTAATGATTAAGTACTAACTTACAAAGAATTGAAAGAGAATTTTAAAATATAATATAAATATTTAATTATTAATTCATATTTAATAATTATATGATTAAAATATAACAATTTAAATATAATTTTAAAAGAGTCTAATATACTTTATCTGGAGCACAATGATTGGTGATAAGGATGAAGAAGGGTCTTGAAACCATGACATATGAAAATCAATTTAAAGGAAAGCGTTAATTTAGCCTGGAGGAAAAAAAGAGGTTTTCAAGCTTCTTCAAGTACCTAAATTGTTGACCTATGGAAAAGGGATTAGTCTTATTCTATTTGGATCTAGAAGGTAACTAGGAGCAAAGGGCAGAAGTTGGAGAGAAGTAGATTTAGACTGTACATAAGGAAAAGCTTCTTAAAAAGTAGTGCTGTAAAGATGGCAGCTGGAAAGCAGGGACTTGAGTGAGCTCCCCACCACGTCCCTCCGAAAACCTATAAAAAATGGCTCTGAGAAGTAGTGCTGTGTAAAGGTAGAATGCTCTTCCTTTAGAAGTAATGGGTTATATCTCATTCACTGACGATCTTCAAGCACAGTGCAGATGACCACCAGTTAGGAATGTTGTAGAAGCAATTTTTGTTCAGATAAAAGTTATATTAGATGGCTGCTGAAGTCCCTTATAATTCTGAGATTCTGTAGCATAATGAACATAATAAACTCTCTTCGATGATTCAGAAGGTACTCATGATTTTTTGTGCCTCATAGTTGGTGCTTATTGCAATAAACTCAACAATCCTGATCTTCCTGTTGTATTTCACATCATTGATAATCTCCTTCCTCTTCATAATTTCACTTCCCTTAGCTTCCTTGACATTACTTTACCCTGGTTCTTTTCCAATTTCTCTAACCACTCCTTTTCAGTGTCCTTTATTGGTTCATCTTCCTGTTTTTTTTTTGCCACTATTTGTGGCTATACCCATCAACCCCCTCCCACTCTCAACTCCCACACACACAAACTCTGCCCTTGGTCCTCTTCTCTCTAAATACAATGCTATTTCCCTTGACTATCTTATTCATTCCCCTGGTATCGACCTTTACCTCTATGGAGATGCATTAGAACAGGCACTGAACTTGCTATTTATTGGTATGGGGAACTCTTGGTGAGAAAATTCCCTCTACCATTCAGGTTACTACCTTCTCTACCACTTACAGCCTAAGAGAATCTGCTAAAGCATTGAGAAGTGTCACACAACAAGTCTATGTCAAAAACAAGACTTTAACTCAGTTCTTAGATACCTCAGATGCTACCTCTCTAACCTCCATGCCATATTACAACTATAGTATGGAAGATGACATCCAAATATGTGTGTGCATGCATATTAAGCCTCTCTGCCCCAACATACACGCATATTATTTCTACTCTGAATTCTAAGTGGAGTTAGTTATATGGCACAACGGATAGGGCTCTGGGCTTGGTGTCAGAAGACCTAAGTTCAAATCTGATCTCAGACATTTACCAGCTATATGACTCTGAGCAAGTCACTAAACCTCTGTTTTCCTCAGGTTCCTCATCTGTAAAGTGGGGATAATGCCTCTCAGGGATGTCATGAGGATCAAATGAGATAAAAAAAATAATAAAGCACTTAATACAGTTCCTGGCACAGAGTAAGTGCCATATAAATGTTGTCTATCATAATTATTGTTATGGTTATTATTATTATCTGTTAAAATGTTGCCAATGATCTACTATTCAAATCCAGTCTAATAAGTGTTGCATTCTATGTGTGCCATATATCTTCCTTCTGTTCCTTCTTCTCATTCCCATTGTCTTTTGGCTAGTTTGGTCCCACATTGCTTCTCATTAGAGTTTTTAAAATGACCTTCTATTGGGTCTCCCTTCTTCCAGTCTATCCCCACTGCAAGCCATTCTTCACATGGATGCCACAACAAACTTCCTAATATACATCTGATCTGTTCTTCTGCTAGAACATTTTTAGTGAATCTCCACTGCCTATAGGATAAAATAATTTTCTTAACCTAGCATTCAAGGAGTCATAATCAGATTCTAACTTACTTTTCTAGTATTTTTTTTACAGACTATAGTACCCTGTGTACATTTGTACAAATCTCTGTCTGGATTCTTCCCATATCTCTATTGAAATGTTTTTTTTTTCCACTTTAAAGGTCCAGCTCAGTTTCAACGTTTCATTATGACTTCCTTGATACTGCCAGGGAGAAGTGATTCTTGTCTGTAACATGTCATGTCTTTCTTACATTTTTACCATTCTCTAATTATATTGCGACTTTCATTACAGTATTTTGTGTATAGGTCTTATTCTGCTACTCTATTCAAAGGTCTTTTATGGAAGGAACTATGATGCTTTTCACATTTATATTCCCAGATCCTAGAATAAGGCACTGTACACAGGAAACACTGGATAGACATTCACTGAATTGATTTGACTTAATCATTCAAAGGATATTTCTTGTTCATCCAAAAAAAATCTCTTATTGACGGGATTTCAGGACATTTGGGGGAGATATCATGAGGCAAAAAGGACCTTTCTTTAAATCATACCACACAGCATACCTTGTGTGCATGGGGAATGGATATTAGCTTTATAAATTTCTTCTTTTAATCTAAAGGAGATTTAGCTTTTGTTTTATTTTTAAGTCAAAAATAATACCCACATTAGCAGCATCCAAAAACATGTCTCCTTTTGCATCTCAAGTTCATCATCTTTTTCATGAGGTTCATTGAAGAGAATTGTAAGGTTTCTCTACAATTTTTATGAGTGAATGGATGGATAAATAATTTACCCAATGCTTATCATGTGCAAAACACTGGGCTATGTGTGGGATACGAATAAAAAATACTGTCTTTGCTCTCAAGAACTTCACATTCTAATGGGTTAGACAACAAATTCTGAAAGTTTTCTCTGCAAGTCATATAGAAAGTTCTGATGTGGTGGCAGAGCAATGTTAGTGTTTCTTAGTATAATTTGTATAATTGTCATTGACCAAGTCTTATCAGTTTCTTATGTTGAACTCTTTGATAGTGTCAAGGACTTTGCTGGCAATCATTTTATTGCTATTGTTACTTTTCTATAAATTGTTCTCCTTGTTCTACTTCCTTCCCTCTGAATCATTTCAAAAAGATCTTCCCAGTTTTCTCTGAAATTATTTACATTATCACTTCTTATGGTATAATACTATTCTTTTTTTAAAAAAAATTCACTTTATTTTCAATTCATGGAACAAAAGAAGCATTTCCATAACACAGTACAATAAAAAAAGATGATTGCATAAGTAACTGAAAATCTACCATGGTCAACTTACTATACCTTCCAAATACAGCACAAAGTTATCCTGTAATTTTTTTCCCTTCTTTTCTTCCATCCCCCCACCAAGATGGCCACCTTTAGATACAAAAAGGTGTATGTATGTATGTATATATGTATGTATGTATATACCTATACACACATATAGACATACACATATATACATATATCTCTACATGTGAACTTATTCTATATATACTTCTATTTATTAGTTCTTTCTCTGGATGAAGATAGAATCTTTCTTCATATGTCCTTTATTTTTAATTTGTGTACTTATAATAGCCAAAATGACTTAGTCACTCAAAGGCATTCTCAAAACTATTCCAAATAAATGCCTGTACCACAATTTAACTAGATAGTCCCAACTAGAACAACCCCTTAATTTGCAATTTTTAGCTACAATGAAAAGAGGTACTATAAATAATTTTATACATAGAGATCTTTTCTCTTTTTAAAATTTATTTGGGTTATAGAACTAGTAGTGGTATAACTAGTAGTATACCACTAGTAGTATACTAGTAGTATAACAAGTAGTGGTCAAAACGTGTGCAGTTTAATGATTCTGGGAAGAGCTGCAGATTGCTTTCCAGAATGGCTGACCATTTCACATCTCCACGTACTAGTATACACATTTTCCCATAACCCTTCCAACATTTGTCATTTTCCTCTTTTGTCTTCCTTATGAGTCTGATAGGTATGAAGCAGAACCTCAAAGTTGCTTTAATTTGCATTTCTCTAGCTATTAAAATCATTTTTAATATGATTGTTAATGGCTTTAATTTCTTCCAAGCAATTAACTGCCTCTCCATATCCTTTGACCATTTATCTATTGGGGAATGGCTATTAGTCTTATAAACACTGCTAGAGTGGGTGTCCTAAAATTCTTAGTTCAGGTATAAACTTTAATTGTTTAAACAGTGTAAGCCTAAATATCTTAAAACTGCACTGAGACACTTGGGGACACCTTGTATATCTTAGAAATGAGAACATTATGAGAAAAGCTTGCTGGAAAATTTTTTTTTCACCAGTTACCTATTTTTACTACATTAAATATGTTCACATAAAACTATTTTAATTTTATATAATAAAAATTGTCCATTTCATCCCATGTAATCCTATAACTTGTTAGTCATAAACTTTTCACCTATCCATCGATCTGAAAATCAATGTCTTCTTGGTTCCTCTAATTTGTTTATGATTTGTTTTTTTACACATAAGTCAGGTATCCTTTTGCAGATTATCATGGCATATGGAATGGGGTGTTAGTTTAAAGCTTATTTCTGCCAGACCTCAGTCCAGTATTTCTAGAATTTTTTGTCAATAGTAAGTCCTTCCTCTGATAACAGGAGTTTTATATTTATAAAACACCACACTGCTATGTTTTTAGCTTTTATGTGATATGTACTTAATATATTTCACTGATTGAACTTTTCTTAAAGTATAAAATTGTTGATTACTGCTTTGTAGTACAATTTGAGATCTGGTACCTTCTTCCTTCCCACTTTTTTTTCTTTATTATTCTTAAGATTCTTTTGTTAATCTGGATATTTTGTATCTTTGTAAGTATTGATCTATTTCTGCTAAGTTACCAGTTTTTTTAATACATAATTGGATAGGCATTGGTGGGAGTTGGGGATGATTATTAATTAACATCTATGGAATATATACTCATTACCTAGCAGGTTCCATGTGAATGGCCTTTGAGAGAATTGAGGGGATTAGGCCAGCAAGTAGTAGGGGGAATTGGATGAACCATGGTGACTCCACATTGTGACTCAATTCTGGAGCTAGCTCAGCTCCTTTTCTATTCAATTATGGGCCTAAATCAGCTTCTGTCTTGTGAGAAAACTTTATTCAATTGAGGAAAGTGGGAGAAAACCTTACTGTATTATTTGGATCTAGCCTAGTATGGCTGGCAAACTAGACCTCTTCTCCCTGTTGTTTAGAGACCCTTAACTAAGGACTTAGGTTAGAATGACCAGAAACCTGTTGAGATCCAAAGATTGATACAAGGAGTTTTCTCACAATTGTATATCTCAAGCAACCCATATGTCTTATCTGAAAACTGACCCCATACTGATCAATAAGTTATTGTTTAAGTGTTTCTTTGATTGTTTACAGACACTTGGGAGGAATGGTACGCCTCTTTTTCTGAATTCAGAGAATTGCACTGGTTTACTCTCTGCCTTCCAACCTGGAAAGTCATTAATCTTTCCTCTGATTGGAAACCAAATTATCTATTATTGTATTTAAAAAAATAATTAGCCTTATTTGATTAATTACCTTCAATATATAAAAGTATGTCTCCCCCGTGTTCAGGGTCAAGGCTCTGGACTTTGAGAAGCTCTGCTCCTGATTTTTGGGCAATTAGCATGCACTGCTTAATAAATTGATATGCTTGGAATAGTGAACCTTTTTCCTTAGTCATTTCATCTTTCATCCACCATACCTGAAGTTCTGCCAAGTGAAGAAGTAAAGGCATTATAGAAGTAGTTTCTTCTTGTTCTTGTTTTTGTTCTTCCTCCTCCTCTCTCTCTCTCTCTCTCTCTCTCTCTCTCTCTGTCTCTCTCTCTCTCTCTCTCTCTATCTCTCTCTCTCTCTTTCTCTCTCTCTCTCTCTCTCTCTCTCTCTCTCTCTCTCTCTCTCTCTCTCTCTTTCTCTCTGTCACAAAACATACTCTACCACCTATCCTTCTAGCTTTGCTTCTCAATGATCCTCCTTCCATGTTAAGGAGACTAGAGAGGAGTTAGCTGATATTTTCCTGACATTGAAAGCCCAGGCTTCTCTCAAAACTTCTAGCAGATGGCAAAAAGTTGCCTTATTTTTATCCAAATTTATTTTTATTTGTTTTCCTCCTATCAATTTAAACCCCAACCACTTCCCCAGATCTTCCTACTTAATCACTGATGACAGAAGTTTACCTAAGAGTGAAATAAAAATTATTCATTTTAAAATTGGAGATATGGTTTGAATGTTTTTGAAATGTTTCTTTGAGTACAGGGACTACATCTTATTTTTCTCTATATCTCTCTTCTCCATCACCTTCCCCAAGTAGGCCCTAGTAAATGTGTCATGAATGGTTGTCAAAACTAAAGAGGCAGAATCTATATATGAAGTAAAATGGAAATTTGAGCAAATTTTCAAGACAACCAATGATAGGAAAATACTTTTATTTGTTCATTATTTATTTATGTATTTATTTTATTTGAACTCAGAGTATATTGCTTCAGTCTGAAGCAATATACTCTGACTGCAAATTGAACTTCTGACACTACCTATGTGACTTTGAATATTTAAATGCCATAGTCATCAGTTTTCTTAGCTCTAAAATCAAGTGACAAAATTAAATGTCCTCCATGGTCCCTTTTAGCTCTAGTTCTATCATTCTATGACCAGACAGATAGATAGAATATATGTGTGTATATGTGTATATATATCTGATGTGAAATTTTACTGTTGCTTCTTCTTCCTATCTATCTCCTTTATGATACAATGACACTGGCTTCTTTGTTATTCCTTGAACAAGGCACTATATCTCTTGATATTTTGCTTTTTCACTAGCTATCCCCAGTTCCTGGGGCTTTCTCCCTCCTCATCAAAGATTACTGCCTTCCCTGGACTCCTTCAAGTTTTAGATAAAACCTTGCCTTCTGCAAAAAGCTTTTCTCAGTTCTCCTTAATGCTAGGGTTCTCCTTCTGAGATTATACTCAATTTACCCCCTATATGTTAATCGTGGATAGTTGCTTATGTACCTGCTCCATTAGATTGTGAATTCTTTGATAAAAGGGACTATTTTTGCTCTTTTTGGTACGCTTAGCACTCTTCCTGGCACACAGTAGACATGGACTAAAAGCTTATGGTCCTGACTTCTTTTCCATTCACTTCTCTTTCTTCTTCTTTTTGTCCTCTTCTTCCTTCTCATCTTCCTATTCTATGCTGTCCTTCCCCCCCCCCCCCAAAAAAAAAAACTAACAGAAAGGGACTTCTGGGAGTGGAGCCAAGATGGCAGCTGGAAAGCAGGGACTTGCATGAGCTCCCCACCATGTCCCTCCAAAAACCTATAAAAAATGGCTCTGAACAAATTCTTAAACTGCAGAACCCACAAAATAGCAGAGGGACACAGGGATCCAGCCCAGGACAGCCTGGATGGTGGTTGGATGAGGTCTATTGTGCACAGAGTGGAGGGGAGCATAGCTCAGCATGGGAGGCAGCAGGACCAACCAGACCAGGAGCCGGGCAGGACAGGCCCTAGCATTCTGAATCAGTGAGCTGTGGCAGTTACCAGACTTCTCAACCCCAAAACACCAAAGACAACAGAGAAGGTTAGTGGGAAAAGCTGCGGGGGAAAGAGTTCATGGTTTGGCCACCACCCTAGGGGCCGCAGGGGAGGTGCAGCTACAGAACTACAGCTGCAGTTACTTTCGGCCCCAGGCCCACGTGGTGGGAGGAATTAAGTGGTGGATCAGAGCAGGAGTGCAGAGCCTACTGAAGATTTGTGTCAGGTCCAGGTTGGTGGTTCTTGAGGAAGAAGGAGTGCTGTTGTCGCAGAGCTGGCTGTACAGAAATGGCTCTGAAATCAACGATGCATCCCCTCAAGCTTGGAACAAAGTACTCTTTGCTCTACAAGCAGTCATACCCCGACGAAAAACTCAAGGGTCAAGTAAGTTGGCTGGGAATATGGCCAGGCAGCAAAAACGCACCCATATTCAGTCTCAGACTTTGGAATCCTTCTTTGGTGACAAAGAAGACCAAAACATATGGCCTGAAGAAGTCCACAATTCCAAGAGCCTACACCAAAAGCCTCCAAGAAAAACATGAACTGGTCTCAGGCCATGGAAGAGCTCAAAAAGGAGTTGGAAAAGCAAGTTAGAGAAGTAGAGGAAAAATTGGGACGAGAAATGAGAATGATGCAAGAAAACCATGAAAAACAAGTCAATGACTTGCTAAAGGAGACCCAAAGAAATACTGAAAAAAATATTGAAGAAAACAACACTTTAAAAAATAGACTAACTCAAATATCAAAAGAGCTCCAAAAAGCCAATGAGGAGAAGAATGCCTTGAAAGGCAGAATTAGTCAAATGGAAAAGGAGGTCCAAAAGACCACTGAAGAAAATACTACCTTCAAAATGAGATTGGAGCAAGTGGAAGCTAGTGACTTGATGAGAAATCAAGATACTATAAAACAGAACCAAAGGTATGAAAAAATGGAAGACAATGTCAAATATCTCATTGGAAAAACCACTGACCTAGAAAATAGATCCAGGAGAGATAATTTAAAAATTATTGGACTACCTGAAAGCCATGATCAAAAAAAGAGCCTAGATATCATCTTTCAAGAAATTATCAAGGAGAGTTGCCCTGATATTCTAGAGCCAGAGGGTAAAATAGAAATTGAAAGAATCCACAGATGGCATCCTCAAACAGTTCACAAAAAGAAAACTCCTAGGAACATTGTCCCCAAACTCCAGAGCTCCCAGGTCAAGGAGAAAATATTGCAAGCAGCCAGAAAGAAACAATTTGAATATTGTGGAAAAACAATCAGGATAAAACAGGGTCTGGCAGCTTCCACATTAAGGGACCAAAGGCCTTGGAATATGATATTTCGGAGGTCAATGGAGCTAGGATTACAACCAAGAATCACCTACCCAGCAAAACTGAGTATCATGCTCCAAGGGAAAATATGGATTTTCAATAAAATAGAGGACTTTCAAGCTTTCTCAGTGAAAAGACCAGAGCTGAATAGAAAATTTGACTTTCAAACACAAGAATCAAGGGAAGCATGAAAAGGTAAACAAGAAAGAGAAAGCATAAGGGACTTAGTAAAGTTGAAATGTTTTGGTTACATTCCTACATAGAAAGATGATGTGTATGATTCATGAGACCTCAATATCATAGTAGCTGAAAGGAATATGCATACATGTATATGTGTATACATATATATATATATATATACATATGTGTGTCTATGTGTGTGTATATGTAGGTATATATATATATGTGTGTATTATATATATGCATATATACATATATATATACACACACAAAGGGCACAGGGTGAGTTGAATATTAAGGGATGATATCTAAAAAAATAAAATAAATTTAAGGGATAAGAGAGGAATATATTGAGAGAGGGAGAAAGGGAGAGATAGAATGGGGTAAATTATCTCACATAAAAGTGGCAATAAAAAGTGGTTCTATAGGAAGGGAAGAGGGGGCAGGTGAGAGGGAATGAGTAAATCTTGCTCTCATCGGATTTGACCTGAGGAGGGAATACCACACACACTCAATTGGGTATCTTACCCCACAGGAAAGAAGGAGGAAGGAGAGAAAAAAGAGGGGACGATAGGAGGGAGGGCAGATAGGAGGAGGAGGTAATCAAAAGCAAACACTTTTGAAAAGGGTCAGGGTCAAGGGAGAAAATTGGATACAGGGGGATAGGATAGGAAGGAATAAAATATAGTTAATCTTTCACAACATGAGTATTGTGGAAGGGTTTTACATAATGATACGCATGTGGCCTATATTGAATTGCTTGCCTTCTTAGGGAGGGTGGGTGGGGGATGGAAGAGGGGAGAGAATTTGGAACTCAAAGTTTTAAAAACAGACATTCAAAAAGAACTACAATTAAAAAAAAGTTTTTTCATGCAATTAGGAAATAAGATACACAGGCAATGGGGCATAGAAATTTATCTTGCTCTACAAGAGAAGAAAGGAAAGGGGGATGGGAAAGGAGTGGGGTGACAGATGGGAGAGCTGACTGGGGAACAGGGCTACCAGAATATATGCCATCTTGCAGTGGGGGGAGGGTAGAAATGGGGAAAAAATCGTAATTCAAAGTTTTGTGAAAATCAATGCTGAAAACTAAATATATTAAATAAATATGTATAATCAAGCAAAACAAAAACTAACAGAAAGCCATTGGCTTCAATTTTTTCTGGAGACAAAATTTTATAGTTCAATACTTCTTAGAGCCTAATAGTAATTGCAATAACAATTCGTTTCCCTGGAGTGCATTAAAAGCATAGTTCTCACCATAACCCTGTGAGCAAAATAGCACAAAAGTATTATTTTTATTTTCATATAAAAGACTAAATCTCAAAGATATCATGCAACTTGCCTGAAGTGATATGTCTAGTAAATATAAGTATCAGAATTTGTACTCAGCTCCTTTGACTATAAGTATGACTTTTTCATGTTGTTTATTTTGTTTTCATTATCACACAAAGCCCTAAGCAATCAAAACAAGAATACATTTACTTCTCATCCTATTCCTTACTTTCAGGTACAAGAAAAACAAACCTAATAAAAGTTCCAGGAAAGAGCTGGAAATAAACAGGACAGAACACCACTTGCTGGCTTATTTGAGCCCAATTTGGCAGGCAATATGAATGACTGCTGTTGTACTGCCATCTGTTGGCTAGCAGTGTAACTGCAAGTATAGGGGTAGGAGATTCAAATGCAATTATGTAGGTTACAGAAATTATTTTGGGGGTTATATAATGATAACACTAACAGAAATGAATAGAAATAACATTGTCTTCTATCCTTATGTATATTCATAAGTTTTAACAGATACTGTTGTGGAATTAAAAGGAACTATATATATATATATATAGTATATATATGTATATTTGCATATGTGTATGTGTGTGTATATATACACATATATACATATATATGTGTGTGTGCATATATGTATGTATATATGTGTGTATATATGCACATATATATACATATACATACATACATACATACATACATATACATATACAACACTTAACATTTTTGGTTCCATTAACAGCAACCTCCAATGAGTTTACAATAATGCCACATTGTCATGACTATACTAATGTAAGCTAAGTCTATGTGACTACAGGAAAAAAAATGAGTTCAAATGAAAAATTCCATTGAGTTCTTTGCAATGGCATATATGTGCACACTTTAAAAAAAATTTAGAGGCAGAGCCAAGATGGTGACTTGAAAGCAGGGACTTTCATAAGCTCTCCCCCAAATCCCTCCAAAAACGTGTAAAAAATGGATCTGAACAAATTCTAGAGCTTCAGAACCCACGAAATAGCAGAGGGAAGCAGGTCTCCGGCCAAGAAGAGCCTGGATGGTCGCTGGGAAGGGTCTATTGCAAGCTGCTGGGAGTGGAGGGCAGCCCAGCGTGGGCTGCACCAGGACAGACTGGACTGGGAGTCAGCCAGAGCAGGCCTGAAGGTGATGAATCATTGAACTGTGGCAGTTACCAGACTTGTCAATCCACAAATGCCAAAGACTACGGAGCAGGTTAGTGGGAAAACTGTTAGATGAGGTTAGAGAGCAGTCTGGCCCCAGCCCTGGAGGTGGCGGAGGTGCCATGGTAGTGGCTGTGGCAGCAACAGGAAACTTCTGTGGCTGCTTCCAGAACTCCAGTTATGGCGGCTTCCAGAGTCCTTGGCTCACAAAGTGCTAGGAATCAAGCAGCGGATCAGAGCAGGAGTGCAAGGAGCTCTTTGCTGGTGCAGAGGCAGCTTTGCCCTGCTTGGATCTGGTTTGCAATTCTGGTTGCCAGTTCTTGGGGGAAGAGAAGCTCTGCTGTGGCAGAGCTTGCAGTGACAGTGGAGTAGAAGTAGCTCTGAAAACAACAGCACAGCCCCTAAAGCTTGGGAGAAAGCACTCTTTATGCTACAAGCAGTCATAACATGACAAAAAGCTCAAAGGTCAAGTAGTTGGCTGGGAACATGGCCAGTCAGCAAAAAGGATGCAGACTCAGACTGTGATTCTAGAAGGCTTCATGTCATCACATGGACCAGAACTCAGGCGCTGATCATTGGCTCCAGTCCTAGTCACTCCCCCCCCAGCACCTTGAGATCCCTGCCCCCAAAGCCCACTCAAATGGGTGGGGAAGATCTTCCTATTCATTGACTGCTTTTACACCAGGTCAAGAAGAAAATTCTGCAAGCAGCCAGAAAGAAACAATTTGAATACTGTGGAAACATAATCAGCCTAATACAAGATCTAGAAACTTCTACATTAAGGGACTGAGGGCTTGGAATATGATATTCCAGAGGTCAAAGAAGCTGAGATTAATACCAAGAATCACCTACACAACAAAACTGAGTATAATGCTCCAAGGGAAAATATGGATTTTCAGTAAAATAGAGGACTTTCAAGCATTTTCAATGAAAAGACCAGAGCTGAATAGAAAATTTGACTTTCAAATACAAGAATCAAGAGAAGCATGAAAAGGTAAACAAGAAAAAGAAATCATAAGGGACTTACTAAAGTTGAACTGTCTTGTTTACATTCCTACATGGAAAGATGATGTGTGTAATTCATGAGACCTTTCTCAGTATTATGGTAGTTGAAGGGGATACACACACACATGGCACAGGGTGAGTTGAATATGAAGGGATGATATCTAAAAAAATAAAATTAAATTAAGGGGTGAGAGAGAAATATATTGAAAGAGGGAGAAAGGGAGAGATAGAATGGGGTAAATTATTTCACATAAACATGGCAAGAAAAAGCAGTTCTGTTAGAAAGAAAGAGGAAGCAGGTGAGGGGGCATGAGTGAATATTGCTCTCATCAGATTTGACTTAAGGAGGGAATAACATACACACTCAATTGGGTACCTTACCCCACAGGAAAGTAGAGGGAAGGGTATAAAAAAGGGGGGATGACAGAAGGGAGGGCAGATAGGAGAAGAAGGTAATCACAAACAAACACTTTTGAAAAGGGACAGGATCTAAGGAGAAAATTGAATAAAGTGGGAAAGGATAGGATGGAGGGAAGTATAGTTAGTCTTTCCCAACATGAGTATTGTGGAAGCATTTACATAATGATACATGTGTGGCCAATGTGGAATTGCTTGCCTTCTTGGGGAGGGTGGGTGGGAAGGGAAGAGGGCGGAGAATCTGGAATTCAAAGTTTTAAAAGTAGATACTCAAAAATAGTTGGTTTTGCATGCAATTGAGAAATAAGATATATAGGGAATGGTGCATAGAAATCTATCCTGTCCTACAAGAAAGTAAGGGGAAAGGGGCTTGGAGGGGGGAGTGGGGTGACAGAAGGGAGGGTTGACTGGGGAATAGGGTAATCAGAATATATGCCATTTTGGAGTGGGGGGGAAGATAGAAATGGAGAGAATATGTGTAACTCCAAATCTTGTGGAAATCAATGTTGAAAACTAAAATATTAAATGATAAAATAATTGTTTTAAAAAAATTAACATACTTTTTTAAATTTTGAATTACAAATATTCTACTTCCCTCCAGCCCTACCACACCCATTGAAAAAGCAAGATATAAGGCATTTGTTTGTATACATGCATATTATAGAAGGCAGCATGGTATAGTAGAGTCAGAGAGATCTGAATTCAAATCCTACCTCAGATATGTACAAGCTATTTGCCCCTGGACACACAATCTCACCTCTCTAAGATCTAGTTTCTATGTAAATTGGGGATAATAATAACAATTACTTCACAGATTGTTGTGAGGTTCAAATGAGATGTCACATGTAAAACACTTTGCAAACTCTAAAATACTATATAAAAATTAGTTCTACTTCAGTATTCAGAGGCTCTATCATCTTATCAGTTAATTTACTCCATCCAACACTGCGGATTGTGACTGATCCATACTTTCTTATCTTGAATAATTCTTGTCCATGCCCTCCCATAAGTCACCTGCAGAATATCTACTCAACATGTGGAATCCTTTTTCTAGGTCTTTTAACTTTTCATTGGGACCAGTACTATGCTTGAGTTTTCCATGTATTAAATGTGGATCTTTCTCCATAATAAGCCTATCACACTTCTAAATGTACATTTCTTGGATAGTATCTCTGTCACATTTTTTATCACACATGCATGTATGTATTTGTTGACAATGTATTGTAGTGTATACCTACTAGTAACCTTTTCATTGCATTTTTGGTCAGCTCTAATAGTGAGAAAGTCGTTCCTGACATAAAGCCTAAATTTGCCTCTTTGAAATTTCTAACCAATGATCCTATTTCTGCTTCCTGGGGCCAAACAGAATAAGTCTAATACTTCCTCCATATGACAGTCCTTCAAACTTAAAGACATTTCTGTCTTTTCTTTCTCGGGGGAAATATCTTTAATGCTTTCAACTTATTCTCGTGGTTGCCCTTCTCTGGATGCTCTCCAACCTAACAATGCCCTTCCTAAATTAGAGTAGAAAAAACTCAACGTAGTACTCTAGCTGTAGTCTGACCAGGGCAGAGTACAGAAGGACTATTACCACCTAATTATTTGGCAGCAATACCATTCTTTGAAAACCCAACTGCATTAGCTATTTTGAGTGACATAACACACTACTGACTTACTGAGTTTGCAGTCTCTTAAAAACTCACCTCTTTTTCAGACAAACTGCTGTCTAACTGTGCCTCTCCATCATGTGTTCATGAAGTTGAATCTATGAGTAAGATTTTACATAATTCCCTATGGGATGTTATTTTTATTATATTCTTACCAATGGTCTCAGCTCTCGAGATCTTCCTATCCTGATTCTTTTTTTTTAATTTATTTAACATATTTAGTTTTCAGCATTGATTTTCACAAGAGTTTGAATTACAAATTTTCTCCCCATTCCTACCCTCCCCAGGCCCCACTCCAAAATGGCGTATATTCTGGTTGCCCTGTTCCCCAGTCAGCGCTCCCCTCTGTCACCCCGCTCCCCTCCCATCCCCTTTTCCCTTCCTTCCTTGTAGGGCAAGATAAATTTCTATGCCACATTGCCTGTGTATCTTATTTTCTAGTTGCCTGCAAAAACATTTTTATTTGTTTTTGAACATCTGTTTTTAAAACTTTGAGTTCCAAATTCTCTCCCCTCTTCCCTTCCCACCCCCCTCCCTAAGAAGTCAAGCAATTCAGCATAGGCCACATGCGTATCATTATGTATAACCCTTCCACAATACTCATGTTGTGAAAGACTAACTATATTTTGCTCCTTCCCAACCCATCCCCCGTTATTGAATTTTCTCCCTTGACCCTGTCCCCTTTAGAAAGTGTTTGTATGTGACTACCTCCACCTCCATCTGCCCTACCCTCCATCATCCCCCCCCATTTTTTTTATCTTCTTCCCTCTTCTTTCCTGTGTGGTAAGATTCCAAATTGGGTATGTATGGTATTCCCTCCTTAGACCAAATCTGATGAGAGCAATGTTCACTGATTCCCCCCTCATCTGCCCTCTGCCATCCTCCCAACAGGACTGCTTCCTTTTGCCACCTTTATGGGAGATAATCCATCCCATTTTATCTCTCCCTATCTCCCTCTCTCAGTATGTTCCTCTCTCATCCCTTAATTTGATTTTATTTCTTTTAGATATATTCCCTTCATCTTCAACTCACCCTGTGTCCTCTCTCTCTCTCTCTCTCTCTCTCTCTCTCTCTCTCTCTCTCTCTCTCTGTATATATATATATATATATATATATATATATATATATATATATACACACACACACACACACACACACATAGATATATACATACATACACGTTCACCCATATATATACATAAACATATACGTATGCATATTCCCTTCAGCTACCCTAATACTGAGGTCTCATGAATCATATTTGTCATCTTTCCATGTAGGAATGTCAACAAAACAGTTCACCTTTACTAAGTCCCTTGCAATTTCTTTTTCTTGTTCTTTTTCTTGATTACCTTTTCATGCTTCTCTTGATTCTTGTGTTTGAAAGTCAAATTTTCTATTCAGTTCTGGTCTTTTCACTGAGAAAGCTTGAAAGTCCTCTATTTTATTGAAAATCCATATTTTACCTTGGAGCATGATACTCAGTTTTGCTGGGTAGGTGATTCTAGGTTTTAATCCTAGCTCCATTGACCTCTGGAATATCGTATTCCAAGCCCTTCGATCTCTTAATGTAGAGGCTGCCAGATCTTGGATTATTCTGATTGGGTTTCCACAATACTCAAATTGTTTCTTTCTGGCTGCTTGCAGTATTTTCTCCTTGATCTGGGAGCTCTGGAATTTGGCAACAATATTCCTAGGAGATTTTTTTTGGGATCTATTTGAGGAGGTGATCGATGGATTCGTTCAATTTCTATTTTGCCCTGTGGCTGTAGAATATCAGGGCAGTTCTCCCTGATAATTTCTTGAAAGATGATATCTAGGCTCTTTTTTTGATCATGGCTTTCAGGTAGTCCAATAATTTTTAAATTATCTCTCCTGGATCTATTTTCCAGGTCAGTGGTTTTTCCAAGGAGAGATTTCACATTGTCTTCCATTTTTTCATTCCTTTGGTTCTGTTTTATAATATCTTGATTTCTCATCAAGTCACTAGCTTCCACTTGCTCCAATCTAATTTTTAAAGTAGAATTTTCTTCAGTGGTCTTTTGGACCTCCCTTTCCATTTGGCTAATTCTGCCTTTCAAGGCATTCTTCTCCTCATTGGCTTTTTGGAGCTCTTTTGCCATTTGAGTTAGTCTGTTTTTTAAGGTGTTGTTTTCTTCAGTGTATTTTTCAGTATTTTTTTGGGTCTCCTTTAGCAAGTCATTGACTTGTTTTTCATGGTTTTCTCGCATCCTTCTCATTTCTCTTCCCAATTTTTCCTCTACTTCTCTAACTTGCTTTTCCAAATCCTTTTTGAGCTCTTCCATGGCCTGGGACCAGTTCATGTTTTTCTTGGAGGCTTTCGGTGTTGGCTCTTGCACTTTATTGACTTCTTTAGGCTGTATGTTTTGGTCTTCTTTGTCACCAAAGAAAGAATGCAAAGTCTGAGACTAAATCTCGGTGTGTTTTCACTGCCTGGCCATATTCTCAGCCAACTAACTTGACCTTTGAGTTTTTCAGTGGGGTATGACTGCTTGTAGACTAGAGAGTTCTATGTTCCACCTTTGGGGGGGAGGTGCTAGCTCTGCCCCACCAGCACTGCTCCTTCCCCAAGAACCCCCAACCTGAACTGGGCTTAGATCTTCAGCAGGCTGTGCACTCCTGCTCTGATCTGCCACTTAATTCCTGCCACCAGGTGGGCCTGGAGCTGGAAGTAACAACAGCTGTAGCTGCCCCAACTCTGCTGCCCCCGCGGCTGGAAGCTGAACCGCCAACTCCTTCTACTCCCGCAGCTTTTCCCACTAACCTTCTCCACAGCCTTTGGTGTTTGTGGGTTGAGAGGTCTGGTAACTGCTGCAGCTCACTGATTCAGGGTGCTAGGGCATGCTCTGCCTGGTTGCTGGTCTTGTTGGTCCACGCCGCTCAGGCTGGGCTCTGCTCCACTCCGTTCCCAGCTCCCAGCTCCCAGGTCCCAGCTCCCAGCTCCCAGCTCCATGTGGGATAGACCTCACCCAGGGACCATCCAGGCTGTCCTGGGCTGGAGCCCTGCTTCCCTCTGCTGTTTTGTGGGTTCTGCCATTCTAGAATTGGTTCAGAGCCATTTTTATAGGTTTTTGGAGGGACTCGGTACAGAGCTCATGCTAGTCCCTGCTTACCAGCCGCCATCTTGGCTCCACCCCCCCTCGTATCCTGATTCTTTTTATTTTATTTTGTATCTTAGCCATCCCTCCATGCAAAGTCAGCTGCTTGTACAGTCAGTCTGAGTGACTCCATTTTAAAACCTCATTTAAACTATGAGTACATGCACAGCCAACCTATAGGAGCTGGTGTGTGCATGCCCACTAATTGGTACCACCTCTTCACAATTGCATACCAATGAAAATACGTTTGATCTTATATTGAAGTTATATATTCCTTTCTATAAAAAGCAACATGCAGGTTAAAGGAGGCCTGCCACACCCAGCTGCCTTGCTGCCTTGGTGTACTAATAAATTCTTTTTGTCTTATTTCCTGAGTTTGCTTTATTGACTAGGGCAAGACAGGAATCTAGATTTCTTTTAACACCTCCCCACTTTGTGCCATCTGTAAATTGGAGGAATAGACCACCTGTGTTTTTATCTTAGTCATTGTTTTTATGTATGGATATATATAAGATATGCATATGTGTACATATACATATATACATATATATATGTATACATGCATATATTAGCATAGGACTAACCACATGTGGTACTTTCTGAGTAGAGGCTAGGGTTCTTCAAATATTGGTCATAATACATCCATATAGTATATACAGATATGAATATTTTGTGTCTTACATAATTTTGTGTTCTATCCATATGTAATGCACACATATGTAAATATAACACATCCTACATTGCCCAAAATTATAACATCCAGCATCTGAAATTCTGAAAAAAAAATCCAGTTTTTAATACAACTTCCAATCCTTCTACTCTTATATACCGTAAAAAGATTCTTATATACTGTAAAAAGATTCTTCATAATCATCATGGCATCTAGTCCTACCTTGTCTCTTCCCTGTTATCCCAGTATGTCTCATTTTGACATTGCTTGCCTATTAATCCAGCCTTGACTCAACAGTTAGGCCCTTCATTAGTCTAGCCTACCCTAGAATCCATTAACTTTTTAATCTTAATCATTTTGACTCTACTATTCTTCAAACTTGAATGACCTCCACTATCACATTTCCATAATTCTGCTCCCAAGACACTGAATATTGTTTGATCAAGCCTTAAAATTGAAAATGATTTCATTTACAGGAAATTTATTTTGTATAACCCCAGCTGGTCTCTCATGGATGCTCAAGGAATCATTTTATTGTACTCTTATTCAACATTCGCTTCATGGCTGACAAGTTTTAGTCTCTCTTGTCCAGTCTTCCAATCTCTCCTTTGCTCACTACAATTACAGTTGATGGTTCTAATTCTGACAAGAACCAATAATAATATCATAGATATTTTCAGTAAAACATGGAGTTTGAAGAGACTTCATTGTTTACCTAATCCAAACTTCAAGGTCACAGGGGGACAGTGTCATAGGGAAGATTTGAATTCAAGTCCTTTAACTCTAGAGGCAATGCTTTTTATACTACATCATGTAACAACAGTGCTGCTTGCAGCTGCTGTGGAGGTGTAAGGCCAATAACACCAACACACAGGAGGGCTGCTAGCACAAGTTCTTTGATCTGCTTTTCTAAGGAAAGCAACTTTAAGGGGTTTACAATCTCACTTTAATTAAACATACATATATCATTCACTTAGTTCAGGGGGAAAAGTCAGTACCCTGAACTTAAGAGAAAACACAAACAGAAATTACAAGCAGAAATTATATAAACCGAGCAAATAACACAAATCAGCAGACAGAGCTTCTGTCTATCCATAGAAATACATACACAGTTACCAGAGAGAGAAGCACCAACATCTGGGTTTTCAAAGCTGAGGGGAGGGGCTCCTTAACAGCTACACAGAGTCTCATCTGCCCAAATCACAGGAACAGTCTTTCAATGAGTGAGCCACTAAAGCAAAATGCTAACCTCTGGGTGTATGTATATGCTTCTTCAGAGTCAGAGGGCATCACAACCATGTGACTCAAATTCATGTGATTTAGACTTTCTTGTGACTTAAGCAGGTCATCAAAGACTCTTGTTTCAATCAAAGACTTTTGGTTGAAACAAAGACAAGACTCAAAGGCACTTGATTGCCTTAGTGCTGAGAAGCACTCCAAAAGAAAAAAAAAACAGCAAAATTCACATCTTGCTTGTCATTATAACACCATAAAAACATAAGGGAGAATAACTGGAAAGATATATGTGTGTGTGTGTGTGTGTGTGTGTGTGTGTATACACATATATATATATATATATATATATATATATATATATATATATATATAATACTTATAACTCATAACAACAGGAGCTTTTTGGTTAATATACAGAATATGAACAATAGGCAAATTAAGCTTAATATCTTAGAGTATGTAGGCATTTCTAGGTCTTCATGGGTCTGGCATTTAGAGCTTAAGAGAACCTCAGAAGCCATTGAGTTCAATCCTCTCTTTTTATACACTAAATATTTGAGGTCTGAGATGGTTGTGACTTGCTCGAGGTCACTCACTAACAGAGGTGAGATTTGAAGCCAGTTCCTCTGAAACAAAAGTCAGTTCTTTTTCTATCATACCAGGGAATTAATTGAGGAATATAACTTAGAAAGGATATTATGATAATGATAATATTAACAAAAGCTAACATTTCTATAGCACTGTTGAAAGAAATTATTTTCTATTATATTAACAGCCAATTATTAAATTAGGTTTGTGGTCCTCTGTTTTTTTCATTGAGGCCCAACTCCTATGGAAGGCCAGCCTCTAAAGGATTTGCTGATTGAGATTAACCCTAGCCTTTGGTGTACATACCATTCAATCTTTGGTAGGACCCCACCCAACTAGGAGACCTTACTTCTCCTTAGAGAATAAACAAAATTAAGTCTGGACTAGTTCTAATCCTAAGGAAATAAGCCCCATCCTTGTACCCCTCCATTAGTATTTGGAGGGACCCAGCTCATGATGGAGAAAAACAACCAGAGCGGTATGGATGGAGATGGATTCCCATATCCAGATTGCTGTAGGAGGCTGTCTCATGATCAAGCCACATTCTCAGCAGGGGATCAAATGATTTCCAGTCTGCCTCCTCATTAAATAACCACCAATCAGAGTTGATTTTCAGTTGTCAAGGGAATTGTCTTTTCAGGGATTAGTTAAAGCTTTCAGGTTCTCCATATCTTTTTTATTTGGTTGCTGAAAGAAACCACTTACCATCAATTTATCGATTATTAGCTAGTCTAATTAATAGAGTATTAATTACCTAGAGACTCTGCCTCTTGGGTTTTTTATTCATCATGGTATGTATCAGGCACTGTGCTAAATGCTTTGCAATTATTATCTGGGAGGCAGGTGCTATTATCCCCATTTTACAGATGAGAAAACTGAGGTAAACAAAAGTTAAATTATTCAGAGTCACATAGCTAGTAAATGTCTGAGGCTGGATTATAATTCACTGTTCTTTACTTCAGTTCCAGCCCCCATCCACTGCAGTACCTAGGTGCCTAATATTTAAAATCATGACCTCAAGTATTTATTTGTTAATGTGCAGAGTATGAGCAACAAATAAAATTAACTTAAGAACTTATTGCAGAAGAAATATGGTCTTATGGATATTCCCAAGATTCCTTAAGATAGTGCTCAGGATATGTCATTTTTTTTAAAGACAAGTTGAAAATAGAAAATAGATGGAGAGGACACTGTAGTAATACTCTAGGTTAAGAAAATTTCTATCTATATGGTGATCCATCCAGTGGGGAATAAATGAATACATATATATGTATATACACACACATATATGTATATGTATAAATATATATAAAACACATGTGTATGTATGTATATATGCATATATATCTATACACACATATATACACACATACACACATATATACATATACATACATACATACATATACACACACACACACACACACATATACATATATATGCCAATGAGTGCAGAATTTGGGTGAGAGTAAAAGGGAGGATAAGTAAAGTTGTTTCGCAATGTAGATCAACATAACCAACCACCACTGACTTTTTTCAGCTCTTTGTGGTACCAGTCAATACAGTAAGATCATCTTGGAGGAACTTCTGGTATGTGGGCAAAAGCCCTCTCTTACCCTGCAAGACTCCCTATCCTCTGTATAGAGTATTTATATTTTGGCTAAGACATTTGATCTCTCTGGTTCTCAGTTTATTCTTCAATAAAACAAGAAAGTTATGTTGAAGTCCCTTACAGCTGTAAAGTCTCTTATTTTGTGTGGCGATGAGAGAGCAACTATCCATACGTAAAGTGAAGGTTTTCCTTGTTAAGTAGAGCATCAGATACTTTCATGGTTTGCCTTTCTGCTCATTTCATCTTTCAGAAAATGAGGTAATTGGAATAGTTGCTTTTTGTGTTATGTTTCGGTGTCCACCTTACAGAACTCCTTCCCTGGGATAGTGCAATATTCTAAGTAGTTTAAGAACAAATCTATGAAAAAATGGGTTATTGCTCAGCTTTCCTTATTCTGATGTAGACCCTTCTTCCAGGAACATCTGATATTCTTTACAAGGGGGAAAAAAAGGAACAAACACAGGGGTCCAGAAAGAGTATATGAGCCATAATATTTCTCCCAGAAACATCACAGGTAACCTCTACCTTTACCCTTTGCTTAAACTCTTTTTTCTTATCTGGGAATAGAAAGGTTGGATTAAGAAATCAGCTTCATTTCCTATGTCTGCTTTCACTAAATGTCCAAACTAACTACAAGCCCAGGATTAAGTGCCAATGCAATCAACCCACACCTATAGGTGTTCCTCAATTCAATTTAATTCAATTGAAAAAATAAACATTTATCAATACCCACTCAGAGCAGAAAGCTATGCTAGGGACCAGTGGAGGTACAGGGCAGAGAAGAAAGAATTCTTGCCCTGGTGTATCTTGTGTTTTAATGGTAGGTGAGAATAGGGATGAAATATGGCACATGCACAGATTACTTCAATATAAACTAATATATCACAGCATTGGAAAGGCACAAATCAATGTCCAGTGTGAGGTCCAAAGGGAAAAGTTCCAAAAGGTTCTACAGCCTGAAAGCATCCCATGAGAGTCTCCAGTATATGATGTCTTTCCTTTGGCCTTTTTATATCCAATTGTGCTTTCTTCTGGCCTAGTTTTGACTAGCCACGATGATCTACAATTATGAGGGCTCTAGGAGCTATCTAGTCTGACTCCCTCATTTTCAGATGAAAAAAAACTGAGGCCCAGAAAATCATGACTTACCTCTTTTAACCAGGTAGTAAACATCAGAGACAGCATTTAAACCAAAATCCAGAGCTGATGCTTTTCCAAACTGGTAAGAGAATTCAGCTTAAAGAGAGACTTGAAAGAAAGTCAAAAGTCACTCTATCATCTCAGAGCTAATCTAAATAGAGATGAATTTTCACTATAACCTGAAATTTAGACTAGAGTTTTGGAGTCATGGTCTGAGTTTCTAATAAAGATTATGGATTTAGGATGAGAAGAGAGCATAGAGGTAATTTAGTTTAACCTCCCTTCTCCCATATTATAGATTAAGAAATTGATGGCCAGAATGATCAGGTGATCTGACAGAGGTAACATAGGCAGTATAACAATTAAAAAGTTTAAGAGACATAGTTTCTGGGTAATTTAAACATTTTATTAATAAGGCAAGCACATTCTTTAATAAAAGGATGGTGATTTGGCTGCCTCTTTTAGACTAAAGACCCCTCATGGCAGTGGGTTCACAGTTTGTATGCGCTTTGAAGAATAGGTGTTCCTGGGGGGTACAATGAACTCTGATTGGTCAACAAGCAATAAGAAAATGAATATTACAAGGAGAGTCTGGACTACGTTACAATGAGGGTCTTGGGGTATGTAACTTGGATCACACAAATCTTCGAGACATCAATTTCCATAGATCTGTCTGAGCAAACACAATGAGCAGGAATGCACCCATCAGCCCAAACTTAGAATTTCATTTCCTCTCTGATTAGATTTTGGCCTGGATAAATCTTTAAGTGTGATTTCCCACACTGGTTGGTTTCTGGATGAGGAACTAAAAAAGGGGAAATGCTTCAGTCCTAAGACAATAATTAGTTATTAAATACAAGAGAAAAATCCTCATTTCTCAGAATAGTAAGTGACAAAGATCAAGTTGGAATTCAGATCCTTGGATTCCTTTGGCTCCACAGCCAGTGTTCTTTCCACTGTTGCCTTGCAAAAACAAAACAAAACAAAACAAAAACAAAAACAAACCATTTTTTTCCCAAGAGGAATAGAAGGGAAATTCAAGGACAAATCCTGACAATTCAGTGAGCTGATATCATCAAACATGATAAACTGTTTTCTAAAATTATGGGAGAGTTAGTGGATATGGTTATTAAACTAGTCTTTGAGAAATTGTGGAAAATTAGGGAGGTTATACAGGATTACTGGCAGATAAATATTTCAATTTTCAGGAGGGAGGTATGAAAGCAGATGCGGCAAACCACTGGCAAGGTGGGTGTGACACTGACTGCTAACAAAATATTAGAACATAGTATTAAAGGGATAGTTTCTGAACCTTTAGAAAGGGAAACTGTGATCAATATGTCAGCATGGCTTCATTAAGTGAAAGTCATGCCAATCTAACTTCATTTCCTTCTTTGACAAGTTCACTAAACTGATAAACCAGAGAAATGCTATAGATCTAGTACATCTGGATTTCAGTAGGGCATGCGACAAAGTCTTCTACAATGGATTTCCTTGTGGAAGACTGTGCCACTATTATGACCAAATGGAAAAATGTGAATGTATATAAGACCAAGTCTCAGCCAATCTATCTGGCAGTGGTGAATGACGAAGAGCTGAACAACCTGCTTGCAATTGTCACCTCTATGCCCAAAGAATCATGCATAACCTTCTCTCTCTCGGCTCCTTTCCAAGAAAAGCAAGAAGTGATTCCAGTTTAATACTTTTTGTCACGCTGTAGGACTGAAAGGTAACATAAAAAATTCCATTTGAATGAGGGGAGAGGCTGTCTTAGTTTTCACCATTAATACTTTATATTATGTGGGATTCTTAGTTTGAATACAGTGTTCTTGCTTCTTCAAATTAAAAAAGGTTACATGTGGGAAAGAGGAAATAAAACAATATAAGATGGAAAGATGGGGGCTCAGTTATAGTATAGTTAGGTAAATTCAGAGGCATGTTGGTTATTTTCATTTGTAACTTGGAGGACGTTCTGTGGTAGAGAGCTCTGAGAAACATTCTCAGTAGTCTTCTGGTCAACATTTTTAATCAGTGCCTTCAATAGAGACATAGTTGGCACTTTCAATAGGTTCAAAAGTGTCAATTTAGAGCTGGAAGGAACCTCAGACATTATTCAGCCCAATTCCTTCCTTTTACAGATAAAGAAACTGAGGCCTAGATATATCACCACACAAGTGGTAAGTAGAAGAATTTGAATCCAAACCAAGGTCCTCTCCATTCAAATCTGAACCACTATGCCTTCAAATTTACATATGATTAATAATTACTATGTGCCAGGCTATGTGCTAAGAATGAGGAACACTAATAAAAGCAAGAAAAACAGTCCCTGTTCTCAAGCAGCTTGTATTCTAAAGGGGAAAATTATATATCTATATAGATATCTAGGTATAGATAGATATAGATATATAGATATGGGCATACACACATACATGTATATGTGCATATGCATAAACATATTTGCACACGTGTATTTTTCTATGCATGTGTGTGCATATGTATGTGTATATGTATATATAGAGATATTTATATACACACATATATATAATACAAATACATACATGTATATATCCACACGTATTTATCATGAACTTGAATATACACAAAAAAGAGCATTACCATACACACAGCAGAACGCAAAAAATACATTCTACGTGAATCTGTGAGTCTCCATTTCATGCTGCTTTCTTTTTTAAAAGTATATAATAAATTCTGCATGTTACTTTCAAAATGATCTGGCTTGTCTATGTTCCTTCTGAACTTTGTTATGTTCTAACTTACTATTTCTCATAATCAGGGCATATAGTCTTCGTTTGATTACTGTTCCCAAAGCTAAAGTTGGAAAGGGGTTAGAAGGGGGAGGGAAGTATTCTCACGCAGGGTCAATGACCAGATATTGATATGGTGAGCCTGAGACAAAGATGAGGTGAAATATTCACCTATCAGAGTTCAGGGTAATGGTGGTTTTGTCTGTGTCTTCAATTCCAGATAGACATATGGACTGGAAAGTAAGCAACAAGTCATGGAGAGGGGCAAAAAGTGACAGAAAAAGGTTTAAAAAAGATAACACAAAGTTAGTAGTGATAATTTATATGCTAGATGAAAGAACTGGAATTCAATATACCTCAGTGGAATCCAACAATAGGTCATATTTAACAAGATTAAATTTAATAGGAATAAAAGCAAAACCTTACATTTTGCATTCAAAGCCTCAAAAGTACAAGTTCAAGGATAGGAGAGATGTTAAAAATCAATGTGATGAATATGAAAATTTAATAGAAATAAAAAAATGTGACATGGCAAGCAAAAGAAAAATAATGCAACCTTAGTTTAGTATCATAGTGTTCCCAAAGTGGGTGATATTGCCTCCTGGGGGTGCTGGAATGATGGGGGGTATGTGTAGTAGCCTTGAGTGCAATTGGGGACTGTTGAATAAAAATAAAGCGGTGGTGAAGCATAAAGAAAGAAAAGGAAATAAGAAAATTGTGAAAAACAGTTCATTCATGTTTCATCTATTGTATAACAGAGTTAAAGTCATAGTTATTACATTACTTTCCAAATAAACACACAAAATGCCAGTTATAACTGATCAGTAGTCATCTGCCAACAGGTCTTAAGAAACAAGTGTTGGCAGTTGAGTGTGTTGTGCATTGTTGGGACATACAACATGCATTATCAGGAACATGTGCCTGTAATGACTTGCTTACCATATGATACTATAGGATAACATGACACAATATTGCATCATGAAAATTTCAATGTAGGAAAAATGTAAATTTATGACAAATTATTAAATTTAAGATGTGTCATTCAAAAATGCATTTTATATTTTTGAAGTGATGTAGATTTTTAAAATTTTAAAGAGATAAAGAAAGCAGATTTCCAGGGAGACACTGAGTAATTTTTTTAAAGGTGGGTAGGCCAAATAAGTTTTGGCATCTCTGGTTTCGCTCTTCAATTGAACCATGATTTCAATGATGTACCAGTTCTATCCATTGGTGCAGATCAGAACTTGTTGATGTCCTCTTGTTTGATGTGATTCTTATCTTTGAATTTCCACAAACAAGTGAGAAGCTTGTATCTGTGTGGCCTGAGAAGAGAAAGGGAAGAAATGGGTATGTCTAGGAGTTCCAAAAGAATTGTGGTACTTCACAATTTCCTTGGGATATTTAGGAGTGTCAGAAAGTAGCTTCGGATTTGGTGGTCGAAAGACTAGCTAGCCTAAGAACAGAAATTTAGAGCATGTGGAAGGAGAGCTAGTGATTATGTTGAAAGTAGTTTTTGGTTGTATGCAACACTGAGACTGGAGAGGGAGAATAGTGTGTTTTTGGAATCAATTTTTTGAGAAAGTTTTTTCAGTGGCTTTTTGTCAGGTTTTAAGAAAGTGAGTGCATACAGGGCAAGTGCTGAGCTTGAATATTTTTCAGTAATGTATTAAGACTTGGTATAAGAAAGATAATGCATAGGGTAGAGTTGCAATTTGATTGCTAGTTTTATTTGCTATGCAGAGTCCTATTATTCCAAATGGAACTGAATAGGAGAACTTGAGGTATTATTCCAAGCATCTAGGAAGTAACAGGAGGTAGTCTGATAATTGTGATATTACCAATAATTAACTAAGTAGGTAACCTCTTAATAGGTTGTCCTTAATGAAAATGAAACATGCTATCCAATACCTGACAGAGGTGAATAGCTCCATATGTAGAATGACACATATTTTTTTGAAAACGGTTCGTTTTGTTCAACTATACATACTTGTTTCAAAGGGGTTTTTTTCTTCCTTGTTTTAATAAGGAGGGAGAAAAAATGCTTGATAGTTGACAAAAGTGTTAAAACATTGCATATATCATATCATTTGATACTCAGAAATGTTCTGAGAGGTAAGTAGGACAGATGATTTACTAACAATACTTTTACAGATGAATGTATTGAAACTAAGAAAGGTCAAGGCACCTGTCTGTTTACTTAGCCAGTAAGTAGCAGAGCTGGATATTTAAAATTTGTGTTCTAATTCTAAAGCAAGTGTTCTTTCCAGTTTAGCCTAGCTGCCTGTTATATAAGTGGGTCATAAACATAGGCATGAATAGAGAACAGGCCTGATGTGTCAGTACACCCCACCCACACCCACACTCTAGTCATACCTATGGTCATAACAAATTGAGATGATAATTATGGCAAAGATGCAGCAATTTCCTATTGCACCATTTCCCTGATATTAAAGTTACCTAAAGTAAGTAACACTAACCAGAATTTTTTACCTCTGTATGATTGGTTCAAACTATAAAGATCTGTCCTTAGTTGTTTTGCATAAACAAATCTAATGCAATACTAGAAGAGTAATAGATTACTCAGAAAATCTTTGCAGCAAATTTCTTAGATGAGGTTCTCATATTATAGATATATAGATATATCAGTAAGGCAAGATTCATGACCTTAAGGATCATGAACGTAGCTGAATGGTTCTGAATCACAAAATATGAAAATCTCTCTATGTTGAAGTCAGAGGAAGTATAAAATTTATTTAGACTCCAGAGGATCAAATCCAAGAACCAGTACCCCCAATTCGATATGGTAGCAATCATATTCCAAAACCAGTCAGTCTGCCTCAATGAAATAAGAAGGAAATTATAACACAGTATTATACCAAGAAACCAAGTCATGCTGTAACCTTCCCCCTGCTAGGACCTTCCTGTAAACAATCACTCATGAATCCTAACTCTCTGCTCAGCACTCCCTTCTGCAGCTCTGATGAGGCTGGTTTTCTCAATGTCTGCTCTTCAGTGCCCTCTTGATGACTGCTGCCTCAACGTCTTCCCCTGAGTTCTGCTGCTTTCAGTTCTGCTCCTCTTTAATTCTCTTCTCCTCTTCAATTCTGCTTCCCTTCAGTTCTGCACTCTTCTTTTATAGAGTCCTAGCTGGCATCTGATTGGCTAGAACTCAAATCTCTGATTGTCTGAATTTATGATTGACTAGAACTCAGTGCACATACCATTGACTCTTGTCTTAGCAACTACCCTTAGGGTCCTGAGGGCTTCATGCCAAAATCCACATTGGCTTACCACCTACTAAGTAGGGGCTTTAGGCCTACTTACAAATAAACATATAATCAAGCTTTCCCACCCAAGCCTACCTGAGGCCTATCGAATGAGTGGGGAAGATCTTTCATCATGTTAATACCACAATAGGAAAAACTGATTTCTATTCATAAGTCCAGGGGGCCATTATTCAGTAGATAAATGGCCAAAGAATATTAATGGAAGGTTTTTGAAGGAAGAAACACAAGCCACCAAGAACAATATATGAAGATGCTCCAATTCACTAATAATTAGAGAAACGAAAATTAAAACACTTCTGAAATTCTACCTATAACAGCCATGCTACTTGCAGCTGCTGTGGAGGCACAGGGGGGTTGCTAGCACAGGTTCTTTAATCTGCTTTTCTAAAGGAAAGCAACTTTAAGGGAATCAACAATCTTACTTTAATTAAATTTATATACCATTCACTTAGTTGAGGGGAAAGTCAGAACCTTGAACTTCAGAGCAAATACAAACAGAAATTACAAGCAAAAATTACAAACCAAGAAATAAAGACCAACAGACAGGGTTTCTAACTGTCTGATCATACCAATACGCACATAGTTACCAGAGAGAGAGACGTGCCAACATCTGGGTTTTTCAAAGCTGGGGTGCTCCTTAACAGCTACCCAGAGTCTCATCTGGCCAAATCACATGAACATTCTTCCCATGAGTGAGCCCCAAAGCAAAACTCACCTCCAAGTATCTATACCCTTTTACAGAGCCAGAGGGCATCACAAGTCTCCTGACCCAGTGTATTAGCAAAAGATGTGGGCCATCCTACAAAACAAGCCTCCTTAATCAAGCTTCCCTTAATGGTCTCCACCTGAGGTCTATTAATGGGCAGGGTAGATCTTCAAATTGTATTAACATTTCACTACCTCACAACCTATCTGATTGGAAAAGATAACACAAGAGAGAAATAAAAAAAAACCTTGGAAAGAATACGGGGAAACAGCTACACTAGGGCACTCTTGGTAGAATGCCATTCTGGAAAGTAATTTGGAATTATTCCCTAAAAATTGCTAAAATATGCATACCTTTTGATCTAGATATACCACTCCTAGGCCCATATCCCTAGAAATAAAACAATAGATAATAGGGACATATAAGTTCAAAAATATCTATGGCAGCACTTTTCATGGGTAGCAAAAAGTCATAAACTATGGGAGTATCCTCCTATCACAGAATGGCTTAAAATATTGTAGTACATGAATGTAATGGAATATTATCATGCCATAAGAAATAATAGATTGAATAGTTTCAGAGGAAACTGGGAAGACTTTTATGAACTGATCTAAAAGGAAGTGAGCAGAACTAGGGAAATGATTTATAAAATGACAACAACAATATAGAGAAAAGCAACCATGAAAAATCTTAGAATTCAAATCAAGGTAGAGATAAATCACAAGCCCGAAAGAAAAAAGATAAAACATTCCATTCATTTATTGTCAGAGAAGTAAAGAATTTAAAATGCAATTACAGGCATATATTTTCAGACACTGTCAATATGGGAATTTGTTTTGCTAGATTGTGCATTTCTGCATTGAAGTCTTTATTTTCCAGTTTTTTTTTTTAATTGCTCAATGGTAATGTAAGGCTTGTTGTTTAGTTGTGTGTACTCTTCATGATCCCATGCACCATAGCATGCCAGTGCTATTCATTGGCCAAGATAGTGGAGTAGTTTGCCATTTCCTTCTCCAGTATACTTAGGAAAATTAAATGATTTGTCAAGGGTCACACAGCTACTTAGCATCTTAGGCTGGATTTGGACTCAGGTTTTTCTTACCCCAGGGTTAGCCCTCTATCCACTTGGCCACCTAGCTGCTGATAAGGGACAGATTAACAAAGGAAACAACTTTAAATGGTGGATGGCTCTTTAGGAAGGGAAGAAGGGGAATTCAGCTAATATTGTAAAATACAATATATCAACAAAATGTGATTTGAAAAAGGAAAGAAAAGAGAAGCCATGAGTACTTATATACTTATGGGTACTTTATATACTTAATTTGATATAATAGCAAAGTGTTAGAATAACGTTCCCTCCCCCTGCCCCAGGCCACTAGTTCATCTTCCAACCCAGCTCAGAAAAGCAATCCTTTAGAAGATGGAACTTGGAAACTGCTTCGATAGGTACTTTACCACCCTGACAGCCCTAATCACTTCAGCAGTCACAGCTTCTAACCTCCTCCAAAGTCATTGGCATTACAGAGGGTTTAACACCAAAAAAGGATGCAGTATTATTACTGGAAATGACACTAGGTATACAATCATTGCTGTTGGACCTTAAGGACTGCTGGACTTCACCATTCACTTTGCAGCTGAACCTTTTTATGCATGTTATCACACTCCACTAGAATGTCTTCCTTATTAGAGTTCTTTGAGAACAGGGCCTTTCTTCTCTGGTTGTATCCTCAGAACTTAGCACAATGCTTTGCGCATTGTTGATGTCTAATAAATGTCTTTTTTTCATTCATTAATTTATTCAGTATAAATTAACATCTTGAAGAATGAAGAGGAAGAAAAAAGAACTGTGAGCATTGTCAAAATGGAAGACAAATGAGGAAACATTGAAGAAATATTTTTTTTTAAATATTTAAATTCAGTCTACAATTAACAAATATAACAAGCTAAAATGGAGCCTCTGACTTCTCTAGTTCCATCTGATTAGAAATTAGATGAAAGAGCAAAATACAGAACAGTGAGCCAATTTATAGTGAACTCGCTCCTCTGTCTGGAGTTTATATAACCAGAACCCTCCACTAATCAGGGCTCTGAAGCATCAGCACTGTTCCAGCCATTAATGAAGAGCAGCAGCCAAGCAAAGACTAGTGAGATCAGGAGGGGATGAAAAGCAGTAAGAAAAGCCAAAGGTTCTTTGGAAATATCAAATCCCCGTATTGCAATTGGATAAAGCATTCAAGGTAAAGCAGGAAAAGACAAAAATCTCAGAGAAGAGATGTCAGAGAAAAAGAGGAGAGACAAAGATGCAGTTCTAGGTTTTGATAGGAACATTGTTTTCCTGATGCAATCCAACTGGTCCCAGCTTTTCTGATAGCCCTGGCTTCATGGATGCAACTTCCTTCTCCCACCCATATAACCTGATTGGCTCCAGCTTTCCAGATGCAACCTCCTGGTCTAGGGACATGCCTGTACTAAGGGTGTCTAAGATGTGGGAGTGCCTGAGAATGTACTGGATCCCTCACCTTGAGGACCTACTGACTAGATACATTTCCAGATGGAGATGCGGGGAAGGGTGGCCCAGAGAAATTAATTGCCATTATATCCTTGCTGCATATTTTTGCAGTGTTAAGGGACAGCAAATATTTGTTAAAGGTTTAGTAACTTGTTGGAACCTCACACATCCCCATATTGGACCTGAACTAAGAAGATGCTAGTGTTTGAGCCATGTCTCCAAATTAGGTGAAATTTACTGTATTATAATTCTCTTAATTTCGGCAATCCACATGTGGTCTATAACTTAACCATACCTCTACTAGAAAGCCCCACATACAAGATAACCTGGATAGCTGAGAGTTCAGTAAAAAGTCGAAAACATCTTCAAGGAAACAGTGCTACCAGACTTCTCATAAAATGCCCTTGGCTGTTGAGGTAATTTTGAGATTATATTTAATTCTATTTTAAGTTTAAAAAAGAGACAGCATCTGTCTCTTGAATGATCTCTTCCTTCCTATGGTCTTATATTCTGGCATAGTTTTAAATCTGTTTTGGGAGGAAATTTTTATATTTAAGACCTATTACTCCAGATGACATTATTCTATAATTCTTTTAGAAGAAATGAGTAGTATTATGTTTCATTCTTCATACCATCCTACTTTTTGGAATATTGACTAATAAAAAATTAAAATAAACTTTCTCTGTGCTGAGGCAATATTTGTTAACATTTGTAACAGTTATAATTGTAGGTTCCTTGATGGGGGAAGTAGCCAAGATGGCAGAGAAAAGGTAGGAATTCACCTGGGCTCTCTCAAATTCCTATCCAAATAACTTAAGATAAGAAAATCAAAATGAGTTCTGGAGCAACAGAATCCACAAAAGGATGGGTGAAACAATATTGCAGCCTAAGACAACCTAGAAGGTCAGCAGGAAATTTCTATCCCATCTGGGTGAGAATGGAGCACAGTCCAGCACAGGCAGTGCCAAGGCAAGATAGCAGCAAGCCTTGGAGGCAACTGAATAGGCAGGAACTCTGAGCCCACAGATGGAAAGGGGATCAGATAAGTAGTCAGAAGGAGATTATAAAAGTCCCTTTCCTGGCATTGGGTACAGAACTCTGTTGAATTGCCCATACATATAGAGATACTGGTCACAGTCCCAGGGTAAGGAGAAGCACTAGCACACCAGTACTTGCAGCAACTGAGGAACAGAAACCCTGGTCACAGTTCCAGGGCAGAAAAGAATGCTGGTGGTTGCTCAAATATAAGAGCGTAGACCAGGAGAGAGTAAACCCACCTTTCCTTAAATCATACCACCTTGGAAGAATTGAAAACTTACAGACCACAAGAAATAGCTCTGAAAATAGTTGCACAAAGAACATGAAGCTTGGGACAGTGCTCCCTTTACCCTGGGAGGAGAGCTCATCTTTAACATCAAGTTAAAATGTAAGAAATAGTATGGAAAATGAGCAAACAGCAACAAAGAACTTGACTATAGAAAGTGGCTATGGTGACAGAGGAGATCAAAAAACAAACTCAGAAAAAGACAACAAAGTCAAAACTGCTACATACAAAGGCTCAAAGAAAAATGTGAATTAGTCTCAGTTCCTCTCCCTCTCCCCAAGAAAAACTCTGGAAGAGCTCAAAAAGGATTTAAAAAAATCAAATAACAGAGGGTAAGAAAAAAGTGTGAGAAGAAATGAAAGTGACCAAGAGTAAAGGAAGGACAAAAACATCTTCACACTTAACACTTATAACTCCTAAAAACTTTATCAATATTAGGACAGTTAGAAGGAGTATACATCTAGGGAATGGGTATGAATTGAATCTGATGGGATGATAGTTTAAAAATGTTTTTGTTCATTTTCTGTCTTTGTGACTTCAATTAGGGTTTTCTTGCCAAGATACTATAGTGGTTTGCCATTTCCTTCTCCAGCTCATTTTATATGTGAGAAAATTGAGGCAAGCAGGGTTAAGTGACTTTCCCAGAGACACAGAGCTGGTAGGTGTCTGGGGCCACATGGGATGATATCTAAAAATAAAGGTATGAGAAAAAAGAATGCATTGGAAGAAGGAGAAAGGGAGAGATAGAATAGGATAAAATACCTCACATAAAAGAAGCCTGAAAGAGCTTTTATAGTGGAGGGAAAGATGGGGGAGGTGGAGAAGAATTCTGGAATCTTACTCTCATCAGAATTTACTCAGAGGGAATAATACACATAGACAATTGGGTATGGATATCTCTCTTAGCCTACAGGAAAGTAGTCAAATGTATAAGAATACAAGTCGTTCTTCAATTGCTAAATGGTCAAAAAAGATATGAACAGGCAGTTTTTAGATGAAATAATCAAAGCTACCTATAGTAATATAAAAAATGCTCTATCATTATTGATTAGAGAAAGGCAAATTAAAACAACTCTGAGGTACCACCCCACACCTAGAAGATTGGCTGATATGAGCAAAAAGGAAAATAACAAATATTGGAGGGGATATGGAAAAGTTGAGACAATAACAGACCATTGGTGGAGTTGTGAACTGATTCAACCACTCTGGAAAACAATTTAGAGCTCTGCTCAAAGGACTATGAAACCATGTATACCCTTTGTCCCAGTAATACAGCTTCTAAGTCTATATCCCAGAGACATTTAAACAAAGGAAAAGGGCCTATATGCACAAAAATATTCATAGCAGCATTTTTTGTTGTGGCAAAGAATTAGAAATTGAGTGGATCCCCATGATTTGGGGAATGGCTTAACAAGTTGAGATATACGATTATCATGAAATACTATTGTGCTACAAAGAATAATAAGCAGGATGGTTTCAGAAAAACCTGGAAAGACTTATGTGAATTGATATAAAGTGAAATGAGTAGAACTAGGAAAACTTTATAAAAAGTAATGACAATATTATAGGATGATCAACTGTCAATGACTTAGCTATTCTCAGTAGTACAATGATGTAAGACAATTTTGAAAGACTTTTGATGAAAAAATTGCTATCCATCTCCAGAGAAGAACTGATGGAAACTGAATGCAGATCAAAGCATATTCTTTTTTAAACGTTCTTCACTTTTCTTTCTTTATGTTTTGTTTATTTGTATTTTCTTTTATAACGAGACAAATGTGGAAATATGTTTTTCATGATTGCTGTATAATCTATGTTAAATTGCTTGCCTTCTCAATAAGGAAGGAGGGAGAGAATTTGGAACTATTTTTTTTTAGAAAATAAATGTTAAAATTGTTTTTATGTGTAACTGGGATAAAATGAAATATTAAATAAACAAAAACCTAAATATATCTGTAAGCATTGTACATAGTTACTTTTTGCTACTTTATTGTTCCCTTACAAACTTTACAGTGTCTCAAAGATCAAAATGTACTACTCAAATCTCATTTTTCAAGGTTAAGTTGTCCTTTCTGTTTTCTTGGTTACCTAGTACTTAATATTTATGCTACACAGTTGAGGTTCATCATCCATTTATCTCTCAAACCTTTAATGAGACCACTTTGCAGTGATTGGTATTCACACTTCCCTTGTCACATAGGTTTACATCCTTATATTCCACTGTTTCACACCTATGCCTTTCATTTCACATTGCCAAAAACTACCAACTCTCACTTCGTTCTTCAGTGTTTCAAAATATTTGTGATTAATATATGTATATTTCATTCAATTATTCAGATCTCAATTCCTCAGATTCCTTATTAGACAATAAAGATAAACTGACAAATTCAGATGTTACATTAACTGATAGCCAAATTCTTGCCAATTTGCACAAATGACAAAGCATTGATAAGCACTTACGGCACTGTGTGCAAAGTACTGTGCTAAGTTTCTATTGACTTGATTTTTTTGGAGAGTTGGAAAGAAACATAGTCAATTAAACTCATAATCAAAGCCTTTTCGACCTGATAGAATCTTTCAGATGATTAATTCTTTAGCTAGCAAACAATGAAACAAAATTTTTAAAGACACTTACTCCTGTTCATCCCTCTTTCACTTCTGCAGAGAGGATGATGAAGTGATAGAAAGGGGCACTAAGAAGAAAACAGTTTCAAGAATGTCAATAATATTTCTTGGCTTTGTATATTGCAAATATAAGATCCTTGACCAGTGACTGATGAGTAAACATACTAATAGAGTAACTGAATCACAGTAGTATGGGCCATCTCATTATAAATGACACCAGAAAATAAAAGGAAATGGCAGCCATTGTTGGAAGGGTTCATACTTCCTCTTGGAGAGGCAAATAAAGAAATTACAAGAATTGATTTTGTCATGAATCCAAAAGCAAGTAATTATCATTTCATTGAGCAACTAGTCATCTTTCCTTGAAGCATTTGTGACAAGCATAATGAAACAGAACACCATAAAGATAAATAGGGTTTGTGTACTAACATCTATTGAAGAGTATAATAAAATAGAGAAATTCTGTGAAAAATTTGGAAAGCCCCTCCATATTAAATTAACACATACTTTAATGATCAATGACTTTAATGTCAATGTAGGCAAGGGAAAAGAGTGAAAGTTTTAGAATATATAACTCTTTATTTAGAAAGAAAAGATACCAAAGAATAGGACTGAATACAATGTGGGCTGGCATACCTGACCCATGCTCTCTGCACATCTGCGTACTGCTTTATGAAATAAGCCTAATTTTTTAGGAGAAAGCTCAAAACCAACACAAAATTAGAAAAAGGAATAGAGATGTGAAGATATGACAAGCAATGAAAACCACTCCAACTTGACTTATTTATGTAAACTATTACTACTAAAAAAATAAGAAATGGATAAAAGAATAGGTAATTACAGGAGCTAAGAATATTTTCTATGGAAGGTTAAAAGGGTCTTGTAATCATTTCAGGCAGAAAATATTTCATGTCCTTGCTAAGAATAGCAATATGGCATCCAAGGGCAAAGGAGAATTTTTAATATGTAAAACTTTATGAAAGAGGATGATAGAAATTTATGAGTAGTATATAGTCTCACTAAAAAATGAAAATTGATGTGGTGAAAAGAAATTCTAAAAAGCATGACATGAGACCCAGTATAGAAATAAAAAATCAAATATATCTTTAATTTGAAAAAATGTTTTCATTTAAAAGGATTCTGGGAAGATGGTGGAATAAGGCAAAAAATTACCTTCTATCCCAAATAACTTAAAATAATGCTTTGAAGTGAGCTTTAGAGTGGCAGAAATAATTAAAAGTTGGGATAAAGCAATTGTCCAGCCTAAGACAACTTGGGAGGTGGCTGGCTTGATTAAAGTACAGATATCTCCTGGCAGATACCACCAAATCAACAAACAGCAAGCCCTGGGAGCAGCTGTCTTGGGGCAGCCTCAGTTTCAGGAACTTTCATGTCACAGATGGTGTAGGAGTCAGGCAACTGATGAGGGGAAGATTGCAGGGTCCTCTGATGCCTCTGGACAAAGGCCCAGGTTCCCTGACCAGAAATGGTCAGAGATTGTGGCTATGGGTGAGGAGAAGCAAGTACATACCAGTGAGTTCAGTGATAGAGGTGCAGCATCGTGGCTGGTTGTGGTCACTCACTGAAGAGTGGAAATCCATGGTTTTAGTTCTAGGGCAGAGGGGTGAGTTGAAGTTTGAAGCTGCCAGAGGGAGAGAAGGGAGTAAGAGAAATTCTGATGACAGCATTACTAGGGGCCCTGGTAGTGTCTCAAGCCTGAGAAACAATGACCACATCTGGCCTTAGATTATAGAACTTTGGAGGAATGGAGAGGTCAAAAGCCTCCAGACAGAGTCCTGAAAACAGTAGTGTGGAAAACCTGAAGCCTGAGACATTATCCCACACACATCAAGATGAAAACCTGACTCTAGCAGAAAGTTAACAGCCAAGAAATAGGCTGCTTTTTTAACAAAAATGAGTAAGCAAAAGAGAAAGAACCTGGCCACAAATAGTAACTATGGTGATAGAGATCAGGATTTAAACCCAGAAGATAGCGAAGTTAAAATAGCTACTTCTAAATCAAAGAAAAAATGTGAAATGTTCACAAGCTCAAAAAGAGCTCTTGGAAGGGGTTAAACATGATTTTAATAATCAAATAAGAGCAATTAAAAATAGGAATAAAATCAGAGTAATGGAAATCATAAGAAGCAACTATTTAAAACCATCAGCAAACATCATCGGTACTAGTGATAAGATAGAAGCCTTTCCAATAAAATCAGGAGTGAAAAAATGATGTCCATTTATCATCAATATTTTTCAATATTCTATTAGAAATGCTAGCAATAGCAATAAGATAAAAAAAAAGAATTCAAAGGAAACAGAATAGGCAACGTGGCCATAAAACTATCTCTTTTTTCAGATTATATGACAATATACTTGGAAAATCCTAGAGATTCAACTAAAAAGGTATTTGAAACAAGCTTATCCAAGTAGCAGTTTATAAAATAAACCAACATATGTTATCAGTATTTCTATATAACACCAACAAAACCCTGCAAGAAGAGATAGTAAGGTATACTATACTTAAAACAACTGTAGACAGTATAAAATACTTGGTTGTCTGCTTGCCAAGACAAACCTAGGAATTAAATAAACATAATTATAAACTACTTTTTATACAGATAAAGTCAGATTTAAATAATTGGAGAAATAGTAATTGTTTATGGGTGAACAGAGCCAATAAAATAAAAATGACGATTCTACTTAAAATAATCAACTTATTCAATGCCATTTCAATTAAACTACTAAAAATATTTTATTGAGCTAGGAGAAAAGTAACAAAATTCATATGGAAGAACAAAAGGTCAAGAAAATCAAAGGAATTATATTTTTACGTAAAAAATGAGATCGAGCAGTTCTTAAACTGTATTATTGCTAGCTAAGACATAGAAATATGGGTCAGTGGAACAGAATAGATATATAATGCACTCATTAGAAAATGATTATAATAATGTGGTTGAAAAAGTAAAGATTTAAGCTTTCAGGATAAGAATTCAGTATTTGGTAAAAATTGTTGGGATAAATGGAAAACTATCTGGCAGAAACAATGTATAGATCAATATGTTACACCATTTACAAAGATGAAGTCAAAATGGATACAAGACCTAAACATAAAAGTACATTTCATAAGCAAATTTTTAGAAATGGAACATATACCCATAATACTTATGATTAGAAGAATTTATTAACAAAAAAGAGATAGTGAGCACTGTGAGATGTAAAATAGGAAATTTTGATTATATTAAATTAAAAAGATTTTATACAAATAAAATCAGTGTAGCCAAGATTAGAAAGAAAGCAGAAAATTAAGACGACATTTTTATAGACAGCTTCTTGGATAAGGTCTCATATCTCAAATGTATAGAGAACTTCATTAAATTTATACGAATATGATTGATTTTTCAATTGAACTGATCAAAGGATATGAACAGGCAGTTTTTGGATGAAGAAATCAAAGCTGTGTATAGTCATATAAAATGCTCTAAATCATTATTGATTAGAGAAAGCAAATTAAAACATCTTGGAGATATCATCTCACCCCTATCAGGCTAAAATGACAGAAGGGGAAAATGACAATATTGGCAGGGATGTGGAAAAAACTGGGACACTAATACTCTGTTGATGGAACTGTGAATTGATCCAACTACTTTCAAGAGCAATCTGGAATTATGTCCAAAGAGTTATAAAACTGTGTATCTCTTTTGGCCCCAAAATACCACCATTAGGTCTGTTTTTCAAGGTGATCATGTAAAAGGGAAAGGAATATATGTGTTCTAAGATATTGATAGCAGTTTTCTTTATGGTGACAAAGAACTGGAAATTGAGGTGATGCCCATCAATAGAGAAATGGCTAACCAGGTTTGGTATGTGACTATAATGGAATACTACTTCACCATGAGAAATAATGAGCAGGTTGATTTTAGAAAAACATAGAAAGACTTGGATGAAATAGCAAAGAGTGAAATGAGCAGAGCCAAAAGAACACTGTATACAGTAACAGCAAGAGTTTGAAGAATTAACTCCTAATGATAAAACTGTTCGGAGTATTATAAATATTCTAATCAATTGCAAAGAACCTATGAAGGAAGATGCTATCCACCTCCAGAGAAAGAAATGATGAATAGAAGTATGCAAAGTATTGTTTTACATATTTATATATCTATGCTAAATGGTGGCCTGCTCTGGTGTGGGATGGGGAGGAAGAGAAGGAGACAAATTGGAACTTAAAATTTAACAAAAAAATTAATTTAAAATATATTTTCAGGGATATCTTTGGAATTATATCACCTAAATTTCCTTATGTATCCCTTCTCTTCCCACTCAGAGGAAGAATTGAATTGGTAAATTGATCAATATATATTTTTAAAATGTTGCATTATATGCAATATCCTATATCATGGACCTCTCTCTTCAATTACTGCAAAGGAGTGGAAGTGTCTTAGAAATATTGTATCTCTTTTTTGGAACCAAGTATTAAAACTATTTTAACAAACTATTTTTTCATCACTGATAGTGGAACAACCACATTTGGCCATATCATCTTAGTCATTCATGTGCTAAAGGAGAAAATGGAAATGGCCCCAATGTAAACAAATCAAACAAGAAAAGATACCAAATTATTGAGGGATAGGGTGAGAATGGGAGATGGACAGTATTACCTAAAAAAAGGAATATGAAAGGGAATCCATAACTAATGATCATCATGCATGCTTTCTCATCTTTGAAAAATTATGAGTATGATCTACATATTGTGAATATTAAATTAAATATAGAGGGCTTTCTTGATGTAGTATGAGAAATAAATAGGTAGAATTCCACAAATGAAAATACCTAGTAGACTATATCTTTATTGCCATACAATTGACTGAAAGATATAGAAAATACAGTATCCAATTCTACTTACTATTTGTTGATTATTAACAAAAAAAGTATTTGATTTGATAAAGCAAAATACTACCTTAAGCGTTCTTCCATGTGTATGTTAGTAGACTGTTAACTGACATACTTATAAATTTGCACTGAAGCTATAAAAATGGAAAGCACAAGCAGTTTTCCCCTCTTCTGTTCTTATAATTTCCATATTGACATCCCTTCTTATTTTTGTGAGGTTTCCTTGATGGTTTTTATCTTCTTTCTCTACTCCGTCATGAATAAGAGCTCAGAGGACCCTTGCCTTTTATTCCATTTTCCATTCTTTTGGGTGTCTTATTTTTTCTGAGGCCTGAGGGGCTCAGAAATGCTCTACCCTTTTCTGCTTAACCAAGAACTCTATTGTGCCATAGCAGGAGTGGTCCAATAAAACCTTGAAAATGGAACTTTTATTGCACAATCTTATCTTCTTGAATGTAATTTTATTGAAAGTTGGAACCTCTACATTAGTCTACAATATTCTATCACTTTGTGTGTAATTTTCTCCTTCTCGTTATTCTTCAAATGTTTATCTCCCTTTTGTGCTTATGTCTTCTCTGCACGACTGGTGTATGCATGTGTGTACATGTGTGTGTACATGTGTGTGTGCTTACCAGTAAAAGTCATTAAAGCAATATTCTTCATGCAAAGTAGTTACTTGATTGAACTGTCTTTTTGATGAATGATTTACAGATTTGAGAGCTAAAATTTCAACAATATGATCAATGTATATTTTAATTCTGCTTGCTTAATAAATTTGCCTTCCTTTTGTATCCACAGTCTAGCTAGCAGCTGCTGTAGGGGTGTAAAGCAAACAACAACCAGCACACAGAATGCTGCAAGCCCATGTCCTTTTGATCTGCTTTACTAAGGAAAGCAACATTAAGGGGTTAACAATCTTACTTTAATCCAGCATACAAATATCATTTCCTCAGTTCAGGGGAAAAAATCAGCACCCTGAATTGCAGACCAAATACAATTCGTATATAACATCTGAGTGGTCAGCCAGGGTGCTCATTACTATGGTTGGCCCAGAGTCACACGCCACTCCTGCTGTGACTCAGAGCTCCAAGCAAGAGTGCTAACCTCTGTTGTTATATAACCTGTTCAGGACCCCAAGGGCCCCGACCTCACCCAGGCTGGGTGGAAAAGTTCCCCACCGCCAGTATCACATCAGATACAAATCAATGACTCCCAACTGTCTTAGTGCTGAGGAATACAAAAACATCCCACTTTATCTGCCCTGTTCAAACAAAGGCCAGAATCATTAAAGGTCAACAGCAAAAAGTCCCAACTTAATTACTATTACACCTTTTTTCTAAGAAAAACCTGTCAAAGTATTGAATATAATGTGACAATACACACCGTTGCCAAAGCTAAAATACCCCAAGTCGTCAAACTCAGGAAATATGTGTAAAAGAAACATGTCCAGAGAGTCTCACTAATACATGTCAGTGTCACAAAAGATTCCTTGATAAATCCAATGAGAGATGATTTTATTTGATGATTGTCTGACTATTAGTTTCAAGTGACATGAAATAGAAAGACCTAAGTAAAAATAGTAAAACAAACAAACAAACAACAAAACCATGAGGCAGAGCCTGGCTCTGGCATAAGGTTTTACTTCAGAAATTAATGCTGGAGAGAAAAGTCAACCAAGGAAGATACTACACAGTATCTTTTAAAAATTACTGTAGATTTAGAGAGCCCCTCAAAGAAGGAGGGGATAATATCCTACCAAGTGAAAGCACAAGCTGAAAGGGAAATAGCCAATTTTGATTACATAAAATTGAAACACATTAGCACAAGCAAAGTCAATGGAAATGAAACAGCAAATTGTGAAAAAATGGTTTTTTGTTTGTTTTTTGCTGATAATGGTATGATAACTAAGATTTATAAAGAATTAATACAAATATATAAGAACAAGATCCATTCTTCAATAGACACATGATCTAAGGATATAAACAGGCAGTTTTTAAAAGGAGGAACAATAGCTATCAACACAATGTGAAAAAGAGAAATGCAAATTAATAACTATAAGCTTATTCCCGACATGTATCAGATTGGAAAATATGATGCCAAAAGAAAATGTCAATTGTTGGAAGAACTATGGTAAGACAGGTACCCTGATGTACTTTTGGTGAAGTTGTGAAATGTTACGACAATTCTGAAGCCCTGTTCCAAACCAATATTTCTACATCTCTTGATATAACTGAACTGATGGTTGAGCTGTCTTCTCTAGTACCATGTCTTCCTCCAGTACCCCCCTACCCTTCACCACCAGATTGAGAAAGTATAAGAAAGCATAGAATACTGTTCACTGGGTGTTTAAAAAAAACAATATGCTGAATAATTTGGTTAAAGTGACAGAGCTAGATGGGGGCTATGATTGCTTGCATAAATGGAAGATGAGTCAAGTCAAGTTAATAAGCATTCATTAAGTACCTGTTCATTGCCAGACAGTGTACTAAGTGTTGAGTAGACAAAGTGAAAAAAGCCCCTGCTTTCAAGAAGCTCATAGCTTAATGGGGAGGCAACACGTGAATAATTATGTACAAATAAGATATATACAGGAGATAAGGAAGGCATTAAGTTTAAAGATGACAGGCAAAAGGCTTACTGTAGAAGATGGGTCTTTAGTTGAGACTTGAGGGAAATCAGAAAATAGAAATGATGAGGGAGTGTATTTTAGGCATAGGGATACTCAGCATGGAGAGAAAAAAATATTATGTTTGAAGACCATCCGGGAGGGAAGTATCACTTCATCACAGACTAAATGGAGGGGAGTAAGGTATGAGAAAATAGGAAAGGTAGGAAGAGGCTAGTACATGAAAGATTTTAAAAGACAAAGAAAGGATTTTATCTTAATTTCTGGAGGAAATAGGGAGATCCTGGTGTTTATTGACTAAGTGGGGGTAGATGAAGTGGTTACTTCTGTTCTTTAGGAAGACCAATTTGACAGTATAGTGGAAGATCATTGGAATGGGGAGAAATTGAGATAGGCACACCCACTAGAAAGGGTAGGCATACCCATAAAAAGGCTATTATGGGGAAGATAGGTGGAACAGTGGATAGAGTACCAACCCTGAAGTCAGGAGGACTTGAGTTCAAATTTAGCCTCAGGACTTCCAGAAGCCGAGATGGTGGAGTAAGCAGAAAATCTCCTGAACTTTCTCAAATTCACCTCCAATATAGAATAGTGCCCTAAAATTAATTCTGGAAGAGTGGAACCAACGAAAAGGGTGAAACATTTTTTAGACTGACAACTTGAAAGGTTGTCAGAAAATGTATGTCTCATGTGGGAGCCCAGTCCAAGTCAGGCACCATCCCAGCAAGCCAGTAGCAGGGCCTGCCTCACTAAGCCAACAGGAGGCCCTGAACCCAGCACAACAACAGGCAAAAAGGCAGATGCCAGCACCAGGCTCCATCATGTGCCTAGGTGTACCACCAGTTGAGTCTCCAGCAGCACCATCGACTCCCCACCTTCACTTCGGTGTAGCACCAGGTGAGCTCGGTGAGCTACCAAACCCCTCCATCTTTGGTGCAGTGCAAGAGTCCCCCATGGGCCTCAGGACATCACCAGTGCAATATCTGGCAAACAGCCAGGGCCTACAGGCTCCAACACAGGAAGCTTGAGAATGTGTCCCTTCTACCTCAAGAACAGAATTCAACTTGAAAAGTAATGAAACAAACTGGAAAAAAATGCAGAGAAGGAGGAGGAGGAGGAGAAGGAGGAGGAGGAGGAGGAGCAGGAGGAGGAGGAAGGGGAGAAGAAGAAGAAGAAGAAGAAGAAGAAGAAGAAGAAGAAGAAGAAGAAGAAGAAGAAGAAGAAGAAGAAGAAGAAGAAGAAGAAAAGGAAGAAAGAGGAGGAGGAGGAGAAGTAGGAGATGATGGTGATGACCATAGAAAGTTACTATGGTAACAGGGAAGATAAAGACACAAACTCAGAAGAGGACAATGATGTTAAAACTCCTACATTCAGAGTCTCGAAGAAAAATGTGAATTTTTCTCAAGTCCCAAAAGACCTCCTGGAAGAGCTCAAAAAGGAGATTAAAAATCAAATGAGAGAGGTAAAAGAAAATTGGGAAAAGAAATGAGTGATATAAATGAATCATGAAAAAAAGTCAACAGCTTGATAAAGGAAAAAACAAAAAATGGAAAAAATGTACAAAAATTTACTGAAGAAAAAAACTCCCTAAAAATGGAATTGGCCAAATGGAAAAGGACTTTAGAAAAAGTTAACTGAAGAAAATACTCCTCAAAAATTAGAATTGGAGAAGTGGAAGCTAATGAGTCTTTGGGCATCAAGAATCAATTAAACAAAATCAAAAGAATGAAAAATAGAAGAAAATATAAAATACCTCATTGGAAAAACAACTGACTTAGAAAATAAGTCCAAGAGATATATTTAAGAATTATTGGAATATCTGAAAGCCATGATCAAATGAAGGACCTAAACATCATACTTCAGAAATTATCAAAGAACAGTGCTTTGATATCCTAGAACCAGAAGGCAAACTAGACATTGAAAGAATCCACCAATCACTTCTAGAAAGTGATCCCAAAATGAAAACTCCCAAGAATATTATAGCAAATATCCAGACCTCCCAGCTCAAGGAGCAAACATTGCAAGAGCCAGAAAGAAAAAAAATTCAATTACCAGGGAGTCAGTCAGGATTACACAGGATTTAGCAGCTTCAACATTAAAGGACTAACGGGCATGGGGATGATATTCCAGAAAGCAATGAAGCTGGGACTATAATCAAGAATCACTTATGGCAAAACAGCATAATCCTTCAAGGCAGAAAATGGTCACTCAATGAAATAGAAGGCTTTCAAGCTTTCCTGATGAAAAGACCGAAGCTGAACAAAACTTCTGATTTTCAATTTCAAGACTCAAGAATGACATAAAAAGGTAAAAAAGAAAGAGAAAACGGTGGATTCAACAAGGCTAAATTATTTACATCCCTACATGGGAAGATGATATTTGTCATTCTTAAGAATTGTATCACTATTAGTGTGGTTAGAAGAAGAAGTATACATAAAATGTGGATATAGGGTGACTTTGAGGGGCAGACATCAAAACACAATTAAGGGGTGAGGAATAGGAGCAGAAAGAATGGAGAAGTAGAATAGGGTAAGTTATCTTACATGAAGAGGCATGAAGGACCTACTACAGTGGAGGAAAAGATGGGAGGGTGGGAGGTAGGCATCTCTTTAACCTATTCTCATCAGAATTGCCCTAAAAGGGAATAGCATACACAATCAGTTGGGTATAGAAATCTATTTTACCCTATGGGTAAGTAGGAGGAGAGGTGGTTAAGTAAAGGGAGGGGACTAAAAGAAGGGAGGGCAGATTGGGCAAGGTGTTGTTCAGAAGTAAAGCACTGGTGAGGAGGGAAATGATGAAAGGAGAGAGAAAAGGATAAACAAGAGCCAAAATACAATGAAGAGAAATACAAAATTTGTAATCATAACTGTGAATGAGAATGGGATGAACTCTCCCATAAAAAAGAAGCAGGTAGCAGAGTGGACTAAAAACCATAATCCTATAATGTTTTGTTTACAAGAAACACAGTTGAGTTGAATCAGAGACATAGAGCAAAAGTATGAAGGTAAGGGGTTGGAGCAGAATCTATTATACTTTTTCTGAGGTTAAAAAAAAATAGAAGGGGCAGAAATTATGATCTCGAACAAAACAAAAGCAAAAAATGGTTTTAATTAAAAGAGATAAGGAAAGAAATTACATATTGAAAAAAGGTACTATAGACAATGAAGTAATATCAATATTAAATATATGGGCACCAGATGGCATAGCATTCAAATTCTTAAAGGAGAAGTTAAGTGAGTTACAGGAGGAAACAGAAAAACCATACTAGTGGAGGACCTCAACTTTCCTCTATCAGAACTAAATAAATCTAACCACAAAATAACAAGAAGGAAGTTAAGGAGGTGAATTTTTTTTTAGAAAAATTGGACCTCTGGAGAAAATTAAATGGGGATAGAAAAGAATATAACTTTTTCTCAGGGTACATGGCATCTACACAAAAACTGACCATATATTAAGGCTTAAAACCCTCAAAATCAAATGTAGAAAGGCAGAAATATGAAGTGCATTCTTTTCAGATGATAAAAATTACATTAAATGAAGGGAAGTGGAAAAATAGATTACAATATTAATTGGAAGCTAGATAGTCTAAGTCTAAAGAATAAGTGGGTCAGAGAATAAAACAGAAAAAAATCAATAATTTCATTGAAGAAAGTGACAACAATCAGACAACATACCAAAAATTATGAAATGCAGTCAACGCAATTGTTAAGGGAAAATTTATTTCTCTAAAGTCTTAGACCAATATAATAGAAAAAGAGCAAATAAATGAATTGGGCATTGAACTAAAAAATAGAAAAAGAAGCAATTAGAAATCCGTAATTGAGCAAGAAAATGGAAATCCTGAAAGCCAAAGATATGATTAACAAAATTGAGAGTAAGAAAAGTATTAAGCTAATAAATAACAACAGGACCTGGTTTTATGAAAAAAAAAACCAATGAGATAGACAAACCATTGGTTAATTTGATTTTTTTAAAGAAGAAAATCAAATTTCAGTATTGAAAATGAAAACAGTGAATTCACTACCATTGAAGAAGTTAAAGCAATCATTAGGAGATATTTTGCCCAATTATATGTTAATAAATCTTTCAATCAAAGTAAAATTGATGAATATTTATCAGAATATAAACTGCCCAGATTATCAGAAGAGAAAATAGAATACTTAAAGAATCCCATCTTAGGAAAGGAAATTGAAGAAGCTGTCAATGAACTTGTTAAGAAAAAATCCCCAGGGATGGATTCACAAGTGAATTCTACCAAACATTTAAATAACAAGTAATTCCAATACCATGCACACTATTTGGAAAAATCAGCAAAGAAGGAGTCCTACCAAACTCCTTTTATGACACAAAGATGGTGCTGATACCTAAACCAGGAAGAGCTAAAACAGAAAAAGATAATTATAAACCAATCTAGTCCATTCTCTCATTTTTGTTTCTCATCTTTTATTGCCTCCCCCTCCCCTGCCACCTTTTCCCAAGTAGATAGATCATTAGTTCCGTAGGTTTCTTTCTTAAACCTAATTCATTGTCAATTCTTACAGCATGTCTCACATATGCATATTCACTGACAAGACCAATAGATTGTCCATCCTACCATATGCCATAATTTGGGCAATACATATTCTTCATCCACTTGGTTTTCTTCATATGAATAGTTGAGCCAGACTCTTTTGAGTGGTTGTGGATATTTTCCAGGAGCCTGTATGTTGTTTCATTGCTTTATTCCACCAGCAAGATTTCACACATTTAATGGAGCATAAAGAGAACCATTCCATTTATAGGAAATCCCTCTTCAATTCGAACTATGTGCTGAATTTCCTCCATCATAGTGAGAAACACTTCTAGCAAGCATATACCTTCCTATCCTATGACTCAGCTATTGTTCATAATAAAATAATTGTTGAACCATTTTATATTTGTGATTTTATATTTCAAGGGATTTTAGATGATTTCTTTGCATGAAGAGGAGACAGTGTTGGAAGAGAGTCTCTGAGATGGTGTTTCCCTCTCCTGAAGCAATTTTTTTTTTATTATTAGCACATAGTAAGTACAGTGGGGTCTTGTATTTTCTGCATCTTTCAATAATTGTAACAATGTGGTTTACTATGGAATATTGCTTATGAAAGTTTACCTGTTCCCTCAGTGGTTATATCTTTAATGAGTACAATCATGGTTTTGATTTTTTAAATGTATATTGATCAGAAAGTATTTGTATAGGTCAGTAGTTGATGTTCTAACTTTAAAAAATAATACGAGTCTGATGCTTTTGACATCCTTATATCTTTAAGACACTTTGTGAAACATGAACATGCTCACAATTGTATCATAAGTAAGATATGCTTGAATTTAATTGTCCCCCAACACTCAATCTGGATCCTTCTCTTATCTCTCTAAAGTCTATACTATCTAATTTGGTCATCTCATCAGCTACCATAAATTTACTTATCAACTTCAGTCAAATGATTCCAGATCTATATACTCAACACTACTTTCTCTCCTGTCTTTCATCATCAGTTGCCTTTTGGACACCTTGAACTGGTTGTTATATACTCATCTCAAAATCAATATATCTAAAACAGATCTCCTCTTTTCCTAAAATCTTCTCTTCTCACCTTTCCTATTAGTACAGAAAGCATTGACATTCTCCTGGTTACCCAAGCTCATAACCATGCTATCATTCTTGGCTCCTCACTTGCACTCACCTCATATACCCAAGTTGTTTCTAACTTCATAACATCTCTCATTTCTATTCTCCACTCTCCTCTCACACAGCCATTATCTGAGAACAGGTCCTTATCCTCACCCCCCCAGATCAGGAAAATTCCAATAGCCTTCTGGTTGGTCTTCCTGCCTCAAGTCTCTCCCCAGTCTTATCCATCCTCCATTCAGCTGCCAAAGTGATTTTTCTAAAGTGCAAATGTGATTACATTTAATAAATTCCAATTGCTTCTTATTTCTTCCAACAAATAAAAATTCTCTTCTTGAAAATTAAAGTTTATCACAACATGGCCTCTTTCTACCATTCCAATCTTCATTCACTTTATTTTCCTTCCATGGACTTTAGTGCAATGACAGCAGCCTTCTTGCAGTTTATCACATAGGACACTGCATCTACTATCTCCCTCACTTTTTACTGGCTATTCTCCATGGCTGAAATGTTCTCCATCCTTAACTCTGCATTCACTTTTTCTGGCTTCCATCAATATTCAGTTCAAATCCCACCTTCTACAAGGGGGTTTTCCCACCCTACCCCCCTTCTCAGCACTTTCTCTCTGAGATTTTCTTCTATTCATGCTATATATAATGTGTGTACATGTATGTATATATATATATGTATGTATGTGTACATATATATACACACAAATACATACGCACATACATACACATATTATCTATCTATCTATATATCTATCCATCTAGCTATCTGTCTATCTATCTATCTATCTATCTATTTATCTACATATACGCTGTTGCCTCCCTTAGAATTTGAGCTTTCTCTCTCTTTCTTTAGTTCTTTAATGTTTAGTAAAGGGTGTCTGACACATAACTAATGCTTAGTAAATGTATATTGACTGACTGATAGATTTCCTCTATGTGTTGTTCATCCAATTTGGCTACTTCTACTTCTCCTCCACAAGTACATTCATGTTAGTGTTGTTAGTTTAAATGTGGGGAATTTACTTTCCTTGGTGGTGAAAGTAGTTGCTATTAAAGTCTTTGCAGCTTTTTTTTTCTTCTTCTGTTTGTTGCCTCCATTCCATTGTTAGCCTTAAATATCATGGATTTGCATTTGGGCTGCCTACCAAACTTTCTTTAATTTGCTTTTACTCTTCTCTTCTTTTCTCTGCTTTATGAGGCCACATTGCTTAATATCTTCCTTCTTCCTCATCTATAAGATTTTACAAATGATTTTGTAATATAAGATGAGATTTATATTCAAAACCAGTGGCTGCCATGTTTTTCTATCTGGTAAATCAATCAAGTGTTTGATGACTATACCAGATTTTTTTTTGGTCTCCTTGATGTGGCAGTTGATTTACATTGATTGAACTCAAAAATAGAATTTCAATATGCCCAATTACAATATGTCTTGATAACCCTTTGGTTTCAAGCTGTAATCCTACAATGTTAGTTTGAAGTGGTAATCCCATATCATTCCTTTCTTCTACTCTGGGAAGCTGGGTCTGGCAGAAGTATTCACTGGGTCTGGATATGATTGATAGGCTAGACCCTGTCAAACTAGAGGACTATAGGGGAGTGGAAACAGAGAAAGTTCAGGGGATGAAGGAAGCCACTAGAGCAGGGAAGTGAGGACTATGTGTAGGTAAGAGAGTGAAGGTTGCAGGAAACAGTTACCATGAAAGCAACAGTGGGGAAGGGGAAAGAGTGTAATGCTGGATCAGGGTTAAAGTCACAGATCATGTACGAGGCATGTCCAAATGGTTTGTCATGAAAGCCCCCTCTCCATTAGTATGGTCCAAAAAGTCGTTCCATTCTTTATTCCCCCTCTCCCTTTAGGGTCCCTTGTGCCCCTCTCTAGAAAGGGACCTTGAGATTTATAAAAGTTTGTTATTTTATATTAGTTTATCTTTGTGTAAGTACTTTGTCTCTCAAATGAGCAATTATGACAAGCTACTAAGCAAAGACATTGCTATGGAGACTATATATACATATAAACACACATATATACATACACACACACATACACACACACACACACATATATATATGTATGGAGATGCATATGTTTATGCATATACAGGTATATGTATATATAATACACAATGCAATAAATCATATATACATATGTATATGTTCTATCTAGTACAGAAGTGCAGATACACACATAGGTATACATGTACTTAGTAATATAATATGTATATGTACACATAAACATATGTATGTGTTGTTCAGTCATTTCAGTTATGTCCAACACTTCATCATCTCTTTTTGAGGTTTCTTGGGAAAGTTACTAGAGTGGTTTGCCATTTCCTTTTCAAAATCATTTTACAAATGAGAAACTGAGGTGAGTAGAGTTAAGGGACTTGCCTAGGGTCACACAGCTACTAAGTGTCTGAGGTCAGATTTGAACTCATGAAGATAGATCTTCCTGATTCCAAACCCAGTGCTCTATCCAACTATGCCACCTAGATGCCCATATGTGAGCATGTATACAAACACACACACTCACATACATGCATGCATACACACAGGGAGGGAGAGAGAGGGAGGGAGAAAGAGAGAGAGAGGGAGAGAGTACATATAGGTTCCATATGTATACAGATACCTACTTGAGATGTTGTTAGGTAGAGGCAATTAGAGATCTGTCCTTGAGTAGAAAGAAAGAAATAGACTTTCAAGTTGAAAAATTGCATAAATCACCTGACTGGGGGCTCATAGATAAAAAGGGAAGTATTAAATAATTTCTATAGTACCCCAAGGCAGAAAGAGAATACTTATACTGGAAAAGGGAACAATTTTTGTTGCTCTATTATTTTTATTTTTAAGATGAATTTTAAAAATTAAATGTTTCAAATTCTCTCCCTTCCTCCAGTCCCTCCCCCATACATTGAGAAGGCTAGCAATATGACATCAAGTATACATGTGAAATCACATTAGAACATATTTCCATATCAGCCCTGTTGAAAAAAAAGCAAAAAAAATAAATGGAGTTTTTAAAGTATGCTTCCATCTGTACTCAGAGTTCATCAGTTTTCTCTGGAGGCAGATAGCATTTTCCCATCGTGAGTTCTTTTGAATTGTATTGATTAGAGTAGCTTAATCTTTCACAGTTGCTCATCATTACAATATTTCTGTTACTCTATATAATGGTCTCTTGGTTCTGATCACTTCACTCTGCATCAGTACGTATAAATCTTTCTAGGTTTTTTTTTTCTGAAACATCCCCCAATCATGTCTAGTATTTTATCAACATCATATTCCACAACTTATTTAGCCATTCTCCAAACAATGACTATCCCCTCAATTTCAAAATCTTTGCCACCATGGAAATAATTGCTACAGATATTTTTGTACAAGTAGTTTTTTTTTCTTTTCCTTTGATCTATTTAGGATAGAGACCTAGTAGTGGCATTGCTGGGTCAACGGGTGTGCATAGTTATATAGTACTTTAAGCATAGCTCTGAATTGTTCTCCAGAATGGTTAGACCAGTGTCAGGTCCTGTGCTAAATATTTTAAAAGTATAATCTCATCTGAGACTGGGACCCCTCTAGACAAGAAATAAATCAGTAGTGGCTGCAGGGGTTATGATTGGCTGTGTTAATGGATGAATCCTCTGCCATTTTTCCCTAGCTCATTTTATGAGCCAAGTCCCTCCAACAGGAACTTGGAACACTGAGTCTCCTAAAGGGAGAAGCCAAAGTCGAGGCTTGAGATAGTTATACACAAAGGTAAAACATAGCCCAACACAGAAAGAGGGAAAGGGCAGGGCAAATAAGAGTACTGTTCTCCAGTACAGCACCAAACTATCATAAAATTTATTGCTGATACATTTTAATTCATTGAATAAATTAAGACATTAATATATTTTCTGAGTTCTTAACATTCCATTTTATTTTATGCCACCAATAGATAGCATGTGCAGCTTAGCTATTATTTCAAACCTAGAATTTTCATGTTAGAAATCCTTCCTTATCTGAAAGAAATAATATTCTAAAATAAAATTTGACTGACTGAAATAAGCTAGACAGAAAATCCATTGTGATATTACTGAGACACACATAAAAATAATTCACTTTCTAGAGTCATATACTTTCAAAACATGAACTGAAATGACTCACAAAATATAATCTTGAAGCTCATAGATGGTTAGAGCTAGAAGGAATTTAGAGATCATCTAAGCCAGTCCTCTTATTTCCCAGATAAGGAAACCATAGCTCAGAAGAGAAATAATTTACCCAAGTTCATATGGCTAGTTAACACCAATGTCTGAAAAAGAACTCAGGTTTTCTCCTTTCTACTTTACTGAGGAGCATGGGGGAAAGATAGCAAGTTCTGTTTTGGACAATTTGAGTTTAAGATGTTTACTTGACAACCAATTTGAGATGTCTGAAGGCACTTGGAGATGTGAGATCGGAATTAAGGATAGAGTTTGAAGCAGGATAGGTTGATTGAGAATCATGAGCACAGAGATGGTCATTAAATCCATGGGAACGAATAATATCACCAGGGACTAGAGGGAGAAGAAAAGAAGGCCCTGGAGAGAACCCTGAGGGAAACCCACAGGTTAAGAGGGCATGATCTGGAAGATGATTCACCACAGGAGACAAAGGAATGACCAAATAGGTAGGAGGAGAACCAGGAGAGAGTGATGACCCAAAAATGGAGAGAGAAGAGAATATCAAGGAAGAGAGAGTGATCAATAGTTCCAAATGTTGCATCAAGGTTAAGGACAATAAAGAATGAGAAAATGCCACTAGGTTTGGAAAATAAGACAACATTAGAAACTTTGGAAAGAATAGTTTTGGTTAGCTGATAAGATTACAGAGAAGAGAATAAGAGAAGAGAAAGTAGAGGCATCTATTGGATTTTCCATGAGTTTAGTTACTAAGGACAGAACACACACAGAATAATAGTTTGAATAATAGTTTGGGGAGAATGGAAGGATTGTATTAACATTATCTATGGGAGGTAGAACCATGGCAGAGTAGAGACAGCAACCTATTCAAACTCTCCCAACAACCCCCTCCAAACATCTTGAAAATAGCAAGTCAAATCTCTTATTTTATGGTGGTAGACCCAATAAAAGTCTTGGATAAGGCATTTTTTCCAGTCCAACACAACTTAAAGGGTCAAAAGGAGAAGTCTGTGACATTGGAGTGGAAGCCAGCACAGAGCACAGTGACAGTAGCACAGCAATGGGCATTGGAGGCAGCTGCAGTAGATTCAAAAATTCCAAGCCTAGACAGGGTGAAGGGGTCAAGCAAGTTGTTAGAAAAAGATAACAGGTGACCCTGAGCTGGCATTGGGAACAGGACCAAATTGCATTGCCCATAGACAGCTCCAGGTCACAGTTCTAAAGCAGAGAAGAGCACTAGCACTTGTAGGTGTGAGGGATCAGGGGCCCTTATTGGATAAAGACTAGAGCACAGATGAGGAGAGCAGTAGCTACACCTCTTTCCAGATGATACTACCTGGAAAGTACCAAAAACTTACAGACTACCAGAGTTAACCCTGGAAATAGAGTGAAAGGACCTGATGCTTGGGACAGTGCCCCACCTGCCCACCCCCAGTCCTGGAACAGAACCAACTTTAACATAAAGTTAAAAGTCAAGAAATAAGCTAAGAAAATGTGCAAACAACAACGATAAGAACTTGACCATAAAAATCTACTATGGTGAAAGGAAAGATCAAGATGGAAGTTTAGAAGACAACAAAATGAACATAACTGTAATCAAAACCTCAAACAAAAATGCAAATTGTGTATAAGGGAAGAACTAAAGAAAGAGTAAGAATACTAGAAGAAAATTGGGAAAAGAAAAGAAAATGATGCAAGAAAATCATGAAAAGATAATTAATAGCTGGGTAAAAGAGACATAAAAAACACTGAAGAAAATAATTCCTTAAAATTATTGGACAAGTAGAAGCTAATGACTCCATAAGACATCAAGAAACAATAAAATGAAGACAAAAGAATTAAAAAAGAAAAGAAAATGTGAAATTTATCATTAAAAAACACTAACCTGGAAAATAGATACAGAAGAAATAATTTAAAATTACTGGACTATCTAAAACCCATGGTAAAAAGAAAAAGAGTCTAGACATCATATTTCAAGAAATTATTAAGGAACACTGCACCAATATCCTAGAATTAGAGGGTAAAAGAGAATTTGAAAGAATCCATCAATCACTTCCTAACAGAGATCCCAAAATGAAATGTCCCAGGAATATTATAGCCCAATTCCAGATCTCTCAGGTCAAGGAGAACATATTGTGAAGATAGGAGAAAGCATTAGAAACCACAATCCCACAAGATCTTGTTTTCAAAAAAATCACTTGAAACAGACACATGCAGAGTTAAAATAAGGGACAGAAGCAGTATCTATAATGCTTCATGTGAGATTAAAAAAGGCAATGATAGCAATCATTATTTAAGACAAGACAAAAGCAAAAATATATCTAATTGAGATAACCAGGGAAAATATGTCTTGCTAAAAGGTACTACAGACAATTAAGTAATATCAATACAAACACATGTGCATCAAATGGCAGAGAATCTAAATTTTTAAAGAAAAGTTAAATGAGTACAGGAGGAAATAGACAGTAAAGCTATACTAGTGGGGGATCTCACCTTTCTGCTCTCAGAACTAGATAAACCCAACCATAAAATAAATCTAATGGGAGAAGAGTATACTTTCTTTCCAGCTGTACGTAGCACCTAATCCTGAAGAGTGGGTGAGTCAAAGAAGAAATTATAGAAACAATGATTTCATTAAAGAGAATAACAGTAATATGATATATTAAAATTTGTGGGATGTAGCCAAAGCAGTAGTTTGAAAAAAAAACCTTACATTTCTAAACCAATAATAGCATCAATAAAAAAGAGAAAGAGCAGATCAATAAATTGGGCATGAAATTAAAAAAAAAAACTAGAAAAAGAACAAATGAAAAATCCCCAGTTAAATACCAAATAGAAATCTTGAAAATCAAAAGAGAGATTAAGGAAAATGAAAATTTTAAAAATTAACTAATAAATAAAACTAGGAACTGGTTTTATAATGAAACCAATAAAATAGATAAACTATTGGTTAATTTATTTAAAAGAAGAAAAGAAAACCAAATTACCAGTATCAAAAAAAATCTTCATCAATGAGGATGAAACTAAAACAATTATTAGGAGTTATATTGCCCAACTATATGCCAATAAATTTGATAATCTAAGTGAAATGGATGAATATTTACAAATATATATATATATGTATATATATATATATATGAATTAGCCTGACCAACAGAAAAGATAATACAATACTTAAATAATGCTATATTAGAAAAAAGAAATTGAACAAACCATCAATGACCATATGGATACACAAATTAATTCTACCAAAAATTTGGAGAAAAAATAATTCCAATACTATATAAACTATTTGGAAAATAGATAAAGAATTCCTTCTATGACACAAATTCCTTCAAATTCCTTCTATGACACAAATATGATTTTGATAACTAAACCAGGAAGAGCAAAAACAGAGAAAGAAAACTACAGGCCAATTTCCTCAATGAACTTGATGCAAAAAGTTTAAATAAAATACTAGCAATGAGGCTAGAGCAATGTAACACAGAGATTATGCACAATGATCAGGAGAGACTTAGACCAGGTATGCAAAGCTGGTTCAATATTAGGAAAACTATGAGCACAATTAACCATGTCAATAACAAAAAGTAACGAAAATCATATGATTATTTCAATAAATGCAAAAAAATGAAAAACCGCAACACTAATTAAAAACACTAGAAAACATAGGAATCAATGGAACTTAAAATAAGTAGTATCTTTCTAAAATCTACAGCAAGCATTATCTGAGGAGCACCTAGGTTGCATAGTAGATAAAGCACTGTCTGTGGAGTCAGGAAGATTTAAGTTCAAATCTGGGCTCTGACACTTACTACCTATGTGACCCCAGGCAAGTCCCTTAACCCTATTTGCCTCAGTGTCTCCATCTGTAAAATGAGCTAGGAAAGGAAATAGCAAGCTACTCCAGTATCTTTGCCAAGAAAATCCCAAATGCTTAAGAAGGAGTTGGACTTGGCTAAAACAACTAAACAACAAGCATCATCTCTAATGGAACCTTCTCAATAAGATCAGGACTGAAACAAAAATTTCCATTAATACCACTAGTATTTAATATTGAACTAGAAATGCTATCTATATCAATAAGATAAGAAAAAGAAATTGAAGTAAAAGAGTAGGCATTGAAGAAAGAAAGCCATCACTCTTTGCAGATGATGTGATGAAATTCTTAGACAATCTTAGAGAATCAACTGAGAAAGTACTTGAAGCAATTACCAACTTAGCAAAGTTGCAAGATATAAAATAAATCCACATATATTATCAACATTTCTACATATTATGAAGTCTAGCAGGAAGAGATAGAAAGAGAAATTCCCTTTAAAATAACTGCAGATAACATAAAATACTTTGGAATCTACCTGCCAAGAAAAACCCAGGGATTATATGAATACAATTACAAAACTCTTCTTTCACACAAAACAAAGACAGATCTAAACAAGTGGACAGATCTATGCAACTAATTGCTCATGGGTAGGCCAAATCATTGGGCAGCTAGGTGGCACGGTGAATAGAACACCAGAGTCAGGAAGATCTGAGTTCAAATCTGGCCTCACATATTCACTAGCTGTGTGATCCTTGGCAAATCACTTAACCTCTGTTTACCTTAATCCCCTGGACAAGGAAGTGGCAAACCACTCCAGTACCTTTAATAAGAAAACTCCATGGACAGTATTGACGTGCCATGGTCTATGGGGTCACAAAGAATAAGACATGACTGAAAGACTGAACAACAACAACAAGGCTGAGCCAATATAATAAAAATAACAATTTTACCTAAGTTTATTTATTCAGTGCCATGCCAATCAAACTACCAAATAATTATTTAATGGAGCCAGAAAAAAATTATAACCAAATTCATTTGACAGAACAAAAGGTCAAGAAAATCAAGAGAATCAATGAAAACAATGTGAAGGTGGCAAAGTTCTTCAAACAACTGGGAGTGAAAGATGGTGGCCTCTGCCTCTCGGGCAATCAAGTGTTGCACCTTCACAGCTTCTACTGGATAGTCCCCTTTGGCAGTCTCCCCAGACAGCATGATACAATCAGCTCCATCCAAGACAGCACTGGCTACATCACTGCCTTCAGCCCGTGTTGGGCATGGCTTCTTAATCATGGTCTCAAGCATCTAAGTGGCACAAATAACAGGTTTCCCAACTCTTACACCTTCCAATCATCATCTTCTGAGCAATGAATACTTTTTCTGCAGGGATCTCAATACTTAGGTCCCCCCGAGCAACTATGATGCCATCACTGGCTTCCAGGATCTCATCAAATCCTTCGTGGTTTTCAATCTTGCATGATCTTGATGTTTTTGCCCTTCTCTCCCAGGACCTTCCTAACTGCATGGACATCATCTGCCTTTCGGATGAAAGATGCAAATACCATATCCACCCCTTGCTCTAATCCAAAGTGCAGACCTTGGATATCCTTCTGAGACAGAGCACGCAAGTCTACAGCTCCCCCGGGAAGGTTGACACCCTTCTTACTGCCCAGCATGCCGCCATTCTCCACCTCAGCCATAAGGAAATCCAGACCTCTCTCCTTCGCAAAAGAGAAACGAGCCCATCATCCACAAAGATTTTGCTACCAACGTCCACCACCTTGCAAATGTTTTTGTAGTCTAACCACAGGACATTTGCATCACATTTCTCCATATAGGCTTCGTCCAAGGTGACTTTGAGAGCGTTGCCCTTTTTTAGCTCCACTTCGGCTGTGCCACTGCCCTTGATGAGTCCAGTTCGGATCTCTGGTCCTTTGGTGTCCAAGGCTATTGCAAGAGGCCGGTAATAGATAGGATCAGAAGCATAGCTCTCTGTGGCTGCTCGAATATTTTTGATAGTCTCTGCATGGTACTCATGAGTTCCATGGGAGAAATTTAGACAAGCCACATTCATTCCAGCTTTACTCATCTCTTCTAACTTGTCCACAGATCGGGAGGCTGGGCCAAAGGTGCAGATGATACCAATGTTTGGGCAATAGTGGGCTCTGAGTCAATGTCCAAATGACACATATGTTCCAGAAAGCTGTCAGCCATGGCAGCAAACAGCTGCTGGTTCTGAAGAGTTTTGTATGTAATTTTACTGGGTGTTCTGCCCACATCCATGTTGCTAGCGCCACAGGTGTTCCTTCCCGTAGTGCTGAAATTACATTATTTCCTGCTCCAAAGAGAAGCTCTTCTGTTGCAATAATCATTTAAACAATCTAGTACTGACCAAGATGTAGAGTGCTGGATTAGTGGAATAGATTAGGTACATAATACATTATAGTAAATGATCACAGTAATCTAGTGTTTAGTATATCCAAAGATCCAAGCTTTGGGGCTAAGAAATCACTATTTGACAAAAACTGTTGGGAAAACTGGAAAGCTGGTTGGCAGAAACTGAGCGTGGACTAACATCTCATACCATATACTAGTATAACAAGATAAGGTCATAACAGGTATGTGATTTAGACATAAAGGGTGATATCATAATCAAGTTAGGAGAGTATCACCTATTTTTCCTGATTCTTTTTTTCTGTTGAGAAGTACCTTTTCATATTTTTGACCATTTATTTATTGAAGAACTCCTTCCATTTTTATATAGTTGAATCACTTCCTTATATATTCAGTGTCTGGTATCTTATCCTGCCACAATCTTCCTAAGACAATTCAAATGGAAGTGATTCAGTAAATCCATTTGATCCTGCTCTCCCTCCCCTTTAAGAGTTCATTTATGGCTTATTCAATTACTTTTTCTAGGAATAAACTATTTAAATTATATAGTTTTTGCTCTATTAATCTATGTATTTTATATTGTTATAACTATTAATTTAATTTAAATTGGCAGTTTGGGCATATAATTGAGTTATTTTTTAACAATTTCATTAATTTATTCATTTGTTTTGTCAAATCTTTTATTCATATTGGATACTAGCAATTTGGTTGTCTTTTTATAAAGATCAGATTAGCTAATGGTTTATCTTAACTTTTTCCCAAACAATTATTTTGCTTTCCCTTTAATTTTTTATTTGATTTTAAGGTCTTATAGTTTATTGTTCGGTTGGAATTTTAAAATTTCTTAGCATTCTAGCTTTAAAATTGCACACTCAATTCATTAATCTCTTCTTTATTTTTAAATTGACAAAAGCATTTAGAGATACAAAATTTTACTTCAAGATTTTTACTATAGTCCAAATTCTTTCTATCAATGTTGTCATTGCTTTAATGACATTTTCTATGATCCAAATGATTTCCTCTTTGATCCATGAATTCATTAGATTTGTTATTGTCTCCAAATAACTTTAATCCCTTCTTCAAGTGTCTTTTATTGAATATCATTTTATTACACTTTAGTCAATGAAGGATGTGTTTAATATTTCTTCCTTTTTCATTTGGACATGAGTTTTTTTATGTTTTATACGTGGTCAGTTTTTGTATAGATGTGATTAACAGTTGAAAAAGTGTGTATTACTTTTTCTTTTCATTCAGTCATCACAAAAATGTGTATTACCTTTTCTTCTCATTCAGTCATCACATACCTAAATTTTCTCGAATTCCATTCAAGTCCCTGATGTGTTCTTGTTTATCATTTGTGTAGATTCATCTAAGTCTGAAAGAATATATTTAGATCCCCAACTATTGACACTTTACACTCTATTTTTTCCTCTCTAAATCTTCATTTTGTTTAATTATGCTATGTCAGATGTGTTAATATTAATACATTTCCTATAGTGCCTTTAAGAATAAGGTACTTTCCCCATTTATCTTTTTGCTCAAAAATATCTAAAGTCACTTTTGCTACCCATGCTTTTTTGAATTCACATGCTTCATGACAGATTTTGCTCCAGCCCTTTATTTTCACTCTTTAAATCTTTCTGTTTCAAATATGCTCTTGTAAACAACATATTGTTGGATTTTGCTTTCTAGTTCATTTACTAACCTCTATTTTATGGGTGGGTTCATTTCATTAACATTTGAAGTTCTGATTGTTAATTGTATACTCTACTGTCCTCCATCCTATCTTTTTATATTTGTGTTTTTTTTTCCTTTGTCCCATACCATTTTCTTTATTGTGATGAAGAGGGTATGAGAGAGGAGTGTCCTCAAAAGAAATGATTTTATATTTATTCAAGTTGCTTATATTTCTTCTCCTTCCACTTTTACTACTCCTGTTCTCTACCCTTTGCTCCTGACTAATATCTCCCTAATTCTGCTATCCCTATTAATAGCCCTCTCTCGCTGTCCCTGACTCTTTGTATGTGTTTATGTGTGTGTGTGTGTGTGTTTACTTCCCTTTTTTCCTCTTCAGAAGAAAGCAAGGATCATATATAGCTACTTCCCTCACTTCTCAATCTTATTTGTTCCATTCCTTTCCTCCTTATTTATTCCATAGTGTATTCCTTTTCTTTACTTTTATTTTTTTCCATTAGTGTTATAAAAATATAAGAAAAATGGTTCCAGGCCTTCTTTCATTCATTTCCTCTATTGCCCTGGAGAACTTTCAAGTTCTTATCATCAAATTAGCATATGTATGTTTCATCTCATATAGTCCCTTCCCATTGCTCAAATGTAATGACCTTTCTATATTCCTCTTAAGTCTTACTCTTCTATTTCAAAGTCTTCATTCCATTCTTTTCTTTTCATCAGGGATATTTAAAAGTCCCCTATTTCATCAAAAGTCACCCTCTACCCCACTTCTCCACCATTACATTATACTCACCTGTGCCAAGTAAGTTATTCTTGGTTGTAAACTTCTTTGTCCTCAAGAATATCATATTCTCTTCTGCCTATATTCATAGCTTCTAAGTCGTGTGATACCTTGCTCTAACTCTTAGTACCTGAGAGTCCTTTTGCTTGCTTATATAATGTGTCTTTGACCTCGTAGCTCCAGTCACTTTTTCCTAGGGTGTTTATACATTACTTCTCCTTATACATTCTATGTTATAGCCAAACAGATTTGCTTCCTTGTTCCCTTTAAGTAGAATTCCATTTCCTACCACCACATTTGCCTAGGTTGTCCTCAGTCACTGGAATGATTACCCTTTTCAACTCTGCCTCTTCAGACTTATTTCTCATTAAGGCACAGTTCAAGTGTCATCTCCTTCAAAAAGACATTTCTGATTTACCCAGTTAGCACCTCCTGTTAAATCATTGTGTCATTTCTCTGTATATATTCTAAATTTACTCATGTTAAATGGAAATTTTTTTCAGGTTTTTGCCCTGACTATTGGCTGATTGGCTGATTACTTGAGATCAGCAAGGGATTCCAGATAGATCTAGCTTTTATCAATAACTTTAGTAATGAGATAAAGACAATTCGGATAGGTCCATGTCCAGCAAAAAGGGATGGACCATTGCACCTCAGCTCCTTCACAATTTCTCCATCGTAAGAAAATGAGATCACCTTTGATTTTGAGTTCCCAGGGCCTAGCATATTGTTAATAGGTGTTTGATAAATGTTTATCAATTGCTTAAAGCAATTGTGACCTCCCTGATGCTCAGTTTCCTCATCCATAAAATAGAGATAAGAATATTTGCATTCCTTTCTGGAAGAATTGTGTGGAAAATGTTTGTAACCTTTGGAGGCTCTACAAATGAAAGCCATAATTATTTAACTAGCTTTTCTCAGAGAACTACATTAACCTTTCCTTGATTTATAAAAGGCATGTTAGCAGATAGGAAAGTCCTGAGGTTCTCTGAAGGAAAGATAAAGATTAAATCACCTTAGCATTAGTAGAACAAAATAATCCTCACTTCTGATTTTTCATTGCTATAGTTAAAGATAACAGTATACATTTTAGTCTTGGTATGATATGTATGTGTGTATGTGTGTGTGTGTGCGTGTGTGTGTGTGTGTGTGTGTGTGTGTATCTGGGGCTGTGCCTAAATGAAAAGGTTTCTACCATATTTCTTGTCCAAGCACTTTAGTTTCCATGGTGCTAATTATAACAGCCCTATGCTTTTGAGGGGGTAGGGGGTGTGACATGGATGTAAAAATAGCCACCCAAATTGTATGATCTAATTTCAAAGGAGATGACAGTCCATTATTCTGGTTTTTATAAAATGGTTCATACCTTAGTGATTACAACTAATATGGCCTTCCCTTTATAACTAATAAGGACTTCCCTTTATTTAGAGTTATGTTTAAGGCCATTGTGACCAATGGGGAAATCTGTGTGTGTGTGTGTGCCCACACATGCATGTGTGCATGTGTGTGTAAACACACAGGTGTGTGTAGAAATCTAGTAGAAAGTACACACCACTACTAAATGGAATAGGAGTTAGGACAACCCTGATTAGTAACAGACAAAATTGCCTCCTGTCTATTTAAAGAAGGAAATACAGTGATTAAGATCTATTTTCCTAAGAAATATGATACACATACATTATTTCTAGTATAGTAGATGACAAGGGTTTAGATTTGCTTTTTATTTGTAAACAACCCAGACTTATGGCTTCCTCATACATTTCCAAAGTAAAGTATTTGTTAAAAGTATAAGAATTATGTTTTTCTGTTCAATTTATTTTTAAATGTTTATACTTTCAAAGATCTGTGCAGCTTTTTTTTAAAAAAAATGCATGGTTGAGAACACTTCTTAACAAAATTAAGACTGTCTCAGTACTATTTTCAGTTCCTTCAGGGTTAGGAAATCTACTGTAATGCTGTGCCCTCTCACACAGACAGCTGCCATGCAGAGAAGAGAAAATCATATGATTGGTCAAAGCTGAGTTTACCAGGCCCTGGGCCAGAGATGACACTACTTATTGGCCAGTTTAGGCAAGTGTGATAATCTTAAATTCAGAAACCTGTTTAGAGTATTGCAGTTAAGACCCTGATAACAGGTTAAATTCTTCTTACCCTGGGGCTAGGGGCTCTTAAAACTCCTCTCTTCAAGATTTTTTGCCTCATTGATCTTTCCCTCTCTGTCTCATCTCTCTTTCCACTCCTTTCTAGCTGCCTACAACCATTTTCCTAACTCCCCAGGCCTTAAAAAAATTTTCTTTGATTCTTCCATCCCTACAGATATGATATCTCAACCATCATAACCATTAAAGGACATAGGAATAAAGATGCGATCTGCATTCTCACAAAGAATTGATCAATAGAAGTATGTATAGAGTAGTTTTACACACACACACACACACACACACACACACACACACACACATACTTCTTTGTGTCTAATGGTAGCCATCTCTATGGTTGGGAGGGAAAAAAGGAAAAAAGTAAATTTGCATGATAACTTCGTTGTATATTTGGAGGGAATAGCAAGTTGTACATGGTAGATTGGCAGTTTCATGTACAGTCATCTTTTTTATTGTACCTTGTTATGGAAATGCTTGTTTTGTTATGTGAATTAAAAATAAATTTGTACTACAAAAAAGTTGTAACAAAAGGGATGCACACACGTATATGTATGTCTGTGTATATATGTACATAATGTGCATATGTATGTGTGTGTGTGTTTGTGTGTGTGTGTGTGTGTGTATATATATATATATAAAATCTTCCTTCCCTTTTACTTTCACTTCCAACCCTTTAGAATAATCTAAACTCACCATCTCATATCCTTTCTACCCATTTCCTCTTCAGTCCTTTACCATCTTACTTCTGAAGTGATGACTCTTAGGAAGCTGTTCTCTCTCTCTCAAAGGTCACTAATCATCAAAGCCAACAGACTTTTCAGTTCTCTTATTCCTTGATTTCTCTGCAGCCTTTGCTTCTGTTGCCTAATCCTTCTGCATGTTTTTTTTCGTTCATTGGCATCTATCTACTAGGCTTCCCTCACCTCCTGAAGCAAGGAATAGGCTTGTTTTTGTTTGTTTTCTTCAAATACAAGAAAATTACTTGTTTTGCCAAACTTGATAAGGCTTAAGCTTCAAGGTCCTTGCTGAACTTCCTTATGGCCTCTTTTTGTTTGGATTTGGTTTCCTGGTCTTCCAAGGGTATCAAAAGACTCACCAGCTTTTGTTCAGAGCCCTTTAGCTTATTTAGTGTCTCAAGATTGTGAATCACCACAAGTTTCTCTGATTATGGAAAGAGTTTCCATAGGCTGGAAGAGATTCTTCACCCAAAATATGCGTTGCAGTATCCTTGCTTGGCAATGATAATAACTAACATTTTTGTAATGCTCACTCTATGTCAGGCAGTGTTCTAAGTGCTTTGAAAATATTATCTCACTTAATCTTCAACACAACCCCAGGAGGTAGGTGCTGGTATTATCTCCATTTTACACACGAGAAAACTGAGGCAAATAGAGGTTAAATGACTCATCCAGAGTCACATACCTAGTAAGCATCTGAGACCACAATTTCCTCAAATTTTAATTTATCCCTTTGCATGACTGGAGTTCTTACCTTCCTAATCTTTACCTCTTGCCTCCTCCCCTTCTGCCCCGTGCCCTGCCCCTGGCTTCTTTCAAGTGCCGAGTGAAATACTACTTCTATAAGAAGCCATTCCTGATCCTCCTTAACGCTGGCGTCTTCCCTCTCTTGATTATTTCCAATATACCCTCTATTGATCTGGCTTGTTCATAATTGTTTGCATGGGTCTCCCCCATTAAACTACGATTTCCTTGAGACCAAGGACTATTTGTTTTGTTTTGTTTTGTTTGCCTCTGTATCCCCAGTGCTTACCACAATGTCTGACATAGTAGGTGTTTAATAAATTCTTGTTGACTTATTGACATCCCATAACACCAGTAAAAGGAAAGGTTCTTGGGGACAGACTATTTTTCATTTTGTCCCTGTGTGCTCAACATGTAGCACAGTGTCTTACATAAAGTAAGTACTTAATGAATGTTTGTTGGATTGGATTGGAAGCTACCAAATATTCGACAGGTATGAAATCTATCACTCTGCTCCTTACACAGGTAGCCCAGGATTCAGTCTGTTGCCAAGTCTGGACATTTCTACCTTCGCAACATCTCTACTATACATCCCTTTTTCTGCACACAAGCAGCCATCATCTTGGTGCAGGCCACCATCAGATCATGGCAAGGCTATTGTAATTGCTTTGTGGTTGGTCTCCCTATCTCAAATCTCTCTTCTCCACTCAGCTGCCAGTTGATTTTCTTAAAATATGGGGCCATGTCCTACTCAATAAAGTCTAATGCCTCCTTATTACTTCCAGGATCAAATAAAATCCTCTGTTTGACATTTAAAGCCTTTCACAACTTGATTCCTTCCTATCTTTTTAGTCTTCTTATACTTACTTCCCTCCCTGTACTCTAAGAATCAGCAACACTAGGCTTCTTGTTTCCCTTAAATCAGATACTCTATCTCCCAACTCTGTCTCTACACTGGCTGTCTCCCATGACTGAAAGTTCTCTAGCTCCTCACTTCTTCACTCTCCTCCTTCCACCTTGGCCTCTTTCAACACTGAGCTTAAATCCAACCTTCTCCAAGAGGCTTTCTCATCCCGCTTCTCCCATTGTCTCCATGATCAGAATGTGAACTCCTTGAAGGCAGGGATTGTTTTGCACTTTCTTTGTAACCCCAAAGCTTAGCACAGTGCCTTACATATGGTAAACACTTAGTAAATTCCTGTTGAGTAACATCTACCCACCCTGAGTGTCTTTCATGCCTCTTACACCAGGCTTAAATATCCTAATTATGGTTCAGACTAATAGGAAACAGATCTATAGCATTCCCGTATACTTTTTCTTCCTCTCATATTAGGGTAGGGTACACATCAACTTTAATGAGAGACATAACTAGTTGTTTGTTTGTTTCCCCACCAGGGGCAAAAACAGTTGAGTGGGGAGTGGGGGGTGGGAAGCAGTGCTTCAGAGTATAATCTGACAGGGAGCAATCACATGAGAATAAGAGATAATCTAGTCCTTATATCTTTGGGTGTTAAGACAGTTTCTTGGGGAAGGGACCCTAGTGCTTCAGACTGAGGATGATTGTGCCATATGGAGGACTAAAATGCTCAGGTATGGTAATGGCTGAATGGAGGAAGCATGCCTTTACCCCACCCCCAAGTGTCAGTGCCTAGGAACAAAGAAGTCCTATTCACCATTTGCTAAATTTTCAGCTTTGTTCTAACCTTGCCTTAGGACTCACTAACTCACTGACTGCCACTTTCTCCCATCTAGACACAGATTCTTTCCATGGTCCCCTGATCACTGTTCTACTGCTCTGTTCAATATACTTACAGAATCCCTCCAGTCAAACTGAATCACTCTATTCACACTTTAGTGCTTTCCACATACCAACTCAATCACTCTGACCATAAACACTGGCACTCTTTTCATGCTCCTTCCTTCATCACTCCTATGCTATAAACCCTACTCTTTCCTACCACTGTGCGCTCAAGGAGTCCCTTATACTTATACTATTTTCCTTTCCCTTTGCCCACTCTCTAAAATGCACACCTTCTATAAACTGTTCTTAATCTCCATAGCCATTATTTACATTGCAATTATATTAAAACATAAACCCATGGGAGATTGTTTCAATCATTTGTACTTGTAGCCTCAAACACTTGGCTCAGGGCCAGGTACATAGTAGATGCTTAATAAATGATTGTTAGCTCATTGAGTAATTCTCCTTCCCCTTTTTAAAATTTACATAGCATTTGTTTTATACCTTGTCTTATATACCCACTAGGCATTGATTATATTATATTATAGTTATATTGTGGTTATGTCACATCCCCCAGTAGGCAAAAAATTCATGAGAGCAGGCAATATGCCTTATCTAGCTTCTGTATTGGTCCCCACCACTACCACATTAGATGGCTCCAGTATACCCCTCAGTGGGTCAGAACTTGGATACTATGGGTACCCATTGCAATGAAACAAATGTGTGCTTGATTTCAGGAAAAAAAAATCACAACAACATTTTTTTATTATTTAATATTTTTGGTATTCAACATTGATTTCCACAAGATTTTGAATTACACATTTTCTCCCCATTTCTACCCTCCCCCCTCCAAGATGGCATATATTCTGATTGCCCTATTCCCCAGTCTGCCTTCCCTTCTGTCACCCCACTCTGCCCCTCTCTCTGGCCAACCCCTTTCCCCTCACTTTCTTGTATGGCAAGATAGATTTCTATTCTCTTTTGCCTGAATATATATAATTTCCCAGTTGCATGTAAAAACAACTTTTTTTGAGCATTTGTTTTTAGGACTTTGAGGTCCAAAATCTCTACCTTCTTCCCTCCCCACCCATCCTCCTTGAGAAGGCAAACAATTCAACATAGGCCACACATTTATCATTATGCAAAACATGTCCATAACAGTCACTTGTGAAAAACTAACTATAGTTCCCTCCATCCTATCCTATCCCACTTTATTTAATTTTCTCCTTTGACCCTGTTTGTTTTCAAAAGTGTTTGCTTTTCACTACCTCCTCTCCCAATCTGCCTTCCCTTCTATCATCCTCCCTCTCTTATCCTCTTCCCCCTACTTCCCCGGGGGGGGGGGGGTGAGATGCCTAATTGAAAGTGTATGTTATTCCCTCCTTAAGTTAAATCCAATGAGAACAAGATTCACTCAGTCCCTTTCACCTACTCCCTCTTCTCTTCCAATAGAACTGCTTTTTCTTGCCACTTTTATGTGAGATAATTTACCTCATTCTATCTCTCCCTTTCTCCTTCTCCCAATATATTCCTCTCTCTCACCCCATAATTTAATTTATTTTTTTAGATATCATCCCTTCATATTCAACTGATCCTGTGCCCTCTGTCTATATTTATGTATATCCCCTTCAACTACCCTAATACTGAGAAAGGTCTCATGAATTATAAATATCATCTTTCCATGTGGGAATGTAAACAAAACAGTTCAACTTTAGTAAGTCCCTTATGATTTCTCTTTCTTGTTTACCTTTTCAAGCTTCTCTTAATTCTTATATTTAAAAGTCAAATTTTCTATTCAGCTCTGGTCTTTTCATTAAGAAAGCTTGAAAGTCCTCTATTTTATTGAAAATCCATATTTTGACTTGGAGTATTATATTCAGTTTTGCTGGGTATGTGATTCTTGGTTTTAATCCTAGCTCTTTTGACCTCTTCTATATCATATTCCAAGCCCTTTGATCCCTTAATGCAGAAGCTGCTAGATCTTGTGTTATCCTGATCATGTTTCCATGACACTCAAATTTTTTCTTTCTGGCTGCTTGCAGTATTTTCTGCTTGACCTGGGAATTCTGGAATTTGGCTACAATATTTCTAGGAGTTTTCTTTTTGGGATCTTATTCAAAAGGTGATCAGTGGATTCTTTCAATTTCTATGTTACCCTCTGGTTCTAGAATATCAGGGCAGTTCTCCTTCATAATTTCTTGAAAGATGATATCTAGGCTCTTTTCTTGATCACGACTTTCAGGTAGTCCAATAATTTTAAATTATCTCTCCTGGATCTGTTCTCCAGGTCAGTTGTTTTCCCAATGAGATATTTCACATTGTCTTCCATTTTTTCACTCCTTTGGTTCTGTTTTATAATATCTTGGTTTCTCATAAAGTCACTAGCCTGATCATGTTCCCGGCCAACTACTTGAACCTTGAGCTTTTTGTCAGGGTATGACTGCTTTTAGAGTAGAGAGTACTTTGTCCCAAGCTTTAGGGGCTTTGCACCACTATTTTCAGAGCTACTTCTACACAGCAAGCTCTGCCACACCTACACTCCTCCTCACCCAAGCAAGAGAACCCTGCCTCTGCACCAACAAAGTGCTCCCTGCACTCCTGCTCTGATCTGCCACTTGATTCCTCCTACCATGTGGGTCAGGGACTCAAGAAGCAGCTAATGCTGGAGCTCTGGAAGCAGCCTCAGGAGCTTCCTGCTGCTGCAGCAGCAGTGCCACCTCTACTATCCCTGAGGCTAGGGCCAGACCACACACTTCTCTCCCCCCCAGCAGTTTTCCCACTAATGTGCTCCATTGTCTTTGGTGTTTGTGGGTTGAGAAGTCTCATAACTACCACAGCTCAGTGATTCATTGTCCTAAGGCCTGCTCCACCTCACTCCTGCTCTGGTCTGTCCTGGTGGCCCAGCACAGTGTGATAGACCCTTTCCAGCAACCATCCACACCATCTTGGGCTGAAGATTTGTTTCCCTCCGTTATTTTGTGGGTTCTGTACCTCTAGAATTTGTTCAGAGACAGTTTTATAGGTGTTTGGAGGGATTTCAGGGAATGCTTAAGCAAGTCCCTGTTTTCCAGCTGCCATCTTGACTCTGCCCCTGTGGTTGTTCAAAACTGCCCACATTTAAACCATCCAAAACCAGAAAGAGCTACCTCTAAAAAAATTATTTCTTCCAACTCCTCAGAAATATTCAAGCAGAGGAAAAAATTTTCAATCCTGACCTCTTAGATACGGTCTCACTTCATAAAATGTCTATAACATTCCTACTTAAATCCTATCTTACTGTCTGGGTCTGGTTCAAGTTCCCATGAAGCCTTGCCTTACTATTCTTGTCTTCAATAGTCTTTCTTGATTAATCAGTCAGCAAGCATTAATAAAAAGTGCCTACTCTGTATGTGCCAGGCACTGTGATATAGGCACTGGGATTATAAATAAAAAAGTGAAACAACCCTTGTTCTATCAGGCAAACAAAATATAAATAAATATAAGTTAATACAGAGCAACATAGGAGGAACACTAGAAGCTGGGGGCATCAGGAAAGGTCTTTGGGCAGAGGTGGCACTTCAGCTAAACTTTGAAGGGAGCTGAGGATCAGGTGAAGTTCAGGAGGGAGTTCACCCTAGGTATGAGGGACAACCTGTATAAGGAATCATCATCATCATCATCACCATCATCATCATCATCATTGCCAACCTCATAGTCTATATCACCTCAAAAACAATGATTCACACTGGTATAGCCCTTTAAGGGTACAAAATACTTGGTAGTGCTTTCCTCATGACAACCCTATCTGTGAACATGTTATATCTCTCCCACCCTTAAATATAAAATGTTTTCAAGGGCATCAACTGTATCATTCTTCATCTTCCTATTTACAGTGCTTGGCACAGGGCCATCTGTATACATAGTATGCTCTTAAATATTTGTTGAATTGAAGTGTTTACATGATGTTGCAGAAGCAGCTTCCTGAACCTGTTTAAAAAATAAGGATCCTTTATTTTATTGTAGTAATGATAAAGATAGGCAGCAGAACATATTAGTTAGAAAGCCATCCTCAGAATCAGGAAAACTGGGTGTCTAATCCTAGAAAAGTGATGCTGGGTGAAACAGAGGTATGTGGCCTCAGTGGCATAGCTGCTGATCCTTGGGAAATCTCTGATTAAGGACTAGGGCATCACCTTTCATGTACTGTTATAAATAATAGCTTTTCCAGGGTCCTTACACAGGAAGATAATATGATTGTGTAAAGGTTTTTATTTTAACATTAAAATATATGTTTATATATAATCACATATTACAAACACATACATATATAAAATCTAGATTATTGTCTATTTTTCTGAATGTAATTTACTTTAAAAATGTTTATCCCATTTCTGGAAAAAAATAAAAAGAAAAAAGGTTTAATCTTGGTGTTCCCAGCAACTCTCTAAAAATATTAATTGCAGAGAGTGCTGATCTGAATTGGTAGAAGAAGTTCCTCACCTGAGGCAAAGCTATGCTAATGAAATCACTGGTCCAGCAAAAACAAGACAAAACATAAAAACAATAATTTAAAAACCCAACAACTCCTTGGAAAGTTTGTCCCAAAATATATGATAAATCACGTGAAAGAGCATCACTAAGTTCTTGCTTGAATACCTTTAGTAATGGCTTGAGACTTCTCTAGCCCTCATTTTCATTATCTATGAAATGATACGATTAAAACTTTATGATCCCCCAAACCCATCCCAACTCTTAACAAGCAGTGACTCTAATAAACTCCATCTGTTAACAATATCTTGTGAATTTTCCTTTTGTACAACCTTTATACATAAAAGACCCCCCTCTTGCCTTTAGGGCCCCCTGGCCCTAAAGTTTTCTTCTCACCTGCAGCCTCCCTGAGTCACTGCCAAGTGCCTAGCATCTGGGCCCCTTAAGAAGGGAAAATGAGAAGAGGATTCCCTATGGCCCAGGGTAGACTCTTCACTGAATCCTCGCCCCCCAAAGATGTCTCTTGTCTGCAAAGAACTCAGGATAGCGTCTCAGTAGCAGCCTCATCTACCATGGTGCCTTAAGTGTGGAACATCATAAGGCTCCCTGTAAGGGCTTCAGTCTTTCAGCAAGGGCTCTATGCTTTCACCATTTGGACTCCTTTGTGGTTCAGGAAGTCACATAGGCCTTGCTCAGTAGCCAAAGGGCAGATTTTGTTCTCCAAAAGTGAAAGCTTTTTTCTCAGGCAGACACTCCCTTTAGAAGCATTCTATTCCTCTGAGACTGGCCTCAGGCAGCATCATGAAGTTAGCCTTTTGTGTTTCTGAGTTTTCTTCCTATTTGTTCTTAGCCCAGAGAGCAGGCTTAAGGACAGTAAGCTATAGACTCAATGCCATTTTCTCCTGTTTCCTTTAAGACTCATCTCAGATCCCATCTTCTGCAGAAGAATTTTCAGTCCATTCTTCCTCTTCCTTCTCCCTCACTCAAAGATGACGCTTCATTTACTCTGTATATATCTTACACGTACCTACTTGCTCATATAAATGACTACTATTGTCCCCACTGCCTTTAAGGCAGATTTGTTACCTTTTTGTCCCTCCCCCAGATCTCTTTGGTACCCATAAAGAGTTTGGGGGGTGTTTAGTGTCTGCCACTGGCTCAAGACCCCTCCAATTGCATTCGCACAATTTTAGGGGTCCAAGCACCTCCTAAAGCTTCCTTTGCTTTCATCACATATTAGCTTTTACAAAGGATTATTTACTTCAAAGGTATAGCAAGAACAAACATACAACATAGAAACATTCCTCTGTAGGTCTCCTAGATTTTGCTTCATAGTTTAACTCAATTCTTAACTTATATAAGTTCCACCAAATTCCAAGTCCAAAGTTATCCCTGGCCTTGCATCCCAGGACACTGGCTCCTTAGGGTTTCCATGCCAGGCTAACTGATGTCAGGCCTGGAATCCTGGCTCCAAGATCTCCATGGCTCAAACTCATGGGTCCAGGACTCTAATTCTTGCAACTAAAACTAAAAAAAATGACACTTGAAATAGACTAAAGTTCTAAGTCTGTGTCTCTGGACCACATGGGCCTAAGAGGAGAGGGGAAGATAGCCTTACCTACAATGTGAATGAACAAGACCTGCTTGACCCCTAGACACCACCTTAGAAAATGTTTAATAAATGCTTTCTGACTGACTACCATATCTTATTTCCCATTAAATTAATTCAAGATCCTAAAAGTTAGCTTTTTTATTGAATGATCTAATTCAAATCTACTTCTCTCATTTAATGCAAAAATGTCACTTGCCAATCAAGAAAAGATTTACTTGTCATTCTGAATGCTTTGACCTCCTTCATTTATGCAACTTAATAGGCACTTCATGTTATAGTCACATTAGGGAAAACAACAGCATGGTCTTGGCCATAAAATATAATTATTACACAATCATGTTCATCACATATGTTGATACATATGTATCAACATAGATCACAATTATGTGCATATTATATAATTATAATTGTTATATAATTATGACATACAATACAGGTGGGCTTTTGGATAATCTCATCTGTATTGCTCTTCCAACAAGGCAAAACTTATAGGGCTAAGACATCTAATACCATCAGATATTGATTAAAATTTAAATTTGGGGACAATGAGAGAAATTTGGCAATAGTCCTGTTCTGTCTTAATGGCATCCTGACAATGCCTTCACCACTACAGAGCCTCTTCCTTTCATGATTCTATAAGGATTGCATAGGCTATTTGGGCAGTGTGTATGCTATGATAATAAAAAAATGCATGATCAAAGATTGAGCAAGAAAATAAGGGAACACTCCTGCAAAAGACAAATACTATTTGATGAAATAGGTTCATTTGATCATAGATCCAGAGCTGTAAAGGGATCTCAGAGGCCATCTAGTCCAGCCCTCTCATTTTCCAGGTTAGGAAAATAAAGCCCAAGGAAGTTTAGTGCCTTGTCTAAGATCACACACAGTGTCCGAGGCAGGCCTAGGACAAAAGCCCTCTGACTTCAAATGACTAATCCTTTACTTAAAAGGTCAGAGAGTATTTTGATCTCTCTAATTTTGTTTCTTGTTTTTTATGATAGATTGTTAAAGTCACAAGTTACTTGAAAGTAGATCAATGAGACAAAATTATTCATTTTTAATTTTTTTTTATTTTTAGTTTTCAGGATTGATTTTCACAAGAGTTTAAATTACAAATTATCTCTCCATTTCTTCCCTCCCCCCCCCAACTTCAAGATGGCATATATTCTGATTGTCCCATTCCTCAGTCAACCCTCCCTTCTGTCACCCCACACCGCCCCCATCCCCTTTTCTTTACCTTCTTGTAGGGCAAGATAGATTTCTATGTCCCATTGCCTGTGTATCTTATTTCCTTGTTGCATGCAAAAACTTTTTTTGAACATCTGCTTTTAAAACTTTGAGTTCCAAATTCTCTCCCCTCTTCACAGCCTCCCTAAGAGGGCAAGCCATTCAATATAGGCCACATATGTATCATTATGCAAAACCGTTCCACAATACTCATGTTGTGAAGGACTAACTATATTTTGCTCCTTCCTATCCTATCCCCCTTTATTCAGTTTTCTCCCTTGACCCTGTCCCTTTTTAAAAGGGTTTCCTTTTGATTACCTCCTCCCCCTATCTCCCCTCCCTTCTATTGTTCCCCCTTTTTTATCTCCTTCCTTCTTCTTTCCTGTGGGGTATGATACCCAAATGAGTGTGTGTGTTATTGCCTCCTCAGTTCTAATCTGATGAGAGCAAGATTCACTCACTCCCACTCACCTGCCCCCTCTTTCCTTCCTACAGAACTGCTTTTTCTAGCCACTTTTATGTGAGATAATTTACCCCATTCTATCTCTCCCTTTCTCCCACTCTCAATATATTCCTCTCTCATCCCTTAATTTGATTTTATTTTTTTAGATATCACCCCTTCATATTCAACTCGCTCTGTGCCCTTTGTCTATGTCCATATATATATATGTATATATGTATATATATGTATATATGTATATATGTATATATGTATATGTATATATGTATATACATATAAATATGTATATACATACATATATATGTATATATGTATGTATGTATGTATGTATGTATGTATATTCCCTTCAGTTACTCTAATACTGAGGTCTCACGAACTATACACATCATCTTTCCATGTAGGAATGTAAACAAAACAGTTCAACTTTAGTAAGCCTCTTATAATTTCTCTTTCTTGTTTACCTTTTCATGCTTCTCTTGATTCTTGTGTTTGAAAGTCAAATTTTCTATTCAGCTCTGGTCTTTTCATTGAGAAAGCTTTAAAGTCCTCTGTTTTACTGAAAATCCATATTTTGCCTTGGAGCATGATACTCAGTTTTGCTGGGTAGGTGATTCTTGGTTTTAATCCTAGCTCCATTGACCTCCAGAATATCATATTCTAAGCCCTTTGATCCCTTAATGTAGAAGCTGTTAGATCTTGGATTATTCTGATTATGTTTCCTCAATACTCAAATTGTTTCTTTCTGGCTGCTTGCAGTATTTTCTCCTTGATCTGGGAGCTCTGGAATTTGGCAACAATGTTCCTAGGAGTTTTCTTTTCGGGATCTTTATCAGGAGGCGATCGATGGATTCTTTCAACTTCTATTTTGCCCTGTGGCTCTAGAATATCAGGGCAGTTCTCCTTGATAATTTCTTGAAAGATGATATATAGGCTCTTTTTTGTTCATGGCTTTCAGGTAGTCCAATAATTTTTAAATTATCTCTCCTGGATCTATTTTCAAAGTGAGTGGTTTATCCAATGAGATATTTCACATTGTCTTCCATTTTTTTTATTGCTTTGGTTCTGTTTTATAATATTTTGATTCTTCATAAAGTCATTAGCTTCCACTTGCTCCAATCTAATTTTTAAGGTAGTATTTTCTTCAGTCGTCTTTTGGGCCTCATTTTCAATTTGACTAATTCTGTCTTTCAATGCATTATTCTCCTCATTGACATTCTGGAGCTCTTTTGCCATTTGAGTTAATCTATTTTTTAAGGTGTTATTTTCTTCAGTATTTTTTTGGGTCTCCTTTAGCAAGTCATTGACTTATTTTTCATGCTTTTCTTGCATCATTCTCACTTCTCTTCCCAATTTTTCCTCTACTTCTCTAACTTGCTTTTCAAAATCCCTTTTGAGCTCTTCCATGGCCTGAGACCAGTTCATGTTTTTCTTGGAGGCTTTTGATGTAGGCTCTTTGACTTTGTTGACTTCTTCTGACTGTATGTTTTGGTCTTCTTTGTTGCCAAAGAAAGATTCCAAAGTCTGAATCTGAGTCCCTTTTTGCTGCCTGGCCATGTTTCCAGTCAACTACTTGACCCTTGAGTTTTTATCGGGGTATAACTGCTTGTAGAGTAGAGAGTACTTTGTCCCAAGCTTCAGGGGCTGCACTATGGTTTTCAGAGCTATTTCTACATATCAATCTCTGCTACACCAGAGCTCCTCCTCCCCCAAGAACCACCAACCTAGACTGGGACTCAGATCTAAGCAGGCTCAGCACTCCCATTCTGATCCTACACTTAATTCCTCCCACCAGGTGGGCTTGGGGCAGGAAGCAACTGCAGCTGTAGTTCTGTCCTCAGAGCTGTACCACCTCTTCTGCCCCCGGAGAAGTGACCGAACTGCGAATTCCCTTCACTGTGTCCCCACAGTTTTTCCCACTAACCTTCTCTGTTGTCTTTGGTGTTTATTGGTTGAGAAGTCTGGTAACTACCACACCTCACAGATTCAGGGTGCTAGAGCCTGTTCAGCCCAGCTCCTGGTTCTGGTTGCTCTGGGCGCAGCCCACGTTGGGCTCTGGTCCGCTCCTCTCCCTGCCTCATGCAATAGACCCTACCCAGAGACCATCCAGGCTGTTCTGGGGTTGCTTCCCTCTGCTATTCTGTGGGTTCTGCTGTTCTAGAATTTGTTCAGAGCCATTTTTATTGGTGTTTATAGGGTCCTGGTGGAGAGCCCTAGGCAAGTGCCATCTTGGCTCCACACCCATCAAAATTATTTATTTTAATTTAAAAGATGCCACCTTTTAAGACCTTTTTGATATGAATTTATTTAGGAAAACATATCTTGTACTTATTTAAAATTCAAATGTGTAAGGTAGAGATTTGTAATATTATAGATGACCAATCATTTTGAATGAATGAAAAAAAATTGAGTACTTACCATGTGCAAGGCACAGTACTAATTGCAGAGTATACAAATAAAAAGCAAGTTAAAATCTCTTAAGGAGCATGCATTCTAATAGGGGGAGACAACATATAGAGGGGGCCCTAGATGGAAAGTTCCCAATGTTCTGAAAGAAATGATTATTAATAACCAATTATTTGGGGAGATCCAGAGTTCCCCTCTTTCTCCTGATTTTAAAAGTTCATTCTCTTGAAGGACATTACTGATAATAAAATTGTACCAACTTTCTTTCTTGTTCAGACCCTACCCAGAGGAAGCCTTTGTGCTCAGCCCTGGTTTGGCTGGAGATGAATTCTTTGAATAAATTTCCCCAGGCTGGGGTAACTCAGAATCAACATTTATTTGAACAGGTTCAGCCCCTCATTGTGATATTCATTCTCTCATTAATTGTTAACCAATCAAAGTTGATGGCCTCCCTCAGGAACATCCCTCTTCCAGTGGGTGTATAAGCCACAAGCCCTGCCTTTGTATAAAAGAGATTGCCTTGGGTTTTTGTTTTTGCTTTTTCTGTTTGTTTGATTCATTTTGTTTTGGTTTAACACCAATTCCAACCCTCTATCCATTTTACCACTTAGCTGCCTGTGAAAATAAGCTTTAATTCACCCCAATTATTAAATCATCCTCTCTCTCTCTCTCTCTCTCTCACACTCTCTCTCTCTGCCTCTCTCTCTCTCTCTCTCTCTCTCTCTCTCTCTCTCTCTATATATATATATATATATATATATATATATATATATCAGTGTGTGTGTGTGTGTGTGTGTGTGTGTTTATGTTCTCATGCCATGGTCTACTCAGGGCTGTCCAACCTTAGGTTTTTATTGAAACAATAGGCAATATATTTTGATTTGGCATTTTAGTGAGACCTCTGCAGTAGCTTGGCTTCCTTTACAAAAGCATTTATGTAAATTTTTATTGGTCTGTATTACAATTTTTATTCTATGTAGTTTTGACAGCTATGAAAAGACATAGTAAGATGTAGTAGAAAGTATTCTAGGTTCATTGTAGTGAGGAGAAACATTTAGTTAGCAACATGATCTTAGACAAATCATTGAAATTCCTTGAGCCTCAAGGTTCTTTTCGGTCAGGTCTCATTGGTCACCTCTTTCTTCCCTTGAAATCAGAGAATGTTCGATCTGAAAGAGACCTTAAAAATCATTCATTCATGTGTCTGCTGAAGACAGAGGAAATCAGGAAAGAAATTTCTGTTGTAACACAGACCTTTGTGGTGGGAAGAATGGAGTCCATCTAGGAAAGGGAACAGCAACTAAGCATTTACCTGAGCAGATGTGTGACTTTCCATTAGGCCTTCCAGCGAAGTTGGTGCTTGTGCCCTGGACCCACTCTAGATCTCTTCTAAAAGTTCCAAAGGAAAGGAACACAAGGGACTTCTTCATACTATTTGAATAATAAAGATGTGTTTCTTTTTTCTGGCAATCAGGGTTAAGTGACTTGAAGCTAGTGAGCATCAAGTGTCTGAGGTCAAATTTGAACTCAGGGCCTGTGCTGTATCCACTGTACCACCTAGTTGTGCCTGATGGTATAAAGTTCAATTGCTGACATACCTCTCTGTTGGATAAAAGCTTTTTTGTGGGCAAGAGGCTTATTTCCCTTTTTGTATTTATATCCTCACCTCTTGTTTACTCCATTTTACATCTTAGGCCCTTAATAAATGTGGTGGATTTATTGATTGTTGTGGTGAGAACACCTTAGAATACAAGATAATTGAGAGAAATAATAAACAATAAATATTGCTGGATTGAGACAATTAAAGGAGAAATTCACTTTATTCATGTCCTTTGACCCTTTAGGATTAATAAATATTTGGGACTCCTGAAAGTTAGCTCAAACGTGTATGACTGATTGACTTCAATTTAAGTAAATTAAGTTCAGTGTACATTTATTAAGTGCCTATTATGTTCCAGACCTTTCACTAGGTTTTAGAGTTACAAAGATAAAAAATAAAATGGCCTCTGTTTCAAAGAACCTTACATTCTACTGGGGAAGTGCAGAGCAATGATGTGTATAAAGAGACATACCAATTTTATACAAGCTGTTTTTTTTTTGGTGGGGGATGGGGTTTGGGGAAATGTGCATTGTAAGCAATCAGAGATGATCTAAAGGTTCGGTGGCTCTGGTAAACTTTTGCTTTTAAAGAAGGTACCAAAGTATAGGCACAGTGATTTTGAGTCCCTACCGTTTGTGAGACTGTGTAGATGAGCTGTGATGAATTGGTCTGACCAGATCATTTGGTCTCATCCAATTCTCCTGGGTTTGTATAGGCTTCATAAGTAGCCTCTCTTCTCCTGAGGGACTTTCAAAATCCATTTCAGGGTCTAAAGAAGTCTTTTTTCCCCTTGCCATCTTAGGCTGTTAAAGAATTACAAAAAATTGAGAGGCTCATAATGTACCCTTAGAGAAACCATTAGACATGTCTGGAAGATTTGTGCTTTTAGATCTGAGCTTTATGGATTTTATTCTTCCCCTCTCACATCCTCTCAAACTCTAGGCTTTATATAAAAATTGTTTTCAGGGTACTGAAGTAAAGTTGAATGTTATTCTGCAAGGTCCTCCTTATCTCTTTTGCAAAGATTAATATTATTCTGGACACCTTCCAGAATTCTGGAATAATAGCTCTTTTTAATGATAAATTGCATATTTGTTAGTAACTCATATACTTCTGTCTTTAGTTCTTCCCAAACTAAAATATATTAAATACCATCTGCTTCTGATGATTTATTGTCTTCTCATTCCTAGTCACTTTACTATTTTCCCTGCAGTTTGCTGGACAGGAATGGGGAAGAGGTTTTTTTTTCCTTCGAGAGAATCAGAACTCTATAGTGGGAGGTAATAAACCCCATCTTATCTGAAGAACACACCTCCAATTTTTTTAAATACAATATACTAATGCTTATTGGCAAGCTGTACCCCTGCCTCTATAGTGACCTATGGGCCTTTTATTTCTGATACTCTTAAAATTAAATTTTAGATATTTGCTTTTATTACTGTGACTATTTTCCCTTCGAGACTAAAATAGGAACCAATAGAAATGCAGAGTGCATTTTGCAAAAAAAAAAATGGAGCTTAGTATTTGAAGTGATTAATGTAACTATGCACAATGAAAATCAAACCTGTGAATTTGTTACTGTGTATATAGGAATGGAAACCAGAAGCTTGACATCATTATCAACATGTTCTAACCACCTGAACTAAGTAGCCAAGAAGGCTTTTTGGTTTCCCATCTTGACGCTTCTTTTCTGATAGGAACAGATGTGGCCAATGGTTCTATTATATTTTCTCTTTGCTACTCTTCAAGGAAAACTAACTCTTGCTCCATGGTGTATCCATATTACCATGAAGATCAGCTGCCATCCTACCTATGAACCCTGGAGATTATTTTTATTAAAATATTCTCATGATAGAAGAAGCCAAGAATCTAAACTGTTCAAGGAAGTAAAGAGCTGTAAGCCTAAATAATTTGGGATTTGGGTTTAAAAATATCCTAACAGTGAGTAGTTTTGTTGGTGTGGGTGCCTGGCACACTTCACCACTCTGTTGTAGTTTCATGACCATTTGTGTAACTTGGAAGGTGGGTGATGGGAAGGGCTGAGGAAAGTAGAGATGGGTTTGAAAGACAAATGGAAAGGGATGTGATTTTGCTACATCTTTTTTTTCCATTTCCTACCCTCACTTGTATTTTTGTACATGACTTAAAAAAATCTAAGTTGGCCAATGAGTTTCTTGAACATCCATACATCTCTTTAAAAAACCTTATCTTTCTAACACAGTTCCAAACCAATTGGTATGACACTCTCTCATTGGTGGAGATGAATGCCTTTCTCTTTGTGAAGGGTGAGGCAGAGTTGGTGAGAGGTGAGAGAACTCTAGCCTTTACCAGTACTCTTTGGGCCTGATCAAGTTTCCAATGAAGTGTTGTCAAGCATTGAGTTACTTTGGGTGCTCCTATCTTCCTGCTTCAAGAAAGAAGATAGAAGAGGCCCCACTTCATGTTGTAGGAAAGGAAAAGACACTGGGAAGACATGAGATAAGCAGGTAGTCTCCATCATGTCAATGTATCTAGCTTGCTATTATAGAAAATTTGGAGAGTTTCCCTTTGGATGAAATCCTCTTTTGGTTGAGCTGAATTACCTTATTCCCAATTGGATAGCTACTTAAGACTCTATTGTCTGTTAAACATTCTCCTTTGTATATTTCTCTGATTTCTGTTCTGGTATAATTTGGATAAATGGGTTTCTCTGGTGTTATCTATATGTGTTCGTTGTAGAACTCTTATTTGGGGGGAAAGGGGTCAAACATTAGATGAAGACCTTGGGGTCTTCCTTCCCAACAGAAATGATAAAGCAATCAGAAATTATAACCCAAATCATATCCCATAGTTGAACAATATTTAAAAGAGCAGATGAATATAAGGGTCCTTGCTACACGCAGAACCTCACTACACATGTAAGGTCCACTTACGCACTCCTTTTCCTTATATCCCTAGAAGTCTTTTTGTTTCTGTCTTATTATTTAAAATATTTCACCTCTCTTGAGCTCACTGCCTTGAAGAATACTAGACCATGGGGTTCTACTCCTTCTTTCTTAGAATTATTTGAAATCTGCTTTCTTAATATCTAGGGCCTGTTTTACGATATAGATAACCTCCCCTTTTTTCTTTTTTATGAATTCTTTGATGAAATGTTCACATCTCCCAAGATTCTCTTGATTTCTATTTGAGCAATCCATTCTTTTATTAAATGGGTCCAGAAAAGTAGCTTTTCATCCCACTCACCTCTCTTTTGCCTGGTAACCTATTGCTCATTAGAAAGAAGGAAATAGAAGTTACAGAAGCCTGATAATAGCTGAGGCCCAAAATATCTTGAGCAGCATTTCAACCAAATATTTACTTAAAAACTGTATGTTTGGCTATGATGATGGAAGGTTTCCAGTTAAAACAATCCATGATTAGATGTAAATAGGCTATATGTGAATCATTAATAAAGGCTATATGCACACACAAAACCTGGTTTGACTAGATCCATTAAGAAAAAAAAGTTGCACTTAAGAGAACTAGGAATAAAAGTCTTCATGACTTTGAATAGCAGGTTTGACTGAACTCAGTTTGGAAAGAGTTCTAGTGCCATGTCGATATTATGACTAAGATTGATTGCCAGGCTGAGTCACAGCGAGTGGCTTATTACTAAGACACTCTAATTCATTAATAAATCACAGGCCATGACTTCACAGTCAAGAGGAGATTGTTTTGTTGGAAAACCCTGGGTTTTCCCCGGATTTATATAGCCCAGCTGGCTGGGGATTGAGGGATTGGAGGGAGAATGATTATATATTTTGGAACCCAGTGGCAAAACCCTCTGACTGCCACCACTGTTCACATCATTCATCTGGTGGGGGTGAGAGAAAGAATTAGGAGGCCACATATGCAAATACAGGTAGTAAATAGACTACACAGGAAGGATGTGATGAAGTCTTCTCAAATCTAATAAAAAAGATATAATATATGTTGCAAAGTGAAAACTGGTGGTAAGGTAATTAAATAGGGAAAAGGGGGGCTTTGAAAGTAGATGGTTAAATAATTATGGCTAGCACTTATATAATGCTGAAGCATTTTACAAACTATCTTGTTTGATCATCATGACAGTACTGTGAGATAAAACCTTAATTTTGAGATAAGGAAAATGGGGTTAAGAGATGCTAAGTGATTTTCCCAGAGTCACATGGCTGTTAAAGGTCAGAGGTCAGATTAGAACCCAGTTCTTCCTCTCCCCACTGAACCACCTAGTTGCCCAATTCAAAGCAAAGAGACTCCTTTCCAAGTTATATTTGGAGCCTAAAAGAATAATTTCCAAGCTGGTGCTCTCACATAGTTTGATGATGACCAAACAGGTGTTCTCAGGAGAAGGTGGGGGAGTGTGGATGATACTAGTAGCTGTTCAAAAAAGGTTTCATGAACTATGTTTAATATGAATGTATATATGGAGACTTTATCAGATTACATGCCATCTTGGGGTGGGGGGGAAGGAGGGAGGTAGAGAAAATTTGGAGCTCAAAATCTTATGGAAATGGATGTTGAAAACTAAAAATAAATAAATTAATTTAAAATAAAAAAAAGGTTTCATGAAGGAGGTGGTACCTAAGATGAGCTTTGAAGAAAGAGACTTTAAAAAGGCAAACATGAAGAGAGAGTGGATTCTGAGCTGTTTGAGTGCACAGAGGCAGGAGGCAGGACACTGATTTCAGGAACACCCAGGTATCCAGTTTATCTGACACTTGGAAGGCATAAAGCTATGTTGAAGTGAAACTGTAGAATGCCAAAAACATCAGGCTAACAAATTTTTATTTTTATCCTACAGGCAATGAGGAGCCACTGAAGATTTTCGAGTAAGGGAGAAACAAGTGGAGTCCTCTCTCTGGAGGGTCCAATTTGGCTTTGATTAAAGATGATTTACAGATGGAAGAGAGCAGAGGGCAGAGACAGAATATACAGAATATGTTGCTTATTCAGTGGAAACAAGGCAACACATAGCAAGACAATTTCATCTATTGCATTCCAAAGTTTTGGGTTGTTTTTGTTTTTAATTTCAATTTGGCATGCAAGAGAGAAAATTTTCAGGCAATGGAATCATCATAACAATAGTTGACATTTATATGTAATTCTAAAGTGCTATGTAGAATTGATAGGGAACTTAGAAGACAGCTAATCAAACATAGAAATCTTACTGTGACATTCCTGATAAGCAGCCATTCATTCTCTGCTTAAGCACTTTCAGAGTAACAGGGAACTGGCTATTACATGAGGCAGACGAATCCAGTTTTGGACAGCTCTAATTGTTAGAAAGCTCTTCTTTACTTTGAGTTGAAACGCCTACTCATTGTCCCATGCTCTGTACACCGGAGTTATGCAGAATAATTTTAATCCCTCTTGGTTATGAAAACTAGAGTATACCCTCCCCAAAGATTTTTCTGATGTTTTCCTTTTTCAACTACAGGTCTGAAGTTCCTTCAAACGTCCTCTCAATGACATGGTTTTTAGTCCTTTCATAACAATAATAATGATGCACATGAATATAGTACTTGAAATTTTACAAAGTGTGTCCTTCCTTACAATAACCCTATAAGAGGTAGTACATCTATGATTCCTTTTTTTCTCTTAGGACCCTAGAGCTGAAGGGCCCTAATTCAACCTCTTTGATTTATATTCAAAGCAACTGTGGCCTGTAGATGTTAAGGAACATGTCCAGGGTCACATACCTAGTAATTGCTAGAGTACTAAAATTGGATATTAGGTCTCCTAATGTAGACGGGAGTGATTTACAAACAAGTAGTCTGTAGCAAAGGGTTATCATATGTTTGATTTTCAATCAAAGTTTCGGGAAAGGAATATCAGAAGGCCAGGATGACATATAAAACCTTTAGTTAATAGGAAGCCTATGTGCCAACATATCAAGGAAATAAGATATATAAATATTTACCTTAACCTGAGGAGGCTATTTTCTTCATTCACTCCTTGTATGGTAGACCATGAATCATGGAAGCCATATTGATGGGACCTTGAGCCTAAGGAATCAAGGGACATAAGTACAGTAAACCAGAGAATCAACAAAGGAGGAGGCATCCTGGCCACATGTATGTTCCTTAAATCAGAACCCTGAACATATAACTGTAGTTGAGATTGTAAAGATTATTAATACTTAAGAAATATAAACATGATATTTAAATATCATATCCAACAAGATTTTGTTTTATTTTTTTTAATAATGTGACACATATCCCTCTTTCTTCAATTAGTTAATTGGTGTGTCTCTTTGACTTGCTTGGGTTGGGTTATAACCTCTTATTGCAACACTGAACTTGTTCTTAGAAGAAATGAAGATAAGTCTGAGCTTAAATTCTCATATGACTCTAGTACTTTGAAGTATAAGATCCTCTTTGTTTAAGCTTTAATGGCTGTGAGTGACTGGTGAAGCTAGTGGAGGTCACAGAGAAGATCAAGCCAAATAAGGATGAGTGAGGGAATTTATAATTTTGTGTGGTAATTAAAACCCAGTTGTTGTTTATAATACTCTAAAATAATTGATTAAACATATTCTTACCACAAATTTATATTATATAAATTCATACATATAATCTTTAACAATTTATATTTGTAACATTATAAATGTATACAATATATGTTTATATTTTATAGAAGAAATAACCTCCCAGGGTGAAAAGAATATTGTATTAGAAGTCAGCAAACTTAGATTTCATGCTTATCTTTGACACTAGTAGTATCACCTTGGACTACTCAGGTTTTTAGAACACATAGATATCCATGATCACTTCTGAGTCTAAAAATCATGTGATACAAAGATTCCATCCAACTCTGAAAATACTTCCCATTTCTATAGATGTTTAAGGTGTACAAAGTGCTTTTGCTCAAGACAATCCTATGAAGCAGTATCAGATACAGAGATGTCAAGCATGTCAGAGGATTTTTTTTAATCCTAGTCACTCATTTTATAGGTAAGAAAATTGAGAGAGGCCCAGAGAAATATGATTCTCTCAAGGTTAAACATAGAGGCAAAGCTCACTGACATCTAAGTTTTTCATATTCTTTCCAGGCCAACATCCTACTGCCTTAGAGACTATCCAGTTTATTATCATTCTCATTTCACAGATGAGATTAATTGAGGAGATTAAAGGACTTGTTCATGGTCACATGGCTTGTTAGGACTCAAATCCAAGTCTCCTGACTCTGGGTTCAAAGGACTTCATAGTATACCAATCTTCCCTCCAAAATGCCATGAATTCTACAAATAATCAGTTATCAGTTTCTTTATTTTGACATATATCCTTCTTAGTTCCTAAGAACTTAAAAAAAGCTAGCAAAATAAATTTTTCTAGGGAAAAAAAAAGAATGAATCTAATATTACTCAGCAATCTATTTTTAGACTTCAGAGTCACCTAGTGGATACAGTGCTATACCTGAAGTCAGGGGCATCTGAGTTCAAATCCAGACTGAGATCCTTAGTAGCTTTGTGACCCTGGACAAGTCACTTCATGTCTAGCTGCCTTGTTTTCCTCATCTGTAATAGAGGGATAATAATAGCACCTATGTCTCAAGGTTGTTGTGAAGATCAAATGAGATAATGCTTGTAAAGCACTTAGCAGACCTTCTAGCACTATCAAAATGATGGTTGTTTATATTATAGAATATTTTGTTTTATATATTATATTTATATCATATAAACATCTGATAACTTTATAATAATAAAACTAATTGGGCTCTGGACTCAGGTGGATTATTTCTGATAGTCTCTCCAGTTTGCCAAGGACTCCCTAAGGATTTACTTACTATCCACACTTCTTTGTGGATGTCTTATAGGAACATAAGAAGTGCTATAGCCTGCAGCATGAACTTGTCTGCTAGCTATAGCTTAGAAATCGCCTGCTTTAACTGGGAATAAACTTCAGTTTGAGATAGACTGGGTGCAAAGCAGAAGCAGGGTTTTTCCTTCCTTTTATGACTCTACAAAGCTGATGTTGCACCCTGTGGAGTGGTAACAGTAGAATGGAGCTGACTTCTTTTATTTTATTTTCAGGAAGTTTAACCCTATGCAATAGTTACATAATCTTGCGGGCTGGTCACACTCACTGGGAAACTAAACTTTCAGATAAGTATGAAGAGAAATATTAATATAGAGAAGAACCAGGCAAGAGGGGTAAAATATACCTAGAAAGAATAGAAATAATCTCTGATGAAAAGGTGAACATGATTTAATGAACAGTGAAAGTCAATGAAGCCAAAACATTCTGATACTAAAAATGCAAAAGATGAAAACCTTTGTGGTGGGGATCATTTTGGAAATGTCCCCCAGTCTGGAAGTCATGTGCCTGAGTATGTGTTGCGGGGTGCGGCAGGGAGGTCAACACTTCTTTCCTGCTTCAAATGTTTCACTACTTTGACCCTTGAGTCTTTGGGTTCCTAGGCTGAAATATTGCTGTGGGGATGCATGAATGGGAAAGAAGTAACTGAAGGAGAAGGGGTCCTAAAAAAGTGAAAATGAGACAAACTTGAGTCGATGGGATTTTGACCTGCTTGTTTTCTATTGCTTACTGACTGGTATTCAATGCAGTCATTAGTGACCCTTCCAAGTGAATGAATTGACTTGCTCTGTTCTTTTTAAGGCTACCATTGTCAATAATAGTAATAATAATAAAATTATAATTTTCCCATCTCTGATACTTGCTTCTTTTGTGGGTAATTCCATTGAGTTTCCTGGGCCCTAGTCTCTTAATCTATAAAATGTAGAGTGTGGGGGGGCAGGTTGGACTTGATTATCTCTGAGGATTATCTCTGCGGTCCCTTGCAGCTTTAGCTCTGTGATCTTATGATTGATGACTATAATTCATATTCCTACAGCACATAAGGCTTGCAAAACACTTTGGAATCTGAAACACACTATCGTGTGAAATTTTGTCCAATTCTTTATGGAAGGAGCTGTGCATATTAGCATTGAGCCAAGCCCCTTGTAATTTGGAGGGATTTTGGAAAAGCATGTGGATCTGTACACATGTATGTACTAGTGATAAGTGGAATTTGATGACTGAATCTGAATTGTCACCAAAACAAGTTAATCCTAAGGGCCTCTGCTGAGGAATTCCCTGTATTCATTTAAGAAAAACCTCAGAATTTTCATTTCACAGGATTAATAACTGTAAAGTGGTCATTGGTGAAGTGCCTGGCACATAGTAGGCACTTAGTAAATGCTTGTTGGTTGGTTGGTAAGCAATGAGGCTGGCTAAAGAAGACACAATGCACAAAAAATAAATAAATAAAACAATCTCACTGCTTTATGGTCATGTTATATAACTTTGGCAACTTGAATTTTTACTTGTGGGATTTTGAGCCAGAAGGAAGCTTAGAGGTCTTTTCATCCAACCCTTGCAGTGATTCAGCCAATGTCATACACACAGCAAACAAGTGGCGAAGCCCAGCTGTGCCTCAGGTCCTCTGACTCTAAATACCTATTTTGTTTTCCATACATGTTACAGTATATACATGGCATGTATAAGGTGTTTAAGGAGGATTAGCACCTCTGGTATTAAAGCCTGCTGAGCACCTTTCAGAGCTGCTCATTCACCTTTGGTGTCTACCCAGCACTCAACTCTCACCTGTGGTTCCAAGAAGCTATAGTATGGTCATACCCTTATAAATTATCTCAACAGACGGATTAAATCAGGTTGATTGTAACCAGCAAGCCTCAAACTCATTGGTAAGTTAGGAGGATGTCCACTGCAAGCATGTGAAGACTTCCCCTGGTGGAATGGAGAGATGAGAACAATTTGTTCCAATGACCATGAAGGAGACTGGCGCAGGCATTGTGGAGCACTTGGAGCTTGGTCAGACATCAAAGACACCAAGGTCATCCACTGTATCCTGGGCCACCACCAGTTGTCTTGACTTTTGTCTTGTCTCTAGACTTTGATGACTCTGGAAAAGAAAGTGAGGGTGACTACTTTGTATAATTCTGCCTCACTCACATCCAATTCATGTACCTGTCAAGACATCATCTCATGATGTCATTTTTTGAAAATGAATGACAAACAACAATAACAACAAAGCTTCCCCTGGCTGTATCTGCCAAGTTCTAGACACTCCAGAGCTTGTCCCTTTAAGACTACAAAAGGAGCAATAACTACAACACAGAGATGCCTTCTACCCAAGGCACCTCCCTTCCAGTTTTTGTTAGTGTCTTCCTTTAGTGACCTTGCGTCTTACCTCTTATTCCCACATCTCTCTAGGTTGCTGGATTCAGCTCTACCATTTATTTTCTTGTTTCCAACACAAGTATATGACAGCTCTGTGTTTACCCTTCAGTCTAAGATCACTTCCTCCCCAGTGTCCCTCCCAGATAAAAGCAGTAATCGCAGCTCAGATCTCCTCAAGCTACCTTTCAAGTTCTTGCTCCCTGCTGGCCCATATAAACTATAGTATCTCAAGGTATTTGGAAAGACAATGGCAACCAGGGGAAGAGACCACTGAAGTAGTTAGTATGATCTAAAACTCTTATTTGGCAAGTGCCAGTTCTACAGAGTCACTGTCAAGTATGTGAGTCACATAGTAACTCAGACTCTGAGAAGATAGAAGTGCTTCCTCCATGGCTGTCATTGAATACCTACCTTAGTGGGGTTCCAAGGCTATTACAAGAAATTCATGAAGAAGAAGGCCACCAGCACAAAACCTCTCAACGATTTCAACCATGAACAAATGGTTCAGAATAATTGGTAGTACAGAACTGGATGGCTCAGGGGCAGTTTTGTACCCAGAGAGTGATTGCCACTGGAGGTCTATTGCATTTTGCCAGAAGGAAACCCACTGACAGTAGTATTCATCATTTGGACCATGATTTGGAGTTCTTGGCTTTTCAGCAGAGAGTCACTAGAGCATTTGAATCTTAGTTCCAGGTGCTAATGGACAATGATTTATTCACTCACTCAATAAGCATATATTAAACACCTACTATGTGTCAGACAATGAGCTAGGTATTAGGGAGATAACTATAAAGAATGAAAAGATCCTTGCAAGAAGTTTATATTCTAACCAGGGTGACAAGTATAACTATAACTATAACTATAACTATAACTATATATATATATATATATATGTATGTATGTATATTTGCTACCTTTGTGCCCCTGGATACATCTCAACCTGTCTGGGTCTCAATTTCCTCAATTATAAAGTGAGAGGTTTAACCTCTATACTATACACACACACACACACACACACACACACACACACACACACACAGATACACACACACAGATACACACATATATGTACATATGTATATATATGTATGTATGTGTGGTGTGTGTACAAGTAATACAAACATGTATGCATATGCACATATGTATATATATGCATATTCAAATAAAAATAATAAATATAAGTTAGTTAAATATAAGGAAGTTGGGGGAGGCTACTAGAAGATGCAATCCTGTGAGACAAAGGTGATGTGGGAATTGTTTCTAGTCATGGAGACCGGAGTTAATGAACTGTGTGTGAGAAACAAAGAAAAGCTTAGTTTAACCTAATTGCACAGTATGGAAGTGAGAGTAATGTCCAACCAGTCTGGAAAGATAGACTGGAGCCAGGTTATGAAAAACTTTAAAGGCTACACAGAACTGTTTATGCTTTATACCAGGGGCAATAGGGAGCCAGAGGAGTTTATTGAATATGAGAGTAACATTGTCAGATATGCTCAAGGAAGATAATTTTGTCATCTGTGTGGAGGATAGAGCGGGGCATGGGAGACAGATTAGCAATAACACTGATATATTCTGACAAGCATTAAGTTGGATGTGGCCTAACAAAGATGGGGAGCAGTGCTGGCCAAGTATGAGCTCCTGAGATCTTAGATTTAGAGAGAGAGGAGAAATCAGAGGTCTTTTAGTCCATTTCAGCTTTGCAACTTACTGCTTATGTGACTCAACTTGTTTGGGCCTCACTTTACTCATGTGTAAATATGAGCGGTCCAGCATCCATCAGTTGAGAGTGGACAATTGGCAGCAATCCCAGTATAAATGGAATTGTCTCTGAGGAGTAATAAGAGACAAATGAAAGAGCCATGACCTTTATGGGCTCAGGCTTAGTTCCCTCCTGGCATTCTACTGCCAAGGGAGTAGCAGAGATTAAAACTACACCATGCATCACTATAACAGAATACTGTAGATTCCACATGATGTAAAAGAAGGAAACCAGCAATACTCAAAGTCTATCAGTGTCTACTAAACTTCTCCATGAGGATTTCAGGGGAAAACTGTCTAGTTAGAGAGCAAGTTCTATAGGCCCAAGTGAGCAGTAGATGCACAAAATTAGTGTAAGTGTGTGCTCCCGGCACATGGTATGTGCTTAACAAATGCTCGTTTCCTGTCTTCCTTCCATATATCTCCTATCAGTCTTTCAAGGAATCACTCACATTGCAAAATTGACAATGTTTAAAATTCACTTATTACCTGGGAATTTCTCTCCCCCTATAACCGTAACATGAATTGGTTTGTCATATTACCTAGCTGACACCTTGGAAGCCCAGAGTGCCTGGCCTTGAGAGGATGGGACAGAGAACATTATTGTAATGTTTTGTAACATCCTTGTACTTGCCCGTGGATTCATCTCATGGATGCAAAACACTGCAAAATATGAAATATTGAACAGAAGCTTTGATGTAATATTACCCTTTTGCTGAACTTATGTAGCACAGTGAAGACACTGTCTTTATTGAATTAAGAACTGCATTAGAAATTTGGGTCACTGGAAATAATAGCATCTTTGTTCTTTTCCTTGTTGCTGAATGTTGTCCTCAGCTCTAAGACTATACAGATTAGCAACAGCACTCATAGCCCTTCAAAACCTGGCCCCTTCCTACCCTTTCAGTCTTAATGAATGGAGTAACACCTTACTCCTTCACTTGTATTATATGATCTAGTGTTATTTGCTTCCTTGCTGTTCTTCACACAAGAAACTCCATCTCCCTATTCCAAGCATTTTCATTGCCTCTCCCCCAAGCCTAGAATTCTCCCTCTCTTCATCTACCCCTCCTAGCTTCTCTGGCTTTCTCCAAGTCTTAGGTGAAATCCTTCTTTCTACAACAAGCCTTTCCCAATCCACTTTTATGCTAGTGCTTTCTCTCTGATGATTATCACCCTTTTCTTCTGTAAGGAGCTTGTATGTTCATAGTAATTTGCATATTGTTTCTCTTTAGATCGGGAGCTCCTCTTTTTGTATCTCTGGTTACAGGCCCTATCTGCCTGAAGGTCAGATATGTTGCATTTCCCCCCTCCTCTAGGGTTCTCCAGTAATCTTAAGGGCATTGGGAGATCTGGGAGTCTAGTCTAGACTGTCTGCAAATCATTTCAGCCCCCACCAATGATGTTCACTGAAATGTAGGGATGGGTTCACCCACACCTCAATTCCATCTACCACTTACAGTCAGATTAGTTTTTTTAAAGCAATATTTACTTCAAAGTTACAATAAAACGTATTCAAACATATTCCACAACACATGGGAGACATAAACATAGTCTGACTTCCAAGTCCAAAACCTCCCTTGGACTCAAGCCCCAGTCTCCCTGGCTTCTCAGGGTTTCCTTGTTGGACTGTTTGCCTACAGCATGAAGCCTAGAATCCTGGCTTCCAATGTCACCATGGCTCTAACTCCTTGGTCTGATAAGATCAGATTACTACTACCTCTATTTAAAAGTGAGAATTACAAATGAAATAGAAAACAAACAGAAATAGAAGCAAAAAACACTCTAAACCACAGGCTTATAAGGAAAGAAGGGGAAATATTATCCCCATTTCTTGGTTCGGGTCATGGTGACTCTGGGTGAACTGCATATGATGTTCACCCTACGGACTCAACAGGAAGGAACATGTAGGAAAAAGAGCAAGACTACCCTAGTCTGACAGTTTTAAGGATGCAGCCTGTTCTTGCTATGCAAGCAAAGGAAGCTACTCTTATCCGTGTGGTTGGACGATGAAGGATATCTCCTCTATGTTTGGTAATCTGGGATTGCAAGTGTCTCCATTATCTTAGTAGAGCAGATGGCACATAATAGGTGCCTAATAATGCTTGTTGACCTTCTCACTGTAGCCTCTAGAAAACGTCATGTGATAAAGCTGCCTTCTTTGTGTATCAGGGTGAGCTATGCTCACTCTACTCTCTTCCTTTTCTTTTTCCTTTCTCTTACTCCCAACCAATTAAGATGCTCAATGATAGTGAATCATAGTTTGGGGAAGTGGAGGCAAAGGGTAATAACTTTTCCCTACCAATTACCATTCTAGAATCCCTGGGAAGCTAGAAAACTAACAAGGCACCATCAGCGGATATCAGAAATGGGACTTACATATATAGAGGGAGTTCTGGGAAGCCATTTTTGTACTGTTTTCTATCATGAACTGATTTGGAGATTCTGCCACTTAGAGGCACAGATGGTTGTCGAGAGACAATCCATCCATCTGAAGTAAGAAATTTTTTTTCTTAGAAGCACCTGGGAAAAGATATTCACAGTGCCTCTTTTGGCCTTGATCCTTAATTAGAAACTATAGCCTCTGATAGCTGTCTTTCATTTTTCTAGTGAGCTGGCATAGACGTCTTGTACATAGCCATCTATTTATAGGGCATATGCTATTAAATGGTGGAGAATGACCTGAACAAACTGACCAAACTACTGGACATTTTAAAAAAAGCCCTAAGGAACTAATACAAGGCACAGTCAGTGGAAAAGACTGGAAACATGAGTCATTCATATGCATAGACTAGGCATAAGACAACAGACTAGGCACGTGCTTGACACTGCGAAAGAAGGTCAAAATGGTTCCTGTCCATACACAGCTTACATCTTATTGAAAGTAAATATCAGAAACATAGATAAATATAAAGTAGATAGATAATAATACATATTATATATTATAACCTCAATTTTACAAATGAACTTCAGAGAAGTAAAGTGACTTCTTCAAGGTCACATATCTATTAATAGAAATAGGAGAAGGGCAAGAGGAAATATTCAAGCATGATTTCTGGTTAAAAATCATAAAAATAATTAAAGGAAAACCTAGAAATTAAAGAATGATGGATTTCAGGGTAGAAAGTACCTTAGAGACCATCTAGACCAATACCCTTCTTTATAGATGGGAAAAATTAGTTTTTTGTTGAGCAATTTGTAACTGAGTGAGAGAGGAATGGAGAGTAGAAACGATGAGACATGTAGGCAAGGGGAAGGTGCCATGAATGGACAAGATTACTGGACACAGAGGGAGAAAGGGGATGACCTACCTCCTAACCACTAGAAAATGGCAACTGTAGATCTTAAGGTCAGGAATTCCGGGGGCTAATGGTAGCAGCAGGTTGTTTCTCACTGGAGTGAGTTTATGAACTCATTCTCCTTGCTCTGTGATGAACTAGCTGTGACAAAATGCAGTTTCTAAGTGAAAAGACAGCAAAAAAGAAGAAAAAAGAAGCAGTCTTCTCTGGGAGTTCTAATCTTCATTGGATTCATTGGTTTATGACCCATTCTTTGAGTCCCAGTTCCCAAGTTCTTGAGTTTTCGTCAACCTACTGTAAGTTTGGATTGAACTACAAGTATGGACTATATTATTAACCTCTTTGACTACCCTCAGAAGGAGCAGCCATGATATACCAAAGAAACCAATTGGTTCCTGTCCTAGAATGCTTGGGTTCAGAGAAGCCTATAGATGGTTGCAGTGGTGGTATCTGTTTTTAAGGGAAATTATGGGTCTCAAACTATACAAGATGGTTTATTTTATCTAGCGTATTGCTTTTTAAAATTTATTTTATATCAAAAGTATACAATGCAATACTCATATATTGTCTACAGTGGCATATAATATACAAGAATATTATATTATTATGACTGTTCCTGTCAGTATCTTCATTGCATCCAGGTCACTTGACTAGGAATCTGGATATATAACAAGTTCAGGAAAGTATAACAATTTTGCTAATAGGATGGGACTTGGAAATGATTCTAACTGGGTAAATTTGCACTTAACCACACCACCTAAAACTTACAAGTTATCTTGGCCACCCAGAGAGAAATAGATCTTCTTCTCTCTGAGAACCATAGAGATCTTGACTCCTCTTTATCAGTTCTACTTAGAGGAATGGAGCTCCATTAACCAATAGGATGCACATGGAAGGATTTTGCTCTTGCTTAGGACCAGGTTAGTTGACAGTAATGGTACTACCTCCTGGTTAAATATAAAATGAAGCGGTTGGACCAGATGTCCTCAAAGGTCACTTTCAGTTCTAGGTCTTTATTTCTGTTGTGTATTTGTCTTTCCTACTTTCTTTACTTTTTCTGAACTCCTCCCTCACTTTCTGATGTAATGGCCTAAGGAACTCCTTTATCCCTCAGCTGCCAAAACCTTCTATCATGTCATCCACCTAGGCCAGCTTTCTTGGGTCAGCACCTCCTTTAAAAAAATACTTCTTGGTCTTCCCATCCCCCTTATCTCTTTTCCCCCATCATCCCACCTGTAATCAAACTACAATTTACCTTGCTCTGAGCCTTTTGGTGGTGCATAGGCTGAGGAGGGGACCTGACAGGGAGGACAGGTCACATGAAAAGAGAAGCTATGAATGAATGAATGGAGAAACATTTATTAAATGCTTCCTATATAACAGACACTAAATTAAGCACTAGAGACTAAATAAAAAAGCAAGGCCCTTGAGGAATTTGCATTCTAATAGGGGAATATAGCATTTTTAGGGAAGAGGAGGCAAGAGGAATGTTTGTTCTGAGACTTTCTAAAGCACATATGTGAGAAGTGTGTTGAGACTCAGACACAACAAATCCAACATCAGGCTGAACTTTTAGGGGGAAAGGAAAGTCAAAATGGGACATACCACTATAAGGCAAGTACAAAAATATGTTGAGGAGATTGCTGCCCTTAGTTCTAATCATTCTCTTGGAGATGCCTTTTGCAAAGGGTTTGTGATTACTTTACTGCATCCAACTAGAAGCTGAAAGCAAGATTCAAACACTGTTGCCATGTTTGTATCTTATGAGAAAGTATGTTGTTATTGGGGGTTTGGAGTTAAAAAAACCTCACTTAAGTTCAAAGCTGGGACCAGAAGTAAGCAAGGTAGACAGCTCCCTGAAAGGCAGCACAAAGATTAGTTTTTAATAACTTTTTTTTTTCAGTAACTGCACAAGTGGGCATAGAGTAGTAGATAGAAGCCTGGCTTTGGAGTCTGGAAGACCTGGATTTAAGTTCTGCCTTTGACATATATTGGTCATATATTTTATGACCCTGAACAAATCATACAGCCCTCTCAGTGGCCCAGTCTGCTTTCTAAGAGTGTGACAGAAGAGGAGCCAATGGATGGGAGGGAGTTTATATACTGGAAGTTCTTCATACCCATGAAATAATAGATCAGAACATTTCCTAATTGAGAAAAAAATCAAGGAAACAAGCACTCTTTTAAAAAAAATAGCAGAGAATTCTGCTCTTCACAGGAGTTAGAAAATTTTTTTGAGGTGAGTTAAGCCACATGTCTTATAGGGAGAGCCCAGAGCCTTCAGGGACAGCAATTAACACAGAAGTTGACATTTTCAAATTCAGGGGATCATCTTTCAAACCTTGCCTATGGCGTACAAAGGCCTCATCCTGGCTCTGTGCTTTGCCTTCCCCAAATGATTAGGCAAAATGAATGGAGTAGAAGCAATTGCCCCACTGCATTTTGGGACCCATAAGTATTAGAGGTCAAAGTCTAGCCAGGAGGAAAGGGCTCTGCTCCAAAAGAAGCACCTCTAATGGGCTCTGTGAGGAGAAGTATATTCTCACTGATTGAGCTTACAATTCCAACATTAATTCTTATAATCACATAATAATCTGGGAACGCTTTGATGAGCTACCTTTTTCCAAGGGTGTTTCATATTGTAGAAGAGATACCCAGAGACCCTAGAGCTTTTTACCCAACAAATAAATATCTCAGAGTGGAGTTTCAGGCACTGTGGCAGATGGGTGGGAGAGATATTTTTGGACAGAAGACCTTCCCTGCACCCCTCAGATCACACCTTCGCCTACTCGGCTTCTGTGTAAGGCCAGCTCTGGTTGCAACATTATTTCAGTCATCATCTCTTCATAATGCTAAATATTTTCATTTCTTAGTGTTGCGCTAGAGCTGTGGCAGAGTGATTTTGAAGCAAGAGTACAAAGTCCTGAGCTGGGCAGAAACAGAAAACTGTAGCTGTGCTTTCCAAGGAATTGTCACCCTAATCCACAAACCCTGTGAGCAAAGGCACAGACTCTGCTCGTGGAACCATAGACAGAGTGTGTTGCTTTTATTGCCCAAATATTTTATAGCAGCAGAGTTTCATCAAAATACATACCATTAATAGCTTTAATGGAACAACCCAGAGTAAAGTAGGTTTTGCTTACCTTTGCAAGATGGCACTGGATAGTTCTACTATAACTTTTAAATATATTCTAAAAATAAGGAACTACTTTGGAGCTGTAGATGTATTCAGCATTGATTCAAAAAATCAAAGAAAATGGGCAATCTTAATTTAAAGCCCTTGTGAACTGTCACATGTCACCCTTGCTATATCTGAGTTAAGCCGATAAGTCACTTCCTTTACTCTGTACGGGTTAAAAGCAAAGGGCTGTCAGTTTACTGTACATTAGCGTTCATTTCATGTCTTTTTTCTCTTGACTAGAAGTATTGCCTCCACCCTACTCACCATGGCAACAGAACAACTGAAGATTCTAACGGCAGACCCAGGATGGAAAAATACTTGAAAATATCCCTTGATGCTAAAATTGGTTTTGTTTTCACAGCAGCACACTGAGCAATTGAGGGAGGAGGGATATCACCATACATTTCAAATGGAATCACCAGCGGGGGAATTGAGAGGGGGGTGAGAGGGAAAGAGAGGAGAGCTGGTGACTGGGGAAGAAGGGTGATGTGTGCAAGCACTTCCTTATAAACACTGTGGTGCCCTTACTAGTGTATGAAACTGATCCAGGTTACTAAGTGCCTGATGAGGGGAAGAAAAGGAGAATGTTCCACAGGTGACCCAGTGGGGAAAGAGCCATTCTTATTAACACATCTCTCTCTACGGGAGAAAACAGTGAGACCCTATTTTACAGAAGCAACTTCCATTATAATGTAGTCCAACCCATAGCTGAGCTAGAATCCACTCTAAAGTACGCCTGACAAGTAGTTATACAGCCTGAAGACCTCCGGGGTTGCAGAACTCACTGTCTCCAGAAGAAGCACTTTCTGCTTTGGGGAAGTCCCCACCAGAATCACAGCACTGCAAAATCTTAGAGGAGAATAAGACTTTAGAGATCATCTAATCTATAATCATTTTACACATGAGGAAACTGAGGCTTAGAAAGCCAGTGACTTGCGAAAGGCCACAGAGCTGCTAAGTAGTAGAACAAGTACTTTTTACAAAGATTGACTCTAAATATACTTTTCTGTTATCATATGGACTCAAAATTTAGCCTCTAGTCAATGTAAGGAATAAATCTACATTATAATAATAGTGATTTTATTATTAATATTATTATTATTATTATTATTTTGAAAGGAATAGGGAGCCACTAGAGTTTATAGAGCAGGGCAGGGTGTCCAACCTTATTTATTGAAGCAATAGACAATATATTTAGATTTGCCATTTTAGTGAGAACTCTCCTTTAGCTCAGCTTCCTTTACTAAAGCATTTATGTAAATTTCTATGCTTGTAGGCAGGTGCTAAGTCACACTGTGGGCAGCATGCAGCCGGTGGGCTGCATTTTGGACAACCCTGGATTAGAGAATGGGTATATTCATATTTTATTATTTTCATTAGCCTTAAAGATCTGTGATTTCATTAGAGTTACCATTATGATGGATATGAAGACACAAGGGAGCTTCACCCACCTGAATCAATATTGTATCCTCACATTTTATTGATCATTTTTATGGCTGAGTAAACTTCTCTCTGTTAATATTTTATGACCCACTAGTATTTCATTGTATTGCAGTACCAAGCCTCAAGCAGTGGATTGACCTGAGTTAGTCTTGGTCTACACCAGTCACAAAGGTTACATGTAGGAGAAGAAAACAGAGTTCAGTCAACTCATGCTCCTAAAGCTTTATCCTAGCTAGAAGAATTGCTATGGAGTAAAACCCCTTGCTCTGGGAAGATTGCTCAAAGTTTTTAGTAAAAAAAACAATGAAGAATAGCTGGTTAATCTAGGAGGACATTGCTTTTTTAGGAAGAAGTTCCCAACTCTTAAACTATTTTAGGAAATGAAACAAGAAGAGTCAAGGCATCTATCTACTATATCTAGACTTGTTTACAATGTCTGAAGGTAGAGTTCCTGTTCTTAAGCACAGGCTGTTACTGATGCAAGGGCATGAATTTAAGGATTGCCTAAGGGTGATTTACTTTGGCATGGCTTTAACAACTGGGTTATATCTTCCTGGGCACCAGAGTATACAGTTTGTGGCAAAAAGGTGAAGAGAGCAGAGGTACTAAAATATGTACTTTTTTTTGTTTCAAGCGATAGGAAAAAGGACAATTTTAAAATTCAAGTACTCAAGCTAAGTTTGTTTCTACACATTTCTCTGTCTCTGAAGTCAAGACTTGATGTTTCCATACAGAGCTATTGATGTTGTGTGTTGTACTCTAAGCTGCCACTTACTCTATTGAATGTCTCAATTTTAATATCTGCTAAGTTGCCTTCTCTGATGCATTTTCATGGGACTCAGTTGAATTAAATTTTGCTTATTTTCTACAGGAGAGTCACCATTGCTATATTATTGTACTGGCCAATAAGCCAGTATACAATGCTACTATATATACAATAGTATTATATTGGTAGATAATTTATAATCCAAGCTATTTTCATCTCTTTTGTTAGTTTCTTCCATAATTGCACCCAGTCAGCCTATAGGTCAAGTCTTTCTTGGAACTCCCTGATTCTATTTGCATGATCACCTCCTCTTCCCACCCCCTGTCCCTGTATGCTATTTAGGTTGAGGTAGGAAAATTACTTTCAGATCCCATAATGCCCCTGGCAGAAAGAACTGACAATGCTAAGTGCCCTGGAAATTCACTTTGGCAAGACTTGAGGAGTCTTCAGGATCATAACTAAGAAATTTGATACCTCCGGAAAATTCACTTAAAATAGAGAAGAGTCAATTTATGGGTAAGGAAGTATACACCACCAATATCCTTGTCTTAATTAGATTCAGTTCCCAAGCCCAGCAATATGACATAGGGAGTTCTCCCTAGTTAGATGCAGCCAAACATGATGTGGTATGCCAACATGGGCCTAATGGTATCTGAACCTTTGGAGGAGGGGAAGGGAATAGGAAGTAGAGGGTTATCCCACTCCTCTGCAGAGAGCCATGAGCCACAGAAAACCACAAATGAAAGGAAGTATTCCCTCCCAAATATTAACATCCCAATTGTCCTTCAAAAGTTATAGCTCTGGAGATGGGATTCAACTGTCAACCTGTGTTCTTCATTCCAATATTGGTATAGAAAACATTATTCTCCCAAAGTTTTGGAATGATTACTTGGAATGCTACTGTGAGAGTAGTAGTAGAAGCATACACAATGACACTGTTCATTTCCTTTCTTCTAATAAGGATAATGAAAAAAAAAAGAAACATCATTTGATTGCACGGAATTTTAGTTTTCACAACTGAAAACTTTTGTTTTTGCTTTTTGCCATGCTCGATGAATATAATTTCTCTCTTTGGCAAAGTAATTGAACTTGTTGGTGGGGAAAGTGATAAATGATACCTTAAATTCAATGAGATCATTGTTTCATTTTGCATATTCTTTGTATAGCAGATGAAATGGGTTAGAAGCAGAATTAACAGCAAAGTAAGCACAATTACTGTTAGGGGATCTTACCTGACAAGTCTATGAAAGACCGGAATAGTTTAAAAAGAGATATATAATTTTCCTTGCAATTTTTTAAAAGCTGATAAGGTAGTTGATATTCTCACTGTGGAATGAAAATGGAATACAATGGAAAAATATTTGTTAAGCACTTACTTTGTGCCAGGAACTGGGCTAACCAGGAGCAAAAAAAATTGAAACTTTCCCTGCTCTCAAGGTGTTCACCTTATAATTGGGGAAAACGATGCATTTTAGGAGGATGCATTATTATGTTCAGTTCATGGCAAATTCAAACACCATAGAGCTTAGTTAAGGAAACTAGAAATGTAGGTGGCAAGGCCAAGGGGATGTTGGGGCATAACAGCAGGACAGATGACCTTCTACCAGGATAATGAATTTAAGACTGAAATAGGTCTCTGGGTATCTCCTGCAGAAGTGGGGATCTTGCAGTCAACATACCACTGGCATTGTGTATCCTGTACCTGGTGGGAACTGGGTAGTGGAGTAATACATGTTGTTTGGATGAGGGATAAGCCTATGCCTCCCCCTAGTGGCAATGAGAGTTGCTGGTCTATCTTACTGCTCAAAAATGGCAGACTAGAGTGAAGATAAGCATTAAGGCTTCCTGACATAGAGACTTAGTGCTGGTTATCGGGTCAAGAAGTTGATGCACAAGAGTGGGAGAAAGTCCAAGGAGTTAAATCATAACTTTTCATAGCCCATCTTCTAGCTCCTTTTCCAGCCTTATCTTACATTATTTACCATTATTCACTGAGACCAAATCAAACTGGACTGTTAACTGTTCCCTGAAGTCGGCATTTGAATTTAGCCACTCACTGTAGCCAAGGTGTCTCTGAATGAATTTCTATATTTATCAATAAGGATCTCACCAAATGAATGATTATGACTCAATTTCCACATCATGAAAGAAAATTAAAAAATCCTATGAACAAGACTTATGTGTCCAGGAGAATTTATTATAGGTTATTCTGTGTAGTCAGCCATGACAAGGTATTATGGTGGCTCCAAAGATGACTGTCAGTTTTCCATTTTGTGGGTGTGTGTGTGGGTGGGCAAGGACCTATCTCTCAAATCTATTAGAGATATTTTTCTTCCTTTTCAGAGGTTCAAAGATAGTGATTAATGGGAATTCATATGTTATCTGCACCCTTTGCTTTTAGATCTACCTTGGGATATTTGAGCGAAATACTTAGGAGGAATGGAGGTGGTGTTGTTTTTTTTCCTTGATTTTTTTAAGGTGAGTTAGTAAGGGGTGTGTGGAGGGTCTTATTAATGATGTAAAGTGCTATTGGACTGTTTGAATCCAGATGGAAACATTTATGATGTTATTGGGAAAAGGATAAAAATCTTATTGGCTATTTTAGAAGTTAGAGCAAAAAAAGTGGATGGCAGTGGAAATGAACATTTACAGGATACATGCTCATTGATATGGGCATGAATGTTCCAAATGTGTTCTACTTTGTAAATTATCTGGCAAGTGCCGGAAGAAATGTCTTGGTTTGATTATCTCAAGTGAGAAAATTAAAAAAAAAACTAACTAGAGGAGCTAATGTTTCTCTGTAACCTTCCCCTCCCTGGAATTCTACATGTCAAATGTTAACTAGTAGTCCATGGGGAAGGAGAAATAAACTTCCAAAAAATAAAGCTCTTAGGAAGGTGTTTCCAATTGTATACACACATATGTATATACACACATATATGTATGCATATGTACATATGTATGTATGTATCCAAATCAGAGCATTATATTGATACCCAGTAGTGACAATCCCATAAATCATGAGGATCCCTCACTATTCTCAGACTAGAATTTTTATACCTCCGGTAGCCAGAAAGTCATCCCAACAGTTAAAGCCCTAGTCCTATGAACCAATCCTGAGAATGACCTTTTTCCTGTTTAAAGAGAATCCAGCCCAATATAGAAAAAATACCACTCCTACCATATCTATAAATGTTTTCCGCTCCCACTTGTGTCAAAGGAACCGGTGGGAGAAATGTGTTCATATAAGTATTGGAGTGGGTAGGTGGGGAAAGGAGTTATTTCTTAAAATTTATTTTGCTATTGAGTTTTTTTCTTTAAATGAATGTGTTATCTTTTTGTCTGATAAAAGAGAAACATCATTAGGTACCTATGAGCTATGATTTTTGGTTCTAAGTAGATATTGAGCCAAAGCATGCTGGGAACATGGGTATAGCTTTGAGGGAATATGTCTGCCAAAAATATCCATTTCATTACCTGATTTCATTCTTTCTTTTATTTCCTCCAATGTGTCTGTATAGGAAGTCCACTCTCCACTGCCCCTATCCCACTTTCACTTGAACAGATTACCTTCACATATTACCTTCCTTTAAGATCCAGTTCAGGTGTCATGTCCCCCCTGATACTCTCAGAGGTGACTCATTTTCCTTTAATCTCTGATAAGAATTAGGGTAAGAAGAAAACTTAAAGATCAGATAGATCCTTTTACAGGTGAAAAACATTGAGGTCTGCAGAATTTAAGTCACTTGCTAAAATCTATATAGATTGTAAGTTGAGAGAGCCAGGATTGAAACTCTGGTCCTCTCATTCCAAATCTAGTCTTCTTTCCACTACTCCCCATTATCTGCCTTGAGTTAATCTCTCCTGTGTTGATTTCCTTGCTCGAACTTGGATTGAAATAATGTGTATACACATCTCATCCCTCTGCTAGATTTTAGGCTCCTGGCTGGAAGGTACTGTGTAGTTTTTCATTTTTATTTCTCCAGTGTCTAATACAAAGAAAGTGTTTAAGAAACGATCACTGAATTCAATTAAATTAATGAGTGTGGCATATAAAGCTGTATGAGTGGTAATGAAGTAGAGGTAAAGTAAAATTTTCAAAATACTTTTTTTAACCAACCAGCAAACAAATATTTATTAAGAACCTACTATGTGTCAGAGATTGTGCTAGGAACTAGAGTGGGTGTGGCAGGGGGTAGGGATTATAAATTAGGTAAACAAAATGATTCTAGCTATACAGTGAATCTTTCAGGCCTAGACTCTCTGGACTCATGCTATGCTGAAGAAACCAGAGGTCCTCTTCTCCTGATTGGTGTCTCCCTTCTTGGGCCCACCATTTTAGGAAGGACCCTAGCCCTACTTTACCTAACTCATGCCTGGACTTTCTATCTGGATAGTTATTTCTCCTTCTCAGCTTCCATTTTGTATACTTGTATGCTTTATGTGTTGTGTGTCCGATTAGGAGTATGCTCACTAAGAACAGGGACTGTCTTGCGTCTTTGTATTTCTATCCCCAGCATTTAGCAAATTGCTCAACACATAATAAATATTTAATAAATGCTTTATCTAATTATTTATCTCAATATTTTATACAGTTTGTTGGCAGACCCAGCCAATTCATTAAAATCCTGTTTTGGGCCTTGGGATTACAGTTTGTCTTTCTGTTGCCAATTCAAATAGTTGACTCTCGAGTTGACAAGATGAATGCATTGAGGATGTTGGTAGTCACTGAGTGGTATTTCCTTCAACTTTCCTAGCATTCAGCCCAGTAGATATGAATTAGATTAATTTACAATGAGATTAACGTAAATTGATTTCATTCTCTTGTTTCTTAGATACCTATGGCCTTTTTTCCTTACCGCCTCAGGGATCTCCCTCTCCTCCAATTTCATTTTCTCTCTCCTAGACTTTCCCTCTTCTCCCCCCACAGTCTTTATCTATTGATGCAATATTTATTAGAAAGTCAATATGTGAAAATCTAGGGCATTTTTTCTGACTTTTTCTACTCTTTTCTGTCCTTCCCCACCTCATATGGCCATGCTGCTACTAGAGTACTTAAAATTCAACTTGTAGAAATAATGTTTCCCCAGGTATTAAAATCAAAGCAATGATGGAAATATTAATAACAGAGATGCAACTAAAGGTATATGAATTTTCCATTAAATTACAGGCCTGAAAATGTAATGCAAATAATCGATGGAAACTGCTGAGACTTTTACTTCTTGCACACAACCAGAGAGTATTCAAATAGTTATGGTCCTCTCCCACATAAAAATGCAAAGAAGGAAAAGCATGCAATCAATACCCAAAGAACTTGTCTGGGTTTTAGGAACTTTTGATTGTCATTGTAAATTTAGATTGGATGACTGACATTGGAAATTAATAATTTAGTTAGTCCCTTTCCAATTATGAATTCTCAAAGGCTGCCTATGGAGGGCAAACTCTGGCAAATCCCAGCAAGTAGGAAAGACTTGAGCATGGACCCAGACCAGCTAAGTAAAGAGGCTGATAATTAGGTAATTGGCCATCAGCTGATGAATTTGTTTGGGAACAGAAAAGATTGTGAGTGCAGTAAAAATAATTGCCTACAAGTATTTATAAGCATTAGAATACAAATTTAGCTAGGTATACATGGTGTGCTTTTTTTTTCAACAATTTATTGATCTATTCATATAGAAGATTTTGTAGTAGCAATAAAAGTTCACATTTGTATTCCTTCCTTCTTTCATTCCTTTTTTCTTTCCATCCATCCATTCTTTCTTCCTTCCTTCCTTCTGTCCTTTGTTGCTTCCTTCTTCCCTCCCTCTTTCCTTTCTCCTTTTCTTCCCTCTATCCCTCCCCTTCCTACCTTCCCAGATTAGAAGTTTCTATAGGAGTTTTGTCTAAATATTTTATCTTCCCCATAGCTTATTGACTCCCTCTGTACATAGCAGGCACTTAATCAGTCTAATTGAATTTAACAAATATTATTTGCTGAGCATCTACTCTGTATTAAGCACAATGCTAGATATTGTGGGGGATACAAAGATAAATAAAACAGGTTATACAGCCAGTTCTACATTTTTGAGACTCTAAGGTTACTTCTCTATTCACTAGACCACACTGGACTTGAATTTAACAGAATTTAGTAGATAATTGCCTCAATATTCCAAAGCAAATGCCCTTCTTTTCTTACATGGCAAATCAGAAATTATCAATTCTTGGTATGTATAAGTACAAAATATATGACTTTGATTAACTAGTCTTCTTTGGCATATAAGCCAATGGCTGCTCCATATATCCTTACCCAAAAACAGGTGAAGGAATAATTGGTGAACACATTCTACCTTTACCACTTAGAAGTTGACAGTCGTCTCAAAAGAGTTCAGCATCCCCTACTTCACAAATTTGTGCAAATCTTTCAGGCCTTCCATGTCTCCTCCATTTCCTCCAGAGCAACCTTTTGAAGACTGATGATCTATCCTGTATACCAACATAATCCCTGGTATTTATGACTATGAAGCTGGTATAATGGAAAGAACACTGTATCTGGAGTCAGGAGACGCGTTCACCTTTAGCCACTGAACTTCTCTGGACCTCCATCTTCTCATTTTTAAAATGTGAATTTGGGTCTAGAAAATCTCTAAGATCCTTTCCAGCTCAAAATCTATGGCATGATATCCCAATCATATTATGCTAGGTGTTTTCATCCTCCTCCCCCACTGAATGTAAGTTTCTGTAGAAAAGTAAATATTGCTTTTTAACTTTATATTCCCATTGCCTACCACAGTGCCTGGCTCATTGTAGATTCTTTTTTTTTTGGTGGGGGCAAGGCAGGGCAATTGAGGTTAAGTGACTTGTCCAAGGTCACACAGCTAGTAAGTGTGTCAAGTGCCTGAGGCTGGATTTGAACTCAGGTCCTTTGGACTCCAGGTCATTGTAGGTTAAAATAGATGTTTGAATGAATAAATGTTTTTTTTTTTTACTATGTGAAGCAAAAGAGTAAGACCAACTCCATCTTGGAACAACTTTGACAATTAGAACTTATATGACAAGCATATTCCTACAAAGTAAAAAGGACAAATGTGAAGCAAAATGTTTTAGAATGTAAAATATAGATATCACACAATTTGAGAATGTAAATGTAGAAACTGCAAAATGTTATAAAATTCTTGAGATTTTTCCTCTATGTTTTCACTCTTGCTTAATCCATTCCTACTATAAATGTATAAAAATCCAAAGATGTGCCATGGAGACTTGGAGTAGTATCCAGAGTGGTTAGATTCTTTCCCCATTTTTAAACAGGTAAAACCTCTGTTTTGTGACTTTAGTTGATATAAAATTTTATGTTGAAATCTTAGTTGTGGAAAAAATACTTCATTTTCTTATACAGTCCTATCACGTCCTTCTTTAATGACTTTGTTCTTCCTCTATACTCTCTTCCTTTTCCATTCTCAGGCCTCTGTGAAGATTGCAAGCAAGATGTGGTAGAAATTTGCTTGTATTGAATTAAAAAAAATCTTACGAGTGAAGTCAAAATAACTTTGAATAGAAATAACTTCCTTTCTTGTGACTGTCTTAGCTTGATATGAAATTACCTGACTCAAAACAATAAACCTAAGGACTGAATCTTTTTGATCTAGTCTCCCTAAATCCTAGATAATTTTTCTTTCCAAAATCAATTTATCATCCAGCCATTTCACGTTGCCTGGTGACCACATCTCAGTTTTCAGAATGAATATTTATTCTTTTTTTATATTCAATACCTCAAAGTAATCAGATGACTACAAGTTCCTTGAGAGTAGGGATTGAATATTATTCCTTTCTATCTCCTCAACTGTATCAGAGAGAATGCTTTGACGCAGAGTATGTAATCAATAAATACTTGCTATCACAGAATCTCAGAGTTGGAAAGAATGTTAGTGGTCCTCCAGTGCATCTCCTACCTGAAGAAGAATCTCTTCTACAAGAAGAATGACTTCAGTCAGTCAGTCAGGAATAATTATTAGGTGCTTACTATGTAGCAAGCCCTATGCTAAATTCTAGTTACAAAGGAAGGAAAAAGCAATACATTCCCTGAAGGAGCTCACTTCCTAATGGGACAAACAATATGAAAAAAACCGTGGGAAAGGACAATAGATACAGGACAAATTGGAGATACTCAACAGAGGAGAGACTCTAGCATTAAGAGGGATTAGGAGAGCCTTCTTGCTGAAGGTAGGATTTTATCTGAGAATTAAAGGAAGCCTGAGAAGCCTGGAAGCAGACAGTATTCTGGCCTGGAGGAGAGGTAGTGAAATTCCCTAGACTAGGGAGATGGAGTGTCTTGTGGGAGGAACAATAAAGAGGACAGTGTCATTGGGTTGAAGAATAGGGGTGAGGAAAAAACTAGAAAGATAGGAACTGGTAAGATAATGAAGACCTTTAAATATCAAGAATTTCATATTTTATACTGGAAGTAATGGGAGACCCTGGAGCTAATTGAATGGGAAGAGGGGAATATGATAAGAAATACTTATTTGACCATTTCTTGTACCTTTTCTAGAGGACCTTCCTATAGTATCCTATCTGGGGGAATAGCTTTTCTGGGGTATGGCCCCAGAGTATGCTACAGATTCTTGGAGCCACAGTTTGAGGGTAGCCAACAGGCCTCAAACCCATTGGTGAGTTAGAGGAGGTGTCTACCCCAAGCAGGTGAAGATTTCCCCCTCTGGAATGGCCAGATGAGAACAACTAGTTTCAATGGCCATGAAGGTGGCTGAAGCAGGTGCTACAGAACACTTTGAGCTTGGTCAGACATAGAAGATACCAAGATCATCCACTGCATCCTGGGTCAACACCAGCGGTCTCACCTTTTGTTTTCCCATTGCACTTTGATGACTCTGGAAGAGAGAATGAGCCTGATGACTTTGTGCAATGAAGAATGAACATTTATAGTGAAGATACCCCAGTGCTTTTTAAGCAGCTCATTCCACTTTTGAATGGCACTAATTGTTTGAAAGTTTTTTTTTTCTTATCTAAAACCTCAAATCATCTTTTTTGCAACTTCTTTCCATTATTCTAAATATGGACAAACAGAACAAATTTAATCCCTCTTACATACATCATCTCATCAAATGCTTAAAGATAGCTATCATATCCTAGAGAAGTCTTCACTTCTCTAAAGATTTTCATTTTTTACAATTGGTATTCCTATGGCTTGGAGGAAATATGGCCACTCTGAATTTATCAATGTAGGTGACAAGGATGGTGGGATAGTTTATAGAAATAGATATGACTGGATGAAGGACAGGATGGCAATGAATTACATTTTAGACAGTTTGAGTCGGTGATGCTAATGGGACATCCAGTGGACAAGTCCAGCAGACAGTTGAAGATGTGGCTTTGGAAATGTAGATCTGAAAGTCAGAAACATAGAGATAATAACTGAACCCATAGGAGCAGGTCAGATCACTAAGAGAAAGAGTAGAGAGAAAGTAGAGAAGAGGATGTAGGACAAAGTCATGAGGTTATCTATGCTTAGTGTGTAGATGGATAATGAACCAGCTAAAGAGTTGGATAAAATGTAGTTACGGGGGGGGGGGGTGGAGTAAGGGGAGAGGGATGATAACAAGGGCTTTTGAGATGAAGAGAATGAGAGAAGAGGGTGAATGAACCATGATTTTGTAAGAACCAAGGTCCTGAGCTAAAGGTGACTTCTGTGGGGAGTGGAATAGGGAATCAATTAAGGAAGATTAAAAAGATTGCCGTGGGGTAATTCAGGCCTTTTTGAGATGCAATATATTAAACTTGTAGGGTACCCTATCAATTTATCTTGGTTTCTTCAGCAGCATCCAAGTAGGAGTAGAGGAGGTAGATGGTGAGAGTAATCCAAAATTAGAATATTGCCAAAGATAAGTAAGGGAGAGGTGGTTAAGTGATTTGAGATTAATGAACTGTGCAAAGCAGATTTGACTAACTTTAGGGTGCAGATTAGGAAGCTAATGATGAGGTAATGGACCAAGAGAGTACTTAGGTATGGAGGGTGTGGCGGCACGATGAAATTGAAAAATAGATTTAGGAAGAGTAAGCCAAAGGGAGAAATGGAATGACATAGCTATAGTCAGGTACAGGAGAATCAGAGTTTTCAGTCATATAATGTCAACAATTGTGTGTAATGGTGAGATAAAGAGTGTGATCATCCTTGTCAGTGGCTGAGTTGGAGTAGAGAGGTAGGGCATGGGATTTGAGGAGATTGGATTATGTGGAGGTTAAGGAGTTTTAGCAGGAATGTTGAAGTCTCCTAAAATAAGGGCAAGGAGCTGGGAAGAGAAGAATATAGTGGGCCAGGTACTGAATTCCCTGGAAAAGGAGGAAGAATGATAAGGAATCTGATAAACAGCATCTGGCATTATCTGTATAGAGTAAGAGATTTTAATAACCTGGATTTCAAAGGAGGTTGCTGAATGATGGCAGCAAAGGAAGAGCAGGTAAGTAGCAGTGGGCAACAAAGAATATGTTGACCTTTTCTCCAGTGCAACAGGGATATGAAAGAAGGTACGATCAATTTTTGGATGGATGGCCTGAGTATAGTGTTATCTGGGGAACACAGTCCTCAGTAGTACAAATGGAAGGAAGAAGCATAAGAAACAGAGGTATTCATTATGGATTTGGAATACAATAGTTCACATTGGAAGGGACTGAAAGAGTTGGAATGGAAGAGGGGAAAGGTTGCATTGAGGAGAATGAGGAAGAGAGAATGAGAGACAGTGCTAGGGAATAGCTTAGTCTGAGGAAGCTGTGTTTAAATAACTCAAGCACAGGAATGGGTGGCAGGAATTTGCTAGGCATTGAATAGAAGTGTATAACAGATAAATTGAAATGCTTATGGACCTGGAGGGTCTCAGTGGCTCTGTCCACTTGTTAGGTCAGTGGTATTCTGGGAAAGGTTGGGTTCTGGGACACTAGTCTGGCACTTGTTATCTGCTTCCCTAGCCTGGGGACAGGGCAGTGATGTTGCCAGTGAGGTAAAAACCTGAGGTAGCATGGGTTCCAATCTGTTGGGGGCCTGGACCTTATTTGACTGCTTTTCCAAGCTGAAGTGGAATGGGTGGGAATGTGGGCTACACAAAGGCCCTGTCTCTTGGTTATGGAGTGTTTAGAGTCATGGATCTCTTGCAATGGGCCAAGATCTTTATCCCACAGTGAATGTGTATATTATATGATGATGATGCTATTGGAGACAGTTATGATTGTGATTCTGATAATGAAAGTGATTCCATATAAATAAATACTGCATTTTCTTGCTATTTTTTAAACTATATGTTTTTTGTAAAAAAAAAAAAAAGTGCCATTTCTTCTACAGTGCTATTTCTTCTTCTCTTTGTATTTAAAATGTTTGGATTTTTAATGATCAATAAAGTTGACAACTTTTTAAAATAATAGACAAAATTGTAAATGTTGATGAAGTAGAAAGATCACTAGATTTGGAGTCCTGAGTTTGAATTCCATCTCTGCCATTTACTTTTGATATTACCCTACTTAAATGAGTTCACTTCTTTGAGCCTCCCATCTGTGAAATGGGAGTGTTGCAATAGGTAGTTTCTGGGGTCCCTTCTGACTTGAAATCTAAAAATTACAATTCTGTAATTATAGATACCATAGGCCTGGCCAAGTAGGGAGAGAAAAAAAGTTTGAAAAATTGGCTGAGTAAAAATAGCACTAAATACATTTGTGTGGTGTGTGTTCATATGTATGCGTATGTGTGTGTACGTGTATGATCTGCTCACCATTTATGTCTAATTAGCATGTATCATAATGATGATTATGGATATCATTAAATATTTTGTAGTTGTTCAGTTCTTTCTATTGTACCTGAATCTTTGTGACCCCATTTGAGGTGTTCTTGGCAAAGATGCAGGAATGGTTTGCCATTTCCTTCTTCAGCTCATTTTACAGATGAGGAAACTGAGGCAAACAGGTTAAGTGGCTTGCTCAGAGTCGCACAGCTAGTAAATGTCTGAAGCCAGATTTGAGCTCAGGAAGATGAGTCTTCCTGATTTCAGGCCTGACACACTATCCACTGCACCACCTAGCTGTCCCTCATTAAATATATGTAGAATTAATTTATTAGTCATATTTAACATGGCTGCAAACTATGTACCTAAGCTCATTCCTCCTAGTCAGTAACCTAGTGGTTGACTCATAACCTAAAATGATTAGAAGAAACATTGCTCCTAAGATTTTTTCACTAGCTGAAAATATCCCAGATGATAAAAGGCATTATCCTGGCTAGAAGGAAATCAGACAAGCTCCTGTGGTTGCAGTGGTAGCTGCGGGAACAAATCAATGGGAATTTTGTTGAATAAATACCAGACAAAAGAGCTGACCACACATTGCTTATTGCCATATTTCCATTTGGTTGTGAAAAATTTAGTCTGGAGCACAGTTCTATCATGGAGTTTATTGTAAACTCATATTCACACTAGAAAGAAAGTCTATTTTGTTAAACTCATGGGTGGTAGCGGATATTCATCACAAGAAAAATAAAATTATATTCAGCAATATCCATAGCAGGCTAGTTTGAGAGCTCATAGGAAAACTAAGAAGATGGCCACATGGGAATTGATATTCTTATCCTTATCATGCAAGACCTCACAGATTCACAAATCTGGTGCTTGTGTTTTTTTTTTTAAGACAGAGATTGAGGGAGAAAAGACTCATGCTAATAAGGTTGGTATGGTTGAAAATATAGAACCTTTACAAAGTATATACCATTAAATCTCTGACCCTCAGTTGTCATCAGAAACCTATACTCAGGGCAGTTTTCCATTTTTTAAATTGAAATTGAGATTTAAGGGGAAGAAAAATAAAAGACATTAAGTACTGCTTCAGATTCTTTTTGCCTGTCCTTAGAAAAATGCATGTGTTATTTCTGGTATGGTTTAGTTTTTAAAATGTCATCATCTCATGCAAGAGAAACCATGAGACTCTAAAGAATAATTTTATGGGAAATCAACAACAGCTACTAAGAATTTCCTTGGTGCAACAGTAAGAGAAACAGGTGGTGTACCTCCACTGCTCTTGCAAAAGTCCACATAAAGCCATGTGTTTTAGAGTTCACAATCATATCATCTGTCTTTTCGTTTTGGGTGATGTACAAACTTTTTTCTTGTTTATAAGAATAGAGTCAAAGAATGATAAGCACTAACTGGATCTGTAGAAATCATCAGGAATACTTTCAATTTCAGGTAAGATAATACTGAAATCAGCCATACAAATTAGAAGGTGTACAATTTTTTAATGTCAAGAGAGTGTTTCAAATCCTCACATAGTAATTTACACAAATTAGTCCAAAAAACACACATTAAAAGTGCCTACTATACACAACAAATGTATTAGGTACTAGTAATATAAAGAGGAATATGACAGTCCTCATCTTCTAGGACATAACACTTTAATAGGGAAATAAGATGTATATGCAAAAGCAAGTTAAATGCAATTAATGTTTAAGAAAGGTAAAAGAGGGCTATTAAGGTAAACCTAGTGGTTAGCACAGCGATGAGCATCCAATAGGGGCTTTGTATCATTTCTACTTCGGAGAATTAGGTGAAGGCTTCATGAAGAAGGTGGCAGTTGAGATGGACCTTAGACAAGGGGAAAATTATATATTTTCTTTAAATTATGAAAAAAGAGCTATTAAAGGAAGAAGGTATCACTGCCAATTTGGAGAATTAGGTGAAGGGTTCATGAAGAAGGTAGAAGCTGAGGTGGATCTTAAACAATGGGAAAATTATATTTTTCCTTTAAATTATGAAGAAAAGTTTACTAACACACTTCGATTTTGCTTCATTTTCACATCCCCAATTGCATCCCTCCTCCTCCCTTACTGAGTAAAATATGTACTGTAACAAAGAGAAAAAAAAGTGGGAAGGGCAAAAGAGTGGGGGGTAGGGAGCAGTTCAGCAAAGTTAACCAATACATTAGTGGAGTTTGACAGAAAATTGCACATGCAATATTCAACAGAGGGGAAAGTTTTCAGTAGACAGAAATTTGAATGAAGTCAATCCCACGGACGTACACATAGGAAAAGCCAGGAGAGGGAAGGATGAGATTGGAGAAAAACCACTAAGCTGGTTTGGTTAGATAGTAGAATGATAGGATTGAGGAAAAGGGACATTAGTGGCCATCTGAAATAACTTCTTCATGTTTTCAGATGAGGAAATTGGGGCAAAGAGATAGATAATAAATGGAAGAGCTGAGATTTAAAAACAAAACAAAAATAAACACAAACAAAAGCATATAAGGAGTTGCTGGTGTGGAACTTGCTGTACCAAAGCAAAACCATACCTGCTCTGCAGTTTAGGATCATAGGTTTAGACTTGAATAGGAGCTTAGATGGCATCTAGTGCCATCTCTTCCTTTCACAAATGAGGACACTGAAACCCAGAGAGTTGAAGTGATTGCCTGTAATCACATTGGTAGTGTCAGGTGATTTCAGGCTCTCTGACTCCAATCCAGCACTCTTACTAATGCACCATAATGTGCCCTCTTACCCCCTACAGTTTTAGAGATTTATTAGGGTAATGAAAATTTAAGTGATATGCCCAGCATTACAATGACAGTCTGTCAAAGGCAAGACTTGAACCCTAGTCTCTTTGATTCTGAGGCCAACTATCTCTGCACAACTATAATCCACCTCAAAAGATCTGGAATTTACCCAAGTTCTTCTTATACTAAATGCTGTCCTCATTATACAGGGGTGGGGAACCTGCAGCCTTGAGGCCTCATGTGGCTTTCTAGGTCCTCAAGTGGAATCAAAGGGCTGCACTTGAGGACCTAGAGGGCCACATGTATCCTGGAGGTTGTAGGTTCCCCAGGCCTGAAGACCATTATTGCATTCTTGGAGAGGAGTGTGAAATAAGGTTAAAAATACTGCTAAAAAGAATATGACATAAGGCTAAAAATGAGGCTAAAAAGGTAGGTTCCAATCAAATTGTGCAGAGCTTCACTGCCCAGCTAAGGAGTTTGTATTTTCTCCTTTAGATAGTGGAGAGCTACTGAAGGTATTGTAATATGAGAGTAATGGGATCAGATGTAGACATTAATAAGTTTCATGGATAGCCTTCTTCAGGATGAATTATATAGGCACACAATAACAACAACAACACAACAGAAGAATACAACAGATTGGAAATGACAGTAAGGAGAGTGGAAAGGAAAGGCTGCATGCCAGAGATATTGCAGACGTAGAGCATACCAGCCTAAGTGACTGACTGGATGTAGGAGCTAAGGGAGGGGAAAGAAAAAAAAATAACTTCTAGATTTTAAGCTTGGCGGCCAAGAGAATGGAGATCTGATCCAGATGAATGAGGAAATTAGGAGGAAAAAGATCATACACTTTTCATCTGTGAATATGTTGATTTTCAATGGTTCAACGTTTGGGGCAGATTAAAATTATGGGAATGAAGCTCTAAATGGAGATTGAAAAGATGGGTAAGGTTACTGATGCCAATTTGGGAGATCTCTCAAGAGATATGATCATAATATAATTGCCATTTATATAGGGGCAGTGAGGCACTACAGTGCATAGAACACAAGGCTTGAAGTCAGGAAGATCTGAGTTCAAATCTAGCCTCAGACACTCACTAGCTGTGTGACCAGATGTAAGTCACTTCAGCTATGTTTGCCTCAGTTTCCTTCTCTGTAAAATGTGGATAATAATAGGACCTGCCTTCCAACATTATTGTGATGATAAAATGAGAAATTTATCTTTCAAAAGTACTTAGCATATAGTAAGCACTATATAAAGGTTATCTTTTAATATATACATACATATATACACACAGATATATACCTACACATACACATATACATACACACAAACATACATTCTTTTTTTTAATTTAATATAGTTTTCAGCATTGATTTTCACAAGAGTTTGAATTACAAATTTTCTCCCCATTTCTACCCTCCCCCCCACTCCAAGATGGTGCATATTCTGGTTGCTCTGTTCCTCAGTCAGCCCTCCCTTCTGTCACCCCACTCCCCTCCAATCCCCTTTTCCCTTCCTTTCTTGTAGGGCAAGATAAATTTCTACGCCCCATTGCCTGTGTATCTTATTTTCTAGTTTCATGCAAAAAACTTTTTTGTTTTGTTTTTGAACATCTGTTTTTAAAACTTTGAGTTCCACATTCTCTCCCCTCTTCCCTTCCCGCACACTCTCCCTTAAGAAGTCAAGCAATTCAACATAGGCCACATGGGTATCATTATGTATAACCCTTCCACAATACTCACATTGTGAAAGACTCACTCCTTCCTAACCTGTCCCCCTTTATTGAATTTTCTCCCTTGACCCTGTCCCCTTTCCAAAGTGTTTGTTTTTGATTACCTCCTCCCCCATCTTCCCTCCCTTCTATCATCCCCCCTTTTTTATCTTCTTCCTCCTTCTTTCCTGTGGGGTAAGATATGTATGGTATTCCCTCCTCAGGTCAAATCCGATGAGAGCAAGATTCACTCGTTTCCCCTCACCTGCCTTCTCTTTTCTTCCTACAGAACTGCTTTTTCTTGCCACTTTTATGCGAGATAATTTACCCCATTCTATCTCTCCCTATCTCCTCTCAATATATTCCTCTCTCATCCCTTAATTTGATTTTATTTCTTTTAGATATCTTCCCTTCATCTTCAACTCACCCTGTGTCCGCTCTCTCCTTCTCTCCCTCTCTCTCTCTCTCTCTCTCTCTCTCTCTAAATATATATATATATATATATATATATACACACACACATACAAACATATATACATACGCAATCACACATACATATATGTATACATATATATATGTGTGTGTATGTATATATATATATATATATATACATATATATATATATATGCATATTCCCTTCAGCTACCCTAATACTGAGGTCTCATGAATCATACACATCATCTTTCCATGTAGGAATGTAAACAAAACAGTTCAACTTTAGTCCCTTGCAATTTCTTTTTCTTGTTCTTTTTCTTGATTACCTTTTCATGCTTCTCTTGATTCTTGTGTTTGAAAGTCAAATTTTCTATTCAGCTCTGGTCTTTTCACTGAGAAAGCTTGAAAGTCCTCTATTTTATTGAAAATCCATATTTTGCCTTGGAGCACGATACTCAGTTTTGCTGGGTAGGTGATTCTTGATTTTAATCCTCGCTCCATTGACCTCCGGAATATCACATTCCAAGCCCTTCGATCCCTTAATGTAGAAGCTGCTAGATCTTGGATTATTCTGATTGTGTTTCCACAATACTCAAATTGTTTCTTTCTGGCTGCTTGCAGTATTTTCTCCTTGATCTGGGAGCTCTGGAATTTGGCGACAATAGTCCTAGGAGATTTCTTTTTGGGATCTATTTGAGGAGGCGATCGATGGATTCTTTCAATTTCTATTTTGTCCTGTGGCTCTAGAATATCAGGGCAGTTCTCCTTGATAATTTCTTGAAAGGTGATATCTAGGTTCTTTTTTGATCATGGTTTTCAGGTAGTCCAATAATTTTTAAATTATCTCTCCTGGATCTATTTTCCAGATCAGTGGTTTTTCCAATTAGATATTTCACACTGTCTTCTATTTTTTCATTCTTTTGGATTTGTTTCATAATTTCTTGATTTCTCATCAAGTCACTAGCTTCCACTTTCTCCAATCTAATTTTTAAGGTAGTATTTTCTTCAGTCATCTTTTGGACCTCCTTTTCCATTTGGCTAATTCTGCCTTTCAAGGCATTCTTCTCCTCATTGGCTTTTTGGAGCTCTTTTGCCATTTGAGTTAGTCTATTTTTAAGGTGTTGTTTTCTTCAGTGTATTTTTCAGTATTTTTTTGGGTCCCCTTTAGGAAGTCATTGACTTGTTTTTCATGGTTTTCTCGCATCCTTCTCATTTCTCTTCCGAATTTTTCCTGTACTTCTCTAACTTGCTTTTCCAAATCCTTTTTGAGCTCTTCCATGGCCTGAGACCAGTTCATGTTTTTTCTTGGAGGCTTTTGTTGTAGGCTCTTTGACTTTATTGACTTCTTCTGGCTGTATGTTTTGGTCTTCTTTGTCACCAAAGAAAGAATGCAAAGTCTGAGACTGAATCTGGGTGCATTTTCGCTGCCTAGCTGTGTTCCCAGCCAACTAACTTGACCCTTGAGTTTTTCATCATGGTATGACTGCTTGTAGAGTTAAGAGAACTATGTTCCAACCTTGGGGGAATGCACCAGCTCTGCCGAACCAGCACTCCTCCTTCCCCAAAATCCCCAACCGGTACTGGACTTAGATCTTCAGCAGGCTTTGCACTCCTGCTCTGATCCGCCACTTAATTCCTCCCACCAGGTGGGCCTGGGGCCAGAAGCAACTGCAGCTGTAGTTCTGTAGCTGCCCCACCTCCGCTGCCCCCGGGGCAGTAGCCAAACCGTGAACTCCTTCCAATCCTACAGCTTTTCGCACTAGCCTTCTCTGTTTTCTTTGGTGTTTGTGGGTTGAGAAGTCTGGTAACTGCTGCAGCTCACTGATTCAGGGCGCTAGGGCACACTCCTCCTGGCTCCTGGTCTGGTTGGTCCACCCTGCCCCCACTGGGCTCGCTCCCCTTGGCTCCGCTCAGCTCCCCTCTGCTCCCAGCTCCGTGTGGGATAGACCTCATCCAGAGACCATCCAGGCTGTCCTGGGCTGGAACCCTGCTTCCCTCTGCTATTTTGTGGGTTCTGCAGTTCTAGAATTGGTTCAGAGCCATTTTTATAGGTTTTTGGAGGGACTCAGTGGGGAGCTCACACTAGTCCCTGCTTTCCAGTCACCATCTTCATAAACACACATTCTTAAAAAGCTCTGTACACCTCAAGTTGATGTCACAGAAATCCTGGGAGGCAATATGTATGTATGAGACCTCATGTATGTATTATCCTCTCCACTTGAGATGAAGACATTGAGGCTGACACAAGTGATTTGAAGAACTCAGAAAGTAAATGTTGAAAGTAGGAGTCAAACAAAGATTCCAAACAACCCAAGTGCTCCTTCAACTGCCCCACACTACAACAGGTTGTGGTTGTTAATGAGATTCCCAAAGGACAAAGTATAGGAGGAAAAAAGAAGAGGATCCATGACAGCTTTAAGGGATGCCCATATTTACTGACCAAAGGGAAAGAGAGAAACCAGTGAAGGTGAAAGAGAAGGTTTCAGAAGATACAAAGAAAATCAGGAGACTGCAGTTTGTCAGAAACCAAGTGAGAAGTGTGTATTATAAATAAGGAGGAATTCAACAGCATTCAAAGAAAAAGCGAAGTCAAAGGCAAGGAAGTCATTAAAAAGGTCACTGCATTGAGCTCATTGGTGACCATCAAGAGAGAAGTATAATTTCCTCAAGGGCAAGAACTGTCTCCTGACTCTTTTTGTATCCCTACTGGTTAGCACAGAGTCTCGCATCCAGTAGGGGCTTTATAAATGTTCATTGATTGATTGAGAAGAATGAGAATGGTAGCCAAGTAAGATATCATTGGGTAGTAGGACAGCCAGAACAGTATACATAAATTACCCTCCCTAGTAGTTTGGCAATGAATGTGAGGAGAAAGATAGGATGATGGCCTGAAAGGTAGCCAGATAAAGGGAAATATTTTTAGGGCAGGCTTGGCCCAAGAAAGTTGGTAGGCCAAAAGGAGGAGAAGGACAAATTGACAATGAAAGAAAGTTTGGGTCAATTGGTGTATCAAGAGACCAGGGGAGATCAGATAAAATGTAATCAAAGACAAAGGTCAAATGATTAGCTTTGGCAAGCAGATTCCTCATTCCCTGTAGTGAAAGAGAAAGATGGTAACAGCAGAAAGATTTTGATGCATGGAGGATGGGGACAGGAGGAAATGAATGAATGAATGGATGAATGAATGAAAAAATATTTTAAAATGTTTACTATGTGCCAGACACTATGCTAAGTATGATAGATACAAATACAAAAAACAAGACAGTCCCTACCCTCAAGGAGTTTGCTTTCTAACAGAAGACAGTAGATATAGGAGAGTGATCACCAGGGATGAGGGACAGGAGAGTTTTGGTCTACAAAGTCACAAGGATGGAGAAGAATCATAAGACAGTTTATTATTGTGTCCTTTCCAGGAATAGTAGTGCTAATTTGATTATGATTTCCAACCCAAGAAGTGGATGTGGTGGGAGAACCCACACTGCTGAATGGCATGACAATGGTTAGTTTGCATTATGTTTGGGAACACTGTCATTAATCAGGCCAGGAGACAGAGATTCAGGTTGGAGGCAGAATGTACTTTGTGGTATGGCATGAAGATAATTTTAGATAGCCTCAAAATTGTTAGTTAAGTAGGAAGGAGGGTTTACCCCTTTTTATTTATATGCCAATTTCCTCTTGTAGTAGCTTCTTTGTATGGAATATATGCATTTTTAAATGTTAAAAGCTGTTATGAACATAGTGATATGCCTAAATATAGATTTATGTTATGGTCCCCTCAGTTCAAAGATGAGCTATCAGCGTGAGTGTGTAACAACAGAGACTAATACATGACAGTAGTCCTTCCTATGTTAAACATATGTATTGATTATATTTTGGTTCATAGTTGCTTCTGATATTTTCACAGCCTGTCACTGTTTGCCTTTTTTGATTTGTTGCTTTGCAGGCTATCAAACACGTCTGCTCAAAATGAATCTACCCACCCCTAATTTGTTTTTAGTATTCAAGTGCTGCATTTCCCAAGGTTATTAGTCAATAATATGATTACTGAATGGAGAAGAGATTTTGAGGTGAGAGGAGGAGACAGTGGAGAGATATTGCCCATTCCCCTCACCTTGGATTTCAATTACGTTTCAGGTACTGTCATCTTAACAATAAACCTTTCCTTGTGACTACTAAGCAGGGACCCTTTGTGAACTTTCTATATTTCCAAAACACTTGGGAGAATTTTTTTATGACAAGAAATGTTCTGCTACTGGGAAAGCAAGGCAGACTGTTTGAGGAGCTTTCTTGATATCCCAAAGACTGAGTTATCCAACATAAAAAATGCAAATAGAATCACTCCCTTCTCTGCATGCTTAACTCTATGCAAATACCAACTGGAGAAGTGACCCAATACAACATGTGGCAGGAAAGTAAATATGCAACCAAGTTCCCTTGACATAAATTATGCCAGTCTTTCTGTTTACAGAGGAATGGCTGGTCTTTGTATTTACTGACTGCTGAAAGATGTCTGAGTTGGTGTGTTTTTTTGTTTGAACAAAAGCCACACGAGATTATTGATCTAAAATAAACATAAATATTTGTGAAGGCCTGAATGAGTGTGGGTAACCTTTCATTGCATAAAACATCAGTACCCAATACTTTGGGCTAGCATTCAATAGATGCTGAAGGAAGAAGATATTATGAAGAAATTAAATTTTAATAAATATTCTTCCATAGTAAAACATGTTTAATTGTTATGAATATTCATAGCTACCTGGGCTAGTTTTATTCCCTTTTATTCCAGTCTATAAGGGTATATTATTTTGCACTTTTGAAAGAGATTTCTGAGAATGTATGTAGAAACAATACTTTCGTACTTCAAGAATCTCTAATTTACTTGATGTGGGTAACCCCTCCACTAATGCAGATCTCAGTCTCTCTAGAACTTAAAGATGATCTAGGCAGGGTTTCTATATTCAAAGAATTATATGATTTACCTAGAGATGGACCTTTCTGAGTATAAAGAGGCTTATCCTTGAGCAACAGCTATCAAGGGTGGAGAATCTGTGGCCTTGAGGCAGCGTGTGGCCTTCTAGGTCCTTGGCTGCAGCCTTTCGACTAATTCCAAGTTTTACGGAACAAATCTTTGTATTAACGGTATTTGTTTTGTGAAGTTTGAATTTGGTCAGAGGGCCACACTTGAGGACCTAGAGGGCCACATGTGGCCCCATGGCTGCATGTTTTCCACCCCTGAGCTAGATAGTATGGTTCATCATTGGGCTATTGCCAGGACCCTCATAGCTCAGTAGGACCTCCCAGATCCACTGGCATAGCTTTCAAAAATAAATGAGGGCTATCTCCCTGTTATGATCAAGCACTGGAGTAGGACTTTAAGGGTGGAAGTATGGAAATATTATCTACATAGAAAATAAGTGTATAATTGACTAACAATTTGCACTTAATGAAGAAATGTGCATAATATGCACAGATATGCATATATAAACAGACACAGCATGTATACATTTATCCAGAGAGAAAGAGAAGGGAAAAGGAGAAGAGAGGAGAGGAGAGGGAAGAGAATGGGGAATAAGACAGGAGAGGAAGAGAGAGAAAAGAGGGGAGAAGAGAGGAGTGGAAATGGATGGATCTATGAATAGGGGAAGAGATCATGACCAAACAAGGGATATAGAGAATCACAAATGATAAACAATTTTGATCATTTAAAATTAAAATGTTTTGGCACAAACAAAACAAATGCAACTAAGATTAAAAGGAAAATAGCTACTTCTTGGCAATAAGTTTCTCTAATGCTGGCATCATTTCTAAGATTTATAAAGAGCTGATTCAAATTCATAAAAATAAGAGCCACTCTACGATAGATAAATGATCAAAGGATTAAGGATAAAGGATCAGGAAATTTTTCAAAGAAAAAAAAATCCAACCTATCAATAGCCATACGAAAAATATTCCAGATCATCAATAATTACAAAAATGTAAATCAAAGGAAATTCCAGGTTCTACCCTATATCAATTAGATTGGTCAAGTTGGAAAAATAAAAGAAAATAAAATGACAAATGTTGGGGAGACTATGGAAAAATAAGCACATGAATACACTATTGGTAGAACTATGAACTGGCCCTGCCATTCTGGAAAGCACTTTGGTACTAAGCCCAAGAAATTCTATCGATCTGTCTATCTATCTATCTATCTATCTATCTATCTATCTATCTATCCATATTCCCTTTGAACTAGGGATATCAGTACTAATTCTATATCACAAAGAGATCAGAGGAAGAGGAAAAAAAAAGACTCATATACAAAAATTATGGCAGCTCATTTTGGGAGGCAAAGACCTGGAAACCAAGAGGGTACTCATCAAGCACAGAATGACTAAACACTTCACGGTATATAAATATAATGAAATATTTATTGTAAGAAATAATAAAGGAAACAGTTTCAGAGATATTTAAGAAGACTTGTATAACATGATACAGAGTGAAGTGGGCAAAACCAGTAGAATGTATACAATAATAACATTATAAAGAGAAATGACTTTGAAAGACTTAAAAACTCATAAATTCAATGATTAACTATGATTTTGTGGGTCCAGAAGACTCATAATGAAGTAGACTACCTATCTCCTAAAAGAGAATTTATGGACTCAAGATACAAAATGAGACATACATTTTTGGATGCAGAAAATACGGGGATATATTTGTTTAATTATGCATATGTGCATATTTGTTACAAGGATTTTATTCTTAATTGGATATACTGATGGAAGAGAATATAAGTACTTGTAACTTGAAAATAAAATAAAAATAATTTAAAGGGAGAGTGGGAAAGAACATGAATAAATAAGTGAAAAGTATTAAGTATTTACTCTGTGCCATGAACTAAGCCAAAGACTACACATAAAAGCACAAAATCATACAGGCCTCATTTTCATGGAGAATCTAGTCTGGTGCCTAGAGAGGGGCATTTGACCTAGAAAGTTATAGGGGTAGTAAGTGGTACCATAGAGTAGTAGGTTATTGTGCCCCATCCTGGAACAATAGAAGAGTTTATTTTATCATGATTCATAGTTCCAGAACTGGAAGTGATGGAAAGAAAGATAAATGCATGCAGGCATTTAACCTAGAGGCCACATGGAGAAAGAAGAGGTGGTTAGAGAGAGGGAGTGAAGTGTTGCATAGATAGGACTTTATGAAATAGTGTTCTAGGACAGGCAATCACCAATCAAGAGAATAGTGTCCTGGGGAGAAAGTGTTTGGAGAAGAAGGAGGTAGGGAGGAAAAGACAGAAAGGGAGAAGGAAAAAGGAAAGAGGAGTAGGGCAAGGGGAGAAAGAGAGTTAAAGCTTTCATTATCTCCTCTTATAGCATTCAGAGTAGGTGACTGTCTCAGTTGTCCACCATCACTGACACTGCCTCAAAGTCAGAGACCAAGACCTTAGCAAAGGATCAGAGAATGTATTCAGAAGATGAGAACAGAATATATGTCACCTCAACGGGAAATGCTCTAGTCCAAGCCCCGTTAAAACAGCATAATTTTGGGGGTGCAAAAAAAGCATTCAGGAGAATAACATAATTCTGAAAATACACAACCAAGTAATAAAAAAGGATTCATGAACTTACTTGTATTTTTTGAAAACCTTAAATATTAAAAAACAAAACAAACCCCAAGTAAAAATAAAAGAAATCTAAAAAAAATCAAATACTAAATAAATAAAATGGGAAAGAAAGAAAAGACAAGAGAAGCAGCAAAATTAAGAGCTGGTTTTCATTAAAATAAAAAGGCTAAAATAATCAATAAAACATTAGCTAATCACATATTAGTAACCAACTGGTTCTTTTTTTAAAGCACTTTCTTATTGTATATTTCATAAATTAATACTATGGAAAGGGAGGAAAGGGTGGGAAAGAAAAAGAATTTTAATAGATATCTACATCCTCTGTAGTTGAGTACTGCATCAAAGCCCAAGACTTCATATTGAAATGTCTTCTACTTCACAGCAATTCCAAATGATGACCCATATTTTGATTCTTTGTACAAGACAGAAAGAAGCATTAACCTTTCAATGTTTTTAAAATGCCATAGTTTTGGTCACAGCATGGGTCAGTGTTCTTAAATTTTTCAAAGATGGTATGTAATAATATATGTGACCTATTTAAATGAGTTTTTGAGCTCACAAAATGGCAAGCAAGTGGAGAAAGGCACAATATCTTATAGAAATTTAACCAAAATAAATAATTATTCACAACAAAGAGGTGGAAACATGCAATGGTGGATAGAAGGCTAGACTTTGATGTAGGCAGATCTGGATTAAACTATACATAGAATACTTACTAGGTACGTGGCTATTGACAACTCATGTAATATCTATAGTTCTCAGTTTCCTCAGATGTAAAATGAGAACTAGATGGCCTCTAAAATACCTTCGTGATCTAAATTTATGATCCTTTGAAGAGTATTCAGAAGTTATTTTAGTCATCAACTCCTTTACTACTTGACCTCCTTGAAAAAAAGGAAATGTAACAGCTAAGGGCAACATCAATTTAGAATATAAGCTATTCTATAAAATTGTATGGAGAAGGATAAAGTATTATAGGTAATATTTTTTAAAAATTCTATTTCATTTTATTTCGGTTCTGAAATTTTGGTTCCACTGGCTTCTCTCACTGAAGAAGCAAGAAAAACAAATATGTGTATGTATGTGTTTATACTCGTATATGTATATGTGTATATATATATATATATATGTATATATATATATATATATATATATATACGTCTGACTCGTGTCTCACTGCATACTCTTAATTCTGTCACCTCTCTGTAATTGGTAGGTAGTTTTACCATGGTCCACCAGAAGCATGAATGGTCATTGTACTGATTATAATTCCTACAATTTTCAATATTGTTTTGTTTTTATACTGTTGTTTTTATAAAAATTGTTCTCCTGGTTCTCCTTATTGCATTCTCCATCAGTTTATAAAATTCTTAAAAATTGTTCATTTTGTAATATTGATGATATAGTATAAATACATACACGTATACGCATGTGTGTATATATTATATGCATCCACTAAGGACATTGTTTTTTACCTGACTACACATATTCATTACAAGAAATTTGTTTTCTCTTCCCTTTCGACTGGGGTGATAGAGAAAAAAATATTTCTGCATTTTTTTAACACACAGGTTGTGGTGGGGTGCTACAGATATGAAATAGTGCATTAACTCTCAGATAAGGTCTCTGTATTAATAAATTTTATTAGCTATTTTACTTCATTACAGAGACTTCTCATAGTGGAAATAATATGCAAATGTTAGTAACCTAAAAAGAAATCACACCAAAAAAAATTTTAAATCAGTTTTTAACCTGGAGTCCATGGCCTTGAATAGATATCAAAGGGGTCTATGATTTTGGATTGGAAAAAAAATAACTGCATCTTAATTTTCATTATCTCTAACTGAAATTTAGCCTTTTATTATGACTTGAATAAAAACACCTTTTCTTTGTCTGAGAAGAGGTCCATAGGCTTTACAAGACTTCCTGAGGACACCATGATACAAAAAGATAATGAACCTTTGGTTTAAAGAAAGAAAAGTCAATCAGTTTCTTGTGAATGTTTGATCAAAATTACAATGGACAGAGCAGTAGCTAGAGTAAGGGATATCATAGCAGATGGACAGCCTGTGTGCTCTATTGGTATACGTGTGATGTTGAGAAAATTTGACAAAAATCCCAAGAACTTTTGGTGGATCCCTGTGATTGAATATTGTGAGTTCATGGACAAAAGTTGCCTAGGATAGGCAAATATAGATGACTTGTAATCTGCATCATTGCAGTGAATACTTACATCAGTGAGATCATAGGATTTATGGAATATTTAGAGAACCGATTATGCTGCATTTTGATGGGATAAATTTATTGATTTTTTTTGTTTACAAATTAGAGTCTTGAGATTGTCTGACTAAACAAAATAGATTCTGAGACTGGAATAGTTTATAACACATTAAGAAGATTGTTATCAGAGATATTTTACAAAGTAGATGCAAACAGCATGTTAGTGAAAAGAACAGTATTCTTGTTTTAAAATTTTTTGGAAGGGGGAAGGCAGGGCAATTGGGGCTAAGTGACTTGCCCAAGGTCACAAAGTTAGTAGGTGTGTCAAGTATCTGAGGGCAGATTTGAACTCAAGTCTTCCTGACTCCAGGGCTGGTACTCTACTCACTGTGCCACCTAGCTTTCCCAAAGAGCATTATTCCTGAAGCGTAGATGTCTGTATTTAAGTCCTATGTCCATTCTTAACTTCCTTTTGACCATGGACACTTCTCAGTTTTCTCCGCCATAAAATGAGGTTATTGAACTATATGGTTTCTAAGGTCTTCTCTCTCCTCTACCAATGCGGTAAAGTCAAGGCATAACAATTCAGAATGGCCAAAACTTTAGTTTTGTAGGTAGGGGTAATGGGGTAAGAGACTATCCATTAATGGTTGGTACCTGAAAATCTATTAGGGCTTCATTCTTTTTGCTTGCATTTCAATTTCTTAAAATGCACATCATGTTACTGTCCATTATGGGAGGCAACAGTAATTAGCACAAATAACAAGAGGTAGGAAACCTAGAGTCCAGTCTGAGCACTGACACTCAATACCATAGGACATACCACTTTACCTTTCTGGCCTTATTTTTCCTCATTTGCAAAATGAAAGGCCCTTCATTGTACATGAATTTCACATTTCTTTTTTTAATTTTTGAAAAAATATTTTATTTTTCCCAGTTACATGTAAAGACAATTTTTAATATTCATTTAAAAAATGAGTTCCAAATTTTCTCTTGTCCTCCATCACCTCACCCTCCCTGTGACAATAAGCAATTCAATATGGGTTGTACGTGTTCAATCATGCATAGCATATTAGCATATTAGTCATGTTGTGAAAAGAAGACACAGACCTAAAGGAAAAAATGTGAAAAAATATACACAGGGAAAAATAGTATGCTTTGATCTGCATTCATGCTTCATCAGTTCATTCTCTGGAGATGGATAACATTTTTCATCATGAGTCCTTTGGAATTGTCTTGGATGATTGTATTGCTGAGAATAATGAAGTCATTTACAGTGTTGCTGTTACTATGTACAATGTTCGCCTGGTTCTGCTCATTTCGCTTTGCACCAATTTACATACATCTTTCCACATTTTTTTCTGAAACCATATGTCATCATTTCTCATTGCACAGTAATATTTCATTACAATCATATGCCACAATTTGTCCAGCCATTCTCCAAACGATGGGCATCCCCTCAATTACTAATTTTTGTCCCTATAAAAAGAGCTGTAATCAATACTTTTGTACAAATAATGGCACAAATAGCCCCTTGTTATCTCTTTGGGATGCAACCCTAGGAGTATTGTTGGATCAAAAGGTATGCACAGTATGATCACTCTTTGGGAATAGTTCCAAATTGCTCTCCAGAATAGTTGGATCACTTCATAACTCCATCAATAATGCATTAGTGTCCCAATTTTCCCACATCCCCTTCAACATTTTTTAGTTTCCTTTTCTGTCATATTAGCCAATCTTATAGGTGTGTGGTGATACCTCAGAGTTATTTTAAATTGTATGTCTCTAATCATTAGTGTTTTAGAGCATTTTTTTCATATGACTATAGATAACTTCGATTTCTTCATCTGAAAACTGCCTGTTCCTTTGACCACTTATCAGTGAGGAAATAATTTGTATTCTTATAAATTTGATTCAGTTGTCTATATACTTAAGAAATGAGTCCTTTATCAGAGATACTTTCTATAAAAATTGTTACCTAGCTTTTTGCTTTCCTTCTAACCTTGTGTATTAGGATCGCAGAGTTTATAATCTCAAAGAGGATCATAAACATGTCTGAAACGTTCGGAACCGCCGGATATAAGAAACTCTCAAAGTAGAAGGCAGAAGAATCAAAACATTTATTTAGGCTCCACAGTAACCAACCCATGAACCAGCAACCCCATTTTGATATATTGATCAAAAGCTTCCAGGCCCAATAAGTACGCCTTGAAAGAGTAACCAGGAGGCTACAGAGAAGCATGATTGCGTAAAGCAAAATCATGTTTCCCCCTCTATGGTAATAAGATTACCCACTGGACTGAAGTCTTTGTTCAGCTTCCTCCCGTAGGTCAGCTCTGCTACTGGCAGCTCCTGCTTCTGCTGTGTCTGTGGCTGTGGCTGTGACTGCAACTGTAACTGTCGCTGTAACTGTCGCTGTAACTGTCGCTGTAACTGTCTCTGGCTCCAACCGGAAAAGGAAAAGAGGATCTTCAAGCTGTCCTCTCCCCTCTTATAGAGTTTTTGACATCATCAAGCACCGCCTGAACGACCAGGGCCGATTGGTTCTTGACTTGGCCCCTCCCCCTAGCGTAGCCGTTAACACCTCCCCTCAGCCAGCCCCATGACTCATCACACAGGAAGTTGTCTGCTTCCTGGAATGCTCTTTGGGCTTCCTGCCCCGGAAGAGCAAGCCACAGTGTCCAGAGGCTCAATGAGGTAAGCTGAGTCATTCAAAGAAAACAAAGGCCATTCTGGCTACACTCCACCCCTTGTTATAGGATACATAATCTAATCAGCCATGTATCCTAGAACATACATTGTGATCCAATTACAAAGGAAACTAAAACATATCATTTGGTGACATTCCTAAATATTGGTTTACGATTCAAATGTGATCCACCCCTAGGTCCCAGCAAGATAATCTCTTCAATCAATCATCCCCAAAATAATTATTAATAATTCAAATGTCCACCCCTAAATCCTTGTATCCATTACATAGGATCAATAATATCATAACAATAAAACAACACAGCAAGGATAACACAAAATAAGTAAACAGAACACTATCATCATTTCCACCCCCCTTGAACGATTGGGGCTCAAAATCTTGGGGTGAGGGGTGAAGGTCTCATTTTCCATAGCTTCTTCATGCTGAAATTGGATGTAGAGATGGCCCTGCCCCCAAAAAGTCCCATTCCAGAGGTCATTTCTTTAACGAGCTGGCAGGAATTCCAAGAATGCTACATGCTTAGGCAGTCACCGGAAAGTGCAGGGTGCTTAAGCCTGAAGGAAACAAAACTAGCAACAAGGTTAGCCAAAACAAAGGACAAAAAGAATAGACAAGTATGGACTATAATTCTTCAAATAAAATCATCTCAAGTTTGGTTGAGATTTCAGTTATGCAAAGATCCAACATCAGAGCCAAACTCAGGTGGGAAATGTTTCTTTTCAAAAGGAACATAATGAGGAAGCCAAGAGGATCCCACCCTAGATAGAGACTAAGATTGTCCTCCCAGCCTTTCCCCAAATGTACAAGTTTTCATCCGTTAATCACACAAAGTTACCTTTCCTCTGAGTGGCTTATGGCATTTACCAGCATCAGCCATACCTGTGGAGTCTGTGAATCTATTATTATAACCTATTCACGGTAAAATATATGGTTCAGGGGTACGATTTGGTAATTATTTTCCCCTGAATAGACAACTGTTACAGTGTTGTCCTTCCCATGGGCTATAACTTCTGCAGCCTTTGGAATATCATCTGGCTTCCGTTTTACCCATACCTTAGCTCCTGACTTTATTCTATCAATGGAGCAAGACCCTTTTGCCCCTCTAGTAGTTATTTTGGGAGGAGGGTCAGTTTTCACAAAGGGTATTTTTTCACAGGGGATAATAATCACTTGAACCATCCTATCATTTCTACAAAATTGTACAGGTTTTTTACCCATATTCTGGAGTGTTACAACAATTTCTTTTTGATAATTAGAATCTATCACTCCAGCCAATACATGTATTCCTTGAGCCGCTAATCCTGGTTTAGGTAATATCCGTCCAAGATGATTCTTGGGGATTCTCATACATACTCCAGTAGGGGTTTTTCTTATCTCTTTCCTATTTAACCTAAAATTCTCTATACAATGTAAATCATATCCTGCTGAACCAGGTGTTCCTGGACTTGGTAGTGGGACATCTTCCCTCACAGTCCAAAATTCAATGTTTTGGATCTCACATGTTTGCTGTTCTCTGATCTGCAGATTTGGGGTCATCATTCTGGCTAGAGGTGTACTCCCCCCTAAGGGCCTATTATTCAAATTACGTAAGGCAATAGACAAATTATCCTTCCAATGTCGATATGAATTATTTGAGCTTAATTTTCTCAGCTGTTCTTTCAACAATCCATTCATTCTTTCAATTAGCCCAGATGCTTGTGGGTAATATGGAATATGATATATCCATTCTATATTATTCAACACACAATATCTTTTCACTTCTTTGCCCTTGAAATGTGACCCATTGTCACTTTGAATCTGCATTGGGGTTCCATAATATAAACTTACAATATCTAGAGTTTTACAGGTGTTTTTCTGAGTTGCGTCTTTATAAGGACAAGCCACTAGTACACCTGAATAGGTGTCAACACACGTACATACATATTTACATCCTTTATCCTGGGGTAGTGGGCCAATATAATCTATCTGCCAAATTTGGGCTGGAACTTTTCCCCTTGCTATTTCTCCAGTAACTATCCTAGGAAGAGTTCGTTCTTTTTCTAATTGGCATATACAACACTCCTCTGTTATTTGTTTTAACAACGCATGAGAAATACTGATACCTCGATCCTGTGCCCATCGATGGGTGGCCTGGACCCCTAAATGGCCAGCAGTCTGGTGGACCCATCTTACTAAGGCTGGGTCATCAGTTGGAGTCGGAGTAGGGACAATACATTCAGTAGCAATCTTTGCTAGTCGATCCGCATGTGCATTGTACTCACGTTCTGGTGTGGTCAGGGTTGCATGAGCATCAACATGAAAAACTGACAGATCTGTAACCAAAGACATGTCCCATATATTTTCCCATAACTCTTTACCCCAAACTTGTTTGCCATGAATCTCCCAATTCTGATTCCTCCATATAGGCATCCACGTAGCTAATCCATTAGCTACCGCCCACGAGTCAGTAAATATATGACACTGTCCTCCTTTCTCTGCTCTGATGGCCTGATGCACTGCCATCAGTTCAGCATATTGGCTACTTCCACCTATCCCAGAACTTTCCAGAGTTCTCCTTGTACAGGGGTTATAGGCTACTGCTTTCCAATGTCTCTTCTGTCCTAAATATTTTGCTGTCCCATCAGTAAACCAAGCATGTTTCTTCTGTTCTTCATTTAGTCCGTCATATCCATTATTCCATTTCACTAAGGATGGTACCATCTGTTGCTTAGATTCAAGGGGCTTTTCATTGCTCTCAGTATCAATGTTCGCCACAGATTCATGTAGAGCAGAAACTCCATTTTTGCCTGCTCTGGACCTATTCTGAATATACCACTTCCATTTGATTATGCTTGCCTCTTGTGCATGTCCAATTCTGTGAGAAGCTGGGGTACTCATTACCCAAGTCATAATTGGAATTCCAGGCCTTAATACCACTTCATGACCCAGAGTTAGTTGCTCAGTTTCTACTAAAGCCCAATATGCAGCTAACAGCTGCTTCTCAAAAGGTGTATATTGCACTCCAGATGAGGGCAGTTTCCTTGACCAAAAGCCTAAAGGTACACTTCGGCTTTGTTGTTTTTGCCACAGACTCCAATTTGCATAGTCATCTTGTACAGTCACTTGTAACTCCACTGGCCCATTTTGCATAGGCCATAAGTCTAGAGCTAATTGAATAGCAGCCTTTGCTTCCTCAAAAGCTCTACTTTGTTCAAGTCCCCAGTCAAATTCATATTTCTTTCTGGTGACTTTATACAAGGGTTTTAAAATCTGTCCCAAATGTGGGATGTGGTGTCTCCAATAACCAAACAGCCCTATGAACTTTTGGGCCTCTTTCTTATTGGTAGGGGTGGGAAAATCCTGGATTTTTTGTCGAGCTTGTGGGAGAATTTCTCGCAGTCCTCTATTCCACTGTATCCCCAAGAATTTTACAGTTTGAGCTGGCCCTTGAACCTTTGCGGGGTTGATTTCCCATCCTTTGCTTTTCATATGGTCAATTAATAATGCTAAACTCTCCTCCACCTCCTTTATATTCTTTCCCTGTATCATGATGTCATCTATGTAATGTGTAAGCTGTACACCAGGTAACTTTAATTCATCCAAATGTTCAGCTACAATCCTGTGGCAAATAGTTGGGCTATGAATATATCCTTGCGGCAGGCGTGTAAATGTATACTGTCGGCCTTGCCAAGTAAAAGCAAACTGATTCCATTGCTTGGGGTCTATTGGGATTGTAAAGAAGGCATTGGCCAAATCAATAACTGCATACCAAGTCCCTTCACGTTTTTGTATTCTCTCTATTAAAGTAACCGTGTCTGGGACAGCAGCATACAAGGGAGGAGTCACTTTGTTCAGCTGTCTATAATCTACTGTCATCCTCCATGTTCCATCTGACTTTCGGACTGGCCAGACAGGGTTGTTCCATTGAGTAGTTGTAGGGACTAACACTCCTGCCTCAACACATTCTCTTATAGTGTTGGCAATTTCATCTTGCCCACCTGGCACACGATATTGCCTCAAAGTAATTATTTTAGAAGGTTCGGGCAAAGTGATTGGATCCATCTTGATTTTCCCCACTAAGACTGCATTAATGCCCATTTTCCTCACAGCAAATTGGTATTTCCCTTCGGGTAAATTTAAGGTCATACCCTTCAATATGTCTATTCCAATGATGTATTCGGGAATAGGCACAATAACCACACTATATTCTTTCTTGGGCAACTGTCCAATTTTCATCATTAATTTAACTTGCCTGGCTGATATTTCAGTCCCTCCTAGTCCTGTAATGGTAATAGGAGTTCCATGGCTGAACTTGTCTGGATTTCCATAAATAAGGGTGGCCTCGGCCCCAGTATCTATTAATGCCTCAGTTACCGTACTTGACCCATTTTTCCAATATATGGTCAAGTTAATGTGAGGTCTGCAATCCAGCCTGTGTATTTCCTTAATTTGGACTGGGGCTCGGCCTGTTCCCTAGTATTCCCTTTCATATGATTCACTTGGGTTTGAAGGTTCAACATCTGTAGTATTTGCAGGAGCAGTTCTTATTTCCCTATCTCTCCTGTTATCAAGGCCTTTATCTCCGTACATTCTATATAATTCATTGGTTGGAATTCCATCTATCATTTCAAAACCTACCCCTGCTCTCAATAAAGCAGTAAACATTTCTTTCCTTGTTACTCTCCTTTGGCGCCAAGTTTGCTGGTTATTCACCCTTCTCTCTCGAGGAGATCTATCCCTTCCCCAGTCACCTAAGTCATGTAACTGTAAAATCTTATTTATCACTGTTGTAAGACGGCTCCCTACTTCTCCAAGTAATAAATTCAAAATTAGTTGTTTATAAGCAGGGGGAGCTGTCCTAATTATTAAATTCCTATGAGGCAGTTCCATTGGATCATTGTAATATTTGTCTGAGGTTCCTATCATAATGGCAGTCTTCATCACCTCCTCCTTTAGTCTCATGATACAATCTCTAAGTGAATACCAGGGTCTGTGCTCAGTGGGCCACATAGAATCAGTAGCATATCTCTTATTGCATCCCACAGCGGCTAATGCCAACAGAGTAGTCCTGCTATCACCATCTCCTTGCTGATGATGTTCCCTAAAAGCTTGTTGAACTAGAGGATCATGGCTGATACCTATGAATCTCATGCAGTCTGTCCCATCTACTGATATTCCACTGGCCCCTTGATCACTGAGTCTTACCATCCAAGATATCAATGGTTCTCCTATTCTTTGGCTGAATCTACTCAAAATATCTGTGACCTCTTGCGGTGAGAAATCTTCCTGAATTTCCCTTGTAACTGAATCTTCACCTCGGGTTTCTGTCTTCCTCCTTTGTATGGGTCGAGCCCTTGTCTGATCATTTAACCATCTCCTATTCTCTGTGTGAGGCACATCCTGAACCCCAGTAGTGTTTTGTGCCTCAGCCCCTAACATTGTCTCATTCTCTCCCCACTCACTTCCTCTGCCACCATGGCTAGGACGAAGCAGGCAGTCAGGCTCTTTCTGGGCTGGGTTGAAATACACTCTGGGCTTTTTTGGTCTCCTGTTGCTCTTAGCCACATTAATAGAAAAGTTCTCATTTGAGTCAGTTTGGTCTCCTGCTATCTGAGATTCCCCTTCTTCCTGTGGGGTAGGAGTGCCCCCATGTCTTTCACTTAATCTCAATCTTTCGTATACTAGCCGGTAGGCTGATAACACTATCCAGCTTTGCCTAGATAGTGATGCCCCTGACTGAATCCCAACTTCTCGTAAACACTTTTCCAAATCCCTAGGATCTCCTCTCCGTAGCCTTGGTTCCCAGTTTTCACAGGGTCCAGCTTTTTTAGCCAATTCTTTTGCTAGGGAGGAATAAAATGGATCTTCCCATCCTGGGATATTCATCTCTTCCTCTGGAATTGTTCTGCTTCTAAATAGAGATCTTATACCTAGCGATCCCATCCTCGTCGCCAAATGTATTAGGATCGCAGAGTTTATAATCTCAAAGAGGATCATAAACATGTCTGAAACGTTCGGAACCGCCGGATATAAGAAACTCTCAAAGTAGAAGGCAGAAGAATCAAAACATTTATTTAGGCTCCACAGTAACCAACCCATGAACCAGCAACCCCATTTTGATATATTGATCAAAAGCTTCCAGGCCCAATAAGTACGCCTTGAAAGAGTAACCAGGAGGCTACAGAGAAGCATGATTGCGTAAAGCAAAATCATGTTTCCCCCTCTATGGTAATAAGATTACCCACTGGACTGAAGTCTTTGTTCAGCTTCCTCCCGTAGGTCAGCTCTGCTACTGGCAGCTCCTGCTTCTGCTGTGTCTGTGGCTGTGGCTGTGACTGCAACTGTAACTGTCGCTGTAACTGTCGCTGTAACTGTCGCTGTAACTGTCTCTGGCTCCAACCGGAAAAGGAAAAGAGGATCTTCAAGCTGTCCTCTCCCCTCTTATAGAGTTTTTGACATCATCAAGCACCGCCTGAACGACCAGGGCCGATTGGTTCTTGACTTGGCCCCTCCCCCTAGCGTAGCCGTTAACACCTCCCCTCAGCCAGCCCCATGACTCATCACACAGGAAGTTGTCTGCTTCCTGGAATGCTCTTTGGGCTTCCTGCCCCGGAAGAGCAAGCCACAGTGTCCAGAGGCTCAATGAGGTAAGCTGAGTCATTCAAAGAAAACAAAGGCCATTCTGGCTACACCTTGGTTGCATTGGTTTTGTTTGTGCAAACTTTTAAATTTAATATTATCAAATTGTTCATTTTACCTACAGTAATGTTCTCTCTATCTTCTTTGGTCATAAATTATTTTCCTTTCTCCATAAATCTGACAGGTAAACTATTCTTTGATCTCTACTTTGCTTTTGGTATCACCCCTGGTGTTTGAACCATGTACCCATTTTGATATTATCTTGGTATACACTATACTATATTGGTCTATATCTAGTTTCTGCCATACTGTTTTCCAGTGTTCCCAACAGTTTTTGTTAAATAGGGTGTTCTTGTCCCAAAAGCCAGTGTCTTAGGGGATATCAAACACTAGAACCCTATGGTCATTTACTACTGAGTCTTGTGTATCTAATCCATTCCCCTGAAGCTGCACTCTATTTCCTAGCCAGTAAAAGATAGTTTTGATGATTAGCACTTTATAATACAATTTGAGATCTGGTATGGCTAGGCCACCATCCTTCACATTTGTTTTCATTAATTTCTTTGAGAGTCTTGACCTTTTGTTCTTCCAGATGAATTTTGTTATGTTCTTTTCTAGCTCTATAAAATTATTTTTGGTAACTTTGTATGGAGCTGAACTAGTAAATCAATTTATGTAGAATTGTCATCATTATCATATTGACTCAAATTTCAGATTTCTAATGGAAGATTTTGATAAGGAACTAGAGTAGGAGAGAAATCACGTCTTTAAAAAATCTATATATGAAAGCAGAAATTGCAGTATATCATTCATCTATCAGATGGCCTAAATAAATTCTAGAGCTAACAGCAAGGAAAGATAACAGAAATCAGTTCAATTCAACAAACATTTATTAAACACCTTTTGTATGCCAGACACTGGATTAAGCATTGGGATAGAAAACAGAAAATGATAGTCAGAGTCACCCTTCAAGGAATTTATAATATAATGGGGGAAGACAATAGTTCAGAAGGGGAAGAAGGTACTTAGCTTAGAGGATTTGTGATGGGGAGTCTAACCAAAAGAGCACACCCAATAGGAAATGGTTGGGCTGTGTCCCCTCTGTGGCTTCTTTAAATGAAAACTTTAAGAGGAGATTTTTGCTGTCTCCTCTAGGCCTCCAAACAGAGGGGCAGAGTCTACTGACAGTAATAAATATAGAGATTTGAGTCCCCAAACTGATACAATCGCTGGGATGATGGATTTCCTCATGATAAGTCTTTTTTTCCTATGAGCATGAGCATGATGAGATGAACTCTAATCCTAAATTTGTAGCTGGTAGGAAATGGTGGACATTGTTTTATTTCTTTCTTTTAGTCTATTCTTAAGAATTTGTGATATAATTGGTTCAAACCAACACTTCCCAACACTGTCCTCCTCCACATCATGATACATTTTCTGCAAAATTAGTTTATAGATCATGAATAGAAATGGAGGATGTATCCTTTAATATTCATTCTATAGTAACAACCATTGACTATTTTATTTGAACAGAGCTTTGTTGGCTTTCAATATTGATTTTTTTAATGTTGCAGTTATTGTGCATATTGTCCTTTGGGGTATAATTTCCTATGTTGTAGGAGTCTTCCCATGTTTTCCTGAGTTCTTTTTATTAGATATTCCTTACGGTACAATAAGATATAATTAAACATTTATATGACACATTTTGTTCAGCCATTCCCCAATTATTCGGCAGATATTTTGTATGTATAGTTTTTTTCACAACAGATAACATTCTGTTAGTATTTTGGGCCTAGGTAGAGATGTCAGAGACAATGCTACCAGTGGAGAGAGGAAACATTGTCCAGAAGAGAGCAGCATGAGAATATCACCTGAGGGTACGGGGCCTTATGACATCAAAGGTGTGAGTTGGTAGGAGACATGTAGCTTGGCTGTATATGCTCATCATGTTTATATCCTGGTCACTACATGTCTGCCTTTAATATTTCCTGTTAATATTAATTTTCCACATGAATTCCCCAGCTGGGGTTTTTATAACTTGTGGGAGGGTGTTGTACTTATGTACATGAAGGGATCTTTTTTTCTTATAATTGTGTTTACTGTGCTGTTTTGCTATTACATGAATTGTATTTTGCCTTGAACTAATGTATCCTCTGGTCAAAGAAAACGCATGAATTGGGGCTCATGAGCTACGTTTTTCTGTAGGTGCTGACTCAAGAGCAATATAAATCTGGGAAATGTCAGGGGCGGGGTGGGGAGGGAATGACTAGTAGAAAGGGAATCAATGCAGTCAGTGCAATTGAACCAAATGTGACACCACGTCTGGGAGTTGGGGAAGTGGAGAGGTTATAGGACTTGCTAAGTTTTGGCTATAGATCAGAAGTTCAGAGGTTCTAGACCAGGGTATATTCTGACCTAGGGGCACGGTGTTATGGATTTATCTTTGGCCTTGAAAGATGCTTTGAAAAAGTGTATTGGGTGAGGAAGTGATAATAAGATTTAGTGTCAGATTTGTAGGAATCCTCCATTTTCCACTTTACTCATAGCTCTGGTTGGCAGAAGTTACAAACCAAAGAAACTGAAAAATGACTGAAGTGAAATGTTTCCTTGCTTATGCTCTGCTTTTTCCCCTAAATTGCTACTAACAAATATGCCTCTGGAATACTTTTTTCTTTCAAAATGAAGACTAAAACAGTGTAACCAAAATCACAAATCATACTCTATCAACAACTTTCTTGAAGTAGGCTTGAGGTTTGAAGGATAGATTTCTTTTTTTAAAGATCTTTCCTTAAACCCAAATAACTCTGGCTCTCATTGATTGGCCAATAATAGGTCCCAGCCCAAACTTCATTCAGTCAGTGTTTGGACCTTTGATGGTTCAGAGTGAGTGTTAAATAGCAATTATTTCTATTTTGGTTAGAAACCCAGGGAGTCTTCCCCTCCAAGATTGATTTTTTGACTAGGTAAAAGAGATCATTCCTTGTCTCATTTCTTCTTACCTAGCCTTAATCACTGAATGGCTATTGCCTCAGACAAATTGAGACCTGGAAAGAAAGCAGCAAATGACTAATCACAGGTCAGTACTACATTACTAACTACACCTTTGAAAAGTGGTATAGAGAAATACCAAGGGCTATAAGAGTTCTGAGAACTGAGTGAATCAAGGTAGATTTTTGGGAGAAGATGGCATTTCAGCTTATTTCTGAAGGACGAACTAAATTTCAATAGGCAGTGATGGAAGAGTGAAAAACATTCCAAATTATGGAGTGGAATGAGTAAAGGAATGGGGAAAGCATATGATGAGTAGTCTGGTTTGGCTCTTTTAACTGAAGAGGGATCAAGAAATAATACTTTAAAGGCTGGTTGGTATCAGGTGGTATAAGGTCTCTGAAACCTTCCAGAACTAAAAAAAATAGCCTAAATTATAATAGGTTTATGAACGTTTAAGCATCAACTCTTATTATTAAATGTAAGCCAGCCTTCACTGGAAGAACCAGATGTGTAATAAGTTACTACAATTAGGTAATTTTCATGTATATTAATTATTATAAAGTTTCTAGGTGCTTATTACTATGCATCTAAGCATTCCAACCAAGTATCAATTAGATATCATGCTGAAAAGATACACATATTTGCTTGGTACTAAGTATCAAGGGGGCATTGATGACAATGGATCAGAAGGGTAGACTGAGGAAATGACTCCATCTGAGAAGTCTGGGGTTTTTTCTTTAATTTAAGATAAAGAATTTCTTAACTCTTTATCCTCACTAACTCTGTGATTCAATTTGACTTAAGAGACCTATATTGTTCCATCGAATTAGAAAAGTCCATTGCATCAGACATAGTAGATAATGTGTTTATATATGCATTCACATGGTCATATGCTACAAATTTTCTAGATTCTTTTAGTATGTGGAATGCTCAGCAATTCTGTGCATAACATATCATGTAGCAGAGCAAACCGCCCCCCCCCCCACAAAAAATAGTACTTATGGGCAAATGAAATGAGAAAGCCATATGGACCAAGCCACAAGAGCTCATTAAACAGTTTCTGCTAAAATTTTGGACAACAATTAACAGACAGGCAGCAGGATATCCCAACTGTTGACCCCTAAAGGGTGGCTAATCAACAGCATATGTGTTTATTTATTCCAGAATGCCCTTTTAATTAACAGCTCTGAGGTGTACATTTCTCTTTGAATTTGGTTACAGTACATTGTGAAAATATTTAATAGATGTGTCAAAACCCTAACTCAAAAATATCATCTACTTTTACGTTAAAGAGAATGAGGTTGGGGAAATTCAGTGTGAGGAAAGTCAGTGGTGGCATTCATTGATATTGTAGGCCAATTTGAAGGATGTTATGCAGTTTGCCTTTAAGTGCCAAGAAGACCCTGAGTGGGGACCTGAACAAGCAGAAATACCATTTTGTCTGTCAGTAAACATGAATTAAGAGCCTATTATGCTCCAGACATTGTGCTAATTACTAAGGACATAAAGAAAGGTAAAAGACAGACCCTCTTCTCAAAGAGTTCACAGTCTAACGAGGGAGACAACATGTAAACCACTATAACAATTATGTAAAAAACAAGATATATACACCATAAATTAGAGGTGATCAATAGAGGGAAGTTAATTAGAATTATGGAAGATTGCCAAAGATTTCCTAGAGTCGGTGAAATTTTAGTTGGTACATGAAAGACGCCAGAGAAGCTAGGAGGCGGAGATGAGGAGGGAGAGCGTTCCAGTCATGTGGGATAGCCAGTGAAAAAAACAAGAGCTGGCAGATGGAATTTCTTGTTTTAATAACATCAAGAAGGCCAGTGTCACTGAGTTACAGAGTATGACTATGGATGGGGATATTAGGGGGTACAGAAATATAAAGTATATGAAGATTAGAAAGGTAAAGGTTGGCCATGTTATGAAGGACATTAAACTGGGGAAGCTTAAGGTAAACTATCTGAAATCTGATTCGTGGAAAGAGGCTTTCTCTATAGCACCTTGTATTTAACTAACATAATACATACATGCATATATATATATATACATATATACACATACATATAATATACGTAATGTTTATATACACCTATAGATTTGTTTTACATGTATGTTATTCACACATATTTATGAATATTTTTAAAAAATATTTATATATATATAATATTTATAGTATATTATTTTGCTACTATCAGAATTATTTCATTCTTCATATTTGTCTTGCCAGCACCTAGCACCTGACAAAAAGTAGGTTCTTAATAAATATGGATTTATTGATAAACACATTCCCTTCATAAAATACTCAGTAAATGACCATCCAGTATGTAATTGAAGATTTCTTGTGAGGGGTACCCTACTACTCCCTAAGGTAGTCCATTCTACTTCTGGGCAGTTACAGTTATTAGGGAATTGCCCTTATTTTGAACTGAAATCTGATGCAGTAGGCATAAAGTTTAGATAGATTGAGTGACCTGCAAAAAGTCACAATAATTTTATTTATAGTAAAGATTAGAATTCAAATCTTCCCATTCTTTACTGCTTTGGCTCTTTCCAGTATACTGTAACCTTCTTCTTTAGGTTTCCAGTGTAGCTTCTGACTTACTAAGATGTACAAGGAAACTACCTTCTACTTTGGAGAGACTAAACTCACTTCTCAGAAATGTTGGGGATATATACATGTAGACTTAAGGAACTGATCCATTTAAACACCCTTAAATTTTTAAATCCTGTGCTTTGGTGTTCACATATGTGTATGTGTATGCATACATATACACATGTAAATACGTGTGTGTGTGTGAGAGAGACAAAAGAAGTAGAAGAAGAAGAAGAAGAAGAAGAAGAAGAAGAAGAAGAAGAAGAAGAAGAAGAAGAAGAAGAAGAAGAAGAAGAAGAAGAAGAAGAAGAAGAAGAAGAAGAAGAAGAAGAAGAAGAAGAAGAAGAAGAAGAAGAAGAAGAAGAAGACGATGACGACGATGACAACAGTAGTGACATTATGCTGTGGTGATACTATCAAAATCAGGAAAGGAAGAATTGAATCGCTTCCTCCCTTTAATACTTATTGGCTGTGTGGTAGGCAAATAAGTTAACCTCTTAGCACCTAAGGAAGTATTTTTCAATTATAAGTGGAGAAGTTGTATCTTGGAAGTTTCCCTATGGCAATCTTCCTATGCCAACAAAATCACATATTTGAACAAAAATATATATGTTCATATATGTATACATTTACCTATAAAATATATTTGAGAATATGTTCTGTAACTTTTACTGTCAAAGTTATTTCATGTCTATTTCTTCATTACTAATAAATTTGTTATACCACGATGCTATGGGAATTCTGCATAGTCTAGAGGCTAAAAAAATGATACTCTCACAGAGCAAACAGAATGAGAATCATCTCACTGGCCCAGATTCTCACCTATTGCATTTCTACAGGATTAAATAACATTTAATTATTTCAATTTTTTTTAAAAAATGAATGCTTAAGGAATACTTGGAGGTAGGAGTATGTAGGATGGATGTTCATTCATTTACCCTGCGATCTGTATTATCTTTCCTTCTTCCTTCCTTCCTTCCTTCCTTCCTTCCTTCCTTCCTTCCTTCCTTCCTCCCTCCCTCCCTTCCTTCCTTCATTCCTTCTTTCTTTCACAAAACTTTAAACCTGGTTCACTCTGAAGCTAATAGATTGGACCACAATAAGTTCCTGCCCAAGCTCCACTTAATGGCTATATTTTGGGCCCTTCTGGCACAGAGTGAATCTCAATGGTAACTGTTTCTCTTTGGAACAAAAAACCTGAGGGTCTTCCCCTCTCGGCTTGATTTTTTTCTTTTTTTTTTTTTCAAATTAAAAGGGCCATCTTTTGACTCACTTCTTAAAGAGGCCTATTCACTGAATGGGCATTGCCTCACTCTAAGTGAGTAAATGAAAAGGCTTTAGCCTAAAAGGGCCAGTGTCTCCCATTGCATCCTGGGTCATGTCCAATCATCCTGATGAATATCTGGTCACTGGATCCAGATGGCTCTGGAGGAGAAAGTGAGGTTGGTGACCTTGTACAGCTCTCCCTCACTCAAATCAAAGTCAATTGCAAGTCACGCCATCATTTCCCTGATGTAATGGTCCCCTTCGAAAACGAAGGACAAACACAACACAACAACAACCTCTGATCTGTATTACCAAGCAATACTGACCCATATAGATATTAAAAAATTTGAATCTTAGTGAATTAACTTAGAAAGCATACTGCATATACTTGAACTTATAAAGAATTTTGAATGGTCGTTTTCTACTTTATTTTATTCTGTGAAGTAGTTGTATTTGATAGAGAAATCAATCATGATTATGAAAGGGCATTTTATTTTTTATCTAAATTCTAGAAAACTTTTAAAGGTGTCAACATTTTAGTGGGATGTGGATGAATATAATCATTGGGAGATTGAGCAGTGGGACCCCAGAATACTATTTGATTTATGGTGACAGAATGGAATAAGCATTTTACCTTTTAATTCTAGTGTTAGTAGCTTCTATTGGGCTTTTAATCCTGATTACTTTGCAACAAGTAGCTGGTTCCAGCACAACGTACACTTGAAATGGAATGAAAGGCAAGGTAATGCCAAGATGCAGCGAACAGATACATTCTGCTAAAATTGCTTACCATTGGGACCTTGTGTTCTGCTGAGGCTGCACTGCGTACATTATTGTACTTACTAGGAATAAACATGAGAATCAATGCTCTAACGAGTCCATGGCAAGATTGCTACATGCCACATGAGATGTATAAAATGTATTATTACAGCACATATAACAATCAAGCTGGCATCATAGCTTGATGAATAAGCCATTCAGCTATATTGGTGTCACCTGTATTGAATAATAAATATAACAACTCCCATTTATGTAGCACTCTAATCATAATAGCTCTGTGAAATAGGGAGTGTGCAAGTATTTTACAGATTTGAAAACTGAAACTCAGAAATATGGAATGACTTTGTCCACCTTATTTAACTAGCAAATTTCAGAGCTGGAACCAACACCCAATTTTGGGTTTATTTGTTTTTTTTTTTTTAGTTTTCTAAATTGCTTTTTAGTTAAACACCAATGTTCATCTTAATGCTGCCTCTGATTTGTAATCATGTTTCAACAATAACGAGGCTTGCTCAAGCTGCTTATTTGTATCATGAATATTAAATTATACCTAGGTTCACAAGCTCGTCAAAGTGATTTGAGCCTTAAAATGGTTGATGGCAAACAGCTTGGTTATGTTGGTCATTTTATCTATGAGATAAGTCATTTCTACAACAATTCTCATCCAATGCTATATTCGTCATGATACAGAGGTGACACTGCCAACAGAGCACAGAGAAAAAATATTTCTGCTGAGATGCAAAAGTTTTGAGTATGTTCCCAAGAATGGGCTGCATGCTTATCTTCTCCAGGCTACCAGGAGCTCATCACCTGTACCTACAAGATCATAAATGTATTTTCAATTCAGTATTTTCCCTCAATTACATGTAAAAACAATTTGACATTCTTTTTTTCAGTCTTTGAGTTCTGAATTCTCTCCTTCCCTCTTATTCCCCCTCATTGAAAAGGCAAGCAATTTGACATGTTATATGTGTGCAGTCATATAAAACACATTTCCATGTAAGTCGTGCTGTGAAAGAAAACACAGACAAAAAAAAAAGAAAAATGAAGAAAGTGAAGAAAAAGTATCTTCAGTCCCCATTCAGACTCCACTAGTTCTTTCTCTGGTAATGGACAGCACCTTTCATCATAAGACCTTCAGAATTGTCTTGAATCATCTCTTGCCAAGAATAAATAAGTTATTCACAGTAGACAAGATCATAAATTTTAAAAAGGTAGCATCATATAATTGCAAAACTCATGGATTTGGACTTGGGTTCACATCCAGACTCTGCTACTAGCTACCTGTGTAATCTTTGGTAAGTCATTTTACTTCTTTGGGACTCAGTTTCCTTGTCTGCCAACAGAGGAAGTAGGACTTGACCTCTAAAGTCACTCTCATTATTAAGATTACATAATTACCATGCCAATTCCCTCATGTTAATGAGACCATGAACAAGGTCACATGATTATTTAATGAAAACCAAGGGCTAGATCTAAATCTCATGGTATCCACTTGCGGTTCTTTCTGCCAGATTACTTAATAGCTTGGTTCATTGCCTGTGATACTAGATAGTCAGACCCAGCTGAATCAACTCTGGTAGCAATTAAATTTATAGTAGACCATATTGGGTCTTGGGTTTTGATGAAACATGCTCCTTGAAGACGATTTCTTAAAGAAGATTTCCCTTAAAGTGAAAGTATGACTAATATGTCCTCCATGCTGTTGACACATGCACCCTAATCTTTCTTCGAACCTCTAGAGTCATTGTTGAATATAAAGGTAAAGGCCACAAGAAGGGAATCTCTGGGAAGTGGCAAAAAGTGTTCACTGATGATCTTGTGCTATATATTTTTGGAAAAGAAATAAGAAAAATATACAAACTTTTGTGATATCTTTGAGGTAAATCCAAAAGTCTGCTAAATATGTATTTGATGTGCCTTGTTTGTTAAGTTTGTTTTGGCTGGTTGAAAATATAAAATTTATGAAGCAAATACTATTATTTAAAATTCTAAAGTACACTTGAAAATTAAGCTTGCACCATCTTTGGCATATCTGAGAAGATTAAGGGTGGAAAATGTTGAAAATAGGGCATATTTTGGAGCCAATATTTACTCAGTATTTGTGGTATTACAAACGAACTCATGAGCACTTGGAGTTTTTAAATGGCAACATATCTTTCACTAAGAGCTAACCTTCCAGAGATACACTAACCTTAGAGAGGTATGATTTTTACTGCGTTATGTTCTTATATTGAACTACTAGAGGGTTCTTATATTTGCCATCACGGGAACATGGCCATTTCCTATTTAGGAAATGGTAGCAACTGTGAGGAGCTATTCATCTGAACCTCTGAAGTTTGTTCAGAAGATTGAGTATTGAGCTGAGTCCCAGGCTTTAAGACTCAAAAAGGATATCTTTCCATTGTGTCAAGAAAATCCCTTTGGAAAGTATACCTCTTATATACCTTTTTTTGGACACCAGGATGCTTGACGTCTTGCATGACCTCATTTGCATGTATCTTTCCATTTGCGGCCTGATGCTTCCACATTGAAACCTGTACTTTTTGATTTGGGAAAAATAACTTACTTCTGGCACCCGACTACTTATTGCCTTTTAATAAGTAACCGTATTTCCTTAGATGAACCAGCTTTTAAAGCATTTGGTCTTTCGCTACCATAAATATGTTATGGACTTCGGCACGTCTTCATCAAGATAAGAGAGAACCGCTAACCTTAAAATACTTTCAGTACCAGTGTCTGGCTAGACTTGCTCTTGACTTTACCTCTGGTTAGGACCAAGAAAACAATACCATTTGGTAGACAAGAATTTAACTTTTCCCATAAAATTTAACTTTTATGAGTCCTTGTGAAATAAAATTGTGTTGGACTCATTGTTGGGAAAGTTTGATTCCCATCTATGACTGATAGTTACTACTGCATTTCCTTGGGCAGATTATTTTATTCCTTTTTTTTGAGGGGGGAAGGCAGGACAATTGGGGTTAAGTGACTTGTCCAAGGTCACACAGCTAGTAAGAGTGTCTGAGGTTGGATTTGAACTCAGATGCTCCTGACTCCAGGGCTGGTGCTCTACTCACTATGCCACCTAGCTGCCCTATTTTATTTCTGTAAGTGTAAATTTCTTCATTCAGGAAAGCCAGACTGTGGGACAAATTACCACCACTGCCCCTTCCCTAACCTCTTTTCTTCTCGATTTGCTCCAGAAGCTTGACGACTTTAAATGACATGACACTCACCAACTCCATTCCTTTTGATGATACAGAAAATCTTTAGGTCTTTACCACGTGCCCTGTTACTACTTGCTATGATCCTTTAGGTCTTATTTGTCTTGTCTCATGCCCTGCAGGGCCCAGACACAGTTATCTTAGTCACTTATGTAACCTAAGGATGTTTGCCATCCCCACCACTGTTACTAGGTGACATAGTAGATGGAGAACTGGGCCTGGCATCAGGAAGACCTGAGTTCAAATCCAGCCTCTGATACATACTGGCTGGGTGATCCTGAGCAAGTCACTGTAACAGCAATGTTGCCAGCAACATTGGGGGTGTAAAACCAATAACACCAGCACACAGGAGGGCTGCCAGCAGAGGTTCTTTGATCTGCCTTTCTAAGGAAAGCAACTTTAAGGTGTTAACAATCTTACATTAATTAAACATACATATACCATTCACTTAGTTCAGGGGGAGAAGCCAGCACCCTGAACTTCAGAGAGAATACAAACAGAAATTACAAACAGAGACAAAATAGAGAGAGCAAACACACACATTTATCAATAAGCAGGCTTTCTCTGATCAAGACATCACATACATAGTTACCAAAAAGTGAAGCACCAGCATCTGGTTTTTCAAAGGCAAGGGGCTCCAGCAGTTACCCAGAGTCTTTTCTGGTCAAATCACACAACCCTTTTCAAATAAGTGAGAGTCCCAAAGGTAAAATGCCAGCCATTGAGTGTATATACCCTGTTCAGGGTCAAAGGACATCACAACCATGGGACTCAAACCTGTGTAAACTAGGCTTTCTTATTTCTTAAGTGGGTCATCAAAGACTCCTGGATTTAATCAAAGAAACTAAGGCCAGACTCATTGATTACCTCAGTGCCCCAAAAGAGAAAACAGCAAAAAAAAGTCCTACCCTAATTACCATTACAGTCACTTAACCTCTGTTTGCCTCAATTTCTTTCTTCTGCAAAATGGGGATAACAATGGCACCTCCTTCCAAGGGTTGTTATGAAGATCACATGAGATAAGACTTATTATGTGCTTAGTAGAAGGTCTGGTATGTAGTAAGTGCTATATACATTTTACTAATGATTTACTAGTAATATTATCTTCATCTGCCTTACAACTGCACTTTTGTTTATGTATCATGTCCTCCAATTAGAACTTGAGCTCTTTGAGTGTTATTTTACTCTTCCTACTTGTATCCTGAGAACTTAGCACAATGTTTGACACATAATAAGAATTTAATAACTATTCTTTCATTAATTCATTCATCTGTAAAGTTGGTATAATAATACCCTCCCAAGTTCCTGGATTGTTGTGAGGACTAACCAAGTGAGATAGTATATGTAAAACATTCCTTAATCTTAATGCCCTACATAAATACTAGCTATTATTAGTGGTTTTATTCTTTTTTTCTTATTTGTTCATTGTTATGTGGACTTCTAAAGACATTCATAAGAAAACAAAATATACAAATAATTGAAATTAAATTTCCTTCAGTTATTCTTGAAGACTAAAAAAGAAAACATAGAGCTATCTAATTGGTAGGGTACTTTGCAGGAAGGAAGGAAAGAAATATTTATTAAGCACCTACTATGAGCCAGGTATTACTCTAGGCACTTTAAAGTATTATCTTATTAGATCCTTACCATAACCCTGAGAACTAGGAGCTATTATTATGCGCATTTTATAGTGGAGGAAAGTGAGGCATACAAATATTAAGTGACTTGCTCAGGTTCTCAGAGCTAGTAAGTATCTGAGATTAGATTTGAACTCAGGTCTTCCCGACTCTAGGCCCAGAGCTCTATTCAACGTACATCTTACTGCCTTTAAAGGACAGAATTCTCTCAAGGAAGCTGAGATGACAATGCCTCTTCTTTAAGCAAATTTCAGCTATTGGATCAGAGCACTACCTGAGAATAAATACTTGTGCCTATTCTTTATCATTAAAATTAGGCTGCGGTTAAATTCTTCATTTTATTTACTTACCAATGAATATGATGGGGAATAAGAAAGATAAAGGTAGGTCTCAGACTAAAGGTACCAAAAGACAGACAGAGCTATTTCCATTGTAATACTTCACCTTGCTAGGCTTAAATTACAACTCATGGATTTCTCGTGTGTAATTCTAGAATTTTATAGGTGCTATAACACAAATGACGATGCAACTATTACTGTACTCATTTTTGCCATCATTAAAATGATTTTAATAATACTATCAACCATTTAGCTGATTTCAATCTGAGTAGTTAAACATTACTGTTTACATCATTATTCATCATAAAATCATTCATACTATTATGTCAGAGCTATATTTCTTATATAAAAAAATTAGTATTTTATGATATTCTTCAACCTTGCAAAATGGGAACAGATGATGCTAAATACTATTTGTATACATGACATACATGATCATTGAGAAAAAAATAACAGAATTTTAAAGGAAAAAAATATACTTTGAATATATACAAAATTAGTGGATGCAGAGATATCTAACTGAATTATTTGGACCAAAAAAAGACTTAACAGTCACCTTACTATTCTTCAAGGACATTGGAAGAGGGAAGAGGGAAGAACATTGAGAGGTGTGCAACCAGGGTGATGAAGGGTCTTAAAACCATGCTGTATGAAGCTTAGTTAAAGGAACCGGGGATGGTTAGTCTGGATAATAGAAAACTTTGCGTAGGCATGATACCTGTCTTCATTTTTTCATAAGGTTTTCATATATAAGGAGGAATACAACTTCTTTTGCTTGGCCATAGAGGACAGAAATATGGTCATAGGGGAAAGTTGTAGAAAGGAAGATTCAGGCTCAATGTAAGGACAAATATTCCAAATGTGGAATGTACCATTTTTGGAAGGTAGTAGCTTCCTCCTCATTAGAAGTCTGGAATTTAAGGCTGACTGGCCACTTTTAGGGGGCGTTATAGAAGGGTTCTTGATCCAATATGGATGTAGTGATGGCTGAGACCCCTTCCAATTCTGAGGTCCTTTGATATTGTGATTCTGTGGTTAATTTCATGCCAGGTACTATCAATGTGAGCTCCTTATTATAATATTTATTTATCATAATATAGGAAGAAATAAAGTAGATAAATATGCTCCCCCCCCCAAATAAGGTCAAAAGACATAAGGAAGTTGAGCTAATGTAGACCTAAGCCCTGTGATATTTCATAGGGTCTCTTGGATTAAGAAAATGAGGAGTTAGAACTTATTTCTTTGTTTAGACAAAGAGAATAAAAATCACTTCATGGGACATTTGATCAATTTGCCTAATAGTGCTTATGACAAGAATAAACAAAAAGATTATCCTAAAGATAATTGCACGTCACATACCAGCATCTGTTATAGAGGATGTATAGATAGATAAATTGTTTGAAAAACTTGACAAAACTCAACAAATCAAGTAATAATGCATACCTATATTTACATATATCATAATAATAAATATATGTACATACATGTGAATATATATATTTGATATGCAGCAACTTGACTCTGAAAGTAGGCACAGGTAAGATAGTAAAAATACGTATCTAGGAAAATACGATTCAGAAACAAAAAAATAGAACAAAGGAAAGGGTCAAAAGCTTATTGACTACACAGAAGTATCATCATTGATGATTTCTTCAAGAAAAGAGTAAGGAGGAGGAAAAATTAAGAAGCATCATAAAAATGAAATCAACTCTCTTAACAGAGAGAAGAAAATTTGTTACTAACAGAGAAATTATTAGAGAATCAGTCAGTTCTGTGCAATCGGGCCATTGACTAGTCAGAACCAAGGACCAAATTAATGCCAAACAAAACAAAGGAGGGGATGAAAACACTGCATGCAAGTGCAATAACACAACTGTACAAACAATAAACTTAGACACCAAAATTGTTTTCCAAAGTGGAAAATTATCAAAGAAAAAGATATCCATTCTGAGGACTACCACTTCCCACAGAAGTTTAACCAAAGCAAGCAAAAAAAAGTGCTGAAAAATGATCTTAGTGAGCAAATCCTTGATCCTGCTTATAAAAAGAATCAAAGGGTAAACAAGAGTATCACCAGTTTAGAATATTAACTTGTTTTCAAAATGCTACAGAGTAGTATGATGGAAGATTGTGAGCTGTACCATCTAAAAAAATTAGTATTGGAAGGGGAAATGAGATTGTAAAATACTTGATAAGAAATCTAACTAAGCCAGGCCATTTATGGATGAAAGAAACTTTAGAGGTCAAACTGGAAGGGCTTTTCCTTCCTTAGTGCAATTTGCAGCCCATCTGTACATATCATCTCTGTTCAACTACAAATTCCTCATAGATGAAACTATATCAACTGGAAACTCTTCTTCTTTTAACAGTTTATGACTCTAGTTACAGCACTCAGACCATCCACCTATAACCCCTTAATTTTAGTATAATGACTCATTCATCTTTCCAGTTATATGTATTTTCATGATGTCTTTTATGCTACTTTTTGAATTTAAGTCAACATTGGAGATATCTGCAATCTAATTATACCTACCAAATATATTTCCATTTCCAAGTGGGTCACCTGAAATTTTGATTGATTTACTATTATAATGTTCTTTGATTCATAGCCATATAGAATCAATGCAAGAATTTTTACAATTAAAAGAAAGGTTTTTGAAGCAGTGAAGAACCTGAGATATTTGAAGGTACTGGGCAGTTTTATGAATGCAATTAAACCTGCTCCATTTCTTCCGTTAAATTCTGGGCCTAGTTCATTGCCAAACTCTAGTGCTAATTCAAGACATATGTACTGATGAACAATCTCAATGGGATGACCATAAAAAAAATTGCATGTTGTAATCCAGACAACATACTTTTTTTCCTAAGCAATTTGGATGAAGAAACCGTTGCATTTGAATGACTATCGTTTTCTTCAAGTGGTCACCCTAATGATTTATGGGCTTTATTGCAATTAACACAATATCATCCACTGTGATATCGGTAGAATCTTACCATAAATACTGAATCCCTCGTATTTCTGAACTCCATTCAGAATACCCTCCATGACACTGGTGACTACTTTTAGTAAATGTTTATCTCCCTGCTTCATAATCCATTTGTTTTGATGGTACTTGTACATTATTGAACAAAGGAATCCCAATGGTCACATCTATTATCAACTCCAGTAATATATAGTCACGTGTACTTGTTTGATGTTTTAAACTCATAATTTCCAGTACTTTTGAATCATTTCTTTATTTAAGAAAAATTTACTTTAAACTTAAGTATAGAATAATAAAAGAAAAATATTATAAACTTAAATATTAAAACTTAAATACAAAATAAGGGGAAAAAAGCATTTCCATGTGAACAGTAGAAAATAATCAGAGGTTTCAAAATATATAGCAACAAATTCCCATTTCATGAAAGTTTGTATAATAAATACTAGTCATTGTGTTCAGAGCTGTTGATCTTTTCTTTGCTTCCTTGTAAGTATTCTTTGTTCACTGCTGTGCACTTTTTACTTTGTTCTTTTTTCCTCTTCCTCCCTTCTCAAGAAGATACAATTAAGCATATATACATATACGGGTGTATGGTCTTGCATAGATGCAAACACACACACACACACACACACACACACACACGTGTATATATATATATATATATATATATATATGTATATATATATAGATACACACATACACACATATACATATGTATACACCTACATATATACATAAGTGTTACGGTAGTTAGGGTGGGACCTTTTACTGTTTTCTCTTTTGGAATGCTGAGGTAATCAAGTGCTTTTCATGAGTTTTGCCTTTCAAATGTAATGGCTAGCAAAGTGGACTTTCATTGTCTTTGTTTTTGAGTGCTTCTCAGCACTAAGGAATCTTTGATTAATTGGGGAGTCTTTGATGACCTGCTTACATCAAGGGAAGAGCTAGTTAACGTGGGTTTGAGTCACATGGTTGTGATGCCCTTTCATCCTGAAGAAGTGTATATATAAACTCAGAGGTTGGCATTTTGCCTTTGGGGGCACACTCATTGAAAGAGTGTTGGTAACAAGACTCTGGGTAGCTGTTGAAGCAGCACCTCTGTCTTTGAAAACCCAGATGCTGGTGCTTCTCTCTGGTAACTATGTATGTATTGTGATTTGATCAGACAGATAAAAGCCTGTCTGTTGATCTGTTTGTAATTTCTGTTTATATTTCCTCTGAAGTTCAGGGTGCTGGCTTTTCTCCACGAACTAAGTGAATGGTATATATACATATATTTAATTAAAATAAGATTGTTAACCCTTTAAAGTTGCTTTCCTTAGAAAAGCAGATCAAAGAACTCATGCTAGCAGCCCTCCTGTGGCTGATGTTGTTGGTCTTTCACCTCTACAGCAGTTGCTAGAAACATTGTTGTTACAGAGAGATGTTATACAGCCTAAAATAACAAGATTGGCTACTTTATTAAATATGTTTAATGAGTACCAGATTCTCTCCCTTCTTCTCTCCCCACATACCCTCACTAAGAATGCAAACAATTTGATATAGTTTATATATCTGTGATTATGCAAAACGTTTCTATAATAGTCATATTGTGAAAAACTAACGATATTTCCCTCCATCCTATCCCACCCCCATTTACTCTATTTTCTTTTTTGACCATTTCCTTTTTCAAAAGTGTTTGCTTCTGACTAACCCCCCCCCCAATATACCCTCCCTTCTATCATTCCTCCTTTTATCCCCTTCCCCTCTGCTTTCCTGCAGGGTAAGATACCTGATTGAGTGTGTATGTCATTCCCTCCTTAAGCCAGATCTGATGAAAGTAAGGTTCACTCATTCCCTTTTACCTCCCCTCTCTTCTCCTCCATTGTAACAGCTTTTTCTTGCCTATTTTATGTGAGATAATTTACCCTATTCTATCTCTCCCTTTCTCGTTCTCCCAATATATCCCTCTCTCACTCCTTAATTTTTTTAGATATCATCCCTTCATAATCAACTAAACCTGTGCCCTCTGTCTATATATGTATATATATGTATATATATAATATACATATATACACATGTGTATAAATGTATATATGTACACACACATACATGCACACATATATGCATATGCACTTGTATATATGTATGTATGCATGCATGTATATGCACATTTATGTGTATATATGTAGGTCTCATGAGTTACAAATATCATCTTTCCATACAGGAATGTAAACAGTTCAACTTTAATAAGTCCCTTATGATTTCTCTTTCCTGTTTACCTTTTCATGCTTCTCTTGATTCTTGTATTTGAAAGTCAAATTTTCTATTCAGATCTAGTCTTTTCATAAAGAATGCTTGAAAGTCCTCTATTTCATTAAAAATTCATTTTTTTCCTCTGAAGTATTATACTCAGTTTTTCTGGGTAGGTGATGCTTGATTTTAATCCTGGCTCCCTTGACCTCTGAAATATCATATTCCAAGCCCTTTGATCCTTTAGTGTAGAAGCTGCTATATCTTGCATTATCCTGATTGTGTTTCCCCATACTCAAATTGTTTCTTTCTGGCTGCTTGCACTATTTTCTCCTTGACCTGGGAACTCTGGAATTTGACTACAACATTCCTAGGAGTTTTCTTTTGGGATCTTTTTCAAGGGGCAATTGGTGGATTCTTTAAATTTCATTTTTATCCTCTGGTTCTAGAATATCAGGGCAGTTTTCCCTTATAATTTCTTGAAAGATCATGTCTAGGCTCTTTTTTTGATCATGGCTTTCAGGTAGCCCAATAATTTTTAAATTCTCTCTCCTGGGTCTATTCTCTAGGTCAGTGGTTTTTCCAATGATATATTGCACATTGTCTTCTATATTTTCCATTCATTTGGATCTGTTTTATAATTTCTTGATTTCTCATAAAGTCATTATCTTCCATTTGCTCTATTCTAATTTTTAAGCAATTATTTTCCTCAGTGAGCTTTTGACCTCTTTCTCCATTTGGCCAATTTGGCTTTTTGGACCTCTTTTGCCTTTTGGGTTAGTCTATTTTTAAGGTGTTACTTTCTCCAGTATTTTTTGGGTCTCCTTTAGCAAGCTGTTGACTCATTTTTCATGATTTTCTTGCATCACTATCATTTCTCTTCCCAATTTTTCCTCTACTTCTCTTACTTGATTTTCAAACTTCCTTTAGAGTTCTTCCATGGACTGTTACCAATTCATATTTTTTTTGGAGGCTTTGGATGTAGGAGCTTTGACTTTGTTGTCTTCTTCTGGTTGTATGTTTTTATATTTCTCACCAAAGTAAGATTCTATAGTCTGATTTTTTATGATGTTTGCTCATTTTTCCATCTAATGACTTGACTTTTGAGCTTTTTGTCAAGGCAGGACTCTGCTTCCAGAGTGGAGAGTGCTCTGTCCCAAGTTTCAGGGGTTTTGCTCAGCTGTTGTCAGAGATAATTCTAGGTACCTTTTCAGTTTTTTAAGGCAGTATGATCAAAGGAGAGGTGTTTACTTCTCTCCTGGCCTGTGCTCTGGTCTGCAAGTGACCTCAAGCACTCTTTTTTGCCTTGGAACTGAGGAGGATTACCTCTCTACAGCCACAACAAGCTCTGCCCCACCAGGGCTCCTCCTTACCCCAGGACCTGCCACTCAGGACTGCAACCCAGATTCAACCAGGGCAAAGCAAAAGAATCCTGCACCAGCAAAGAGATCCCTGCAATCCTCCTCTGATCAACTGCTCAATCCCCCCACCATCTTTGGGCCTGGAGCTCTGGAAGCAGCTGTTGCTGACACTGCTGCCACCTCTGCCACCCTGGGGTTGGGGCCAGAGCATGTTCTTCTCTCACCCAGATTTGACAGAGTTTCCCCCCTTACCTTCTACTTTGTCTTTGGCATTTATGGGTTGAGAAGTCTGGAAGCAACTACAGTTGCAGCGATTCAATCCCCTGAGGCCTGATCCATCCCCGTCTGTGCTGGCACAGTCCATGGTGGATTGTGCTCCACTCCCAGCCTGGTTGGACAGATCCTCCTGTTGGCCTTACACGTCGTCTTGGCTGGAGATCTGCTTCACTCTATCGTTTTGTGGGTTCTGTGGCTCTAGAATTTGTTTAGAGTCATTTTTTCACAGGTATTTGGAGGGGTTTGGGGGAGAGCTCAAGCAAGGCCATGCTTCTACTTTGCCATCTTGGCTCCACCCTCTGAATAGCTCTCATTTGATTTTTAAAGTCTTTTTAGCTCTCATTTGATTTTTAAAGTCTTTTTAGCTCTCATTTGATTTTTAAAGTCTTTTTTAAGTTCTTCCATGAATTCTTTCTGGGCAGGTGACCATGTGACATTATTCTTTGGGGTAGGAGAGGTATTTTTTTTTCCTTCAGTTTCTTCCTCTGAAAATAAACCCTGGTCTTCTCTATTCCCATAGTAACTTTCTATGGTTGGATTCTTTCTCCTGCTCATTTTCTTTCTTTTTTATAGCAGCTTTTTTTTTAAAATCACCTTCATTCCTGGGGTAAGGGGAATGGTGGCTCTGGCCTCAGATCCTCCTTCAGTTCTTCTCTCTAGCTTGGAGCTGAAAGCAAGAATTCTGTCTTCCTATAAGTGCCCATGGTCAGTGGCATCCTGACCCCACTGCTTTTGCTCTCACCTGACGTTGGCTTGTTCCTTCTCACCCAAGGCTGCCTCTCAGCAGCACAGCTGGGGCTGGTATTCCTTATAAATAGAGGTTCCCTCAATCTTCCCCCACTCAGAGGCTCAGTTCCCCTTACCATCCAGGAGGTAAGAATTGCTATTGCTGGCGTTGAGACCACCTCTTAACTCAGCTCAACCCTACTAGCCTCAAGACTTGATGCTTGTTGTTTCAGCAGAACTAGCCTGGAGGTGTTTACTCTTCACAGGGACCAAACCTTGGTGCTGGGATTTTTCTTCTGATCTTCTGTGATTGTCGCAGGAGTCCCACTGTTCTGCCCTAGCTCTTGTTTATTTTTACTGCTCTATGTTCACCCTGAGGCACTATTTTGTCTTGTTTGTGGGGGAAATCTTGAGGGCTTGGAATTTTCTGACCTACTCCACCATTTACCCAGAATCCTCTCCCCTGAATCATTTCTTGAAAGAAATATTTCTGTTACACTGATTTTTTAAAAATATAATTGTCACTTTCGGATATCCTGTTGCCTATGTAGACTCTTCCCTCAAAACAAAGAAAAAGCACAGTAAGACCAACCAATACAGCAATATCATCTAACAGTATATGCGAGATTGAATAAAGTGTTAATGATGCATAGGTATAAAGCTTTTGAGTGATCTTTAAATCTTTGGTCATTTTCCTTTCTTGATCCTAAATAATTTCCCAACAGTGCTTGTTGCTAAATCTTGCGTCTGCCTTCACATTTAAAAAAATCACTGAACAACCAGAATCCTGGTGACCAACCCCTTGGCCTTCAGTAAATACTTCCTTGTCTCTTATTCAACATGACAGAAAATAAACTCTAGAATTTACCATGCTTATATATGTAAGAAATACATAAGGAAACAATATTTTCGATGAAATTATGTAGTTATTTATCAAGTATTCCTCAAACCTTTTAACAACTTTCTCACAATCCCTAGAATTACATGGACCCCTAGTTGGCCACTCTTACATTACCTGGTAATTTTATGAGTTTCTACCTGTGTTAATTATAATGGTACCACATATCCTTATCGTAAAATTCTTTGGCAAAAAAGTACCTCTTAGAGACTAACCAGGTCTATGACCTTGAACAAGTTATTTTTTCTCTGAGTCTCAGTTTCCTCAACTCTAAAGTGAAGGTGTTGGTTGGCCTCTAATGTCCTTTGCGGTACTACATCTACAATTCTATGAAATTTCTGGGATGATTTTGCCCAAACGTGAACTCCAGTGACCCAAACTTTGAGAACTGAGTATCATCCTCCCATTACTATTGAGACTTTGTTATGTGATTTCAGTGAAAGATGCCTGCTTTATAAGAGAATATTCACTTAGAAACAGTTAACCAACTAAAAAGTATATGAAAAAAATAAATGGCTTGACTGACGTTCATATAATCAGTGAATGACTTGATTCTTAGTACACACTCACAAGCATTATAGAACTGGATAAAATCAAGCAAGACAATTCCTTTCATAACTAAACTATATAATTCATTATAGAGGCTCTAATTAATGGGGGGAAACTCCATTTTTGGCACCAAACCATACTCTAAATTGCAATTAGTTTGTATTTTACTCTTGTCATGCACAGGCTTGTGTGAATAAAGGAATTACAGCTGGATAATTACTACAATGTGTGCCATCAACAAACAAATATTTATTAAATGCCAGTGTGCAAGACACTGTGCTAGCTACTGTGGCAGATAAAGAAGAGGAAGAGGAGGAGGAGAAGGAAGAGGAAGAGGAGGAGGAGGAGGAAGAGGAGAGAGAGAGAGAGAGAGAGAGAGAGGAAGGGGTGGAGATTTTCTCTTAGAAAACCTTGTGAAGCACTGTGAATCATTATATATTTTGGAGCACTTATTCATTCCTTAATTATATAATGAAAAAGCCTGCTATAACTCTGTCCTTAGTTTCTACATTATAGGACTGCCTTAAAGCTAAAATAACCATTTAGGAAGGTTTATAAAAATGCTTTAGTAATTAAACCACTTGGAATAGGGGTCAAGATAGTATTAAATTGAGTTCTATTTAGTTGTATACCAAATAATCGAGCACTTAGATGCAAATAATCATTTATACAGGTTGGATTTGGTGATAATAGCAATAATACAAATAGACATTTTACAGAATTTGAGTTTTAGAGATAACTTTGCATATTTTATTGCATTCAGTCCTTACCCCAGTTCTATAGGAGTAATGCTATTATTAACTCCATTTTAGAGATGAAGAAACTGAGACTGCAAGAGATTAAGTGACTTATATAGTGTCACAAATCTGTGTTTAAGAAAAGATTGTGTCTTAACTGTTCCATATTCCAAGTCAAGTGCTTTATCTACTACACATATGGTAAAACCACAATAAGGCAACATGCAGGCAAACAAAAAAACAAAAGACCCATGTAGCCATTGGATTTGAGTTTGAATTCTATTTCTGCCACTTATTACTTGTCTAAACTTCATTGATCCAGAACCAGTCACTTAATTCCTCTGGATCTCAATTTCTTCATCTGTAAAATGAGGTGATTGGACAAAATGATGTCTAATTTCTCTTCCAGACATAGATCTCTGATCATATGCCTAGAATAAAACAGGTGAAAGTTCCACTGTCCTCATGCTGTCCAGAACATATATTGAGTATAATATCTAGTTATTGGTTCAACATTTTTACGCAGTATTAACAATAGAAGTATGCCAAAAAGAGACAAAGATGATGAGGGTCTTCAAACCATATGTATTGCCAAAGCAATACCTGCAGTGGCTGCTATGAATATGCCGATGCATTTCTGAATGGCAAAATATAACAGACTGTTTCTATGGAAGACAAAACCAAAATATTTTTGCAAACAGCAGAAAACCAAATCCACCATAGCAATAAAGTAATCCATTGTAGTTCTGAGTAAGGGGAGCAGAACCAGGAGAATATTATATACAATTTACAGACACAGAGTATCTGTGATGATTAACTTTGATAGACTTGGCTCTTCTCAGCAGTGCAAAGTTCAAAGACAGCTCCAAAAGACTCATGATGAAAAAAGCTGTCTATATCCAGAGAAAGAATTACAGAGTCTGAAAGCAGATTGAAGCAACTATCTGCTCTCTTTTGGTTATTGCTGTTTGTTTTGTTTCTTCTTTCTCTTGGTTCATTCGACTGGTTGTAGTTCTTTTTGCAACTTGACTATTGTGAAACTGTGTTTAATTGAAGGTGTATGTAGAACCTATATCGGAGGGAAGAAAAGAGGGAGGGGGAGAAAATTTGAAACTCAAAAACTTGAGGAACTGAATGTTGTAAACTAAAACTAAAAATTAATTAATTAATTAATTAAATAATAAAAAAAGAAATCCATTGTAGTAACCAAGACGTCTATACCCATTACCAATGCAGGGAGCACTGCCATCCCCAAGCCTTCCCTCTGTCAGGCCTCCCCACAAAACAGCTTCCTTTAGCAACAATCACTTCCCCTCTCACTCACACTAGAGACACTGTGTCTCTCTCTGCCTGCTTCTTCTCTCTCTAAGCCCCAACTCCCTCCCCTCTCTCCCAGCTCTGACTCACTCCAGCTTCCTGCTCCACCCCTTTAGCAAGCTCCTCCCACCACAGGCTCAGGTGACTCAGGCTTCCATGTGACTCAGGCAGGTCACATATGCCTATAAAAAGATGGGAAAGATCTTCCCGTTCCATTAACAATACATTAACAATGTACCATGTCATATGAGGAACATCTGAAGGCAATGGGAACAGATTGTTTCAAGAAGAAAAGATTATCAGGAGGCATGATAACCATCTTCACATATCTGAAGGGCTACATGCAGAAATAAGATCAGACTTTTCCTTGAAATTCCAGAAGAATGCGCAAGGACCAAAAGGCAAGATTTAAATAAAGGCATATCTCAACTCAGTATAAACTTTTTTTGTTTTTTAACAATTAGAAATTCTTAACAATGTAATGGGCTGATTTACAAAATACCTCACCATTAGACATAATCAAAGGTAATACAGGTAATAAAGACAAGATACTCGATATACATGAACACCTTTCACACTAAAGGACTGAGGGACTCAGAATATTATATTTCAGAAGGCAAAGGAGTTAGGATTACAACCAAGAATAACCTGCGCAGCAATATCAAGTATAGTCCTTTAGGGGGGAAATAGATATTTAATGACATAAAAGACTTTCAAACCTTCCTCATGAAAGTGCCAAAGCAGAATACAGAATTTAACATTTAAAGGAAAGCATGAAAATGTAAACATGAAAGAGAAATCATAAAGGAATCAATGAGCATTATCAGCTTACATTCCTTTATGGGAAGATGATCCATTTAATTCCTAAGAATTTTATCATTATTGAGGAAGGTAAAAGGAGTTTACATAGACAGAGGACATGGGTGCGAGTTGATTATTTTGCAATGATCTAAAAAAATGAAGGGTTGAAAAAGAGGGAGGCACTGGAAGAAAGGGGAAGGGAGAAGTAGAATGGCAAAAATTTTCTCACATGAGAGAAGCACAGAAAGAAGAGCTTTTACAGTGGAAGGGAAAAGGAGGGTAGTGACGGGCAATAGTAGAACCTTACTCTCATCAGAATTGATTCAAAGAGGGAAGAATACACACACGTATAAATATATATATATATGTATATATATATATATATATATATATATATATATACACACACACACACATATATATATAGACACACATACACACGCACACAGTCAGTTGTGTGCAAAATCTATCCTGTCCAATAGGGAAACGAGAGAGTAAAGGGATTAGAGAAAGGGAGGGGGTGATAAAAGGGAGGATGGATTAAGGGAGTCAGTAGTTAGAAGCAAAATAGACTTTGGAGGAGGAGGAGGAGAAGGAGAGAGAGAGAGAGAGAGAGAGAGAGAGAGAGAGAGAGAGAGAGAGAGAGAGAGAGAGAAGACAGAGAGAGAAGAGACAGACAGAAAGAGAAAGAGAGAGAGGAGAGAGGAGGGAGAGAATACAAAGAGAGAGACAGAGAGACAGAGACAGACAGAGGGAGACAGACAGAGAGAGAGAGACAGAGAGAAAGACAAAGACAGAGAGAGAGAGTCAGAGAGAAAGAGAGAGAGAGAGAGAGAGAGAGAGAGAGGGCAGAAAGACATAACCAGATTTAAAATAAAAGGCTAGAACAGAGTCTATATAGCATGTGTCAGCTGAAGTATAAAAGGCAGGACTAGCAATCATGATCTCATAAAAAGCCAGAGCAAAAATTGACCTAATTTAAAAAAAAGATAATCAGGGAATTGTGTTTTGCTAAAAGGTATCATAGACAATGAAATAATATTAAAAATTTCTGCAGCAGGTTTCCCCCAAAAAAGTCTCATTTCTCAGATATATAGAGAATTGAATCAAATTTATAAAAATAAGAGATATTCCAGAATTGATGAAAGGTCAAAGGATATGAACAGGCAGTTTTCAGAAAAAGAAATAAAAGCAATCTATACTTATATGAAAAAATGATCTCGATCACTATTGAATAGAGAAATGCAAATTAAAACAACTCAGAGATGCCTTCTCACACTCATCAGAAATGATAAATGCTGGAGGGGATGAGTGAAAATAGGTACAGTAATAAGCTGTTGGTCAACTTGTGAATTGGTCCAACCATTTTAAAGAACAATTTGTAACTTTGCCCAAAGTCTATAAAAGTGTGTGTACCCTTTGGCCTAGCAATATTACTACAAGGTTAGTCACCCAAAGAAATTAAAGAAAAAGGACTTATACACACCAAAATATGGATAGCAGCTCTTTTTGTTGTGGCAAAGAATTGGAAATTGAGAGAATGCTCATTGGTTGGGGGATGACTGAACAAGTTGTGGCTTATGATTCTGATGAAGAACTATTGTGCTATGAGAAATGACACAGGGGTTTCAGAAAAAAATATGGCAAGATAGCTACAAACCAGTGCAAAGTGAAGTGACAAGAACAAGATAGCTGTACACAGTAAAATAATAACCATCTGTGAAAGATGGTCTACTTTGATCAACAGGATAATCCAAGATGTTTCCAAAGGACTCATCACGAAAAAAAAAATGCTCTTCCTCCAAAGAGAGACTGATGAACTCTGAGCTCAAATTAAAGTATAATTTTCTCATTAATTTACTTTTTTTTTCCTTTTTTGCAATATGGCTAATGTGGAAAAATGTTTTGCATGATTTGACATGTATAATTGATATCACATTGTTAGTCTTCTCAGTGGGTAGTGGAGAGAGGAGGAGGGAGGGAAACAGAGAATTTGGAATTTAAATTTAAAAAGAAAAAAGTCTTTAAAGTGAAAACATGATTTAAAAAATTAATTGTATATCAGTTTACCTTTAAAAATGTGACCTCATCAATTTGATTATTCCCTTAATACTATACAGACCTTCCCACCCTAGATGACTCTTGTCCATGTCTTAACATAAGTGTGACAAAAGTGGGTCCACCAAATATTCTAGAGGCTTTTGATGCTTTTCCTGATATCCTAAGGATACCAGTGGAGCACTTAGGCTATGCATCTTTCATGCCTTCCTTTTTCCACATACCTCACAGCACTGATTTTCAGACCTTCACTTCCTGTTGTCAGTTTTTGCTCTTGTTCTTTGAAGTTCGTCATTAATTTTATATTACAGCTTGCTCATAGCTGCACCGTGCCTTTCCATTGTATGACAATCACCTTCAATGCTTTAAATGCTTGTGTTTCACTTTTCTCTATCATGTAACACCAAGAGAATAGGTATTAAAAATAAATCTTTATTTCTGGGAGAAGTTTGAAGTCACTTAGGGCTCTTTGCAATTTCCTGAAGGCAATCTGGTTGACTCATTTTGTCTTGTTTAATTGCCCATTTGTATCAACTCTTCCAGATATTGGTCAACTAGGTGGTGCAGTGGATAGAGTGGGGAACCAGGAGTCAGGAAGACTCATCTTCCTGATTCAAATCTGACCTCAGATACTTACTAGCTGTGTGACCCTGGGCAAATCACTTAACTTTGTTTGCCTTAGTTTCCTCATTCATAAAAATGAGATAGAGAGGGAAATGGCAAACTACTCCAGTATCTTTGCCATGAAAACCCCAAATGGAGTCATAAAGAATTGGATATGACTGAAAAACTTTAACAACAACAACGAAAGACCAGATAAATGTGATGACTCTAATAGGGTGAATATTCAACTGCATATCATAATTTAGGCAATGAATATTCTTTATTCACTTTTTTTCCTGTTTGGTCAGGTCAAATTATGAATTCATTGAGGGCCGATAATAGCTTCATTTACTAAATGTTTATTTACTGATCAATGAACTGACTTTTGACTTATCCTGGAACTCTTCTGACAGGCTCTGCAATATCCCAGGACCTAATGCAATCAGTATGATGCCATCTGTGAATAGTTGTTTTACAGGACTTTATCATCCACATGGAAGCCCTATCCAACTTGAACTCTGGGCAGAATCTCAACCACAGTGGCAAACATATTTTGTGAGCATTGATAATATTATTTTATTTGTAGCTTAATATTTATATTCAGAAGGTCATTGAAAAGGTTATATCTGTAGTATGCTTCAAGGGTTCTGTTTCAACAATCCAGCCAGCAGCTTCTGTGGGGGTGTAAGATCCACCAACAACCAGCACCCAGAAAGCTGCCAACACAGGTCCTTTTAATCTGCTTTACTTCAGGAAAGCAACGTTAAGGGGTTACCAATCTTACTTTAATCCAGCATACAAATATCATTTCCTTAGTTCAGGGTTAAAAAGCCAGCACCCTGAATTACAGACCAAATACAATTCAACCTCTGGGTGTACAGCCGGGGAGCTCATTATAACAGCTGGCCCAGAGTCATGTGCCACTGGCTCAGAGCTCTGAGTAAGAACGCTAACCTCTGCACTTATGTATCCTATTCAGGGCCCCCTTAAGGGCCCCAACCTCACCCAGGCTGGGTGTGCAAAAGTTCCCCCCCCCAATATCACATCAGGCACAAATCAATGGCTCCCAATTGTCTCAGTGCTGAGAAATACAGAAACAACGCACTTTATCTGCCCCATTCAAACAAAGGCCAGAATCATTAAAGGTCAACAGAAAAAGTCCCACCTTAATTACTATTACAGGTTCTTGAATAATTTTAATGTATGAATGGGAAATAAATTGTTGGAAGGGAACTTTTAAGGCAATATTTTGTTTCACTGAATCAAATGCTTTTCAAAAAATAATCAACAACTTAAAGTAGAGTGAAATCTTACATACTCTACATCTTTCAGTCAATTGTGAAATGGCAAGTATGTGCTATATAACTTGTGAAAGTCTGCCAGCCTATTTCATATTAATGCCCTACTTTAAGATGTATCCAATGTGCATGGATATATTTCTCATAAAAATTATGAGATGGGCAAGTTGGCATATAGGTTTGTAGGTATCAAGACTTTCTTAGCTACCTATTTTCAGGATTAGTAAGGTCTGCAATTGTTTCCAAGCCTTTGGTGGTCTTTTTCTCCTTTAGATAACATATGAATCAAGCCTCTGAATTCCCTGACAATTCTATCACCTCCAATATAGATCTTTCTGGTCCCCTTTCTCTTTTTATCCCATGTTTATTTTCTTTAGTGTCACTTTTAGTCACTTTAGTGTCACTCCTTTATAGTGTCACTCTATCTGCAACTTTAATGTTAGAGTAACCAACTATAATGGTTCTATATCAATCAATAAGCATTTATTAAGCACCTGCTGCTATTTGCCAGGCTCTGTGCTAGTTACTGGGGATAAAAAAGAGGTAAAACATAGTCAATGCTCTTAAGGAGATTACGATCTAATAAAGGGAGACAACTTGCAAAGAAATATAAACAGACAAGTTATATACAAGATAAAAGAAAATAATTAACAGGGCTTGGGAAAAACTTCCTGTTGAAGATGAGGTTTTAGTCTGAACTTAAAGAAAGCTAGAGAGTTCAGCAGATGGAGCAGAGGAGGGAGAGCATTCCAGACCAGTGAAAATGCCCAGAGTTGAGAGATGGTGTGTTTTGTTTATGGAACAGCCTGGAGGCCAGTGTCACTGGATTGAAAAGTATGTGGCAAAAAATAAGGTTTAAGAAAACTGGAAAAGTAAAAGGAGACTAGGTTATTAAGGGCTTTAAATGCCTCATGGAACATTTTGCATTTGATCTTGGAGGCAATAGTGAGCCACTGAAATATATTGAGGAGGGGAGATGATGTTATTTAATGAGTGTTTTAGGAAAATCACTTCGGTGCCTGAATGGAGGATGGATTGGAATGAAGAGACTTGACTCCACTTACAGGCTATAGTAGTACTCCAGACAGGAGGTGATGAGAGACTGCACTACAGTGGTGGAAATGTTACAGTAGGAAAGGGGATATTTATGAGAGATGATGTAAAAGGTGAAATTTTAGGTCTTGGCAATAGATTGAATGGGGGTGGGGGAGTGAGAGACAATAGGAGTCAAGGATGACTTCTATGTTGGGAGCCTAAGTGACCAGGAAGATGGTATTTCCCTCTACAGAAATATGGAAAGTAAGGGAAGGGGAGGCTTTAGAAGGAGAGATAGGTTCTGTTTTGTTTTAGTCTACAATGTCTTTGGGATATTCAAAGAGATATCTAGAAGACCATTGTAGATATGAGATTAGAGATCAGCAGAAAGTTTGGGGCAGGATAGGTAGATTTGAGAATCATCAACATGGAGATAATAATTAAATAAGAGCTGATGAGCTCAAGTAAAATAGTATAGAGGGAGAAGAGAAGAGGGACACCTATAGTTTGAGGATTGTTGTTGTTGTGTTTGTCCTTCATTTTTGAAGAGGACCATGACATGAGGGAAATGAGGACATGACTTGCAGCTGATTTTGATTTGAGTGATGGAGGACTGTGCAAAATCATCAGCTTCACTTTCTCCTCCAGAACCATCTGGATCCAGTTGCCAGATATTCATCAGGATGACTGGAGATGGCCCAGGATGCAGTGGGAGACCCTGGCCCTTTTAGGCTAAGGCCTTTTCAGGTTCTCACGTTGAATGAGGTAATGCCCATTCAGTGAATAAGCCTCTTTAAGAAGTTAGTCAAGGGGGGGTGGGGGAGTGGAGCCAAGATGGTGGCTGGAAAGCAGGGACTAGCATGAGCTCTCCGCCAAGTCCCTCCAAAAACGTATAAAAAATGGCTCTGAACCAATTCTAGAACTGCAGAACCCACAAAATAGCAGAGGGAAGTAGGGCTTCAGCCCAGTACAGCTTGGAGGGTTGCTGGGTGAGTTCTTTCATGAACGGAGCTGGGAGCGGAGCAGAGTGGAGCAGAGCCCAGCATGGGCAGTGTGGACCAACCAGACCAGGAGGCAGGGGGAGCATGCCCTGGCACCCTGAATCAGTGAGCTGCAGCAGTTACCAGACTTCTCAACTGACAAACAGGAAAGACAACAGAGAAGGTTAGTTGGAAAAGCTGCTGGGGACAGAGTGAAAGAAGGAGTTCGTGGTTTGGCTACCGCCCCGGGCAGCGGAGGTGGGGCAGCTACAGAACTACAGCTACAATTGCTTCTGGCCCCAGGCCCACTTGGTGGGAGGAATTAAGTGGTAGATCAGAGCAGGAGTGCAAAGCCTGCTGAAGATCTAAGTCCAGTCCCGGTTGGGGGTTCTTGGGAAAGGAGGAGTGCTGGGGTGGCAGAGATGGTTGTAATTGCTCTGAAATCAACAGCGCATCCCACCAAGCTTGGAACATAGTACTCTTTACTCTACAAGCAGTCATACCCCACTGAAAAACTCAAGAGTCAAGTAAGTTGTGTGGGAACATGGCCAGGCAGCAAAAATGCATCCAGATCCAGTCTCAGACTTTGGAATATTTCTTTGGTGACAAAGAAGACCAAAACATACATCCAGAAGAGGTCAACAAAGTCAAACATCCTACACCAAAAGCCTCCAAGAAAAACATGAACTGGTCTCAAGCCATGGAAGAGCTCAAAAAGGATTTGGAAAAGCAAGTTAGAGAAGTAGAGGAAAAATTGGGAAGAGAAATGAGAAGGATGCAAGAAAACCATGAAAAACAAGTCAATGACTTGCTAAAGGAGATCCAAAAAAATACTGAAAAATATACTGAAGAAAACAACACCTTAAAAATAGACTAAATCAAATGGCAAAAGAACTCCAAAAAGCCAATGAGGAGAAAAATGCCTTGAAAGACAGAATTACCCAAATGGAAAAGCAGGTCTAAAAGACAACTGAAGAAAACACTACCTTAAAAATTAGATTGGAGCAAGTGGAAGCTAATGCCTTGATGAGAAATCAAGATATTATAAAACAGAACCAAAGGAATGAAAAAATGGAAGACAATGTGAAATATCTCATTGGAAAAACCACTGACCTGGAAAATAGATCCAGGAGAGATAATTGAAAAATTATTGGACTACCTGAAAGCCATGATCAGAAAAAGAGCCTAGATATCATCTTTCAAGAAATTATCAAGGAGAACTGCCCTGATATTCTAGAGCCACAGGGCAAAATAGATATTGAAAGAATCCGCCAATTGCTTCCTCAAATAGATCCCAAAAAAGAAATCTCCTAGGAATATTGTCGCCAAATTCCAGAGCTCCCAGATCAAGGAGAAAATACTGCAAGCAGCCAGAAAGAAACAATTTGAGTATTGCAGAAACACAATCAGAATAACACAAGAACACAAGATCTAGCAGCTTCTACATTAAGGGATCAAAGGACTTGGAATACAATATTCCAGAGGTCAATGGAGCTAGGATTAAAATCAAGAATCACCTACCCAGCAAAACTGGGTATCATGCTCCAAGGCAAAATATGAACTTTCAATAAAACAGAGGACTTTCAAGCTTTCTCAGTGAAAAGATCAGAGTTGAATAGAAAATTTGACTGTCAAACACAAGAATGAAGAGAAGCATGAAAAGTTGTACAAGAAAGAGAAATCACAAGGGACTTACTAAAGCTGAACTGTTTTGTTTACATTCCTACATGGAAAGATGATGTGTATGATTCATGAGACCTCAGTATTAGGGTAGCTGAAGGGAATATGCATATATATATATATATATATATATATGTATATATATATATATATATTATATATATATATGTGTGTGTGTGTGTGTGTGTGTGTGTGTATGTATATGTGTGTGTATGTATGTATATATGTATGGGTATATATATATATATATACATATATATATATATATATATATAGAGAGAGAGAGAGAGAGAGAGAGAGAGAGAGAGAGAGGGCACAGGGTGAGTTGAAGATGAAGGGATGATATCTAAAAGAAATAAAATCAAATTAAGGGATGAGAGAGGAATATATTGAGAGAGGGAAAAAGGGAGAGATAGAATGGGGTAAATTATCTCACATAAAAGTGGCAAGAAAAAGCAGCTCTTTTAGAAAGAAAGAGGAGGCAGGTGAGGGGGAATGAGTGAATCTTGTTCTCATCGTATTTGACCTAAGGAGAGAATAACATACACACTCAATTGGGTACCTTACCCCACAGGAAAGAAGGTAGAAGAAGATTAAAAGGGGGGGGGGTGATAGAAGGGAGGGCAGATGGGGGAGGAGGTGATCAAAAACAAACGCTTTCTAAAAGGGACAGGGTCAAGGGAGAAAACTGGATAAAGGGGCATAGGTTAGGAAGGAGCAAAATATAGTGAGTCTTTCACAACATGAGTATTGTGGAAGGGTTATACATAATAATATGCATGTGGCCTATGTTGAATTGCTTGACTTCTTAGGGAGGGTGGGTGGGAAGAGAAGAGGGGAGAGAATTTGGAACTCAAAGTTTTAAAAACAGATGTTCAAAAACAAAAAAAAGTTTTTGCATGCAACTAGAAAATAATATACACAGGCAATAGGGCATAGAAATTTATCTTGCCCTACAAGAAAGGAAGGAAAAAGGGGATGGGAGGGGAGTAGGGTGACAGAAGGGAGGGCTGACTGGGAACAGGGCAACCAGAATATATGCCATCTTGGAGTGGGGGGAAGGGTAGAAATGGGGAGAAAATTTGTAATTCAAACTCTTGTGAAAATCAATGCTGAAAACTAAATATATTAAATTTTTAAAAAAAGTATAAAAATGCATCCAAAAAAATGTAATTAGGAAATATTTAGCAAAATAAATCAAAATACAACATAAAAAAAGAAGTTAGTCTATGGATGGCCCCATTTAATCAGAAATAAAGAAAAAAAATCCAGCTGGGAGGGGAAGACCCTCAGGATTGCTGTTCCAAAGAGAAACAGCTACCATAGACATTCACTCTAAGCCAGGAGGGCCCAAAATACAGCCATTTAAGTGGAGCTTGGTCAGGGACCTATTGTAGCCTAATCTATGAGCTTCAGAGTTTAAGGGTTTAAGGTTTTGTGAGATTATCCATGGAAATACATAATCACAAACTGGCTTCTCCCAGTGCTAGAGCATATATCCAGATGATATCTGTTCCTGCTGTCTTCTTCATAAACAAAGGACCAAACACAACAACCCAGGAGGGCTCAAAATATAGCCATTAAATGGAACTTGAACAGGGACCTACACACACACACACACACACACACACACACACACACACACACGCACACTTAAAACCATGTTATGCATACTTCTATTTATCAGTTCTTTCTCTGGAAATGGATAGCATCTTCCTTCATAAGTCCTTTGTAGTTGTACAATATAAAGGACTTAGGGAGATAAGAGAAGGTGTGAACTAGCTGCTGTGGAGAGTGAGAATAATAGGATTCTCTTGTAGGAGTGAGGATCCAGTTCAAGAAAATAAATTTATAGTAGACCCACTATTGTGGCTATGAGATTTTATTCAACCATATTTAGCAACATATAACTAGGAGCAAGGAAGGCAGACGGAAGTAATGTAGAGTTGGGTTTTGTCAAGGCATGAGCCTTGATAGGACAAAGAGAGTCTAGGACAGTACATAATTGATCTATTCAAACATAGAATCAAGATTGGGGGACACAGGAGTAAAGTAAAGCCAGGGTATGATCTAGAGAAGGATCAAGGAAAGGAGGCTGAGAAGGAGTGGTCCTATTGGTAGGAGATAATTAGAGAAAAAAATATTAAGGAGAGAGTTATCAACAATGTCAGAGGCTACAGAAAGGTTAAGAAGAATGACGAGGATCTGAAAGAATCTTCATAGTCATTTCCTCTTTTTCCTTTTATTTATCCATCTTCTTTCATTTTTATCCGCAAATTCCCCTAGGATGATTTTATTTAGTTGTCAAGCTTTCTTTAGACTGGTTTTTACCCTCCACCACTTCCTCTGCTTTATGAAGTGATCAAGCTTGCATTATTCCAGCATGATTATTCCAAAAATTTCACAGGGAATTTCTATGATAAACTTATGTTTCTTTAGTCACGTCTCTTCATTTGGTAAGTAACTCAAATGTTTGCTAAATAAGGTACTTTTCAATCTCTCTTGGAATACTTCTTATTATACATGGTTAAATTTCCATCTAAGATTATTATAATCACTTTTTTTGACATTTCTACTATCCATTACCACCTTTCACTTTACAAAAAGAATTCAGGACTTTTCTCTTCCATTGCATATAATGTCCTTTTCTTGTTAATTTTCTTCATTCTTCTACCTTTTCATTAATTTTAATCTTTGCCATAACAATCAGTCTGACTGTACACCAGCAATTGATTCAGGGAATGGCTTTCAATCAACAACATCATTTCTTATCTGTTTTAATTTAATACATTCTATTTTGTGATGTTATTTGATGCTCATCATTTTCAGTATTTGTTATTTCTTTTCTCAAAGAAAATATTTATCATTGCAAAAGAGTGTAGCCTCTTATAGTCTCTGAGTCTGGCCTCATTACTTATTCCTGAATTATTCTTTGCAATACATTTCTCTCCATTCTTACCTTTTGCTCATTTACTCTGTAGTTACTAAGTATCAAAGGGATTATTGATTGAATTTGAAGAGGTCTCGAGCTCTGTATATATTTTTTTCTTCTTTTAATCCTCTGAAATTGATGAAAATGAGCTGTAATAATTTTATGATGGCCTTTTAAAAAACACTTGTATATATTAACTGAAATAAGATAGTTTTTGAGGTCCACAACCTCACTTTACTCCCCTGCCTCCACTGCTCATGCTTCCCCTCTGAGATTAATTACCAATTATACTCTACATATCTTATATGTACAACACATATCTATATATGTTGTCTCACCCATCAGAATGTGAATTCCTTGAGGGCAGGGACTGTTTTTACCTTTCTTTAATCCACAGCATTTAACATAACGTCTGGCACTTAGTAAGCACTCAATAAATGTTTGTTGATTGAGCAACTTACCAAGTGTCGCATTAAATGATATTTCTCATTGATTTTGGATGTAAGATAAAATCTGATGAAATTGTTTTTGCCTCCCTAGGGAGGATATTTGAGTCATCTTTACATTTTTACGCAACTTCCTCCATCCTTCCAATTTTGTTTATAATGAGAAAGGGAATGGTATGTTTCAGTTCCTCCAGTTGTAAATCTTTTCATTGATCTTTGGATGAGGATCTAACATTTAGTATAGTAATTGCCAATTTAAAGTTCATAGGAAGTCCAAAACCAAAGTGATTTTTAGCACTCTCTCCCATGACCTCTCCCTTTTATTCTAATATGGAACAATAGGAAGAAAGAAGAGGGCAAAAGGACTAAAGGACATTTTCTGTTTTACTTTGTTTCATAAATTACCATGATCAAATGAATTCATTGTGAAATATCTAGCCTACCGGCAATGAATCTTTCTATACTTAATTAGGCTAGTCCCTTGAAAGTAGATTCAGTCTGTTCAGTCAGATCATATTAAAAACTTTTTTCTGGAAACATAAAAACCTAGCAGAGTTTATGCTTGCTGACATAAAAATAGAGCCAAAAATGGACTCCTACAAACACAGCTATCTGAATGAAAGCAGAAAGCTTATCTCCCAAATATCTGTTCCAGAAAAAACAAAACCCGGAATTTCATGCAAAACCAAGTGATAATAATAGTGAAATCCAATGAGAATCTACAGTTGGTGACTTCTTCCATCTCAAAAACATGCAAAATATCACCCTAAATTCCATTTGTAATAGGAAAGGGGATCCCTGCAGTAAAATCTGTGCCCACACAGGGTAGCCTTCCCATGCAACCAGAGATAGAACTAGGTATTCATCTGCAAGGCTCTGTGTCTATTGACAGAGAGGGTCTAAAGTGCCCTTCTGAAAAAGCCATAAAATGGCCCTACAATACCATGGAGTTATTAAAAATCCATGATGGAGAATTTGGAAGCCAAGGAGATGTGGTAATGACCAGAGACCAGTGAGGAGCCACAAAGTTTGGATTTGGACAGATGAGGTCTAGGGACTTCATGGTCCTAAACATTCTATCCTAAGATGCCAAAGAGGATCCTGATGATCTACCACTCAACTTCAAATATTCATTGGGACCAAACTTCAGGAAACAGAGTTCAGTGCAAGAACCCAGGAGACTCAGGGCCAAATTATGAAAAGCTGACCACCCAACCCAAAAGCAATAGTAGGAGATGGGGTATAGCTCTGGAATAAGTCCCCAACTAAACAGATATTAGTAAATCAAAGAAAAAAACTGATCAGTATTTTAAAAAAAAGTAATCTAGAGATTCTCCAAAAAGGAGAGAGTAATTCTGTGACAACTGTATGTAGAGACTCCAGCTTATGTATTATGTTTCCCATTAGAATGTAATCTTCTTGATGGCAAGGATTTTCCCTCTCTTTCTTCCTCCTTTCTTTCCCTTCCTCCCTCCTTCCCTTCCTTCCCTCCTTCCTCCTTCCCTTCCTTCCTTCCTTTCCTCCTGTCTTTCTCCTTCCCTTCCTCTTTCCTTCCTTCTTTCTTTCCTTCCTTCCTTCTTCTGTTCTTCCTTCCTTCCTTCCTTTCTTTCTTTTTTCCTTTCTTTTCTTTCTTTCTTTTTCTTTCTTTCCTTTTTCCTTTCTTTCTTTCTTTCTTTCTTTCTTTCTTTCTTTCTTTCTCTCGTTCTTCTCTCCTTCTTTCACTGACTGTCCCTCATGACTAGACTTCTCTCCCTGTTCTTCTCCACATCCTACCTTCCTTCATATTTCAACTAAAATTATACTTCTGCAGGAAACCTTCCATGGTTGCCCTTAGTGTAATTGCTTTCCTTCTGATATTATCTCTAATTTATGCAATTTATATCTCATTTATACATAGCCTGCATGTTTTTTCCCCTAATTAGATTCTATACTCCTTCAGACTAAGGACAAATGTTTACCTTTGTATTTTCAGGTCCTGGAACATAATAATAAATACTGATTTACTTGACATTATTTGATTCCTTATAAACCAGGATAAATAAAAGAAGCCTGAAAACTATGTTTAAAGAATCCATATATGAAAAATCCCCAAATCTGTTAAAACCAGACAGAAAAGTGAAGAGACAAAGAATTCGTCAAACACCATTTGAAAGAAACACTAAACGGAAAATTCCCATGTTAAAGTCAATATCCGGGGGCACAACATCAAAGAAATATAATGTATGTGTCCAGAAAAAAGTTCAAATACCAAGGAACTGTAGAAGCCTCTCACAATTCCAGGCCCAGTGGTTAGAGAACTGAATCTGAGTTCAAATGGAGCTTCAGATATTTATTAGATAGGTGATGCTGGGCAAGTCACTTAACCTCTGGGCAAGTCACTACCTTGGTTTTCTCAAAACTTGAAATATTATATAAAATGCTAGTTATTATAAGCACCAGCTAGTAACTGAGAACAGATTTTGGAATAAAATATTACAAAAGTGAAAGGATATAGGCTTACAACCAAGTACAACTTAAACTACAAAGCTAAGTATAATCTTACAAGCTTATAAACAGGTGTTTAATGGAACAGACCTTTCTAATTAAAAGATCTGAGTAGAAACTTTGAAATTAAAACATAAAACTCCAGAGAAACCTAGAAAGGTACATTCATTTAGCAATTGCAAGGTACTGTATGGTGACATAATGCTAACACTGTAATAGGCAAGGACAAGCATATGACCTTTCAGGACCTTTGAACATTCGTACCATGTGAATTTCTTTTTCTTGACTATGTTTACTGTTAATTTTTTTTTCTTTCTCTTGGTTTTTAATAGGGTAAGAGTGGGGGTTGTGAGAGGGCCAGGCATAGAAGTGTGTGAGAGAGAGAGGAGAGAGAGAGAGAGAGAGGCATTGTGATATTTTTTAAATGCAGAAGAGTATATAGAAAGGAGTTAAATAAGGCAAGCATGTTGCAAAAATAACATATATATATACACATATGAATATATATACTATGAATATATATATACACATGTGTGTATGAGTATGTGTTTATATTCCCTTAAAAATAAGTGATATAAAATTGAGATTCATGTTTTCATATAGAATCCGCTTTTCGTGTTCCACTATGTGTATAGTAATAATTTTTTGGTGTTTATTTCATAAATTTTTCAAGGAGAAAAAAAAGAAATCCAAGGTCAGAACTATTCCATGATCAAGTATAAAAATAAATGTCTGTGAAATTTGAAAGAACTCAACTCTGAAGTATCTAAGCAAGTAATCGTAATGAAAATGGTAGTAGACTTCAGAAATTACATTATTCACTTGTAATAATTTTGTGAAATAATGTAACTTGTAAATAGTTTACCACAAGATCAAAAGACTCTAAATGGTGCCTTAATCAGTAAACACTTGACTTGCCAATTAGAGAGAGCTAGTGACCAAAACTAATGTCAGTTAATTAAATTTATTCATAAATTAATTTGTAAGCATCATGAAGAAGGAAAATGTAGTTTTATGAAAAGTATCACCTTATTAAGAAGAAAGAAATAATAAAAGGCAATACCTGTTTTAAAAAAGCTTCACAAGAAATCCAGCTAAGCAAAATAATTCTGAAAGCATTTAAGAACAAAAATGAAAGGACCAAAAGAAAAGTAAATTCTCTTCAAATATTTTTCACAATATGTTCACTATCAAGGACTATGAAATTTTCTATCAAAGTTGGACTTTGACTTCACAGACTTGGATATGCTTATGGAGGAAATAGAAACAGAAATAAAGAGAAAAACCCCAGAAAAAAACCCAGAAATAATCTACCTTGAACAAAATGAGCTTAGAAGGAATTATCTTTAGAAACAATATAATGGTATGAATTGATTTACAAAGGATCTAAATATAGGGAAGATGATAAAAGGATAGAAAACATCTATGACCTTATTAATAATGAAAAAGGTGACAAAGAAAGTATTGTTACTGACCTGTATGCCTGCTCTCCCTTCTATACAAAATTATTATGATATTATTCTACACATATAATCAGGATATCCTCAGTGAAAGTTCAGTAAGGAACAAGTAGGCCTTTGAAGGTAATCCTTTACAAAGCATATTATCTTCATTAGTTTAAAACTGATTGAAATATGTAGAGAATATAAGTTCACACTGTGTTTTCTTTTTTTTGTTGATTTTTTTTAAAAAGGCTTTTATTCAGTAGAAAAAAATTGTCTTAAAAATTGTCTTTCAACAAACGAACTCCCATTCCTGTGTCACAGTCATTCAAGACTATAAAAGATGTTACAAGAGAGATAATCCTGTTGAGTGCCCCAACAATCATGAGCATTAGGCAAGGTATAAAAAAGGCAGACATGCTCATCAAAGACTGACCACAATGTTGTAGTAGCTCCACTGCATCAGACTCCAAGTTGAGGAAAACTCCCTTGTGGACAGTGAAGCCCTCCAGAAGCTCCTGTTTGCAATGGTAAAAAGCTTGTTGAATCAAGCAAAATTCAGTCCTTAACCCTTGACAGTCTGACTTACAACCTCATTGCTCAACTGGCACTGCTGTCTCCAAAATAATGATGTCTTAAATGTTCTTATAGGCTTTTCTGAATCATCATTAGGGATATATCTGCTGCATTTGATACTGTTAACCACATTCTCCACTTGGATACTCTATACTCTCTAGGTTTTATCCAACAGTTCTCCTTCTCATCTGAATTGTCCTTTCCCAGTCTCCTTTTCTGGAACATAATCATGTCACAATCTCTAACTGTGAGGATTCCTCAAGGTACTATCTAGCTTCCTACCACTTCTTCTCTGCTCTCTCTCTGTCAAATAGTTGAAAATTTCTTGAGCCTAATGAAGAAGCACTAGCTTCTAAGGAGAGGGAGGGGGGCTGTGTTCCTTTTACCTCAAAATCTTTAGCTCACTAAAGCCCTACCTAAGCACCCCGGGGGCAAATTATATAAGGCTTACATTTTAGCTCAAGTCTAGGTCTCTCCAAAAGGAAAGTAGAGAGGTATTCAATATACATTGTAAAACAAGCATGTAATAGATATTTATTACCTACACAAAAGAAATTCCAGTGAGCACATAGGGTATTCATAGGGTATACTGGCAAATAGATTAATATAGAATTCAGGAACATAATTTAGATGTGTTACAATTTTGAAGGATGCTGATATTTAAATCTCATCAGAACTGCAGTTTGTGGTACATTATACTTTGCCTATGTACTACCTATCTCAAAGTTCCTATTTTCTGGCCAGCTAGACCAGGGGATTGAGCTGCTCCTCTTGCTGGTAGTTATCTGATCTGTTGCTTCCTTACCCACCAATCAGCTCCACTCATTGAACCAAGACTTCTGGATCTCTTGAATTCATAAGTTCAACTCCAAGGCTCCTTCTCCTCAAGGTTGATGTATAATCACCTTCTCAAGAAAGCAGAAAGTACAGCCACCCAAAAGCACAATGGAAAACACAAAGCAGAAAAGGCAGCCAGAAGCCAAGGCAAAAGCTCACCTAATTGAGTCCATGTTCTGCTTTAGTGAGATGTCAGTGTCAGGGAAAAGAGCAGGTCCCATTTCCCAACTCCATGCACAGGGACTCTGGAGACAGAGTGCACTGCTTAGCACATGGGTAAGTTGAAGCAAGATATGGAGCCAGAAGATAATTCTCCTTTTTCTTAAAGGTTCACTGAGGGGGGAGTGGAGCCAAGATGGCAGTATGATAGCAAGGACTTTCTTGAGTTCTCCCCCAAATCCCTCCAAATACCTGTAAAAATGACTCTAAAAAAATTCTAGAGCTACAGAAACCACAAAATTGTTTCACAAAAGTGAAACAAGTCTCCAGTATAAGATGGCCTGGATGGTCACTGGGAAAGGTCCATAGCACTGGGCTAGGAGCAGAGCACAGCCCAGCTTGAGCCACATCTGCACTGATCAGGCCAGAGCAGACCAGGCAAAGCAGGCCTCAGGGCACTGAATCATTGAGTTATGGTGGTTTCCAGACTTCTCAACTCACAAACACCAAAGACAACTTAGCAGGTCAGTGGAAAAACTCTGTTGGACCTGGGTGAGAGAAGAGTGGTCTAGCCCCAGCCCCACAGTGGCAGCCACAGAGCACTCTCCACTATGGAAGCAGAGTCCTACCTAGACCAAGAGCTCAAAAGTCAAGTAATTGTCTGGGAAAATGAGCAGACAGTGTAAAAAACCTCAGACTATAGAATCTTACTTTGGTGACAAAGAAGATCAAAACACACAGACAGAAGAAGGCAGCAAATTTAAAGATCCTACATCAAAAGGCTCCAAGAAAAATACAAATTAGTCTCAGGCCAGGGAAAAGCTTAAAAAGAATTTGGAAAATCAAGTAATACAACTAGAAAAATTGGGAAGAGAAATTAGAGTAAGGTAAGAAAATCATGAAAAAGGAGTCAACAGCTTGCTAAATGAGACCCCCAAAATACTGAAGGAAATAACACTTTAAAAATAGAGGCAAAAGAGGTGCAAAAAGCCAATGAACAGAAGAATGCCTTAAAAAAGGAGGTCAAAAATCTTATTGAAGAAAATAATTCCTTAAAAATTAGAATGGAGCAAATAGAAGCTAATGACTTTATGAGAAATCAAGAAATTATAAAACAGAACCAAAAGATTAAATAATTGAAGACGATGCAAAATATCTCATTGGAAAAACAATTGATCTGGAAAATAGATCCAAGAGAAATAATTTAACAATTATTGGACTACCTGAAAACCACATTCAAAAAAAGAGCATAGACATCATCTTTCAAGAAATTATCAAGGAAAATTTTCCTGATATTGTAGAACCAGAGGGTAAAATAGAAATTGAAAGAATCCACCAATCACCTCTTGAAAAAGATCCTAAAAGGAAAATTCCTAGGATTATTGTGGCTGAATTCCAGAGTTCCTAGGTCAAGGACAAAATACTGCAAGCAGCCAGAAAGAAACAATTTGAGTATTGTGGAAACACAATCAGGATAATACAAGATCTAGCAGCATCTACACTAAGGGATCAAAGGACTTAGAATATGATATTCTGGATGTCAAAGGAGCTAGGATTAAAACCAAGAATCACCTACCCAGCAAAACTGAGCATAATACTTCAGGGGAAAAATGGATTTTCAATGAAATAGAAGACTTTCAAGCATTCTTGATGAAAACACCAGAGCTGAATCCAAAAATTGACTTTAAAAACAAGATTCAAGAAAACATGAAAAGGTAAACAGGGAAGAGAAATCATAAGGGACTTACTAAAGTTGAACTGTTTATACTCCTACATGGAAAGATGAGATTTGTAACTCATGAGACCTTTCTCAATATTAGGCTATTTGAAGAGAATACACACACACACACACACACACATATACACACAGAGGGCACAGGGTGAGTTGAATATGAAGGGATGATATCTAAAAAAATAAAATTAAAGGGTGAGAGAGGAATATATTGGGAGAAGGAGAAAGACAGAAATAGAATGGGTAAATTATCTCACATAAAAGAGGCAAGTAAAAGCTGTTATAATGGAAGGGAAGAAGGGGGAGGTGAAAGGGAATGAGTGAACCTTACTCTCATCACATTTGGCTTAAGGAGGGAATAACATACTCACTCAGTTGAGTATCTTACCCTACAGGAAAGTAAGGGGAAGGGGATTAAGGGTGGTGCGATGATAGAAGGGAGTACATATTGGGGGAGGGGATAGTCAATAGCAAATACTTTTGAAAAGGGACAGGGTCAAAGAAGAAAATTGAATAAATGGGGCATGGGATAGGATGGAAGAAAATATAGTCTTTTACAACATGACTATCATGGAAGTGTTTTGCATAATGATACATGTATAACCTCCATTGAATTGCTTGCCTTCTCAAGCAGGATGGTAAGGGAAGAAGGGAGAGAATTGGAACTCAAATTTCTAAAGAACTAAATGTTAAAAATTGTTTTTACATGCAACTGGGAAATAAGATATACAGGCAATAGGGTATAGAAATCTATCTGGCCCTACAAGAAAGTAAGAGAGAAGGGGAGAAGGGAGGAGATAAGGGATGATAGAAGGGAGGGCAGACTGGGGAAAGGGGCAATCAGAATACATGCTATCTTGGGATGTAGGGAGGGTAGAGATGGGGAAAAACTTGTAACTCAAAATCTTGTGGAAATGAATGTTGAAAACTAAAACTAAATAAATTAATCTTAAAAAAAAAGTCCACTGAGTCAACATCTCCTCTGGATCAGTGAGATTAAAAAAAATTATTTCAAATGTCCCCTATCTTCCATCTCTGAATTAGAAGCAGGTAGGGAATTCATCATTTGCAATATGTCCAAGTATTGAGACAGCATGCATTGTCAGCCAGAAGGAAGATGGACATCTCTGAATATTCTCTGTAGAACTGTCCCATAGAACATAGTGTACAGTTCTAACTCAAATGCGTAGTTCTAATTCAATGTTTCTCAAACAAATGTAAAAGGAGTATTTGTGTGAAATTCCAATAGAGCTGTAGATATCTGAACAAGTAGATTTTGGGGAACAATGCTAAATTGCAGACTACATTATTTAGATAAGATGACCTTTTCCACTTCTTAAAAAGGATACCTCCCTGACAGCCTTTAAGATTTTGTTAATTCCTTGTGAAGAGAAAGATAGATCCTAGGAGATGTACATACAGTATGTACATATGTATGCACATATTTTTTTAAAAGTGTATTGGAAATGTGTGACAGAGCATGGGAGATTTCAAGAGCATTTGAGAAGAGGTTTTTAAATGATATACCCAAAAAGTTGACAATCATTTCTCTAAATGACACCCAGGAGGAAAAATCATTGACTTCCTAGAAAATGTAAGCAGTCCTGAAAATGCTGCTGGCAGTCATTTGCAATAGGATTTGGTATCCTACTTGGAGTTACACAGCCGCTAAGCCATCATTAGCAGATGACGCCAGCTTGCTTTCACAAGTGTATTTAATATAGCCTAATTTATGGGATTTGGTTTCAAAATAAGTATCATTTATCTTGTCTGGCACTTTTCTCTCTCTCTCTCTTTTTTTCTTTTTTAATTCCTCACAGAAAATTGTAAATAGAATAGCCTTCAGCAATGGAACCTTGGGACAGCTGTTCTTCCAGATCTTCCAGCCCAGACAGGGCTAACTGGAAGTGTGTCACTATTGCACAGATATAGTTCTGGGTGCCACGCTGCAAAGCGTGTTAAGTTTTTCAATGAGAAACATCATAGAGTGATGCAATATCTAGGCAGTGCTTAATGGTTGAAGAAAGTGACAACTGTTTGATTTGGATTGTTCGATCAATCAATCACCAAGCACTTATTGATCACCTACTATATGCAAGGCATTGTGCTAGGTGTTACAATACATAAACAACACCATAGTCCCTGCTCTCCTGTAGCTTAAATTTATTGGAGGAAACAGCATGTAAATATATGAAAATATACAAAACAAATATGCTCAATTAAATACAAAATAAATCTAAGGCGGTTAGATTCAAAGCTAATATAAAGGAAGCAGTGTCAGATAATGATAGTGAACTGGCCCCGGAGTCAGGAAGACTTGATTTAAATTTTCTTCCTCTGACCCATACTTGCTGTTTGATCCTGGGCAAATCAATCTCTTAGTGTTCTAGGTAGCTGTCTAGGCAATAATTTCCAGCGAAGGTGTTATCTTGCATTTGTAGAAAGGGTTTCCTCATCTGAAGGTTGCCTATACCAATCTCAAGTCCAATCTCTATCCCTAAATAAAAGTTAATTAATGAAAAAGGCCCTAGAATTTGAAAAGCATTGTTGAATGAACCTTTTCATAGCATTTAAAAAATCTTAAATTATGTTCAAAACACTACCACTAAAATCCTACTTCAAAGCCTCATGTTGGCATAGAGATGACCCTTCCTACTTTTTTTTTTTCTGAAAGCAGTACCCATGGAGTCAGAGCCCATCAAGCTATAAAAAGTCTGAACAGAAGCCCAAGGACATGCTATGTTTAAGGTGTTTCCTTCCATGTAGAGAGACAAACCTTTTGATTTATTTTAGTTTTTAGTTTGCTGGATAGGCATTAATTGACTTGTCCAAAGTCACCCAGGAAGTAAAGAACACATCCTGAACTTCACCCTTGATCCTTTGCATCCAGATCTCTGTGTCTAGTGGAACATAACAACAATACACCAATAGATATCATATATATAACACTTTAAGACTTTCAAAAAGCTTTACATGGTATCTCCCTTAATGCTTGTAACAAATCTTCTGAAGACCAATTACTCAAAAATCAGAAATAAAAATGAAAATGGAATTTTACATGTTGCACATTCCCCTGTTTACTCTTTCTGGAAATAGTTTCATAAGCTTATTTGATTGAACTTAGAAGCATTGCCCATAGAAACAATATCATAACTGGTGCTTAGGAACCTGGCCTATTCCTGTTTAATCCATAATGCACTAACATGGAAATTTCAACTGCATATAACCACTATTTATGATACTGTTTCTATAGGAAGTCATATTCAGGATTCCAAGTTAGAAAGAAAAAGATATATGCGGCCTTATTTCTGTCATGGAGGTGAAAAAGACTGCAAGGACAAGACTCCACTGATGGAGTAGGTAATTCTGGTCCATAGCAATTTTCTAAGTCTGTATCTGGATAAGGTACTTCTCTGAATCTTCATACAAGAAAATAACTCTAACTCTGAATCAATCAGTTGGGCCCAGGGCCTTTATAGTAAATAACAAAAGGTAATTTGTCCCCTGACATATCTACTTTCCCTATTCATTTGGGTATGTAGTTTAGCAGCTCTTAATTTTCAATACTACATTGCATCTTTGGTATACAAAGGAAGCCTTCAATTAAGACCCAAACTAAAAAGGTGCAAGCAAGAATGGTCAGCATTTGTGTGCTCTGTGTCTATTAAGTTGACTTCCTCTTGTGCTAGCTGTGCTGTTCATGAAATCCTACTCAGCATTTAAGGCCCAATTCATATGTCACCTTTTTCAAGCCTTCCCTGCTTCTGCCAACTGGATGTGCTTTCTCCCTCTTCGGAATTTCCATTAATACCTTTCCCTTTTCTCTTTCTGTGTTGTATTGTGTTGTGTTTTGTTGTGTTGTGTTTTGTGTGTGTGTGTGTGTGTGTGTGTGTTTGGTATTGAGAAAGAGAAACAGACTTGTGATTTCACGAATGTAAAGAAATCAAGTTGTAGAAACTCTACAAATATACATCAGCACATGTTCTGTCGCAGCCTTAGAGAATATTCCTGGGAAAATTACGACTGGTATGGAATAGTATGTACTGAGACTAGTTTGGGGCTTTGGGAGAAAATATTTTCTATGGCTCCTCATATGCATGAGTTGTTTGTCTTTCAGGTATTTATGTCAGGAGATTGTAGTTTGACCTAAAATTGTCAGCATATAACATTGTCATGTTCTAGGTGGAAGTTTCTGGGGGAAAAAAAAGGCTTTCCTGTTGTCACTAATTGGCCTTTCATACCAAAGAGATTAATTGCTGTATTACAATCAAGGCATCTTTTCTATTGAACTGATCTTCTAATAGCATGTCTGTTTTTGATAGATCATCATCATTAGTTTTTATTTAGTACTCCTTTATGAGGACAGCTACTGTATGGTGGAAGAGAACATATAAGGAATTTGTGCATTAAATAATGAGATTGGAGATTAAGTCCATTTGTTTTCCACCCACATTTCATGCAGATGCTCTCTCTATATTCCTCATTCATTTTGGGATACAGTTTAGCGCTTGCCTAAATCTGAACATAGTAATTTGTATCTTTGGTAAGTGAAGGAAAGCCTTCAATTACTATCTAAGCTATAAAGGTGTTAACAAAAATGGTTAGCAGAGCCTGCTTTGGGTCTCTTAGATGGCTTCCTGTGACATTGGTGGTGGTGCTATCATGAAATCTTACTCAGCATTTAGAATCTGGGTGGCTCACATGCCACCCTCTTTGCCAAGATTTCCTTTGTCCTCCCAACTTGATGTGAACTCTCTCTCTTCAGAACCTCTGTAGTAACATCTCTTTTGTGTTTCTCTTTGGCATTGGAGAAGAGGAACAAGCCAGTGATTTCATCTCCATAGAGGAATTCCATGACATGGAAACTCCCTCCATAGACCCACACTATCACCTTTTCTATTACTGATAGTTTCTGACAAACACCTGAGGGCATGAAGAGGTTAAATGACTTTCATGTGCCACTAAATGCTAAAGGCAGGGCTTGAACTTGTATTTTCCTTACTTGAAGGCTTCCAATCTGCTTTAGAATATGCTTGTATTATATTTCTGGTATTAAGCTAGGTCCTTAAGGGCAGGGATTATGCTATTTTAATCTGTTTGAGGAGTCAACAAATTGTGGCCCCAGGACAAATCCACCAGCTTCCGGTTTTGGTATGGTCCAAAGTTGAGAATGGTTTTTACATTTGTAAATGAACTTTAAAAAAATTTATAAGTGTAAAAACCATTTGTAACTCACAGGCCAAAAGTGGTTGGCATAGCTTGGCAACTCCTGTCCTAGTTCAACATCTTGAACATACTACGTGCTTAATAGATATTTGCTGAATTGTTGAATACATCTCATCCGTACTTTGCCGTTCATCCTACGTCTCTATAGGTTTAGGTTTTAATGGCTCAGTGAGTGTAAATAGCCAGAAACTCTGAGGGTCTTCTCCTCCCAGATTGATTGTTTAAAGAAGGCAAGCTAGGCCATCTTTTGTCTCAATTCATATCTAGCCTTTAACTACTGAATGGGTATTGCCTCAGACAAACTGAAACCTGGAGAAGACCTTAGCTTAAAAAGTCCAAGGTCATCCCATTGCATCCAGGGTCGTGCCAGTAGCCTTGACCTATGTCTGGCCATTGGACTTTGATGATTCTGGAGGAGAGAGGCAGTCTGATGGCTTCCAATTCCCTTGCCAGCAAAGACATCACCCCACTGATGTCATTGGTCCTCTTTGAGAAATAAGGGACAAACAATAACACCTCTGCAGACTATCAACTCCTTGAAACCAGGGAAGTGATCATTTATGTTTGTCATTCCCACAATACTGTGCACAAAGTAGGTACCCACTACTCAGAGAGTATCCAGGGCAAATCGCTTAACATTTATCAGTTTCAGTTTCTTATCTACAAAACTAGAATAATAAAAGCACATAATTCACAGGGTTGCCATGAGGACCAAAGAAGATAATGTATGTGAGGTGCTTTGCAAATCTTAAAGTACTACAAAAGTGCTTGTTATTATAATCCAATTATAGTAATCCCCTGGAAATGTCCATTTTTTTTGTTTTATTTTTTTTGACAGAACCACTCTCTTTTTTATTTTTTTTAATTTAAATTTATTTATTTAACATATTTGGTTTTCAGCATTGATTTTCACAACAGTTTGAATTACAAATTTTCTCCCCGTTTCTACCCTCCCCCCCACTCCAAGATGGCATATATTCTGGTTGCCCTGTTCCCCAGTCAGCCCTCCCCTCTATCACCCCCCTCCCCTCTCATCCCCTTTTCCCTTCCTTTCTTGTAGGGCAAGATAAATTTCTACGCTCCATTGCCTGTGTATCTTATTTTTTAGTTGCATGCAAAAACTTTTTTTTTGTTGTTGTTTTTGAACATCTGTTTTTAAAACTTTGTGTTCCAAATTCTCTTCCCTATTCCCTTCCCACCCACCCTCCCTAAGAAGTCAAGCAATTCAACATAGGCCACATGTGTATCATTATGTATAACCCTTCCACAATACTCATGTTGTGAAAGACTAACAATATTTTGCTCCTTCCTAACCCATCCCCCGTTATTGAATTTTCTCCCTTGACCCTGTCCCCTTTCCAAAGTGTTTTTTTGATTACCTCCACCCCCATCTGCCCTCCCCTCCATCATCCCCCCCTCTTTTATTTTTTTTTATCTTCCTCCCTCTTCTTTCCTGTGGGGTAAGATACCCAACTGAGTATGTATGGTATTCCCTCCTCAGGCCAAATCTGATGAGAGCAAGGTTCACTCATTCCCCCCTCACCTGCCCTCTCCCCTCTTCCCACAGAACTTACAGAACTTCTTCCTCTTGCCACCTTTATGCAAGATAATCCACCCCATTCTATCTCTCCCTATCTCCCTCTCTCAGTATGTTGCTCTCTCATCCCTTAATTTCATTTTATTTCTTTTAGATATCTTTCCTTCATCTTCAACTCACCCTGTGTCTGCTCTCTCTCTTTTACATATATGTATATATATATATATACACATACATACATACATACACACACATATATATACATACATACACATACATACATATACACATAGATATATACATATATACACATTCACTTCTATATATACATAAACATATATATATATATCTATATATATACACACATGCATATTCCCTTCATCTACCCTAATACTGAGGTCTCATGAATCATACACATCATCTTTCCATGTAGGAATGTAAACAAAACAGTTCAACTTTAGTAAGTCCCTTGCAATTTCTGTTTCTTGATTACCTTTTCATGCTTCTCTTGATTCTTGTGTTGGAAAGTCAAATTTTCTATTCAGTTCTGGTCTTTTCACTGAGAAAGCTTGAAAGTCCTCTATTTTATTGAAAATCCATATTTTGCCTTGGAACTTGATACTCAGTTTTGCTGGGTAGGTGATTCTAGCTTTTAATCCTAGCTCCATTGACCTCCGGAATATCGCATTCCAAGGCCTTTGGTCTCTTAATGTAGAAGCTGCCAGATCTTGGGTTATTCTGATTGGGTTTCCACAATACTCAAATTGTTTCTTTCTGGCTGCTTGCAGTATTTTCTCCTTGATCTGGGAGCTCTGGAATTTGGCAACAATATTCCTAGGAGATTTCTTTTTGGGATCTATTTGAGGAGGTGATCGATGGATTCTTTCAATTTCTATTTTGCCCTGTGGCTCTAGAATATCAGGGCAGTTCTCCTTGATAATTTCTTGAAAAATGGTATCTAGACTCTTTTTTTGATCATGGCTTTCAGGTAGTCCAATAATTTTTAAATTATCTCTCCTGGATCTATTTTCCAGGTCAGTGGTTTTTCCAAGGAGATATTTCACATTGTCTTCCATTTTTTCATTCCTTTGGTTCTGTTTTATAATATCCTGATTTCTCATAAAGTCACTAGCTTCCACTTGCTCCAATCTAATTTTTAAAGTAGTATTTTCTTCAGTGGTCTTTTGGACCTCCTTTTCCATTTGGCTAATTCTGCCTTTCAAGGCATTCTTCTCCCCATTGGCTTTTTGGAGCTCTTTTGCCATTTGAGTTAATCTATTTTTTAAGGTGTTGTTTTCTTCAGTGTATTTTTCAGTATTTTTTTGGGTCTCCTTTAGGAAGTCATTGACTTGTTTTTCATGGTTTTCTCGCATCCTTCTCACTTCTCTTCCCAATTTTTCCTCTACTTCTCTAACTTGCTTTTCCAAATCCTTTTTGAGCTCTTCCATGGCCTGGGACCAGTTCATGTTTTTCTTGGAGGCTTTTTTTGTAGGCTCTAATGACTTTGTTGTCTTCTTTAGGCTGTATGTTTTGGTCTTCTTTGTTACCAAAGAAAGAATCCAAAGTCTGAGACTGAATCTGGGTGTGCTTTCGCTGCCTGGCCATATTCCCAACCAACTAACTTGACCCTTGAGTTTTTCAGTGGGGTATGACTGCTTGTAGACTAAGGAGTTCTATGTTCCACGTTTGGGGGGGAGGTGCCAGCTCTGTCACCCCAGCACTCCTCCTTCCCCAAGAACCCCCAGCCTGAACTGGGCTTAGATCTTCAGCAGGCTGTTGCACTCCTGCTCTGATCTGCCACTTAATTCCTCCCACCAGGTGGGCCTGGGGCCAGAAGCAGCAGCAACTGTAGCTGCCCTGCCTCCGCTGCCCCCGGGGCTGGAAGCGGAACTGTGAACTCCTTCCACTCCCGCAGCTTTTCCCACTAACCTTCTCCGCAATCTTTGGTGTTTGTGGGTCGAGGAGTCTGGTAACTGCCGCAGCTCACATATTCAGGGCGCTAGGGGCCCCATCCTCCCGACTCCAAGTTTGGTTGTTCCATGCCGCTCAGGCTGGGCTCTGCTCCACTCCGTTCCCAGCTCCCAGCTCCCAGCTCCCAGCTCTGTGTGGAATAGACCTCACCCAGAGACCATCCAGGCTGTCCTGGGCTGGAGCCCTGTTTCCCTCTGCTGTTCTGTGGGTTCTGCCGTTCTAGAATTGGTTCAGAGCCATTTTTTATAGATTTTTGGAGGGACGCAGTACGGAGCTCATTCTAGTCCCTGCTTACCAGCTGCCATCTTGGCTCCGCCCCGCAATGTCCATTTTAAGACAGCATTGGTCTTTAAAAAAAAAATCCATGAATGGTCTGGCAGAAGTGAGCCTTATGCTCATTTCTGAGCCAAAAAATAAAATTGTGAATATGTAAATGTTTGGCAGCCTTTATTTTGGTCATTAAAAAGTTTTATTGAATCCCTCTCCTTTGTTTGCTTTTATGTCATAATCATGTTATAACAACCACTAAGAATTGCATAGAACTTTAAGGTTTTCAGAACACCTTACTTCTGTTGATGTTTACAATAGCCCTCTCAGATAAGTGATGCTATTAACCCATTTTACAGATGAGGAAACAGAAACTGAGAAAGAAAGGTAAGTAATTTTCCCAAGGACATACAGCTATTAAGTGTCTGAAGAAAGATTTAATCTCCCATCTTCCTAACTCCAACTCCAAAGCTTTTATCCTCTATGCTAACAACCTAACTGAATCTTCCCTTGCAACAAAGAAAATCAGTTACAAACACACACCAGATATGGTACACGTGTGAAAATTTATAAAGTGTTTTGTCTTTGTATTTCCCTATCTCTCTACCAAGAAAGAAAAGCAGATTTCATTATCTGTTCTTGGTGTCCAATCTTATTTTTTAGTTACATATAGCTTCCTTTCGGAGATTTTTCTTTTACATCATTGAAGTACTTATTGTCATTCTTCTTCCTTTTATTTTGCTCTTTACAATTCTTGCAAGTATTTCCATGTTTCTTTGAATTCCACATATCTGCCATTTCTTACCACAGAATAATATTCCATGGAATTCATATACCAATTTGTCTGGCTTTTCCCAGTTAGTGGATATTCATTTTGTAACCCGCTTTCTTCTATAGAAAGTGTTGCTATAAATATTGTGTTAGACATCAGACCTCTGTTTCTTTCTTTGATTGCTTTGTGGCATATGATCAAGGGTGGCATCAATGAGTCAAAATAATGCACTACTAGTTGGTCACTTTTCTTAAATAATTTTCAATAGTTATATAAAATCTACTGACATTTACGGAAGAATAAAATGGCTAGCTACTTCTCACGTTGTATCAGTAATCAGTTTTTAATTCCTCTCATTCTGATTAAATAGATTTAATCATATTTTAATATTAAATTAAATAGATTAAACCAAAATGTAATTTCCCCATATATTCAGTCATTATTTAGCTTTTGGGACTAATTTGCAAAATGTGGGATGAAGTATTTACCATTGGAAGCCTTATGCTATCAGGAGAATGCAAGGACATCATCTAGTAAATTGGATAGTTATCCCAGTATTAACTTATGAGAGAAGTGTTATGGAAAAACGTTTACACTGAAGAAGAAGTCAGGTACTGGTTGCTATCTGTACTATTGGAGAGAATGGCTACATTGATGATATCATAAATCAACTAGTTATATTTATCTGTATCTACAACTGTAACAAAGCAAAAGTGCTCCCATTGCTATGATTTTCTAAAACAAACCTGAGTTAAGCATTTTGATGTAGTGATTTGGGGTACCAGCTCTACCTCTCTCCACTCAATTTTTGTTGTTGTTTGGTTGTTTTTCTGTCACATCTGACTCTTTGTGACACCATTTGGAGTTTTCTGGGCAAAGATACTGGAGTGCTTTGCTATTTCCTTCTCCAGCTCATTTTGCAAATGAGAAAACTGAGGCAAACAGGGTTAAGTGACTTGCCCAAGGTCACACAGCTAGTAAGTCTCTGAGGTCAGATTTGAACTCAGGAAGATATATTCCTGACTCCAGGCCCTCTATCCACTGTGCCACTTATCTTCCTTCCCCACTCAATCATCAGCCTTTTAACCTCAGGAAAATGTTCCACTTCTCTAGTTTTGCACTTTCATCAATAAAATGAAAGGGATAAGGGACTAGATGATTACCAAATATGCTTCCTGCTCTAACATTCCTTGAATCCAATCCTCAATTTCCAATGTTTTCATTGATTATAAACACTGAAAAATTCTCTGAAAAGATAACTTCATTAATCACCAAATTGCATATTAAACATGTGCTAAAAGCAGACACTTTAGAGAGATTTGATTCGAAGTAAATTTTAATTGACTTGTGACATCTGTTATGTGGATGTTTCTTTAACTGGTACAGATCCTCAACTTGGGTGATTCTTTTTATAGATTTTCCATAAAAGATCTACATTATATGCTGATGACCTTCCTTTGATTCTTTTATACTTTATTGATTCTAGTGCAACCCTCAAATTGTCCCTCCATTATCTCTCACTCTCCCATTTACCTTCTATTCTGGTTATATATGTCCTTGATGACATCATGACACATTATTTTGTGCATTCAGATCGTTGTTGGCCTTATACCCTCCATTCATCTGTCTTTACCCCTTCATATCACCTACCACTTTTTTCTCTCATGAGGTCACAGTGTTCCATAATTTCTGGTTGCATAGCATCATTGGATGACCAATCTTTTTTTTTTAAATGGGCTTTTAAGCAAAATGACAAATGCTGGCAGAGCCGTGAACTGGTCCAACCATTATGGAGAACAGTTTGGAACTATGATCAAAAGGCTGTAAATCTGTACTCTCTTTGACCTAGCAATACTATTACTAGTTTGGTATTCCAAAGAGATGAAGGAAAAGGAAAAAAAAGGACTTATTTGTACAAAAAATAGTTATAGCAGCTCTTTTTGTGTTGGCGAAGGATTGGAAATTGAGATGTCCATCAGTTGGGGACTGACTAGGGAAGTTGTGGTATATGATTGCAATGGAATACTATTGTCCTATAAGAGATGATGAGATGGATGATTTCAGAAAAAAAAACCTGAGTTTTATATTAACTGATGCAAAGTGAAGTCAGCAGAACCAGGATGCTGTACACAGTACCAACAATACTAAAATGATGAATAACTATGAAAGACTTAGCTATTCTGATCAATAGAGTGATGCAAGGCAAATGTCATCCACCCTCAGAGAGACAAGTGGTGAACTCTGACTGCAGTTTGAAGCATACTTTTTTCACTCTGTTTTTCCCTGTGTGTGTATTTTGCAACAAAGGAAATATGGAACTGTGTTTTGCATGACTATACATGTGTAATCAATATCAAATGTTGCTTGTCTTCTCAAGGGCTGGAGGAGGGGCAGGGCAGGGGAGAGAACTGGGAAACCCAAATTTAAAAAAAATGACAGTCAAATTGTTTTAAATGTAATTGGGAAATATTTAGCAAAATAAATTGCATATATACACACACACACACACACACACACACACACACACACACATATATATATAGATATAAAAGATGGGATTTTGCAATCAAAAGCAAAATCCAATTTAAATAAAATAAATTCCACAAAGTTAGTATTATTTCCACTTCAGATTTAAAAAAAAATACTGATGGGACTAGTTAAGAGAGCAGTGGAAAAGAAGGTAGGATTGCTATGTGAATGTAGAGAAGTGATTGAACCAGACTGAACTTTGAATTTGCTATCTATTACAAAGCAAGATAAGTTTCTAGCCACTTCTCTTAGGCAGTTTTATATGTTTACTCTTTTAAAGCACTTTTAGAACTTAAGTGAAAGTTGATTCACAAGTACAAAGAATCCTCACTTCAATTACCAAAATATATAAACAAATATATGAGTGTTTATTTGATTCAGATGCCTTATGATTGCTGGATGAAGGAATCCAAATGCAAATGGTTCCTAGTTACATCAGTCTTTCCTTTTGGCTTTCAAGCATTGTAGGTGGAATACATTTATAAGTGTATTCTATAATTTATCTAGTCATAAAACAGGCATTAGTTAGAAAGGCATACTTATGGTAACTATAAAAAACACCACCAGATGATTTGAAAAAAAAAAATCCCTATCAGAGGCAGACATGTTTTCAAAGCCAACTACAAAATTCTTGCATTTTTTTTAGTGGTCTTAATTTTTAGCATGTGAGATACATGTCATTTATTATTATCACTGATGTTGAATAATTATATGCTAATGATTAATAATAATGATAATATTATTGGCTAGCATTTATTTGGCACCTACTAGGTTCCAGGGCCTGTGCCTAGCACTTTGCGTATTTTTTATCCTTCGTTCTTCACAACAACCCTGGGAGTTAGGTGCTGTTATTAGACCTATTTTGCAGTTGAGGAAACTGAGCAAAAAAGAATAAGTGACTTGCCCAAGGTCACATACCTAGTGTCTCAGGCTAAATTTGAACTCAGTTCTTCTTGGTTTGAGGCCAACCACTCTATTCACTGTGTCGGTTAGCTTCACCTAAAGTAAAGCTTATATGTATACATACAAATTTATCCAGAAATCTCTCTTTGCCATGTCTTTGTCAACTATTGGTAATTTCCCCCCACCTTAATGATTAAAAATGGATCAAAGCAGTTAGAAATCATAACTCCGTACTTTTGGGAGGACTGGTTGTGTCAAAATCAGGATGATAAGAGATAGTGAGGCTCCTATTGTGTCAAGTAGCCAATTCATGTTTGGTGAGGAAAAGCAGGGAAGGAAGGGTAAGTGTTTTAGGCGTCAAGGTTATACAATCTCACAGTTATGTAGTCATAAGTATTCATAAAATTCTTGATATATGTACATATACTTGTATGTATTCATACATGTTCATATTTGTTACATGTAGTTTATTATTTAATTATGCCAGCCTTTTTTGCTGAGTCATTTTTCAGTTGTGTCTGACTCTCTGTGACCCCATTTGCAGTTTTCTTGGAGGAAAAAAATACTGGAGTGGTTTGCCATTTCTTTCTCCAGCTCACGTTCCAGATGAGGAAACTGAGATAAACAGGGTTAAGTGACTTGCCCAGGATTACATAGGTGGCAATTAATCTGCTTGGTTAATTAACCATTAATGAAAAAATGATTATATAATCAGAGTCTGGATTATTTTCAGGAAGGGCTCAGGGAAGTCTTGAACAAAAGTTTATCTTCCTATCCAGAGTACCCCACCCAGGGCAATCTAGACAAAAGAGAACCACCTCCACTCAGATCAATCTATCTAGAGCACAAGGGCTAGAATTCACCTAGATGAGAATCCCTTTACCTTTTGATCAGATCTAAGCTTTCCCAGTTGGGTAGGGTCTGAGCAAGACTGAAGAGGAAGGCCAAATCCAATCTCACTATCAGCTCTATTTTTCAGAGATTTATTTGACTCAGTAGAGAATGAGGAAATAGGAAGGGAAAAAATTCTGGCTCTCTCCAATAGTAAATGGTTATTAATATAAGAGAGAAATAATCATTTCTCTCAGAACTAAGGGGAAGAGGAGGAACATCTCGTAGGATGGAGGAATCGTATGATCTGGATCTTGAAGGAAGCTAAGAATTCTAAGGAGTGCAGGGGAGAAGTACATTCTAGGCATGAGGAACAGCCTTTACAGAATCATGGAGGCAGGAGCTGGAATGATCAGGGCCAACAAGACCAGGTTGGCTATTTCAGGGGAATTAATGTGAACTATCTTGAAAGGTAAGATGGAGAAAAGCTGTAAATGTCCAACCAGAGAAATTTTTCTTTTATCCTTAAGAAAATAGGAAGCCAAAGAAGGTTCTTGACCAGGGCATGACATGGTTAGGCATGTGCTTAAGAAAGATTGTTTTGACAGGTAGAGGATAAATTATAAATAGGACAAAATGGAAAGGAGATCAGTTGGTGTTTTGTAATAGACCATGTGAGCAGGGATAAGTACTTGAATAAGAGTAATTGCAGTGAGTGGAGATAAAAGAATGAAACCTGGAAATGTCATGTAGATAGATTTAATCATTGGCAACTGATTATACATGGGACATGAAAGGGTAAAGAGCTAAGTATAACACTGAGGTTGCAAACTTGGTTTAATGGAAGGATGTGGATTCCCTCGAGAAATAGCCATTTGGATTGAGGCGATGGGGAAAGATGAGTTTTGTTTTGGATATGTTGAGTATGAGATTCCTATGGGAATGCATTGGATTGATACATTCCCCTCCCCCACTTTAATGATAAAAAAAATGGATCAAAGCAGTTCCAGGTAGAAATATACAACAGGTAACTGGGGATGTGAAACTGGAGCATTGGCTAGGTTAGGACTAGATATATGGATTTGGCTATCATATACATAGAGATAATAATCAAAAACATGTAAGGAGAAAGAGACAGAGACAGACGGACAGACAGAAAGGAAGGGCAGAACTTTGGGAGAAAGCCGTAGATAGAGGGAAGGACATGTTTGATGATCTAAGAAAGGAAAATAAGTATTCAGACAGAGAAGAGAACAAGAGGAAGAATTCTGTATAGAGATTATAATTGTACACATGGGAGTTGAGGCTGTAATTGAGAGAGTGAATAGTGAGAAGAGGGTACAGACAGAGCCTTGGATTACACCTACATTATGGGTGTACTGAAATTATTGATCATAAGTATTTGTACAGGAAAAAAAAACACTTGAAAAATACAGAGAAAGTCTGAAGTTGCCTAGCATATATCTGAGAAATTAAAGCAGAAAACAAATCAAACCATTCACTAGTAATCAGAAATCATATGACAAAGAAGTCAGGTAATTGGAATTGAGACAACTCACCTCAGTATTTCTCTAAATTGAGAGTGTTCTGTTTGAATAAGTCTTAATGAACAATGTCTTCCTAATTAGTTGTTATTAGGATAGAGTCGATTTCTTACTTTAAAATCATTTATTTTAAAAATTTGCTATGAAAAGAAATCAAATAATGTTCACGTGACCTGGCTCAGGGGATAGAGGGCTGGGCCTAGAGTGAAGAACACTTGAGTTCAAATCTGGCTTCTGACACTAGCTTTGTGACCCTGGTCAAGTCACTTGGCCTCTGTTTGCCTAATACACTGAAGAAGAAACTGGCAGACCTCTCTAGTGTCTTTGCCAAGAAAACCTCATCTGGGGTCACAAAGAGTCAGTCATGACTGAGCAACAGCAAACAGCATGTAACCTGAATCTGACTATTGGTTATAATCTATGGAAAATACAGCAAATAGTTTATCATTATCACCATCACTGACACCACCATCATCATCATCACCATCATTTTTATTACTGTTAACCTTTTCCAGAATGTTTACAAATTCTTTTGTTTCTGGATCATAAAAAGAGCAGCAGTGACAATAATTTATGTAAATTAAAAGCTAGATAAAGAGATCAGAGTAATGTGGGAAAATTATGAAATACATACATTCCTGTTGTCCTGTCTGCTCCTGCAATTTATAGAAAATATTTTTAAAGATCCTATAGAGGCTACATCCTAGTATTTTCCTTTGCCTATAAAAATCTGTTATTTTCTTCTCCTATGCAATAGTCTCTAGATCATTGAATATATAAAAAAATAGCATAATAATAAATTGTCCTAAGACCTTTCTATCTGATAAAAAGATGAGACCAATATAACAATAAAGCTAATAATAGCTTATATTTATAAAATATTTTAAAATGTGACAAGACAGTTCACATCTATTTTGTCATTTGCATATTTGTTATTTATGCCTATCATTTCTCTTTGTTTCTGTCTATTTTTTTCCTCACCTCTGTCATATGAAGGATAATGATCTGGGAATGCAAACATCTAATAATGAAATCAGAACACACAGTTGACTAAAAATGGTGACATACTTCAATTTTGTATGCTAGTCCTATTGGGATATTTAAATGGATCTGTGATCTCATTGGTATAGTTACTCCCTCTACTGGGGCAGATCTGAACCTTTACAATCCTTCTCACATTACACATTTCTTTTCCATATCCTTCTTTCTGTGAATCCCCTAGAGAGCATTATTTCAACATACTTTTAATAATTTTTGCATGTGAATGTAATTGGGACATTCGAGCTGCGCTCTGATATCCCTCTGCCTTGCTATATGACCAGCCCCCTTCCTTTTACAGGCATCCACTCCCTTGATGACATTTTTTATATCACTTTGCAAGACATTGGTGATACATTGCAACCTTCTTACACCCACCATATGCCTTTCCATTGTCCTTTGCATCAACTCAAATTTTTAAGTTTTTAATCCTCTGAGATCATATTATTCCATGATTCATTGCCCTGTAGGAGAATATTGGTGTTAGAAAAAATGGGCTTTGGAGTTTGGGAGCAGTGTGGGGTCATTGAAAGCACTCTATAATTTCCCAGTCTCCTCCTTTTTTTTTCATTTCTGGGCTCAGATCATTGTCAATCTTTAGTGCCTGTCATAGCTAGTCACAGTGTTCTGTCTTTGAGGAAAATGAGCAGAAAAGTCCTATTCTAACAATGTGACGTGGGTGCTATTGCTTTAAATGAAAAGACACCTCTTGCTGTTCAACAGAAAGTAGAGCTGTGGGAAAGTTCAGTGTCTGCACTGAGAAATATGAGAGCTTTAAAAGTGTTTTAGGACTGATTTTGTTTTTTAGAAAGTGTAAAATCTCTAGTATTCTGCAAAATGCATCCCATATTTATTTGAGAGTATGTGTGTGTGTGTGTGTGTGTGTGTGTGTGTGTGTGTGTGGTACAGTGGATAGAATATTGGGCCTCAGGAAGACCTAACATCAAATCTGGCATCAGACACTTCTAGCTGTGTCACCCTGGGCAAGTCACTTAACCCTGTTTGGCTCAGTTTTCTCATCTGTAAAATGAGGGGGGAGAAGGAAATGGTAAACCATTCCAGTATCTCTGCCAAGAAAATCCCAATAGGGTCACAAAGAATTAGACACAACTGAAACAACTGAATAACAATATCTACTTAGACTTTTGATAAGCAGACATCATGTGACAGACATATGATATACCAACAGACTTCCATACAAATTCCCCATACGAAATACATTCTTTAAAAGCTAATTGACAGAATCTTCCATTTTGTCCTTTTACAATCTATTTCTACTACTATCACTACTACTACCACTACCACTACCACTACCACAACTACCAGCATCAGGACTACTACTACTACTCCTCCCATTTTATCAGTGAGTTAATCAAGTCTGAAAGGTTCAAGTAACTTGCCCAGGGTCATACACCTAATAATGGTCTGAGTCTTGAACTCAGGTCTTTTAGGCTCCAGATCTCTCTCTCTCTCTCCACTGTTCCAAGAGACAGGATGTGCATTTTAATTTTGCTAATATAATGCTAATATTTTTCATCATCTTTTTTATCTAAGTTTTCTTCAGTCTTAGGGTTAAGGTTACTTATATTATTGTTGTCCTTATATATTGTTCTTTGGGCTTTACTTTCCTCACTCAGCATTTATTCATATCCATCCCTTTATGTGCCTACAAAATTTTCATAATAACTTTTCCTTAGAGTACAGTAATTATCCATTATACTTACATACAATAATTTTCTTAGCTTTTTCCGACTTGTTGAGCATACATTTTGTTTCTACCTTCTTGCTATCACAAATTATGCTGCCATAATTATTTTTGAACATATATATCAAAGTCTCCTTTTTCCTTATAAAAGCATTATCAGGGTTTTTTTTTCCTTCCATGCATCTACAGTCACCTGAGTTTTCCATTTTAATTGTGTGCCTAACATTTTGTTTTCACCATAGATCGACCAAAATGAGAAATAATTAATAACTTTGGAATTAGTGAAGACAACTCTAATTTCTAATATTGTATTTCTTCAAAGGGTATGTAATGAACTCCTTAATTTATTCAGTCCATTAGAAGCAGGCTGTTGCAGTTCTGTGGCAGAAATGTTAACCAGTGAGGTCATTAGGAATTTAAGACTCCTCCTGAGGGTCTTATTTTAGAGGCTAGTGGGAGGCAAATTGCTCAAAAGATGAATTTCTTTTCCTCTAAATTAAATTCTTTTCATAACAGAAAGGCTTAAATTACAGCAAAAGGAAACAATAGTATGGTTGCAAAGTCTTTGGGAGAACTATTTTTATAGTGGTGTCTGGAGCCAATATCTGATGTGCAGGGCCCCACCCCCGATTCATCTGTTCTGTTCTGTTTGTATAATTCCGCTGATCTAGTGAAGATTTAACCCTTATGATTAAAAAAAATCAGAACATTTGTCATTACAGATGAAAGCCATGATTTCAAATAATGAGACGATCTTGTTGGTACTCATTTTGTTGCATCATACCTAGATTTTCATCCCAACATAGCTAGCAACTTATCTAGCGGTATTATCTTGACAAATTAAGTTACCTGCTTGGTCCTCATCTATAAATGAGGATGATGGACCAGATGATCCCTAAAAGTCACTTCTACTAAGGAAAACCAATTCATTATAGATTTTTAAGTTTTATACTTTTAGTGTTATTTTTTTCTGTTACTAAAAATCGATGTTCTTCCTGAATGATCTTGTAAACACCAGAAAAGTTTAGCAGTGCTTGAAAATATAAGTATGCATAGTATGAAGTCACACACAAACATATGTGTGTATACATATATATGTATATATATGTGTATATCTATATACACACATATATCTATATCTATCTATCTATCTATCTATCTATCTATCTATATATATATATATACCTATACATATTCCTATATCTGTGTTAAATGGTGACCTTCTCTAGGGGTGGGGAAGGAGACAGTTCAGAAATTAAAATGTAACAAAAATTAAATTAAAATATATAAGAACTAAGTCGGAGAATGGAAATTAATCTTAATGCTCAAGGTATATTATTCTGAAAGACAAGGTTTGTGTGGCATTTTCTTTTGTATTTTATTGATGTCTTCTGTTTGTATATCACCTTCATTTCTAAATACATTTCTGCCTCCTCATCCCAGTGAATGATTTCATGTAATAAAGAATAAAATATCAAAGTAAAGAAAAAAATCTTCAGCAAAGCAACCCACCTCTCAACATCAGGCAGCCCTAGTCCTCTGCCTCTACAAAGAAGGGAGAAGGGTAGTGGAGGTATTTTCAGTTCGTGTCTTTAATTTTTTTCCCTGTGGGAGAACTATTACAGATGTCGTCCCTAAGAAAGCAGCTATTTGGAGGGGTCACCATTTTTATCCCCATAGGTACCACACCTTTCCTTATCTTCAGTTGGGAAGGATATGGTTGAAGAGTGGGGTGGCAGGGGAAAAGCAGTGAGGAGCTAACAGTGAATCATTTGAACATATTGTAGAGAATGTTATGTCCTATTTAGCTGTGAGAGGGAGCTTTGAAACCATAGGCTGAAGGGAATTGCTGCTAAATAGGAAACAAGATAAAGTATGTCTTTAGAAATCTCTTGTAAGATTTCTGCTGTTCCCTCTGCACATTTTGCTGAGTAACAGAGGGACAAGACACCCTCACACTTGTCTTCCTGTAATTATATCTCTTTCTGTATTTTGTTATCTACACATTCTTGTTTCTGTGTTTATCCTGGCAGAAGTCACAGCATCTTGCAGTAAAGATTTTACTCAACAAGATAGTTGCAACACTGTTGAGGGTATTTTGGAATACAAAGTGCATCTCAATGCAATGGATATGAGTTTTTAAACAACATGGTGGGGTGTGGGGTGGCAGAGGTGGAGAGGAGAGAAAAAATGCTTGCTAACTGAAATACATATTATGCATACATAAAATTATTTTATTCTCAATGTAAATATTTCATACACTCATGGGATTTACAGTTGGATGGGACCCAAGAGATCACTTAGTCTAAGCCATTCCCTGATCAGGAATGATGCAGTGGAAAGAGCCCTGACCTTGTAAGACTGAACTTGGTATCACAGGATCTGAATTTGAATCCCATCTCTACCACTTAATGTTTAGGTTACTCTGGGCAAGTTTGATTAACCTTTTTGAGCGTCAGTTTCCTCACCTTTAAAAAGGAGGGGATTGTATTAGGTGATCTCTAAGGTTGCTTCCAGGTCTAGAAACATGATACTAAGAAGAAAGGCAATTTATTTATTTGAATAACAACAAGTAACTCTCCTCAATAGTTGTACTGATTCAAAGTTCTACCAATAATGTGTCCTTATGCCTATCTTTTCACAAACCATCCAACATTGACCATTACTATTTTTTGTCATGGTTGTCAATTTGTTGACTGTAAAGTGAAACCTCATATTTGTTTTAATTTGCACTTACCTTGTTATTATTGATATTGGTGACTTGGAGCATTTTTTCACATGGTTGTTAATAGTTTCAAATTCTTCTTTTGAGAAAATTTAGTGCATATTCTCCAACTATTTAACTAGCATGGAATGGTGTTTAGTTTCAAACATACACATACACAGGTTAGTTTTCTAAATATCTTAGATATCAAACACATCTGAGAAATTTAATGAAAATATTTCTTCATTTTTGACTGCTTCGTTTCTTATCTTCAATCCATTAATTTTCTTTGTGAATTATTTTTTCAGTTTCACATAATAAGTTGTCTATTTTACCTTTTACAATTGCCTTGTTATCAATTGAAACTTTGTTTTATGTTTCTAAAAGTTTTAGCCAGTTTTACTATAATGTTTCTTCTATTAATAATACTCAGGGTTTTTGACTTGACTTGTCTGGAAGACCTATGAGTCTCCTCTATAGATATCCTATCTTCAAGATCAACATGTTTTGCTTGTTCCAGAATCACATTTTTAAAATGTTATTTTTTGCTTCTGTTCTTCTAGGTTGTTTTTCACTTCTATATATTCATTTTCCCAATAATTTATTCTCTTTTTTGCTTCTTTGCCAATATTTCTGCTATACAGGCCATAAATTCTGATTTCACATTTTTTTCCCCTTATAGTCATTTAGGAACATTCCACTGTGGTTTTACGGTCTCTGAGGAATCCACTAGGGTCTCTGTCTCATCATTTTCATTTCTCTTACAATATTTATTCAGTGATATTTGGACTTTTTTGATATCCTATAGAATATCTTCCTTGCTGTTATTAATATATTCCTGCCAATTTATCTTCTTGTGTCCATTTTAAAAGAGGGAACATCAGTAGTTGTACAATAGTAAAAGAGATGAAGTTGGGGAAGAATTGGAATATGATGGGTAAAGGGGAGATATGATAATAATTACTTGTTAATTGATTACTTTATGTTGGAGATGAGCCTCTGTAGTGTTAATGTGATTAAAGATCTTACCCATCCATTCAATAGGGCCTTTACTTACACCCTTTACTTACTAGATGCCAGGCCCCAGGCCCACACCCTTTCCCTATTTAGGTCACAAGAGGTGTGAAACCCCCAGGGCCCTAAGGAGAGGGGCTAAAGACCAGAACAAATTGTATGTGCACTGAGTAGTAGTCAATCAGATGTGCATGAGTTCAGACAATCTGGGACCTGAATTCTGGCCAATCAGATGCAGGCTAGGATTGTATATAAAGTGAGCCCAGAGTGAGAGAAGCAGAACTGAGAGCAGCAGGACTTAAAGTAGCAGAACTGGGAAGGAGAATTGAGAAGTAGACATCAAGGAGACATTGAGGCAGCCAGTGTCAAGAGAGATTGCAGAGGGAAGGGTGCAGACGAAGAGAGTTTTGGAGATCAAAGAGCTGAAAATCTACAGCGTCGAGAGATTGGAGAACTGAGAATCCAGAGAATCCAGGAGATTGCAAGGACTCTGAGAACTGCAAGGGATTTCAGAACTGTGGAGAGAATGCAGGCAAGTAGACAGTTAGGATTCATGAGTGATTGTTTATGGGAAGGCCCAATCGGGAGGGAAGGTTATAGGATGACTTAGTTCCTTGCTGTAATATTGTGTTATAATTTCCTTGTTGCTACATTGAGGTAGGTTTACTGGTTTTGGAATATAATTACTGCTATATCAAATTGGAGTTATTGGTCTTGGTATTGGATCCTCTGGTGTCTAAATAAATGTTATACTTTTTCTGCCATCTACCTAGAGAATTTTTTCATATTTTGAGATTTTGAACCATACAGGCATGTTTCTGGTCCTTCCTGAGGTCATGAATCTTGCCTTATTAATACATTTGGTGATGAGGATGGTATCTCAGGGTCTTTATTAATTGTTGACAGCACTTTCCAGGCAAGACTGGATATTTTTATCAGCCTATCAGCTGATATAGGAAATATTGAACAGATCATCAAGAGAAAAAATGGGGATACTTCCACGCTACAGTAAGGTGGAGAATCTTAGACAGCAGGAGAACAAGTTATTGTTCAGGAATCTACTGACTCAAATGACAGTTTTGCCGTTGGTGTGGCTAGGAGAAACAGAGAGCCAAAGAGGTCAAGAGTGCATCTCAACTCAGCCCAGGTCGGGTCTAACTGCCAGCATTGTTGCCATGGTGGCAGGGGAAGAGAGTTGGGAGGAAATGAAACAATGTTAGGAGTGAAGCATGAAATGCTACTGTGGTGCATGATATCCCTCACATAGAGAATGAGAGATTGTTTGATTCTCAGACAGAAGTGCATCCCATATTGAGAAGGAGGAAGGAAACCCAAAATGGTAATTCCAGTATGAGGGAAATTTTGAAAGATTTTTGACAGCAAGAGGTCAGACCTTGGGTAGATTCACCCAAAGAATGAGAGAATTGTTAATATCTTGGATAGTGAGAATCAGTGATGAAGGGGCGGTGGGAGTATCTGCTGATAATGTGGATTGTGTGAGATTCATATGTATCAGCCAGAATCCTTTCACGCAGCAAGCTTTTAGGGATTATCATCTGCCAGGAAATGGCAACAGTCCAATTAGTCTGTTAGCTTTAGCAGCTGAGGGATGTAATAGAAAACATCCTGTTGATTCTATGTGGCCCCCTGGAGATAAACCTTGGTATTCACTTAGAGACTGTATCAGCAAGTTACAGGAGGAGGTAATGAAGACTGCTATTATGCTAGGAAATGCAGATACATACTATGACACTCCCTTTGGAGTCTCTCATAGAAATTTAATAGTTAAGACAGCTCCTCCTGCTTATAAACATCTAATTTTGACTCTGTTGATTGGGGAAAATAGGGCACCCTCTTTCAGAGGTGATAGATAAGATTTCACAGTTAAATGATGTAGGAGACTGGGGAAGAGGTAGATCTCCTTGAGAGAGGAGTAAATAGCCAACAGATCCAACATCAGAATAAAGTGATGAGACAAGAAATGTTTCCTGCTCTATTGAGAGCAGGAATAGATTTTGAAATGATAGAGGTGTACAGAATGTACCAAGATAAGGGGTTTGATAATAGACAGAATAGAGAAGTAAGAACTGCCCCTATAGAGCTACAGATCCTGAACCCTTGTACCCAAGTTTGTCACACCTTCAGGGAGACTCAGATTAGATCAATGGCACAAAGCCACTCAGAAGTAAATGTGATCTTGTATGATTAATAAGTGGAAGTTTGTACCTGGGGAAAAAAACTGTGAAGACAATCTAAGTCTCAATCTAGTATGGGAACCTCTTGACTTAGTTTCCTCATTGTATTCTTTTTGAAAAGAAACATTCCCCACTGAGGTTGGCTATAAGGTTGAATTGATATTGGATAGTTGGAGTATCAATCAAAGTGGAGATGACCTTATTTAAAGGATGACAGGCCATATTTACCTACTCTTTTTGGTCTTTGTTTTGTTTAACCTTTTTGCTAGTTCTGTCTCCTCCAGGCTTAAGTACCCTACATTTGTGGATGACTGACTGCCCAAGCTTCTGGCATCAGTCGAGTTCCTGGATGCCAGTCTGCTAAAGAATTGACCTCTCAAATAGGACTCTTGACCTCTTGGGGCAGGGACAGCTCTACAAGAAATTTCAGCAAGAAGAAGCTATGGAGGATGAGATCTTCGCCCCCTACCCCAAGATTTTGAGCTCCATTCATCCAAAGGGGGAATGATGATATTGTTCTGTGTGCCTATTTTGTGTTATCCTTGTATTGTTATATTGTTAAGGTATTATTGGCATCAGTTTCCCACTGAACTATATAATCAATGCAAAGATCTAGGGGCTGACAGTGAGCCATGTGGCCACTCTGGTGATGACATGTTATGTTAAGTATTTTGTAAATATGATGTGTTTATTTTGAGGGGATTTTGTTGTACTTAAGAAACAGTACCTATTCAGACACAAGTTACTTATGTAGTGAGTGTGAAAGATCTTAGGGACAAATTTAGTGTTAATGTGATTAAAGATCTTATCTACCCATTCAATAGGACCTTTACTTACTAGGTGCAAGGCCCCAGGCCCCAGGCCCACACCGTTTTGCTATTTAGGTCACAAGAGGTGTGAAACCCTCAGAGCCCTAAGGAGAGGTGCTAAAACTAGAGCCAATGATATGTGCCTTAAGTTCTAGACAGTCAGATGTGCATGAGTTTAGCCAGAAACCTGAGTTCTAGCCAATTAGATGTGGCTAGGACTGATATAGAGAGAGCCCAGAGTGTGAGAGCAGCAGAACTGAGAAGGAAACTTAGGTTAGGGATAACCTGATCAAGGGGTAACTTGTAGACTGAAAGAAGAAAGTTAATAGACCTTGGACAAGTTATACCACCTGAGGCTTTCTGAGCCTCATCTGGTAAATTAGAATAGTATTAGTTGTAATACTTATCTTACAGGGTTACTTCAAGGAAAGTACCTTAGAAACTTTAGAACGCTGTCTAAATGTGAATTATAATCAAAGCAGAATAAAAATCCTCCTTCGCTATGTCATTATGGTGTGGAAACAGCCTGAGTTTTTCCAAATTTGTGGCAGTGCAGTACAAACTTTACCAGAGTCTCCCAAGTTGAAAAGTGTTTGAGAATAGTTCCCGGGGCAGATATGTAAGCTTTCTGAGTACCAGCCTAGGTAAATATAGAAATCCTTACATGGGGGCAGCTAGGTGGCACAGTAAGTAGAGCACTGGCCCTGGAGCCAGGAGGACCTGAGTTCAAATCCAGCCTCAGACACTTGACCCATGTACTAGCTGTGTGACCTTGGGCAAGTCACTTAAACCCAATTGCCTGCCAAAAAAAAGCAAAAAAAAAAAAAAAGAAAGAAAGAAAGTCTCACATCAAAAGGCCGGTCACATAGTGATACATTCTTTTGGCACCACAACCCATGAAAAGAATAAATGAGTTTCAATTCTTTTGTAGTCCCCTTAACCTTTTACAATGCCACTGAATGGTACTAAGGATCAAATAGGATAGGATATGTATATACCTACATAAGTACAAACGTATATATGTATTTTTAGATATACACAATAATTTAATTGCTAGTATTCTAAATGTCTAATTAGAAATGACTTAGTATACTATTAGGGGAAATAAATCATTCATATATTGAACAAATGATAAAAAATTTTGTTATGCACTTAGTATAGCTATGTAGACAGACAGACAGGCAAACAGACAGATGGACGGATGGATGGACAGACAGATGAACGGACAGATGAATGAATGGATGGATAGATGGAAAAATGGATAGACAGATTGATTTTTTACTAAGAGCTTTATATGGGCCATGCATTCTGCTCTACACTGGATACGTTTTGCTTTTCAGTCATTTTCAGTCATGTCCAACTCTTTTTGACCTCTTTGGGGTTTCCTTGGCAAAGATACTGGAGTGATTCCAGCTCATTTTACTGATAAGGAAACTGAGGCAAACAGAGTTAGGTAACTTGCCCAGGATCATATAGCTAGCAAGTGTCTGAGGCTGGATTTGAACTTGGAAAGATAAGCCTTCCTGACTCCAGACCCAACACTGTATTCACTGTATCAGCTATCTGCCAAAATTCAGGTTTAGGCTATACTAAGAGAAGCATGATGTCTAGAACAAGGGAAGGAACACTTCTTAAGCACTGTATTTAGTACTGGGTGCCAAATTTTAGGAATACTATGGACAAACTGGAGTGACTGGAAGTTATCTAGTGTAATGAAGGGCCTAGATATTATGTCTCATGAGGATTAGGTGAAATTTACTCATCCAGCCCTAACCTCTCTCCTGACCCCTAGCCTCACATTGCCAATTGTCTATTGGACATCTCAAACTGGATGTTCTTTAAAATCTTAAACTCAGCATGTCCAAAACTAAATGCATTATATTTCCCCCAATCTTTCCTGTTGTTATTGAGAGTACCATCATTCTCCTAGTCTCTTATACTCTCAACCTGGATGTAATTCTTCACTCCTTTCTCTCTATTATTCTCCCCATCTTCCCCTGACCAATCCAATCTATTGAGGAGGACTATTGATTTTGCCTTTGTAATGTGTCTCACATATGACCCCTTCTACCTTCTGATACTGACATCACACTCATCTCCCTATATCTGAAATATTGCAATATTCTCCTGGCTGGCCATGAGTCTCTCCTGACTACAGTTTATCCTCCACTCAGCTGTCAAGTGATTTTTCCTAAAGTGTAGGTCTGACCATGCTACCTCCACAATCAGGAAACTCCAATGGCTCCCTATCACCTCAAGGATATAGAAAACTCTCTGTTTAGTAATCAAAGACCTCCCTAACTTCCTCCCTTTCACCTTTCCACTTTTCTTACCCTGTCCAGCCCTCTTCCCCAAAATACTCTTCAATCTAGTGACACTGGCCTCTTTGCCATTACTCAAATGAGGCACTTCCTCTCCCACCTCTGGGCATTTGCTCTGTGTCCCATAGATGGAATGCTCTCCCAACTCATCTTTACTTTCTGACTTCCCTGGTTTTTCTTCAAATTTCCAAAACCAAGCGATTATGTCAAAACCAAGAGATGGTAGCAACCAAGGTAATAACAGATTTTCTGCAGGAGCAGAAGATAGGAAGTAACATCTGTTTGTCCACTCAACTTGTCAGGAACATTGATAAAAAATATTTGTGAAACCCAAATTCCTAAGGAATTTGTCATTCCTAGGCAGTGTGTTTCCAGAATCAAGTCTGTTTGGAAAAACAGATTACCTGGGCAGTACCAGCTTTGAAGGGTTGTCTCAGTTACCAAACTTGAGAGTTCATGGAGTGGACCTTCTCAAGAGTGAAAGGGATTATCTGATACAGCAGGATCCTTGGTAAAGAAATGATTGTCTACAGACATCTATTCCTTGTAGAGCAAACTCAGTGAATGACTCAGAAAGTATAGATCTAAAAATATAGGAAGGGGATTGCTTGTTCAGCAGCCCAAAAACTAATTTGTTTTCCTAAGAGGGATTTGAGCTACATGGTGGAACTGTGAGACCTGGGAGTCTATAAGGTTCTGTGGAAAGGATGGGCACACTGGGATATCTAAGATTTCTTCCAATAGCTTCTTCCTGGAGAAAACTAATGGGTTATCTGAGTGCTTTATGTGTTCTCTGAATGTTATAAATTCCTGTGAGTCTTTTGAATCTTATGAATTTTAGTGTTTTGAAATAAAAACTTATCTTTCCCTAAAAATTTTATTGCACCTTGTATGGAGTTGGGGACCCTATTACCCATGTTTTAAGAAACCTAGAGATGAACTATACACTGAGTACATACTAAGATTTTTCTGCAGCAACTTCAAGTGGGAATGTTAAGCCGAAGAAAAGTGTCCTTTAGGGGGTTTAGCCTTGGGTTTGTGACTAGTCTTTGAGGCTATTGGGCTGGAAGATGATACTACTTGGGTGCCTTTTCTCATATGGTTCTTACATTTGACCATTTTTGTTGACAGGTCTTTCAGGGTCCAGTTCAAAGGTTACTCCTTTCAGGAAACTCTCCTCTGCATTCTCCTATCAGCTTGTCTTCCTCCCCTCTCCACTAGAATGTAACCCTCTGTGAGGGCAGGGACCATCTTAGCTTCTTTACATTTGTGGCCCATAAGGGCCTGGCATGTAATAAGCAAAAAGTAATGCTTTTTCATCTATTCCTATTCCTATGTTTTTACTTTTATCATATTCTGCTTAGAATTGTAGTTACCTTGCCTTCCTTTCTGGATGGTAAGCTTTTTAAGGCCTGATTCCATGTCTTTTTCATTTTTGTGTCTCCCTCAGGGCCTAGTACAAAGTCTTGCATGTTATAAAAGCCCAATAAACTCATACTGATTGAGCAGAACAGTATACCAGAAGTATCCATGGAAGACTACAATTGGAATGCGTCATTTTTGAAAGAGGGATAATGCTAGAGACGTTTATAAAGGATTTTACAATTTGCAAAGGTTTTTGTGTATATCACATTTAGTCCTCATTTATAGATAAGAGGCATATTAAAGATCATCCATTCCAACAGTTTTATTTTACACATTAGGTTACCCAGAGAAGTAGACCTGCAAAGGTCACAAAGGTCCAGGATTTGAACCAAAGCCCTAGGACCACAAATTCAGTCTGGTCTCTACTACATCATAATGACTCTCATTAGAGCAGGGTTTTACATGTAGAAAGAACTGAATTTCATTGAATCAAGCTGAAAAGTGAGTTCCTCCCTCCTTAGAAGTCTTCAACGGAAAGCTAAATGACCACTTGTCAGGTATAGTAGTGATGAGGGCCAAATAGGCCTGCCCCAAGAGATCCCACCCCTTGCGACGCCTGTAAGGAAAGCGGGCCAGATCAATCTGAGCTAGATTGGTTCTGACCCCCTTCATGGAGGCAAAATGGAGATTATATACACAAAGCTTGTGAGAGGGATTGAGGGGTGGTCTGGGGTTATGGAAATGACAGACAATAAAGGGCTAGGGTAACAGAGCTAGGGTATAGATATTTTGATCAGGATTAAGGATGGGAAACAGGATTAAGGGTAGGAAACAGCTGGACAATAGAGGACAGGGCAAGGTAGACATTTGGGCCTAATGGTTATAGCCTCAGGCCAAGGCCAGATCAAGTGGGAAGATTCAAGGAGAGTTCAAGGGTTCAAGGGGTTCCCAGAGACTGTGCCCTCATCATACATACACACACCTGTATGGATCAATAAATAGGTAGATAGCTAGATGGATGATAGATATTAAAATTTAAGGTTTTTGGGAAGTCATATACATATATATATACATATATGGAGAGAGAGAAAGAGAGAGAGAGAGAGAAAGAGAGAGAGAGAGAAAATAGTAAAATCCAAGGACATTTTGGATAGCGAGACATAGAAATTGGAAAAAAGAATGTTCTCCTCCATATACGTGATGTGATAGGTGTAGATGCTTGGGTAGGTTCTGGGGCTGTTAGATCTGCTGTAGCCTAGTAGGTCTTCTATTGAGCCCCTTAGTTCAGCGTCAACTAGTACTTGACACAGCTGGTGATGAACTATAAAAAGATAAGCCTGGGGCTTGGCCAGGGAGAGTGTCAGGCATCTTTTCTCCCACTACCTGAATATCTTTTGTTCTTGTTCCTGTGACTATAGGAATGGGGTAGGGTTTTAATATCCTTTTTTAAAAAAAATTCTGGATTGTGTGCTTTAAATATTTAATTATTAAAATGCTTTTTTAATTGGATTTTCTGGTTCACAAATGCCTGTTGCATTTTTTAAAAAACCTTGAACCTTCTAGATTAAGCCAAATTTAGGATTTTCCTACTGATGAAGGTTTGGGGTGAGAGGTGCTCGACACAAAGTACCGACACACCGGGTCCTGCTGAAAGAGTTCGACTCAAGCTTTCTCAGCCAAGGGAAAAGATAAAGTTTATTAAGAGTTAGCCAAATAGGCCTGTCCCAAGACATCCCACCCCTTGCGACGCCTGTAAGGAAAGCGGGCCAGATCAATCTGAGCTAGATTGGTTCTGACCCCCTTCATGGAGGCAAAATGGAGATTATATACACAAATATTGTGGGAAGGATTGAGGGGTGGTCTGGGGTTATGGAAATGACAGACAATAAAGGGCTAGGGTAACAGAGCTAGGGTATAGATACTTTGATCAGCATTAAGGATGGGAAACAGGATTAAGGGTGGGAAACAGCTGGACAATAGAGGACAGGGCAAGGTAGACATTTGGGCCTAATGGTTATAGCCTCAGGCCAAGGCCAGATCAAGTGGGAAGATTCAAGGAGAGTTCAAGGGTTCAAGGGGTTCCCAGAGACTGTGCCCTCATCATGTATATATGCGTATATGTAGCATGGTAAGTACATAAACATGCAGGTACATAGATAGATAAATTACATAAATAGATATACTCTAAGAAGTACTAAACTCCTCACCAACAAACTGGCTATACTAATACTTACACAACATATCATAAAATGGTAGTTGTGATGAAAGTGCTTTACCAAATCCTAAAGCATTATGTATATTGTACAGAAATAAACTCAGCTTCAGATTTTTGTTATGAACTGATTATGGCTTCATATTCTTGCTACCTCACACCTCCCATGGAAGGTATAATTCTTAATAGTATATTAAATGAAATTTTAATCCTATTTTACAGAAAGTCTCAAATTTTGTTATTATTAAATGAATTTCCATATCAGAGATTCTAGGCTGAAAACGTATCTCCAAAAAACGTATTGCAAATTATAAATCTGTGTTGCTTTCCTGTGATACACCTTATATAAAGCATACCAAACTGATATCTTAAATTTAATTTGTAACCTTTTCCTTTTTAATATTCTATTGAAAAGTTATAAAATCCCAAATTTAAGCACCTACCTCCATAGCTTCTTTCTACTTTTCATGATTCAATAGATCTTAATGCTCTAACTCTCTGGAATTGTAAATGACAATTTTAGCCCACAGGCAGAGATTTCACCAAGAAAGTGGAGAGTTAATGTTCAATAGAATCTCACAAAGATTTGCCTACTTTGCAAGTTTATTTAATCATTAGAATTCTAGAAGTTTTTCCTCTTCTATTCCCTCAACTTCAGGTTGGAAGATATCAAAGAACTCTAAAATTGAAATTCCCTCTTTTAGTAATGAATTTTATTGCCTTAGAATGACAAAAAAGTTGCAATTGTTAGTGTAAATTTTTAGAATGCCAAGCATTCTCTCACATTTAGTAAATGCATTAGACAGTAAGCTCCTTGAGGGTGGGTCTTTTGGTCTTTTGCCTCTTTTTTTATCCCCAGCACTTAGTACGGTATCTGGTACATAGCAGGTACTCAATAAATGTTTATTAAATTGAATTGAAAAGATCCTAGAAGAGGTTTCTGTGGTTTTCCCTACCTAGTCCCTTCAATTGCTCTGGAATATAGATAAAAAACATGTTATATCTCTTTTTTGATGTTTCATTGCAACCTTTTCTAGTCACAATTGGCATTTCTAATATTCAAATGCAGTCCTGATTATATCAACCTACTTTTTAGTCAAGCTGATCCACTGGGGAATTGCTGTTACATCTCTCCTCAATTACATTCATTTTCTTATTCATTTTCTAAGTTTCTCCTTGTGTAGATTTTAAAAGGCTTTCTCAACTGGAGGTTGAAAGCTCTCTGTTGCTTTCAGATCCTTAATTCTCACATACAGTCTCTTGCAGTAGGAAAAATAATAGATTTAATTGTTGCTTTTAAATTCTTAGACTATTAATCAAACCAATCATTCAGAAGTAATTAATTTGTGAAAAATTTGAAGAAGATCTTCTTGGCAGAGAGCCAAAGTATAAAGTTACTAATACTGTCTTATGCCATTATGTAACTTCAAGAAACAATGACATCTGTAAATTTTGAAATGCACACTCATGTATAATTTTTGTGGTTGTCATTGTTCAGTCATTTCTGTCATGCCTGACTCTTCATGACCCCATTTGGGGTTTTCTTGGCAAAGATGCTGGAGTGGTTTGCCCTTTCCTTCTCCAGCTCATTTTACAGATGAGGAAATTGAGGGAAACAAGGGTAAGTGAGTTGCCCAGGGTCACACAGCTAGTAAGTGTCTGAAGCCAGAGTTGAACTCAGGTCTTCGTGACTCCAGGCTAACTCCGTATCTACTATACCACCTACATGATAAACATTTTTTTTTCAAAAATAAATAATAGCAATACTTTCTGTCCTCAAGTAATTCACAAAGATAACATGGCTTTTTCTTGATTTGACTGTACTCAAGAATATATTCTTCCTCCTCCCAATGGTATATTAGTTATCTATTTATTCATTTTCCCACTGAAGTAGATATACCATTCTATCTTGAGCTTTTGATGGCCTTAGGTTATTGGTCAGACATTCTTTTAGGGACTTGTCAAGGTTGGTGGTAGATTTTATTGTTTTAACAGAGTACAGGTTCCCAAGATTTTCTCCTTCTGTCTTAACATGGGCACCAAGGAAACTTGCTATCTGAAACCAACATCTTCCCTTTGTCTTGGAATCTCGGCAAGATGCAAAGAAAATGGTGGCAATAACTGCACCTTCAGATGCCATGATTGGTTGGTTTATCTTTAGAGTGTTAGTACTAGTCAGAAGATGACTTGTCACCGTTGTCATCACTATTGTTACATTAGGTATTGGGCTGGTCCCAAAGCCAACATCTCCCAGCTATTGTCTCTATAGTAATGAATATCTCCCCATACCCAACTTTGTTTCACGCTTGGTTGGAAGGTAGGGGTATCTTCTTTATTTTACGGATCTTTCAAAACAGGTAGGTATAGGTATAGGTATAGCCTAACTATGGCAGTAATCTAAGGTCAGACTCTGGGAGTCAGTGGTTTTGCTGTTGTTTAATTGTTTCAGTTGTGTCTGACTCTTCAAGACAACGTTTAATATTTTCTTGGGCAAAGAATTTGCTGATGTTGTTGTTCAGTCATGTCGGGATTTTCCTGACCCTATGGACTGTAGTGGGAGAGGCCCTTCTATTCTCCACCATCTGCCAAAGTCCATCCAAGCCCATGTTCATTGCTTCCATGACACTATTTATCCATCTCATCCTCTACCATCTTTTTCTCCTTTTGCCTTTAATCTTTCCCAACATCAAGGTGTTTTACAAGGAGTTCCGTAGTCTCATCATGTGGCCAAAGTATTCAAGCTTCGGCTTTGGTATTTTACCACAGTGAATAGTTTGAGTTAATTTCTTGACTGATTTTACTATCTTGATGTCTAAGGGACTCCCAAAAGTCTTCTCCAGCACCACACAAAAGCATTGATACTGTGGTGTTCAGCCTTCCTTATAGTCCACCTCTCATAGCCATATGTTGCTACTGAAAAAAAAAATGACAACATGTACTATACAGACCCTGGTCAACAAGGTTATATCTCTGCTTTTTAATATGCTGCCCAGATTGGCCATAGCTTTCCCTCCAAGGAGCAAGCATCTTTTAATTCCATGGCTGCAGTCATTGTCTGCAGTTATCTTTGAGTCCAAGAATATAAATCTGACATTGCTTCCATTTCTTCTCCTACCATTTGACAGGAAATGATTGGACCAGTTACCAAGATCTTAGATTTTGTTTCTGTTTTTTTTTCCTAATGGAAAGCTTCGAGCCAGCTTTTACACTCTCCTTTTTTGCCCTCGTCTAGAGGCTTCTTAAGTCCTCTTCACTTTCTGCCTACAGCATAGTATTATCTATATATCTGAGATTGTTGATATGTTTCCCAGAAACCTTAATTCTGGCTATTGATTAACCAATGATTTGTGTCCATGATTTGTGGATGATACACTCTGCCTAGAAGTTAAATAAATATGGTAACAATATACAGCTTTGTTGTGCTCCTTTACCAATCTTAAATCAGTCAGTTCTTCCATGTTTGGATCTAACTTGCTTCTTGGTCCACATACAATTTCCTCAGGTAACAAGTATTCCTGGTATTCCTATCTTCTTGAGCACTTGTCACATTTTGTTGTGTTCCACACAATCAAAGTCTTTAGTGTAGTCAATGAAGCAGAAGTAGATTTTTTTTCTCTAGAACTCCCTGGCTTTCTCCATAATCTTGACAATTTGGTCTCTAGTTCATCTGCCTCTTCTAAAACCAGGAAGCTCTTCTGGTAATTCTCAGTAATTCACATATTTCTGAAGCCTAGCTTGCATAATTTTAAGGACAACATTGCTGGTATGTGAAATGAGTACAACTGTTTGGTAATTTGAACATTTCCTTAGTATTGACCTTCATTTGGATTGGGATATAAATTGATCTTTTCCAGTCCAGTGACCACTGCTGAGTTTTTTCAAATTTGCTGGCATATTGAGTACAGAACTTTAACAGCACCATCTTATAAGATTTTAAATAGCTCATATGGAATTCCACATCTCCACCAGTCTTATTGTTAGCAATGCTTCCTAAGGCCCACTTGACTTAATTCTCCAGGATGTCTGGCTCTAGATCAGTAACCACAACATTTGTAGAGTGGTTTGCCATTCCCTTCTCCCAGTCATTTTCAGATGAGGAAACTGAGGCAAACAGGGTTAAGTGACTTACCTTGAGTCACATAGCTAGTAATTATCCGAGGTCTGATTTGAACTCAGAAAGATGAGTCTTCCTCACTCTAGTCCTGGCACTCTACCCACTATGCCACTGCAAAGGAAAAACAAAAGGAACTTCAATGACGTTTTCCACTGGAATCAAAGATCCTCCATCAGGATAAGGAGGACTTTGTTAAGCATATACTATATTTAATGGTTTTCTGAAATACACAGAGGGGAGCTGAGGCTTTCTTTATGGCAGGAATAGATCAAGAAATCCCTACAGCCAGATAATCTTTCTCTTTCCTTCATTGTATTAGGCTGCTATACAAAGAGAAGCCAATCATCATAAGAATTATAATTATAATTTCATACAAATCCCCCAAAACCAAATGTCAGCATAATCAGTGACTGTACATCTATTTTTCCTGTTAACTAATAATGAATTAAATTGCATCTAAGCTGGAAAAAAATAGACAAAAAAAGTATTCTTGCTCAGGAACTAAATACTGTGCAAAGTTATTGACTTTCAAGTGTGTTCCTAGGAAAATATTGACATGTCTTTTCTTCACGTTAACAAAATGAGAATCTGATGGATTCTCAGAAAGAAAGAATAGTCTATTTTTGTATGGTATAATCCAGACAAATTTCATCAATGAGAGAAATCCTTTCACCAACAAAGACAGCAGATCTGCTATGCCTTAGCAAATAAGCCCACAGAGGTTAAGTGAGTTTCCTAGGAACACAAAGCTATTGAATATTGGGGTGGGAGGTTTTGAAGCCATGTCTTCCTGACGCCAGTTCCAGCAAATTCCAGCCATTACAGTTGCTGGAAAAAATATAAAGTCCTAACAACAAAGTCTATTTGCCCAGGTTGAAGTTCCAGGAGAATAATTATTTCTGTATTTGTTTTTTTTCTTCTCCTTGTTAATGATTCACATGTGCTCCTGTTTCTTATCCTCACTGCCCTTGTAGTTGACTCCAGGGGAGAATTGCTCTTGCTAAATCATAAGTCTTTGGTCCCTGGTTGGGAGCTTTACTGTGTTACTCTGAGAAAAAAGTGACAAGAAAGCCCCAAAATCTACCAAAGCAGGTGCATGGACAAAAGCATCTATACTTCTGAGGGGATTCAGACTATCTCCTAGTTATGCTCTTGGCTGCCCATGCATCTGGCATAATATCAAAGGCAGATCAGTCATAGGAATACAGGAGAGTGTGCACAAATCACAAATATTCTCTAACTCAGTAAACCTGCAGAGAGCTTCTTCTTCTCCCCCATCCCCCGAAATTGATTAAAGTCTTGTATCCCACCTGTGGGTCCATCTGTTAACACGTACCTCCATTGTATGAATATAGAAAACTTTGGAGCTATTTTAACTTTATTTGAAGCTTTCACACTGCATTTATGTGCTTTTCATTAATATGCATTAACAATGAAAGCACTGCTGCTTTCCTAGAATCTAGTCCAAGCCACCGAAATACAGAAGGGAGTGTGGAACACTGGTGCACAGCTGTTGTTTAAACAGAGCAAATGATTGCATTAGCAATCAGAACATGTTAATTTCTAAAAGTGGTTGCAAGATAAAATTAAATACTTCTTAAATACCCCTGTGGCTATGCATCACAATGAAAGGTATCATAAAACAAATAAATAAGATAAGCAATATGGGACCTGAGCAGAGCACACTGGGATGCAAAAGTTTGTCACTAATGAAGATCCTATTGAGTTACTTTTTGGTCGAAGCAAAAATTGGTTGGGGCAGGATGGAGTGGGGCAGCATAGATGACCTTAGTAGCCAACTGTTATCTACAAGAAAGACTGAATCATTCTGATGATCCCCTCCCCCCCATATCATCACTCTTTCAGTAAGGTCATAATTTCCCCCTATTACAAGAGTGCATTAATTATCTAATATTAACGCTGCAATGCTTCAACAACAATCCCTCTAGAACTTGGTAGATGCTTTTTGTGAGCTGTGGTGGCTAATAAATTCATCACTCTTTGGCCAACCTGGTGATGGGCCTCTCCCAATTTAGGCTACTTCTTGGATAACAAAGGCCTCTGCTACGTTTGTACTCAAAAGCTTTCCAGCTGAGTAGAACCTGTCAGAGTTTGTTTTCTGTTGGTATATAGCCTTTGCAAAATCAGGGTTACCTCCATGTCGTAACTAGAAAATTGCAGGTAAACTTTAGGTTTTGGTTGTTTTGCTTGTTGTTGCTGTTAATACACCTATGATTTTATGGATGTACAGAACTCATAATGAGGAAACTCCCCTCCACCAATGCAGATCAGCAATTTTTCTGCAACTTATCTTAGAGAGGTACCTGAGGCAATCAGAGGCTAAATGACTTAGCCATAATCCCATATCCTTACACATGTGACTTCTCTCTAGGTCCTTTTAACTTCAAGGCTAGGACTCAGTGTACTTCATACTGCAGATGGATATGAATAAAATACTTACTTAACTGCTTCCTAATGACTAATATGGTAGTCTAGCACAATAGTCTTTGCATTTTCTCTTTCATGATAGTTGTTTAGGCTATATTGAAGTAATTATTGCTTAGGATTTAAGAATATGCCTTAAGGAAAGGAGGTTGTATCTCCAAATATTAAATGGCTGATGTTACTCTACAATGTCAGGGACTTATAATAACAACTCACATTTACATAGTACTTACATAGTTTTACCAAAAGCTTTCCTCCTAGAAGGTAGATAGCGAAAGGATTATTAACCCCCATTTAAAAGAAAACATTCTCAGAAGTGAAGAAACTTACTCGTATTTACAAAAATTTGGCAAGGAGTCAAGCTTAGTTTTAAACATGGGTCTTCCGACTTCAGGTTTAACTCATTCCTTACTCAATAACCCTAAGTTGATGGATGAAAGAATATGACATTATTACATATAGTTTTGGCTCAGTGGATGTCAGAATTAGTATTGAAGATAACTTCATAGGTTGGATAGAGATTCCATAACAAATAAGATAAAGTCCAAATCAACATAACTAAAAAGAGCTTCATTTTGGTTAGAAAAGGATATATGAATGGTATTGTGCCCCTTAATATCAAGGAGGATATTGAGAAGCATAGATTCCCAATGTGAAAGAAAAGATCAAGAGATCATGGGGAGCAAAAGTGGATAGAAATCTGGGAATTTGTGGGTCCCACAGAGAAGAAAAGTACTCATGGCAGACATGGACTAGTGGCAATCTGATAACAAGTGGAAGGTGCTGCTACCTTGAATTAAATATAATTGTAATCAATTGAAGCTATGTCTGGATCATTGACTCATTTAAGGAGCAATCTGCATGGTCGAAATTTTGTGCTTTTCTCTAAATGTCACACAGCTCCTGGTGAATGAGCAGGTCACCTATTTTATTCACTTATTTCCTGCAGGAACCCTTTCCACTTTGAGACTACTCTAATTGTTAGGAATTATTTTTTCCCATACTATTGAGAGTCTGTCTCTCCATAATTTCTATCCGTTTCTCTTAATTCTTGCCTCTGGGACCAAAACAAATTTAATTCCTCTTTCATATGATGTTCCTTTAAACACTTGAATATAGTTAAGATGTCCTGCTGTAATCTTCTTTTTTCCTGACTAAATAGTCATAGTTCCTTCAACTAATTCCCATATGGCATAGCTTCCAATCCCCTCACTATTACATTTTAAAGACTTTTGCTTTCAGGATCAGCAACTGAAAAAAATCTATCAGAGAGGAGTGAAGCACATAGTGAATACTCATTAAGTTCTTGCTAACATTAATAGGATGAAATTTTATCTTTATATATGTATATATATATGTATACACATATATGTATATATGTATTTATGTGTGTGTGTGTGTGTGCATGTGTGTGTGTAATTGAGGAATGGCTAAACAAGTTATGGTATATGATTGTAATGGGATGCTACTGTTCTGTAAGAAGTGATAAGCTCAATGGTCTTAGAAAAACATGGATAGACTTGCCAAACATAATTGAAGAGTGAAATGAGCAGAAACAAGAGAACATCATATACAGGAACAAGAATATTGTTTTAAGAACAACTCTGAGTGACAAAATCATTTTGAATCTTATAAATACCAAAATTAACTACAAGGACCTATGAAGGAAAATGCTGTCTGCATTCGGAGAGAGAACTGATAAATAGATGTATAGAAAGGTTTTATACATATACACACACATAGATATAGATAAATATAGATATATCGATCCATTTATTTATTTATGTATCATGGTAGCCATCTCCAGGGTGGGAGGAGAGGGAAAAAAGAAATCCACATGATAACTTTATTATATTTAAAAGGAATAGCAAGTCGTACATAATAGATTTGCAGTTTCATGTGCAATCATCTTTTTTTTCCTATTCTACTATGTTATGGAAATGTTTGTTCTATTTCTTAAATTCAGAATAAAAAAAATTAAAATTAAAAAGGTAAGAAGAATTTACCCCCACAAAAACATGAGAGGGGAAAAAAGATTCCTTTTTTTCAAAGAAAAATATTCAGCTATTATTCAGGTTTACCCAGTAATAACCCATAGCTTGTTGTCTTAACAATATAAAGATTTAAATTCCATCTTTCTTTTTTATATACAGTTTGTAATAAAGTTACAGACTGAAATATTCATATTTTAAAGTGGAAAGGGTGAGATAGGAGACAGTAGTAGGAAGAAGTTGTAGAATACTGTTCCTTTGAAACAAAAGTTACTGACCTCAAATTATCTGTTAACAATAATCTAGCTCCTGTCTTGTCTGGACTCAAGGGAAACATTCTCTTTGCAGAATCTTCTAGGTTATGATTCTATAATGTCCAGTGGTGGGATTCAAATAAATTAACAACCAGTTCTCCATGGAACCTAGCCAAGGCACCCCTGCTGCCGCTGCTGACATGGTGGGCAAAAGCCCCGCCCCTGCTAACAACTGGTTTGCCAAACTTAACCTAAAATTAGGTAATGGTTCTGTTGAACCGGAGCTAACCAGGTGAATCCCACCACTGATAATATCTTCCCACATACTCATTCAAATTATTTCTCTTACCATCTAAGATCACTAAAGATTCAATCTGAAAAAACAACCTGAATTATTTTGGAAGGAATGTGTAAATGATCCCTCCTTTTAGACAATTAAAGAACAATTAAAGTAGGATCTGATCTTCTAGAATGGGGCAGACACCATGAATCTTCTATGTACTAAATCAGATGTTTTACATGTAATGGACTGTTATCAATTGATGATGGATTGCTTTGCAATTGATTATAAAAGATAGAAGGCTACAAAGAAATAATATATTTTCTGTATTACAAACTTTTAACAGTTAATGGAAATAATCTTTCCTTTTTTGATCCAGATTGTAATTTCATTAGTATGAGAACTGCTTCCATCAACCAACTCTAACTTTAAAGAAGTGAATTGCTCAGGGTCATGTAGTCATTTTGTTTCAGAGGCAAGACTTGAACCAAGATCCTAATTCTGAGGCTGGCTTTCTAAACACTTCACCAAGCAAACTAGGGAGAGATAGGGACACACACACACACATATACATACATACATACATACATACATACATATATATGTATATGCATGCATGTATGTGTATGTTTGTAAGTGTACATGTATATATATACACATATACATATATACCTATGAAGATAAATGTGTATATGTATGTGTGAAGATAGATATGTGTATATACCTCTCTCTATAGATATGCGTGCATGCATGCATGTATGCATATATACATATACACGTATATACATACACACATACATATATGCACATATACATCCACACATATGTGTATATATGTAGACGTGTAGATATGTGTATGTATGTATATGTGTGTATGCTTATATATGTATATCTACATATATGTGTGTATCTTCCAAGATTCTATACTAATATATATCATATCTATAAATAATATATATAATTATATCTCTATCTTCCAAGATCAATCTCATGTATGTATATATCTCCTATAATCATATATGTGTATACATATATAATAGATATTAAAAGATCTTATGATAATGTATATATATATATATATATAATTATGTACACACTTTTTATATGTATCTATACATATGCAGTAGTAAAAATTGCTACTTTTAGAGACAATTTAGTGGAGGCATGTTACAGTGGCTGTTTAGCCAGGCTTGGAGCCAGAAAAACCTGTGTTTATGTCCTACCTTTCAAACATACTACCAGTAAGTATTATCCTGGGCAAGTTCCTTAACTTCTCAGGGCTCTAGGCCAGTGATGTCAAGCTCAAAGGGAAAGAGGTATGTGTATGGGAGAGAGGGGAAGGCATTAAACCATACCTAAAGATCCCTTTGGGTTCTGTATTGACCTAGATAACCATATTAACATTATCTATGTTTTATTTTATTTTTATTTATCTTTAAAATATTTTCCAATTGTATTTTAATCTTGTTAGGGCTTTACTTGGTTGTACTCTGAGCCACATGCAGCCCTTGTGGCTCTATTCTCTGATACCATAAGTTGAAAGAGAAGTTGCCAACCTGCATTGTTAGAGGGAGTTTCCTCATCAGAGAATTCCTTGTATCAATAAAACCATAGATCCAGTACCAAGCCTAATTCTTATAATTAACCACATCTAATGTATTCCAAGTAATTGAGTATATAGTTAGATCTCAAAGATCTTTGAGCTGAGGATTCCATAATTTTCCTTGCTAATGAAATAATTAATTAATGAAATAATTTTCCTTCTTATGCTTCTGAAGAGATTGTCAAAGACTAGTTGCACAAACATACAAATATACCTTGCTTTGAAATTATATAAATTTATACTACCCGTATTGATGTAGAAAAGCAGATTAATGTTATAAATGCTTTTCTTGGTTATAGCTTCCTGATAGAGACTGTGCTGAAGAAGGGATGGAGTGCTTGAATAGTGTACAGCATGACTGCAGAATCAGAGGTTGTTTAGAAATGGTAGGAACCCACAGAATTACCAAATCTAAACAAAATAAACATCTGAAATGATGATAGAGGGAGGTCTGGGAGCTATGCAGCTGTTTGTCTAGGAAGAGAAATGAAGGTAGCTGGGAGGTGCTACACCTGTATGCTTCCTGGAGACTTTGTCCCCTGTCTGCCTGCCCGATCCCAGTAATGGTTTCCCTGCAGGCACCACCTGTGTTACAACTGGCTGGAGTAAGAACAAATACAATGCCCTCAGAGTCCCAGACAAGCTCCAACAGACAGCTCTGCCCCTGCTGTCCAACACCGAGGGCAAGGAATTGTGGGGGAGCAAGATCAAAGACATAATGATCTGGGCAGGAATCAGTGGTATTTCTTGCTGTATGGGTGACTCTGGTGGACCCCTGGTCTTCTTGAAAAATGCCTCGAGCCTGGTTGGTATTGTCTCCTGGGGAAATGGCACCTGGTACTTGTTCCACCACCACCCCTACTGTGTTCGCCGATGTCACTGAGCTCATCCCCTGGATCTTGGAAACCCTGGTCAATAACTGAGCTTCTCACAACTGAAGAAAAGATGAATCTTCTTGCAACCCTTTTCTTCCCCCACTTCAAATAAATGTATCTGTGAAGGAAGGGAAGGAAGGAAGGAAGGAAGGAGAGAGAGAGACAGAGAGAGAGAGAGACAGAGAGAGAGAGAGAGACAGAGAGAGACAGAGAGAGAGAGAGACAGAGAGAGAGAGAAATTCAGTTTTGAAAACTTCAATCAGGTCCGTAAACAGTGCTTATTTATTGACCTAGCAATATCACCATTAAGCATATACACAGAAGACAAAGTTAGAGGAAAAGGACAAGTACAAACTATGTAGAGAAGCACATGTAATTGTAGAAAAGATCTGGAAACAAAGTAGATGCCCATCAATAAACAAATTGTGGTATATGAAGGCAATGAAATATTGTTCCATTAGAGCGGGGACTCTTTTTTTCTTTCTTAACAGTGTGTGGTACATAGTAGACTTTACATCAGTATTCAAGTGCTTTACATTATTTTATTTACATTATTATCATTAATTTGATAGTAATTATTACTATTATTTACATTATATCATTTGAGTCTCACAACGACCATGTGAGGTGCATACCACAGATATTGTTATTATTATAGATGAGGAAATTTGTACTCAGAGATATTAAATGACATATCCATGATCACAGAAATAGCACTCATTAAAAATGAGGTTTACCTCCAACACTCGTGATTTCCAGTCTAATGCTCTCATATGTACACTCTGCTTTCTATCTATTGTAATGTAAATTGCCTGGATTTGGAGTCAAAAAACATTTGCCACTCATTTCATATCTGCAAGTCACTTAGCATCTAGACCTCAGTTTTCTCATTTGTAAAATGTTTATACTACCTACCTATCCTTCTTACCCCATGTGGTTAATGTGAGGATTATTTTTAATCATGATCTGAAATTGTCTTATAAACTGTTAAATACTCTACAACTATAAGCTATCGTTAGTCTCAGATAAAATATACTGTACATTAGTATACAGTTAAGACTTTGAATTTAGAAAAGGAATCATTCAAAATTGCCTAACTTGTACAAGGAAAATAATCTTGTAGAGAGGACCAAACCTAATGAAGAGGCTTAATCAAAATCTCTGAATTCTCATCATCCTGGCACTTCCAACTGAAAAATCAATGTTAAGAAAAAATCTTACTTGGAGGAAATTAATATAACAAGAAAAAGATAAACTCACAGAGTAAGGTTTTTCAGAGATTGTCTAATCCAGCATTCTGAAGGATATCACCTAAACAGACACAGATGAGAATCCATCCTTATTTAAAAATTAGCAAAAGGAGACTCCATAACTGTCCTCGGTCTAATATATAGTTGCCGTCATTGTCAGGAAATTCTTCCTTCCATCTTGCCTGTCTCTGGCAGTGCAATCTAAATCCATTTCCTATTGTTTGAAACTTTAATATTGTTGGAAACTGTTATCATGTCATGACTCAGTCTTCTCTTCACTAAGTAATAAATCAAAATTTTATCTATACCGATGGCTCCACTTTTTCCTTCTATAAGTAAAGCCTGAGTGTGATATAAAGTAAGGGGACAGGAAATACAGGAGGAGGAGGGACACATAGAGCTTAGAAACTCTAGTTTTTGAAGCTGAATAGTGTGTTGGGAGAATACATAGGTTACATATGTAGAGAATTAGGATTGGGGGAGAAGGGAATATGCCTCCAAGATTTTTTTTTTTGCTGGGCAAGAGAAAGAACATATTTTGGAACACAGGAAAAAGTAAATGGAATATAGTAAAAAGAAAATGTCAGCTATAAAATGACAAAAAAATTCCTTGAAAATTGTGGTCCTCAAAATCTTATTCCTGTGAATATCATACTTCAGCAACAGGGAAAGACATTTCTTTATTTGCCTTTGTATCTATTTTCGTTTCTGTTGCCATTCTATTTTTTAATGTTTATTCCAAAAATATGGTGTTAAAATCTCTGAAATTTCCTTCTGTTTTGACACTTTTTTTTTTTTTACAGCTGCTGAAAATGTACATTGTTTTAACTAGCTGACGAGGGTTAAAATAGATGTTACTTACAGTTTTAATTAGTCTGAATTCTGTCTAAGTCCTGCTAAAAATGATTGTTTGAGATAATCCTACATATGCAAACACAAAAAGCAATCTATAAGGGTGGTGCATTATTTATGTATTTTGTAGCAACAGAGAGGAATTCGTGAAGATTGGGCTCAAGTAAAATCTTACCTTCAGCTGTTACTTTTCCTGTCATTTTTGCTGCATCTTGGCATGGTTTCATGGGACAACCCTTTAAGTGTTTTAGTTAGGTTAGTCAGTTCTAGAATTCTAGAACAATCTGACTGACTTCTTTCATGGAACAGATTGCTTTTACTCATGACCAAATTAACTGGTTATTCAGGCACTATGAGGATTGAAAAAAGGAAGGGGAGAAATTGTGAAGAAAAGATGGAGAGAAAAAATATTTAAGTAAAAGAATTTTATGTAATTTCTACACACACATACAACACATATATACACGTGTGTATGTACATATATATGTATATATACATGTATGTATATACATATACATACATGTATATATACATATATACATATGTATGTAAGTATATATGTATGTATATTATGTTCAGCTAGGTGGCATAGTAGATACAGGGTTGAGCCGAAAGTCAGGAAGACTCATAATCCTGAGTTCAAATCTGGTCTCAGACACTTACTAACTGTATGACCCCAGGCAAGTCACTTAACTCTTCTTGACTCAGTTTCTTCATCTATAAAATGAGCTGAAGGAAATGGCAAACCACTTCATCGTCTTTGCCTAGAAAATCCCAAATGGGATAACAAAGAGTCAGACACAACTGAAGGAACTCAATGACAACAACAAACAAAGAATTCAGTTGAGGATAAGCAATAGCTATCTTTAATTGCATAGTGTTAAATGGAGAGAGGTTTTTGAACACAGGGATTATATCTTCATCATAGTATGCCTACAGGTAGGACCTAGTTCATGATCACTCAATCAGTCAGTTAACCCATGTTTATTAAGTACCTACTTTGTGCCAGCACTATGCTAACCACTCAGTAAATGTTTTCTGAATAAACAAATGAGGATGGAAGCCACTTAATTCCTTAGGAAACATTCTGACATTAACATAGCTTACTAACTGAGGGATAAACTTTTTAAAGGAAAATATTCCTCATATCTGTTCATAATATTGCATTTATTCTTGCGAGACAGACAGTATACTGAGGTGGATAGAAAGCTGACCTTAGAACCAAGAAGCCCTGGGTTCAAGTCTCACATCTAACATATCATGGCTAAAGAATATTGCACAATTTCCTAATGTATCGGTGTACTATTTTTTTTTAACCTTTAAGCAACTCTTTAAGACTGGACATTATAGAGAAATTGAACTGTCATTGATAGAGAATGTTTCCTTATCTGGAGGTTCTCTATATCATTTCAGTCATAAGGCTTGTTGCTCTTGTTAGTGTATCCTGGTGATTTCATTAGTAAAGGGAACTCCCAATGTGAAAGCTCCCTCTACTGATACATAAACCATATTTTCTTCAATTTATCATCTGAAGGAGTTACCTAGAACAGGTGACTTGTCCCAGATCACATAGTCAATATGTGTCATAGAAGATGTGCATGCAAGTTCTTCTGACTCCAAAGTCTGCCCCTTTTCTACTATCCCATTTCTTGAGGCAGTTAGATAGCACAGTGGATAGAGTGCTGGGTCTGGGGGCAGGGAGACTGAAGTTTGAAACCAGCATCATGCAATTGCTAAGCTACACGACTCTGTGCAAGTCCCTTAAACTGTGTTCCTCCATTTCCTCAACTGTCAAATTGAGATAATAGCAGCATCTACCTAGTAGGTTGTTGTGAGGATCAAATGAAATAACATTATTATGGCACATAACACAGTACTTGGCATGTAGGAAACACTATATAAGGGGACCTTGTTCCTTTCCTTTTTATAGCAGCAGTTCCCAATGTTTTTGTTCCATTAAATCCTGTCCAAAAAAAGTGTTATGAGCTCCAGGAGATAAAATTGGCAGGAGTAAAATTTTTAAAAAAGATTTGACAATGAAATAAATGTGTCAACGTTTTAATAATGACCTATTTCTATTATCAGTGAAAAAGTAACCAACATATCAGGACCCTAACACCTGATTAAAAATCACTCTTAGGATGATGGATTGAAGAAATATAGCTGGAATAGACCAAGTATCCACCATAGAAATCCATGCTGGATGAGATACCCTCTTGAGGGCATGAAAAGATCACTTCACAAGATGTCTCAGGGAAGAAGGGTTACCGGAAAGAACAGAAAAAAAAACACAGATGACATTAAAGAGATTGAGAGTGCATCAATAACTATTTGTCTATATTCTTTTTCATTCTTTTTGTGGATGTTGTTTGTCTTTTGGCGGGGCAATTGGGGTTAAAGGACTTGCCCAAGGTCACACAGCTAGTACATGTATCAAGTGTCTGAGTCCGGATTTGAACTCAGGTCCTCCTGACTCCAAGGCTGGTTCTCTACTCATTGCACCACCTAGCTGCCCATCTTTTTCATTCTTATAAAAATTATTGGAATGATCTATATGTATTTCCAAGGTATCTTAAATGAAAATATAAGAAGGAACAGGTAGACTTTCACAGATTACTATTAACAACAGATCGATTATTCATAGCTAAAAAATTATGGAAAGTTACAGAGAATATAATATCCCACTGTGTTTCTTGTTTGCTAAGGAAAAACAAAAATCATTTGACTTTGTAGAACAGAATGCAGACTTAAAGGTTCACCTCCAACAAGGAATCTTTCATGTATGCATAAAGAACACGCATTTTTTTCCTAAAAATTAGAGCCAAAGAGATAACTCTGTTCAATGACTGCCTGATTAGTAACGTGAAATGAAATATACAACTGAGAAATGTGTGTTCATTAAAAGTCTTGATTTCTATCACGAGGGATCTTATGTATGAGGCAAATAAATAAATGTTGTAGATTTTCCTATCCACGAATGACAGATTTCATCAAGCCCCAGAATTATGGGTTCTCATAAGTGAGATTCACTATCTCTATGAGAGTTCACTATTCTAAAAATCCATACAGAAAATAATCCAACAACCTGCAATTGGACGTCTAATCCATGAAAGATTAGTTCATTTGTTCATACATTCAAGACAAGTCCTGAAGATTGTAATAATGAGCTGGACACAGAATTATAGTTAGAATGCAGTATGAATATCCTTTGAAAAATAATTCAGTGATCACATTATAAAATACAACCTTTCAATATATTATGGTGATTTGTAGAATGCTATACATTCTCTGATAAATCAAAGTGGTGGATAAACTTAACATCAATGAAGAGGTCCATGGTGGATGTAAGCAGGGTGTAGTATATTTCTAACGATGACCTATATGTTCAATAAGTGATATAATGGATATTATCAAAGACATGCGACATTGGAAATAGAAGTTGGCTAGATGGAAGAACAAGGAATTCCACAGAGGTAATCCAACTATTCCACTGATAGCCACAAAATTTTTTTAAAAAGCCCTAGAGAAAGGCAGTAGAACATTGAATGAGTTCTCTGTAGAAAATACATAGAAGAAAAAAGGAAAACTTCACATGACATAATGATGTACTTGGAACTGACACTGGGCATAACCAAATTAATAAGGACACAGATATATGGAACTGTTGAAGTTTGCATCCACACATTTGTTGTTTTGTAAACCGAGATCTAATTTTTTCCGGAGATCTTTACCACTCTTTTTCATGTTTTTCTTTTAAAAGATAATTTTATAAAACATATTTAAGCAAAATTTAACTTTTAAATTATTTTCAGCCCCAATACCCATGTTGTCTGCAACTTAAAATTACCTCTAAAACAATATAGAAGCTTTAACACATGAAGGTCTTAACATTTACTTTGTTATACTGAAAATACTCCATCACTATTCCATTTTAGCTACCAGTTAACTCAAGGTGACTCTTGCATTTTGGCCTTAGTTATCTTGAAAACCTCCTGTTCTCAATCATAACAATAAGAATCAGCCCAGTTTAATTTTCTGACCTAAGTTGAGACAACACTCCTCTTTCATTAGAAAGATATTAACACATTTTCAGTTAGTCATTTTTCATCCATATCCAATTCTTTGTGACCTCATTTGGGGTTTTCTTGGCAATGATAATAGAACAGTTTGCCATTTCCTTCTCCAGATCATTTTACAGATGAGGAAACTGAGGCAAACAATGTTAAGTGACTTGTCCAAGGTCACACAGCTAGTAAATATCTGAAGCCAAATTTGAACTGAGGAAGATGTCTTTCTGACTCCAGGCCCAGTGCTCTATCCACTTGTGCCACCTAGTTGCCCCAACATCAATAAACACATAATCGAAATAATTACTTGCTTTTATTCCTAAAAATCCTAGTCATTTAGCTTCTGTTCAAGTAAACAATCTTTGCCATTTATCACCTTGCAGCTTTTGGAGAAGATAATAGGCCAAAAGAAGACAATGGAACTAGAAAGTTGATGCCCCTTAAAAGAGTTTAAGCTCTGACCACAATCAGCAATGGCCATTTATTGTAGAAGTAGGAAATAAGATAATAAGAAATAATATGTGATCCATTTCTTGGTCTATTTCCAGATAATTGGGGAAAAAGGAAAGGAACCTATATGTTCTAAAATCTTTATAGAAGCTTACTTTGTGGTCTCTTTGTGGTGTCAAAGAACTGGAAATTGTAGTGATGCCTATCAATTGGAGAATGGCTGGACAAGCTGTGCCATATGATCGTGATGGAATATTACTGTGCTATAGAAATTATGAGCCCAATGATTTTAGAAAAAGAACATGAAAAATTTGCATGAAATAATGAAAAGTGAAAAGAGAAGAACCAAGAACAGTGTATACGATAACAGCAATATTGTTTTAAGACTGACTTTGTATGAATATGTTATTTTGACTATTATAAATACCCAAATTAACTATGAAAGACATGTGAAGAAAGATGCTCTCTACATCCAGAGAGAGAGCTGATAAATAGATGTATAGAATATTTTTAAAGATCTTATCTAATATTTTACTTTTCCCAATTACGTGTAAAACGATTTTAACACTCTTTTTTTTTCAAATTTTGAGTTCCATATTCTCTCTCTCCCTGTACTTCTTCCCAATTGAAAAGAGAAGCAATTTGATATAGGTTATACATGTATAGTCTTGCAAAACACATTTCCATTTAAGTCATTCTGTGAAAGAAACCCAAGAAAAATAAGGAAAAAGCATCTTTGATCTTTGATCCAATTTTTTTCTCTGGAGATGAAAATATGTCTTGCAAAATTGTCTTAGATCATTGTATTGCTGGTAATAGGTAAGTTATTCACATTAGATCATCATACAATACAGCTGTTACTATGTACAATTGTGTTGTTCATTTCACTTTTCATAAGTTCATGTAAGTTTTTCCAGGTTTTTCTGAGAGCATCCTACTCATCATTTCTTAAAGCATGATAGTATTCCATCATGATCATATACAACTTGATCAATCATTCCCTAATTGATGGACATCCCCTCAATTTGCAATTCTTTGCTACCACTAAAAGAGCTACTATCAATATTTTGTACACATAGGTCCTTTTCCTTTTTTATCTGTTTGGGATACAGACCTAATAGAGGTATTGCTTGGTCAAAGGCTATGCATGCTTTTATAGCTCTTTGAACATAGTTCCAAATTGCTCTCCAGAATGGTGGGATCAGTAAAACTTCACCAATAGTACAGTAGTGTTTTAATGTTCCCATAAATTTTGTCATAATTTTCCACATCCCCTCTAACATTTGTCATTTTCCTTTTCTGTCATATTAGCCAATCTGACAGGTGTGAGGTAGTAGCTCAGAGTTGTTTTAATTTACATTTCTCTCATCAATAGTAATTTAGAGCATTTTATATGACTATAAATAGCTTTGATTACTTTGTCTGAAAACTGCCTGTTCATATCCCTAGACCATTTATCAATTGAGAAATAGCTCTTATTTTCATAAATTTGACTCAGTTTTCTATGTTTGAGAAATGAAATCTTTATCAAAATTACTTTATCAGAGTAAATGTTTCCCCCATGATAATGTTTACCAACTATGTATTTCCCTCCATCCTATTTTCCCCATTTTGGTGGTATAAAGTATATTCAAAGACTAGTACCTCCAGTATGAGGGCTGCTGAGGCCTCTTCAGGGATGCTTTCCACCTTTGGTGTTCACCTGATCCACCTAACTCTCACCTGTGGCTCTAAGAAGCTGTTGCATGTCACAGCAGCCACACAGCAATAAACCATTTCAGCAGACAGGCTAAACCAGGTTGAGGGTAACTGAGGGATCTCAAAACCGTCAGCAAGTTAAGGGAGTGTCTACCCCAAACATGTGAAGACTTCCCTTGGTAGAATCGGTAGATGAGAACAATTTGTTCCAATGGCAACGAAGGCAGCTGAAGCAAGCACTGGAGTTCTTAGAGCTTGGTTAGACATCAAAGATATCATCCATCACATCTAAAGCCAACACCAGTCATCTTGACTCTGTCCTGCCACTGGACTGTGATAACTCTGGAAGAGAGAATGTGGCTGACAATACTGTTCAGTTTTGCCTAACTTAAATCTAATTCATACATGAATCAAAAGACATCACCTATACCATTTTACCATTTTTACCTATCTAATAGTCCTGTGGTGACAGGCAAGTAATGAAAGAGCAGGTACAGATACACTGGGAGCTGTCATCACAACCTTGCACACAGGTAGCCCAGGCAATAGGGTCGTCACTACTGAAGCAGCATACCTGGGTATCTGAACAGCCTTTTAAAAATTGCACTATTTACCTCCTGGTATGAAGAAGGTGCTAGAAAAGGTGCTCTGAAAATTATCTGCTTACCCAGCCTTTGATTGTTGCCACAAGCTGATATCCCACCTTTTAGTCAAAACACACAAAAAATACAAAAATTTCTGCAAAGATTATTCTACTCACCATTGGTACATGGAATGTGCACACATGTATAGACAACATAAATCCATCACCAATGAATTGAAACAAGACTGTGTGCTTGTTCCCATGCTTTTTAGCATGATATTTTCAGCCATTTTGTCAAACACCTTCAATGAGGATGAACGTGGCATCAAGGTCAGCTACCATACGGATGGCAAATTCTTCAACTTGAAAAGGCTATAAGCCAAGATTAAAGTGGAGGGAGTGTCAGTGCATGATTATTTTGTTTGCAATGACTGTGCACTCAATACAGCCTCTGCGGCTGAGATGTGACAAAGTATGAATCAATTCTCTGCTATTTGTGTTAATTTTGTCCTAAAAATTTACACCAAGTAAACACAAGTGCTCTATCAGCCAGCACCACACCATCCACATGTGGGACCATTGGTTACAGCAAATGGAGAGGTTTTGATTACTGTGGATAAGTTCACTTACCTTGGCAGTATACTTTCTAGGGATGTACACCTTGACAAAGAGGTTGATACATGCATTGCTAGAGTTAGCTCAGTGTTTGGGAGGATCCAAAGGAAAGTGTGGAAGAGAGTAAGTATCAGTCTACTCAACTGAAGTTGAGACTGTGCAGTGTCTAAAAAGTTGTGCTGACCTTTCTGTTGTATAACTTATGAAATCTGGACAATATAGCAGTGCCATTCCCGGAAACTGAATCACTTCCAAATGAATTCTCTTAGGAAGATTCTGAAGATCACCTGGCAGGATAAGTTATCAGACACCGAGGTCCAAGCATTCAAACTCTATTGCAGGAGCACAACTCCAATGGGCTGGCCAGGTTGTTCAAATGACAAATGGATGCTTGCCAAAAAGACTATTTTATGGACAACTCACACTGGACAAGTGCTCACACGGTGGTCAGAAAAAGCAGTACAAAGACACTCTTGATGTCTCTTGTAAGAACTTTTGAATTGATTTTTTGACATGGGAGTGACTAGCACAGGACTGCCCAGCATGGCATGTCCTCATCAGAGAAGGTACTGTGCTCTATGACCAAAGCAGAATTGATGTAGCTCAAAAGAAACTCCAGATGTGCAAATTTAGAGACTCCACCCCAAATGTACACATGGACTATTTGTGCCCAACCTATGGGAGAACATCTCAAGCTCATGTTGATCTCATCAGCCACAGTTGGACACACTGTCATTTGACTCTAACATAGTGATGATCCTCTTCAAGAATGATGGACAACACCCAACAAACCAACCAACCAACCATTTTTCCCTCTGTTTATTCTACTTTCTCTCTCCTTTTACACTGCCCACTCTTAAGTGTCTTGTTAGTGACTTTTACCTCCCCCAAACTGCCCTCCCTTCTATCAGCTTCCCTGTCCTTTCTTTTGTCCCTTTCACTTCCTACTTTCCTGTATGGTAAGATAGATTACTACACCCAGCTGAGAGTGTATATTATTCCCTGTCTGAGCCAACTTCAATGAAAGTAAGTTTCATGTGCTCCCCTCCCCATTTGTCTCATTTCCCCCTCTAGGGGAAAATTTCTTTCAGGCCCCTTTTATGTCAGATAATTTATCCCATTGTACCTCTCCCTTTCCCCTTCTCCCAGTGCATTCTTCTTTCTCATCCCTTAACTTTTTTTTAAATAATCATACCCTTACATTCAACTCATGCCTTTGCTTTCAAAGTATACTCCTTCTAACTGCCCTAATACTGAGGAAGTTCTTATGAGTTACAAGTAACATCTTCCCATGTAGGAATGTAAACAGTTCAATAAACATTCTCTGTTTTGAATGAAGATTATTTATGTTTGTGTTATATTGGCTGTTACCTAGCAGGCTCCTTGAGGGCAGTTTCCACATAAAAAAAAAATCTTTACATCCCATCCATTATTTAGGAAAAATATTTTCTTCACATATGTACTAAATAGATGTTTGTTGAATTTGGTCAAATTCAAGTGTGAATATACTGGAGAAGTTTATCCCATGAATGTGGGGTGGGTATTGTGTGAAACTTCATTGATTGACTTTATCAGGGAGTATGGTAGCATAGCCCTAATACTCACTGAAGAAAGCATGGAAAAGTATAAGCTCTATGAATTAAGTTCATGTTTCATTTTCCTTGAACATCTGAAAGAACACTGGGGAGCTCCAAGAAATTAAATAAGAAAAAAGATACTAGACCAACAGAATCTTAAAATTGTCACAACGACAAAATGATCATAAAGAAGGTTAAAGTAATGAGATTCCCCTCTCCCTTCTTTACTGTCCTATGACGGATTTATCTTTGACTTTGAAGAATCCCAAGTCAGAATTTTGTGGAAGGAATGAAAAGAATAATAAATGGTGAGTAAGATTTGTGGAGTTTTATCTTATCTAGAGCTAAGATCTTGGAAATGAGGGTTTTCATGATGCTGAAGATTTGAGTTGATGGAAAATTTGTTGAAAATCTGTGATTATACCAGCAGAGGTCCTGGTACAATAAAATCCTCTTCTATATATTTTCTATAGGTATGTGTTCTTTGTGTAAATGGTTAAGCTTTTTTTTTCTATTAGAGTCAAGTATTGTATATAGTTTGTATTAACTTTTGAGGTAATGTTTATCTACAATAGTCAGTATATATATATACATATATATAAAATATGTATTTTATATACATACATATATATATATATTTCAATCCTATTCAGTTGACATAAAACCTTGCTTTTAAGGAAAAATGTGTGTGTGTGTGTGTGTGTGTGTGTGTGTGTGTGTGTGTTTTACTTGTTTCTGACAAGACTTGTTATGGTCAAATTCAAATGATCTCATGTTTGTAAGACTTTTAGTATGTTAGGTAAGTCTAGTAAGGAGTAATTTTTAACAAATCGGATGAACATTTGTTATTACTACATTTTTTAAAGTATTAGAATATTGTTAGAAGGAATTTAAGAGAAAAAACCAATTCCCTTGGGAGTAAGAAGCAACTGGGAATGAGTCATCAACCTGTGAACATAGAGGGAAGTAGAGCCATCAGCCAGGCCAGAAAAGGTGTGAAATGTAAATTGGACCCAGTGGGTGTCAGTCATTATAGCTCTGCAAATAGTCTGAGAGTTCTCGTGTTCCCTAGGATGGCTCTCAGGCTGGGAGCCAGAATTTTGTGGGTAGTGTGATTTGGTGCACATTATTTGAAACCAGGAAAATAAGTCAGTTAGCCTGAAGAGCTCAAATGAGAATCACACACCAGAGATAACTCTTGGCTTTAAATGATTCATCCATTAGGAATTATACGAATTGGACCTCTATTAGACTGAGATGCTAACTAGATATATAGGAAATGGGCCTCAGTCAAAGGAAAAAAATAACTTTATCTCTATCTTTGGAGTATTCTAAGCTACTACCCAGAAATAAAGACAGATTGTGGCAAGAACAGAACTTTCAATACTAGATTAAGATATGGTCAAATGATATTCCTTTGTAAAATTATCAAATGCAACCTTTTGTATATTATTTGAGTACTACACTAAAATCACCAGAATATTTTTCCAGGTAAATTACTAACCATGCCTCCTATATAATGTATTTGTAAAGTTGATTCCTTAAACCTATGTGTAAAATTTTACATTAATCCATAATATTTTCACCTTAGATTCTGCCCAATCTTCAGCATGTCAAGACCTTTATGAATACTCGGCCTATTGTATAAGATGTTAGGTTTCCATCTCAAATTTGTCTTCTGCAAATTGGATAAGTATGTCATCCTTGCCATTATGCAAAGTGTTGAGAAAACTATTAAATAGCATAAGGGAGTGCTTCTCTGGAAACTTGCTCTCAATTTGACTGTGAATTCAGCCATTCAACTGGATGCTTATGCTTGGGGTTGTATAGTCATTCACTTAATATCTATACATCATTTTCATAAGAATAGCATGGTACTTTATTCAATACCTTCTCTAAATGTAGGTAAACTATACTTACAGCATTTCTGTGATCTACAAGTTTAGTTACCTTGTCAAAAAATGTGGTTATTCTATCATGACTCATTTTTGATTAATCCATCTTTATTTTTGTGATCTCTGAGTCCTTTTCTGAATATTTACTAACGATCTCCTTAATAATATGTTCCATTTTTACCTCCAGGAATAAAATCAAGCTCATTGGTCTATAGTTTGAGGTTTTTCCCATTTTTTGAAAATCAGAACGTATGTTCTCCAAGTTAATAATATTTGATGATCCCTTAAATATTACTGATAAGCCAAGGATTTAGTTCATGTGGATTAGGTGACTTGAATTCAACAAGAAAAACAAAGTGCCCTTATATTACCTCCTTTTGTAGCTTTTGTATTAAAACCTCATTAGTCTTTTTGTTCCATTCTTTCCAGTTGAAGGTCATTCCCCTTAGTAAAGAAAACAGAAGGGGAAAAATTGTGAAGCTTTGCCTTCTGCCTATTATCAATTATCTTGATCTCAATTCAAAATAGGAACTAGTCCTATCTTTTCTTTGATCTTCCTCTTTTCCCCAGAGTAAGTAAGTAAAACACACACACACACACACACACACACACACACACACACACACACGCACACACATACACACACACACCGGACAAAATGCTTTTTATTTTTTTTAGCATTCTTCAGCAACCTCACCTAATTTCTAGCTTTAGCATTCTGATGTGATTCCTAGAGAATTATGCCATGCCATATTTATCTTGTTACCTGCCTTTGCTTACTCTTCTCTACATATTTTTTAAACTAAGCTGGTTGCTGATTTTTCTGTATATATATCTAAGTGTCTCTTCAGAAAGTTCATTCTTCTCCCTTACGTGGATTGTTTACCTTTATGTCTTTAGAATTCCGTGCTTAAGCATTTCCTATCTCTCCTGGCCTAACTTCCTTTATACAGCTTTGGTCCATGGGATCTTTATCTATCTTTTCTCTAAAAGGATAAAAAAAAATCTGTCCTCCAGAAATTTAGGGTGCATGTCAGACTATGTTTGGCTTTCCTTTACTTTTTCACAACTATAGGAGAGAGAGAGTGACCACTATCCTGCAAGTGAAGAACTGATAAAATTAAGGAAGGTTGGGGCAGCTAGGTGGCTCAGTGAGTAGAGCACCAGCCCCGGAGTCAGGAGGACCTGAGTTCAAATCTGTCCTCAGACACTTGACACATTTACTAGCTGTGTGACCCTGGGCAAGTCATTTAACCTCAATTGCCTTGCCTTCCCCCTTCAAAAAAAAAAGAATTAAGGAAAGTTTTTACCAACGCCTGGGCCTACAGATTAGTAGTGGAGCTCAATGTTCCAAAGGACTATTGGAAGCAGGGTGATGAAAAGTAATGTGATATTTGGGTTGAGAAGCTGCAAATCTATTAGCTGAATCTATTCTCACTTTCTTGTTACATAAGATTTAACACCAAAGTGGGTATACCCTCCAAAAATTCAGACTTCAACCTAACCCTGTAGCTTCCTGTTCATATACCCTCATAAATCTAGCAAAGGTGTGCAGAAGTCCAACATGTCTACTTGTAGGTCTCTTAATATGGTGCATACCATAGAGCATTCTTCATCTATCTCTCCATTTTCTTATGCTCTCACTGTGTTGCGTATCTGCCTCTACTGATTATGCACTTCTTTGATGATATATTCATATGCTTCATCTCCAAAATTCTAAGTAGAAACTTGCTTCCACCACTTCCTCTCTATTGCTTCTTGAGTGACCTGCTTCTGTGTCTGATACATCATGGTAAATGCTTAAAAATATTTATGTTTGAGTGAGAGATTTAATTTTTTTAGAGATTACAGTATCCCTGATAAATAACAGCCCTGTAGGTGGGGGAGGGAACGAGCAGTTATTAAGTGCCTACTATGTACCAGGTACTGTGCTTTACAAATATCTCATTTAATCTCCACAACCACCCTAGGAGGTAGATATTATTATATTACAATTGTTGTGTCATTTTTACAGTTGAAAAAACTGGCAGGAAGAAGATAAATGAATTGCTCAGGGTCACACAGCTAGTAAGTATTTGAGGCTGCTTTTGAACTCAGATTTTTCTCACTCTAAGTTCAGCACTTTGCACAATGTGCCACCTGACTGCCTCATAAGAGAATATATATCTTGGAAAGCTGAGCAAGAAGTAGAACCTAGATGGCTGAGGAAAGGCAGTGACTCTCCTGAGCTCTCCTTAAAATTCCTTTGAGCACATTTAAATAATGCCATAAAATAATTCCTGGAGCAGCAGAGTGCACAAAAGGACAGGGAGAAATAATTTTCCAGCCAAAGACAACTTAAAGGTCAGCAAGAAAGGTCTGCTGCACTGAGGTGAGAGAGGAGTGCAATCCACCACAAGCCTCCAGCTAGTGCTAGGCCCCAGCAAACCAGGAGCAGGCCTTGGGAGCCACTAAATCAGCAGCAGCAGCTGTTTCTAGAGCTCTTACCCCACAGATGGTAAGGGGATCAGGCAACTGAACAGAAAAAAGATTACAGTGCTACCCTTTGGTGCTTGCATGCTGCAGTGGATCCTTGTCACAGTTCCAGGGCAGAAAAGAGAACTTTTGGTCACTCACAGACCAGAGCACAGGCCAGTGGAATAGCAAAAACACCTCTCCTTAGATAATACCACCTTGGAAAAGCTGAAAACTTACAGATCCCTAGAAGTATCACTGAAAGCAGATGCATGAAATTCTGAAGCTTGGGACAATGCACCTTCCACCCTGGAAGTAGAGCCACACTTAAATAAAGAATTGAAAGTCAAGAAATAGACTGGAAAAATGAGCAAGAAACAGAAAAAAAAATTCTGACCATAGAAAGTTACTATTGTGATAAGAAAGATCAAAACACACACTTAGATGAAGATATCAGAGTGAAAACTCCTATATCCAAAGCCTCAAAGAAAAAATATAAATTGGCCTTGGGCCATGGAAAGGCTCAAAAAGGATTTGGAAAATCAAACGAGAGAGGTAGAGAAAAAATGGGAAGAGAAATGAGAGTGATGCAAGAAAATCATGAAAAGTAAGTCTACAGCTTGGTAAAGGAGACACAAAAATATAGTGAAGAAAATAACACGTTCAAAACAGACTAGTCCAAATGGTAAAAGAGGTACAAAAAGCCAATGAGGAGAATAGAGCCTTGAAAAACTGGCCAAATGAAAAAAAAAAGAGGGACAAAAATTCACTGAAAAATACTCCTTAAAAAGTGGAATTGGCCCAATGGGAAAAGAAGTACCAAAGCGCACTGAAGAAAATACTTGCTTAAAAATTTTAATTGAGAAAGTAGAAGCTAATGACATTAGGAGAAATCAAGAAACAATAAAACAAAACTAAAGGAAAGAAAAAATAGAAAGCAATGTGAAATATCTCATTGGAAAAGTAACTAACCTGGAAAATAGATCCAGGAGATAAAATTAAAAATTACTACCTAAAAGCCACGATAGAAAAAAAAAGAGCCTAGGAAAGCAGGGGCTTGCTTGAGCTCTCCCCCAAAACCCTCCAAATAACTAGAAAAAATTACTCTAAACAAATTCTAGAGCTACAGAACCCACAAAATGACAGAGTAAAGCAACTCTCCGGTGCAAGAAAACCTGGAAGGCTGACAGGAAAGGTATACAGGACCAAGCTGGGAGATGGAGCACAGTCTAGCATGGGCCACTCTGGAACAGGCCAGGCCAGAACAGGCCTCAGGGCACTGAATCACTGGCAGCTGTGCGAATTTCCATACTTCTCAATCCACAAATGCCAAAGACAAAGTAGAAGGTCAGTGAGGGAACTCTGTTGGACATGGGTGAGAAAAGAGTGCTGTCCATCCCCAGTCCTGAGGTGGTGGCGATGGCAGAGGTGGCTGCTTCTGGAGCTCCAGACTCAAAGACAGTAGGGGGATCGAGTGGCTGATCAGAGGGGGGTTGAAAGGATCTCTTTGTTGGTGGTGAGACAGGATTCTCTTGCTTTGCCTTGCTTGGATCTGGGTTGTAGTTCTGGGTGGTAGACTAGGGGTAAAGAGGAATGCTGGCATGGCAGAGCTTGTGGTGGCTGTGGAGAAGGAGTCCTCCTAGCAGTTTCAAGGCAGAAAAGAATGCTCAAGGACACTCACAGACCAAAGCACAGGCCAGGAGAGGGGTAAACACCTCTCCTTGGATCAGACCACCTCAGAAGAACTGAACATTTGCAAATGCCTAGAAGTATCTCTGACAACAATGGCCCCAAACCCCTGAAGCTTGGAACAGACCACTGTCCACTCTGGAAATAGAGTTCTACCTTGACAAAGAGCTCAGAAGTCAAGTAATTGTCTAGGAACATGAGCAAACATCATAAAAAATCAGACTATAGAATCTTACTTTGGTGACAAAGAAGATCAAACATACAATCAGAAGAAGACAACAAAGTCAAAGCTCCAAAGCGTCCAAGAAAAATATAAATAGGCCTCAGACCATGGAAGAGCTCAAAAAGGAGTTTGAAAATCAAGTAAGAGTTGAGACAGAACCAAGATAGCAAAGTGAAACCATTGACTTACCAGAGCTCTATTACAAATTCTGTCAGATACCTCTAAAAAAGTGAATCTGAGCATATTTGAGAGAGGTAGAAGCCACTAGAAGACAGTGTGGCCAAGAGATTTCCAGCCAAGGAGAGTCCACAGGGTCCAAGGGACAGATCTGTGAGCTGGGAGAGTGCCAGGCACGCCAAACTAAACCACACCAGAGCGGGAAAGAGAGTAAGCCAGGGGCTCAAGTGCTGGCTGTTGTAGTGATCCCTAGACCTCTCAGGCCAGAGTGAGAGTCTGTAGGAGCTAGGGAGTGGCAACACAGAGCCTGCAGCCTCGACAACAGCTACTCCTAAGGCTTTCAGCCCACAATCTAAAGGTAGGAAACTGTCCTTCTTGAACTTCCAGGAGCCATGATGACTAAGTAAAATGGCTCTAATCCCTCCCTCCTCACCTGGAGAATACTTCCCTGGAAAAACCCTGGAATAGAGGAGCCAGAAGTGGGGATCAGGACTGTTATAGCTCGGGAGGCTGGGGAGATGTCCCCTCTTGTGATGGCTGAAGGAGACCAGTGCAGGAAGGGAGATGTACCAGCAGGACCCATCTCAGCAGACCAGCAGGAGTTCCTGAGCCCCACAGGTGTGGAGCTGGCAAGGGCCAGCCCCAGGACCCCAGATGTGCTTTCACATAGCCAGGGGAATTAGCAGACAACAGCGAAGACAGATAGCTGAGACCACTAGTGCTATACAGCACAGCCCTAGGGTAAGAGGAAACTTCCAGCAGCCAAACTACCACTCCCCACACCTCAGGGAAATTCAGAAAGACTTCACTGGGCCTCGATCTTTGGCACACACCAGCCAGCTCCAGCTCCAGCTCAAGGTCAGCACCAGGTGAGCAGCAGCATTATATAGCCTCTACCTGACAAAACTAGAGGTCACAGCACACAAAGGCAGTAACTAGGCCCCACCCAGCACAAGAAGCTTGGGACAGAGCCACCTGTGCCCCAGAAGCAGAGATCTACTTAAAAAGCCAGTAAAAAAAAACAACCACCATGAAGAAGCAAGCTGGGAAAGTAAAAAGAGACCATTTAGTCATATTATGGGGACAGACAAGAAAATCAAGTTAAGAGAAGTAGAGGAAAATTTGGGAAGAGAAATGAGGGTGATGCAAGAAATGTAAAATGAGTCAACAGCTTGCTAAAGGAGACCCCAGAAATACAGAAGAAAATAACACCTTAAAAATGGACTAATCCAAATGGCAAAAGAAGTCCAAAAGTCACTGAGGAGTAGAATGCCTCAAAAAAACAGAATTGGCCAAATGAAAAAGGAGGTCCTAAAGCTCACAGAAGAAAATAATTCCTTAAAAATTAGAATGGACCAAATGGAAGCTAATGAGTTCATGAGAAATCAAAAAATAATAAAACAGAACCAAAAGAGTGAAAAATAGAAGACAATGTGAAATATCTCATTGGAAAAGCCACTGACCTGGGAAATAGATCTAGGAGAGATAATTTCAAAATTATTGGACTACCTGAAAGCCATGATCAAAAAAAGAGCCTAGATATCATCTTTCAAGAAATTATCAAGGAAAACTCTGCCCTGACATTCTAGAATCAGAAGGTAAAATAGAAATTGAAAGAATCTACCCACCTAACATCTTGAAAAAGATTCCAAAAGAAAAACTACTAGGAATATTGTAGCTAAATTTCAGAGTTCCCTGGTCAAGAAGTAAGTATTGCAAGCAGCCAGAAAGAAACAATTTGAGTATTGCAGAAGCACAATCAGGATAACACTCTATCTAGCAGCTTCTACAGTAAGGGATAAAAGCACTTGCAATATGATATTGCAGAGGTCAAAGAAGCTAGGATTAAAACTAAGAATCACCTACCCAGAAAAATGAAAAACTGAGTACAATTCCTCTGCGGGGTGCGGGGGGGGGGGGGGGGTTGGGGAATTCACATTCAATGAAATAGAGGACTTTCAAGCATTCTTGATGAAAAGAGCAGAGCTAAATAGAAAATTTGACTTTCAAATACAAGAATAAAGAGAAGCATGAAAAGGTAAATGAGAAAGAGAAATCAAAAGGGACTTACTAAAGTTGAACTGTTTACATTCCTACATGGAAAGATACACACACACACACACACGCATGTGTGTATGTATGTATATATATATATATATATATATATTTATATATGTATATGTGTATGTGTATATTTATGTGTATGTACATGCATGTGTATGAGCAAATGCATATGCATATGTATATGTATATATAGACAGAGGGCATGGGGTGAATTGAATATGAAGGGATGATATGTCTTCCTTCATCCATCCCTCCCTCTCTCTCTTCCTTCCTTCCTTCTTTCCTTGCTTCCTTCCTTCCTTCCTTTCTTTTTTTCTTTCTTCCTTCCTTCCTTTCTTGACCCAGCCACTTGGATGACTCAGCTTGACCTCTCCTTCTTCTCCTCTCAAAAGGGAGGTAAATTTTTATGACCAGAAGCTTCCCAGTTAAGTTGGGGTTTACTGGCTAGATTCTTGCTTTCCTTGCTTCCTTTCTCCCTCTCTCTCTCTCGCTCTCTCTCTCTCTCTCTCTCTCTCTCTCTCTCTCTCTCTCTCTCTCTTTTTCTGACCCACTTCACTCTGAAGCTCATGGATTGGACCACAATAGGTCCCTTCCCAAGCTTCACTTAATGGTTATAATTTGGACCCTCCTGGCTCAAAGTAAATGCTAATGGTAACTGTTTTTCTTTTTACTAGCAACCCTGAGGGTCTTCCCCTCCCAGTTTGATTTTTTTCTCTTTTTTTCTCATCTAAGGGGCCATCCCTTGAGGCCAATTCACTGAATGGGCTTTGCCTCACTCAAAGCAAGAACCTGAAAAGGCCTTAGCCTGAAAGGGCCAGGGTCTTCCATTACATACTGGGCCATCTCTAGTCATCCTGATGAATATCAAGCCACTAGACTCAGGTGGCTCTAGAAAAGAAAGTGAGGCTGGTGACCTTGCACAGACCTCCCTCACTCAAATCAAAGTAAACTGCAAGTCATGTCATCATTTTTCTAATGTCATGGTTCTCTTCAAAAATGAAGCACAAACACAACAGGGTGAGTTGAACATGGTGGGAAATCTAAAAAATAAAATTAAGGGGTGAAAGAGGAATACACTGGGAGGAGAAAGGGAGAGATAGAGTAGAGTAAATTATCTCACACAAAAGAAGCAAGAAAAAGCTGTCACAATGGAAGGGAAGAGGGAGCGGACAGAAGGGAATGAGTGAACGTTACTGTCATTGGATTTAGCTTAAGGAGAAAATAACATACACACTCAACTGGGTATCTTACCTTACAGGAAAGTAGTGGGGGAAGGGATAAGAAAGGGCGATAATAGAAGGGAAGGCAGATTGGGAGAGGCGGTAGTCAGAAACGAACACTTTTTGAAAAGGGACATGGTCAAAGGAGAAAACAGAATAAATGGGGGCAGGATAGGATGGAGGGACATTTAGTTAGTTTTTCATGAAATGACTGTTATGGAAATGTTTTGCATAACTACACATGTGTAACATATATCGAATTGCTTGCCTTCTCAATGAGGGTGGGTGGGGAGGGAAGAATAGAGATAATCTGGAAATCAAAGTTTAAAAACCAATGTTAAAAATTGTTTTTCCATGCAACTGGGAAATAAGATATGCACACAATGGGGCATCTTGCCCTACAAGAAAGCAAGGGGGGAAGGCATAAGAGGGGGTGGTGATAGAAGGGACGGCAGAATGGGGGAAGAGGTAATCATAAGGCATGCTATCTTGGGGTTGGGGTAAAGGAGAGATGGGGAGAAAATTTGGAACTCAAAATCTTGCGGAAATGAATGCTGAAAACTAAAAATAAATAAATTAATTTAAAAAATAACCTAGATAACACCTTTCGAGAAATTATCAAAGAAAACTGCCTTAATATTCTAGAACCAGAGGGCAAAACAGCAATTGAAAGAATACACTAATCACCTCCTGAAAGAAATCTGAAAAGGAAAACTTCTGGGAATATTATAGTCAAATTCCAGAGGTCTCAGATCAAGGGAAAAAATATCGCAAGCAGCCAGAGCGAAAAAATTCAAGTATTGTGGAGCCACAGTCAGGACAACACAAAATTTAGCAGTGTCTACATTAAAGGACTGAAGGGCTTGGAATATTATATTCTGTAAGGCAAAGGAGCTAGGAGTACAACCAAGAATCACCCACTCAGCAAAACTGGGGACTTTTCAGAGGAAAAAAATGGATGTTCAATGAAACGGAGGACTTTTGGCAATTCCTGATAAAAAGACCAAAGCTGAACAGAAAATTTGACTTTCAAATACAAGACTCAAGAGAAACATAAAGAGATAAACAGGAAAGAGAAATCATAAGGGGCTTAATAATGTTAAACTGTTTACATTCCTACATGGGAAGATGTTACTTGTAACTCATAAAAACTCTCTCATTATTAAGGCAGTTAAAAGGAGTATATATAGACAGAGGGCACAAGTGTGAGTTGAGTATGAAGGGATGACATATAAAAAATAAAACTAAAGGGTGAGAAAGAAATGCACTGAGGGAAAAGGGAAATAGAAAGGTAGAATGGGGCAAATGAACTGCCATAAATGAAGCAAGAAAAAGCTTTTTAGTGGAGGGAAGATGGGGAGTTGAGGGGGAACGAGTGAACCTTACCCTCACTGAAATTGGCTTGAAGAGGGAATGACATACACACCCAATTGGGTATAGAAATCTATCTTACCCTACAGTAAAGTAAGAAGAAAAGGAGATAAGAGAAGGGGGTGATAGAAGGGAGAGCAGATATGAGGAGGGGCTAGTGAGAAGCAAAATGCTTTTGAGGAGGGACAGGGTGAAAGAAGAGAGAGAATAGAATAAATTGAGGTAGAAATAGGATGAAAGGAAATACATTTAACAATCTTAATTGTAAAAAAAAATTGAAGTAAATTTCTCTGAGAAAGACCTCATTTCTCAAACTTATAGAAAACTGAGTCCAATTTATGAAAAATAAGAGCCATTCTCCAATTGATAGATGATCAAAGGATATGAACTGTTTTTAGATGAGGTGGTTGAAACTATCTGTAGCCATGTGAGGAAGTTCTCTAAATCACTATTGATAGGAGAGGTGTAGATTGAAATAGTTCTGGAATGTTACCTCACACCTATTAGATTGGCTGGTGGGACAGAAGGGGTAAGTGACACATGTTTGAGGGAATGTCAGGAAAGTGGGACATCTGTTCATTGTTGGTAGAGTTGTGACCTGATTCAACCATTTTGTAGAGCAATTTGGAACTATTCACAGGGGTGCTATAGAACCACTCATGCCCTTTGACCTAGTGGTACTACTGCTGGGTCTGTGTCCAAAAAGAGAAAAAAAAGGAAAAGGACCTATGCATACAAAAATATTTATAACAGCTATTTTCTAGTGGCAAAGAGTTGGAAGGTGAGAGGATGCCCATCTGCTGGGGAATGGCTGAATGGATTGTGGCATGTGATTGTAATAGAACGTTGTTGTACCATGGGAAATGATGAGCAGGATGCTCTTGGAGAAACCTGGAAAGACTTATAGAAGCTATTGCAAAGTGGCACGTACTTTGTACAAAGTAACAGCAATATTGTAGGACGATCAGCCGTGAATAACTTAGCTATTCTCAGCAATGCAATGGTCCAAGACAACTCTGAAGGACTTATGATGAAGGATGCTGTCAATGCCCCAAGAGGGAACTGATGGTGTCGGAGTGCAGACTGAGGCATGCTCTTTTTTGCTTTCTTTGTTTTTCTTGAGTTTTTTTCTTTTTTTGTTCATGTTTTCTTTTACAATATGACTGATACGGAAATATGTTTTGCATGGCTGTGTATGTGTAACCTGTGTTGATTTGCTTGCTTTCTCAGTGAGGGGGTGGGGAGGGAGGAGGGGAGAAAATTTGGAACTCAAAGTTTTAAAATTGAATGTTGGAAGTTGCTTTTATATGTGGTTGGGTAAATTTTTTTTAAAAAGATAAAAAAAGAAAGCTGAACCTTTGCTTTGACATGAGGTTATAGCAAGCACTGGAAAATTTCACAAAAGTAATCTAGCCTGCTTTATTTTTCCATTCTGGCCCACTTCATTGTCCACCAGCAGTTTCTTTCCAAGATATATGTTCTAATGTATTTCTACCTGTGCTCTCTTTTCGTCCACTGCACATCTTATTTTGGACAACAGTCCTCTTTGAGCTACATATTTTTTTCCCTGTGTAGAGTTAGGTTGAACATTTTTGACTGATTTTGGATCTCATTTAGGAGACCTTTCCAGTTCTGGGGCTGCTTGCAATAAGCACAATTTCAACTGATAAAAGCAAAACAAAAGAAAAGAAAAACAAAGAAAAACAAGCAGAATCTAGGCAACTAGTGTCAAACTCGAATACAAAAAAGGGTCATTGGAGGATGCATTTTGATTTAGAAAACTACATATTAACATTAACTATGTTTTATTGCATTTTGATTTATTTTGTGAAATATGTCCCAATTACATTTTAATCTGGTTTGAGTAGCGCTCAGGAATATTGTAGGCTGCCTACCAGCCACATGATTGATATCTCTGATCTAGGTCACCTTACCAGCTAAAATGAATTTTTTTATCATTTGTATCCCACACTATCAAACATGTTAAGTGGATGTGCATCTTACCTGATATCATTATAAGAGGATATTTGAATTGAGATATGGATATTGTTATACCTTTCAAATGGATTCTTAATGATTTTAAAATATTCATAGGCCATAGTTGTTGGGAGTTTTAAGGGATCACTTTGATTGACAATGATGATGATGATGGTGATAACTTCCAATATCACCTACCATGTGCTAGGCATTGTGCTAAGTGAGTTACAAATATTATCTAATTTTATCGTCAGGATGACCTGGGAAGGTAGGTTCTATTAGTATCCACATTTTTATGATCAAAAAAAAATTGAGGCAAATAATGATTAAGTAACTTGCCCTGGTGTCTCAATATGGATTTGAACTCAGGTCTTACAAATATGGAGTGGCTTGGGTTCAAAAGAGAGAGCAATCCCACCAATTGTAAGAATCATGTTGAATTCAGTTCTTAATTCCACACTTGGTGCTCCATCCACTGTGCCACCTAGCTGCCTCCCATCTAAATGTCTATTGAAATCCATACTTTTTTTATAATCAACAGACAAAAAACACAGTGGGATTTTGTGTTGTCTTTACTTTTCAATCAATTGTATGACTAAAATGATGCACGCTGTTTATAAAGCATTCTTTGGGAAGCCCTGCCTGTTCCTTTCACTAAGATGTCCTTGATGCATGTGTAAATTAGACTTAAAAAATTTTGTAGAGATCAGAATATAAACAGGTGGGTTTCATTTATCACCTTTTTTCCTACTAAAAATGTCCATCTCCTTTTTTTAGATAGCTTGAAAATTGATCCATCAGTCCTTTAAAAATGTTGCTGCCTCTAGCACAGACTTCCTCTGTGAATACTTAGTCTAATCCATCTGCTTTTCCTGTCTTTGTTTTCTTTGATGTCATTTTTACTTCCTGATGACAGCAGTGACTTGTCTGAATGTGATAGCTCCACTCTCATTGATTGAGAGAAGATTTTATTATAATAATATTGACTGATCATTTCCATTTTTCACCCTTTCGCTGTCCTCCTTTGAATTTTACTGCTGTGTTATCTAGATGATATATCTGAGTTGGGTCACCCTGCAAGCTTTCACTTTTTTTTAACTTGCTTTCCCTCCTACTTCACTCTTTTATGATGTGATACTGTTCATAATTTTCTGCCATTTTCTATGCAAAATTTTATAAATGAGTCATATTCTAAACTTGTATTGCTCTTGGTTGTTATATTTCTTGGCTTGTTAAAGAGATCAAGTATATGCAAGGCAAGGAAGTTTCTGGGTTCATTTGGTATCCTTATTATTGATTAAATTGATTTATATTGGTTGAAATACACTGATGAAATCATAGATCTCTTCTCATATTCCCTAATGATAGCACTTCCTACCTTCCTAACCCTCACCCTGCCCCACCCCCCGCCTCTGGAAATGGAAATAGTCCACTTTTTTCAGCTTCAACATCTTGTTTAAATAGTCACTTGTTCACAATACCTTTATATTTTTAATCTTTTTCCTGACTTGGCATTGATTCCAACCTTTGTTCTAAGTCAATAATCTGACTGTACATAAACCACTATTCTGGAAAGAATGCCTGCATTGGAAAACTTTGTTATGATGTTTGTTATGATGTAATATTTGTTATAATATAATTTTTTATATTTTTACATTTTTTCTTATTGTATTTAATGATGGTCCTGCCCATAGTCTCCTAACTGTTCTTGAAGAAGTAACTGATGACATTAAAACTTAACAATTCTGTGTAGTCTGCAAGCTTGTTTCATGTACAAGTGATAGACGTTACAATTGCACAAGGGGACAGGCGCTACACAGTGCCGAGTGATATTTTGTATTTTTTTTTTGTTTCATGGTTTGCTATTGTCAAAGGATTCATTATTTTTTTTACCATGAAATAAATTTATTTTGTATTTTACAAAGTTTCCATAGTCAAAGGATTCATTATCTACTGGTCTAATTTGTGAAAGAGATCGGAATGGTTTGCATTTCCTTCTCCAGTTCATTTTACAGATGAGGAAACTGAGGCAGCAGGGTTGTGACTTGTCCAGAGTCACAGAGTTAGTGAGTATATAAGGCCAAATTTGAGCATTAGGGAGATGAGTCTTTCTGACTCCAGGCCAATCAGTCTATCCACCACCTAGCTGTGTATACATTATGAGCAAAAATTAATACAATTCCCCCACCCTACCCCCAAAAGCTGAAATTCTAATGAGGGAAGACAATACCTAAAAAGTTGCTGAAGTAGGGGAAGAAGGGTACCTGTGAGGAAAGGGTGCCATTGCTGAGGAAGACATGGAAAAATTGTCAAAGTATTGAGTGGAAGTAGAAATAAAGTGAGGATTGTCTGGGCACTTCATTAAGTAATGGCCTAGGGGCAGCTAGATGGTGCAGTGGATGAAGCACTGGCTTTGGAATCAGGAGAACCTGAGCTCAAATATGACCTCAGACACTTGACACTTGACACTTACTAGGTATGTGACTCTGAGCAAGTCATTTAACCCCAAGTACCTGAAAAAGAAAAGAAAATAAAAGAATAAATGTATTTAAACTATTATTTAAAAAAATGGTGGCCTAGGCTAACCAATCAGATGAGATGGCCACAGGGTGGAGGTATCTTCAAGGTAAAAATGTGAGACAATGAAAAAAAGAAACTCAAGATTCAGTGCCTCTATGTGATTTGTGCTTTTCTGTGCTAAGACTAGTATTTTTCTTTTGTTGGAGAGGAAAATTAGGATATTAGTGCATTGTTGGTGGAGTTGTGAACTGATCTGGAGAACATTGTGGAGGACAATTTGGAACAATGTCCAAAAGGCAAAAAAAAAACTATGCATGCCCTTTGAGCCAGAAATACCACTATTAGGTCTGTATCCAAAAGAAATCATTTAAAAAAGGGGGGACAGAGGAAGACCTACATGTACCAAAACTATTTATAGACGCTCTTTTTGTGGTGGAAAAACAATTGGAAATTGAGAGGGATCCCCATCAACTGGGGAATAGCTGAACAAGTTGTGGTACGTAAATGTAATGGAATACTATCATGAAATAAGAAACGATGAGTAAGCAGGTTTCAGGAGAAAACAACCTGTAAAGACTTGTATGAATTGATGAAAAGTGAATTGAGCAGAACCAGGAGAACACTGTAAAAAGCAACAGCATCATCGTATGACGATCAACTATGGTAGAATTCGCTCTTCTCGGCAATGCAATGATCCAAGACTATTCCAAAGAACTCATGGTGGAAAATGCTATCCACATCCAAAGGAAGAAGTGATAAACTCTGAATGCAGATCAAAGCATACTATTTTCACTTTATTTTTGTTCATTTTTTTTTCTTTTTGGTCTGTTTCTTATTTCACAACTGTGACTAATATGGAAATAGGTTTTACACGATTGCACATATATAACCTATATCAAAGTGCTTACTGTTTTTGGAAGGGGGGCGGAGAAAGAGGAAGGAAAAAATATTTGGAACTCAAAATTATGTAAAAATGAATGCTAAAAATGTCTTTGCAAATAATTGGAAAAATTAAATACTATTTTAAAAGACTAATCATTTTTGAAACTTTATCATCATATACTAGTGACAATTCTCAAAGTCTTTGTGCAATACAAGCTTTGGCAGACCCTGGTAAGCTTAAAAGGCTTTGAGTATAAATCTGTTAACGCACTCCGTTTCTGTTATCCTGGGACCAGACCAGTTAAGTTTCAAGTCCCTAGAAGCCACGAAAATAGATGATAAATAGCTTTTGTTACAGCAAGTCATAAAAGTCACCTGATAAGGAATAGAGGAGTTAAGATATATACAGTAGAGTGATTATCAGCCACAATGAAATTAGAAATCTTGGAAGGTATTTAAATAATGCCATGTGATGAGAAGTCTTAGATATTTTAAGATAGTTATTTAGAAAATGAAAACCTTAGAAATAATAGCAGGTCACTGGACTTGAAATCAGACAACTGATTTTTGTATCCTGAACTGATTCTGGGTCACAAGTCTTCACTTTAGGTCAAGGAAATTTAGGTTTTTTTAATCTTAAAAATGGAGATAACACTTAGCTAACTACTTCAAAGGGGCATCGTTAGGAACAAATGAGATCATGTGTATAAAGAGACTTGTAAGGCTAAAATTTTAAGTAAATTTCAGTTATTATTAGTATTATTGTTATGCTTCTGTACTTCCAAATATCCACCATTTCTTTGTTATAGGTATTCACTCTGGACATGTCAATCATAACCCTTTTATTTCTCACTAGCTTGTGTTCATTGTCACAAAAATAGATATAACATTTATATGGCAAGTTACGGTTGGCAAAGAACTTTATGTGTGTTATTTCATTTGATCCTTACAATCCTGTGAGGTAGGTGATATTACCATCCCTGTTTTATAGATAAGCAAACTGAGGTCGAAAGGTTTAGTGATTTGCCTAGGGTCACACAGGTAGTAAGTATTTAAGGGAGGATTTGACACATTTTCCTGACTATAGGCCCATCACTCTATCACCTATGCCTCCTAGTTGCCTAAGTGAGTTAATACGGCCAAAATAATTTGTGTCAAACTGTCTAGTAATAAACCTTACAGTTAGTAGGCCAGCCCTCAGACTACAGACACCCAGTCCATTTTTCAGCCTGTACTAAAAGCCTTTATACCTCAGGAGGCCCTGCATGAGCTCGCCCTCCAACTGGCATAGCCAGCAGGTGGTTGGCTTGATACAATGGATTTTGTGCTTGAATTGATATTGGCAAAACCTAAGTTTGAATCCTGATTCAGGTGCTTACTAGATATTTGACTTTCCCAGGGTCACACAGCTAGTAAGTGACTTACACTCTGTACCTGGGTTTAATTATTTGGAAAGTGGGAATACTATTAGTACCTATCTCACACGATTGCTGTGAGGATTAAATTCCATATTATGTGCAAAGCATTTTACAAACCTTGAAGTTTAAACCTTGGTTGTTGGCATATCAATTATTAATAATGAATGATAATTATTAATTATGTAAGAATTAAGAACAATCCATCATAAACATTTGTCAAACACCTACTTGATGCCAGACATTGTGCTAGTTGCTGAGAACACAAAACATAATGAGACTATTTGTGTATATATATTACTTTAAGGCATGTATCTGGTCCTTTGACCTGGTGAGGAAGTTCTCAAGTTTATCTAAACCTGTAAAGCATTTATTAAATACTCATTATGTGGCAAACACTATGCTAAGTATGATAGATATCAATACTAGCAATCAAGACAGTCCCTGCCCTCAAGAATTTTATATTCTAATGAGTGAAGATTACATAAAAGGTGGAAGGGAGAAATACTCTCTGCAATATGGCTTGTACATGTGAGGAAGGGGACTGGTTCTGGGCAAGATAAGGCAAAAACTTACATATGGGAACCCAAGCTGCCAGGGTCAGAATCTCGGATTCAAGGATAAGTAGAAGAGGTGCCATGGTCTACAATGACTTATTCCATTTAATCCCTATTCTGATATTTCATTATTGTATGAGGGTAGCCCTGCTTTCTTGAAGACTATGCTAGTAGAGAGAAAGGTCTGTTGATTATAGCCTTTCTATGTTTTATATCTGTGTCATCCATGGAAAGCAGCCTACCTAAGTTTGGGAAGGCTTATCACTAGAAAATAGCAGCCTACCTAAGTTTGGGCAGACTTATCACTAGAAAATAGGCTATCAGGTGATTAATCTTTATGACAACAGCTTCTCATGGTAGTTCCTGCTGAAAAATAGAAAGATCGTGACCGTCTATGTAGAAGGAATACCCAGACCAATGAAATCATGGACACCTGAAATATTCAAGTTAGGAATCTTACAAGTCTTTTTACAATGTCAGCAGAAAGGAAGCTTAGTCAAACACAAGTTTGGGAGTTGGAATCTTCCTCCTTGAAGATTTATTTTAAAAACATACAAACAAAAATATCTTTTCAAATTGAAATAATAGCTTACTGAATTTGCATTATTGACAGTGACAACAGACATCAGATTAAACATGAGTTATGTTATTCCCCTTCTTGGTGGATTTCTTGCTCACTTTGAGACATAGAACTGAATCCTCTAAACCAATATCCTTGGAATGTCTAAAAGGAGACATTGAAAATCACTGAAAATCTTTCCCTTAGTGTGAACAAAGACTATGGCAATCTCCAACATTTGCTCACTTTATCTTCAGATGTAGCCACATACTTCCAGGATCTCTGATTTAATCAGAAACTCCTGATATGGAAATGATGGGGTGCTTGGGTGCCTGTGCTTGGACGCCAGTTCCAAAATCACATCTCTCCCTAGCCTCAAAACATTGTCCCTAGCAGTTTCTAGCAAAACAGGACAGCATGCCCTAGCAAAATATTTATGTCTCTTCCTGACACATGAGCCAGCTGCACCTATAGAATTTATTAGTTTGGTCTCCCTGTATACATGCCGAACTGGTCATGTACTGGGTCATAGAGATATTTACTACTTACTGACCTATCATATGCATGCTAGACTTAGACGTATGTATACTCCCTTACATTTATCTTGTCTAACAAGACATTGATGGGAGCAACCTGGGTATTTCCCAGTCAGCCCTGACCATTAGTTGACTTAGTGACCTTTCAGACCTAAAACCACACCTCTATGTAGCCCTCCCACCTTGCGCTATTTCCCAGTGAACTCTGGGTAAGATGCCTGCGCAGTAGCTACAAAAAGTGCATGTTCCTTTAAGAACTGACCACCCTTTAACCACTCCCTAATCACACCCCCAAACACCTAATTACCATATTTGGCACATGTTTTACCCCAAAATATCCTGCATAAACTTTTCCTGCACCCCTATGAGGTTGCAGGTTCCCTAAGAACTCTTGCCAGCTGAAAAGCATTATAAATATTTGCCACCTTTACTTATAGAATGCTTGAGTATGCAAATTCGTTCCAGATGGCCCCAACCATCTCCAGTACTCAGGTCCTTGAAGGGTACTCCCCCTCAACAACCCTGGCTGGGAACTCCAGGCTTGGGGTTCATGGACTTCGTCCCAAAACCCTCAACAGAAGCACCTTCTGTCAACCCAGATAGCACCTGCCCAACATAGAGAATTGCTGAAAGTTAGAGAGGTTAACTGGTCTTCCCATGATTCTATAGCAGGAAAATTTCAGATTTGGGACTTGAACCTAGTTCTTCTTGACTACACAGCTCAATAAATTATGTTATGTTGCCTCATTTTGGATCCATTCTTCCCCAAATAATAAGCAACTTATTATCCAAAGACAGTGTAGAGTCATGGGAAAGAAAAAAAAAAGCACTGAGTTAGAGGCAAATTGAATGGGATTTTCAACTTTGGTTCCATACTTATAAGCTGTGTTACTTCACAGGAAAATCATTTAACCCCACTAAACCTTAATTTCTCCATCTGTAAAAGTAGAGATAGTGAAACTCACATGGATGTTGTGAGGAAAGTGCTTTATAAACACTAAAGTGCTCTATATCAGATTACTGGGTAGGCTAAAGTGCCTACAGTTGGGTGGCACAGGGGAAAGGTGAAGGTGTTAGTGGATTTATCCAGATGCAGAGCAAAACATTCTGGGTGCTTCAGTGAGTCAATGTCACAACAACTTGCGTGTGTGTATATGTATGTACATATGTGTATGTATGTATGTAGCTGTTAGATAGGAGCTCAGCTCCATGCAGGTTCACTGGGTGTGGGCAAATTTTGAATGATAGTGGAGGCCAAAGATAAGGGGCCGGTATTAGCAGGTCACTAGATAAGGGGGTCATTTATTCTGGATGGCAAAAAGTTGAGACGGGGGTGGGGAGGGGCCATTCTTCCACCCCTACAGCATCCCTAGCATTCTACATTCACTGACCAGTACTCATTTGATTTATAGAGAAACAGACAAAGAAGGCAACATTTTAACAATAAGCACATAAGTTTACATTAACAATGGTTATATAGTGATGTGTCAGCTTCAAGCAAGCTCAGTGAGGATGTTTACGGGCTAAGCTTATCAGCATAGCACAAGTGCAGAGTGAATGTTTGCTTTTCGTGGATCCTGGACATTTGTATCAAAACAAATCCATGCCATCTTACACACAATAGTTTACACAAAACATATACAAAATAAATTAAAGATAATTTAGAGTCAGAGGCAGCAGCAATGGTGTCAGTGAAACAAAGAGCATTGTGGTAGGACTATAGTAGTTGATTATTATCATTATTATTGCTTTTATTAATAATAAAATGAATAAGTTGTTGTACTTGAATTATGGTGTGCACAATTCTTTTCTCTTTTTTGGAATGTTTTAGTCTATTTAAATCCTACTCTGATGTATCATTGTTCCACAAAGGTAACCCTGATTTCTTAAAGGCTATAAAGATGAAAGAAAGTTTGGATACACCTCTGATTACTGGCCTGGCAATGAACATGTGTGGCAATAAATATGTATGGTCCAAGAAATAACCTACCTAAATTTGGATAGATTTATCACTAGAAAGTTATATATCAAATGATGATTTTTAATGACAAAACATCATTATGATATCTATTAAGGAAAAAAGAAATTGCATTGCCTGTAAATGTCTTTTTTTTTTACAAAAAGGATCATTCAGGAGCAAGCAGGAAGACACAAGCATTTCCAAACCTTAATCCTTATCCAGCTTCCCCACTCCTCTCTCTCCAATAAGGCCATCTTCTGAACACACCATCTCCAGTCTTCAGGCCACAGCAAAATAAAGTAGAATATAATGAATGAGGGACTGAATTACTCTATAGCCTAAGGGAGTGTGCTGCTAAGAAGTAACACCTGGAAAGTTCCCAGATATACAAGGTTCAGCTACAATTAACCCTCCAGCTTGGCACTTGGAAACACTGCCCTACTTGATTATAATTGTTAATTAGTTAATTTCATCTGTTTCAATGGCTTTTCTCATATATGAATTAAAATGAAAATAAGAAAGACTGGTAATTAGTTTTAGCCTTTGATTGGTTGAAACTCATTTAATAAAAATAAATTATCACAGCAATGCACAAAGTTGTTATTCCACATAGAATTAGATATAGTCTCCTTCAATCCACTATTAACCTAAAATTTGTGGATATGGACAGTGTTCATTAACACTGAGTGATGAAATTTCTGAAAACCCAAGAAAGTACGTTCTGTCATATAATATGTTTCTGTTAATATGTTCACTATTTCTCATCTGCAAATAATGGCCAAAGAAAGTAATATTGGCTTCATAGAATAGGAATGGTCATATGGCAATCCACAATGACAAAACACTGGCCTCTGATTTTCCAAAGCCTGAAGAATCAGCAAGTACCTATGCAGAGCATGCAAATGGAATGCAAAACCACCCATTTAATTAGTCTATCTGATCAGCACATGATTAATTTTCTGGCTTCCTTTTGACACTAGAATGTTTAAAATAGCCCTTATGGTGCATATCTTTTGATTACCTATATGGACAAAGACAAAATGGAAAAGAGAAAATAAAAATTATTGAGATGATAAGGCAAAAATCCCCTTTTATAAAGATAGTTTTCAGCTCTAAATTATTTATATTGTTTTTATGCAGAATTCCAATTCATTCTGGTAGATAAATAATCAATTAATTCTTGCTTTCATTTTCTTAATAAAGATTTGGGTATAGAGATTGGGTTACTGTGATTGTTCCCTGTTACAAATCTTTGCACAGTTACACTGTAAAGAAATTTTTTGTTGTGATTTCAAGAGAGGAAAAATGATCTTTTGGTAGGTTACTCTCCCTTGTGATATGTTTACTGATGATGGATGGTAGAGGAAGAGGGTGCCTCAAAGCTTTGCCATCCTGGGATTGGGTATAATACCGATTGCTTTTTTTGCTTTAAATAGTATTTTATTTTTTCCCACAATTAAAAATCAAGAAAAAAAATTAGCATTCATTTTTACAAGATTTTGAGTCCAGATTTTTTGCCCCTCTGTTCCTCCCTCCCTTCCTCTCTTCTGAAAATGGTTGGCAGTTTGATATGGTTTCTACACATGCCATCATGTAAAACATATATTTTCATATTCAAAAAATTGTGGAAGAAGAAATAAATCAAAGTAAAAAAATAATAAATAATTAAAAAATATATGCTTCCATCTGCACTCAAAGTCCATCAGCCCTTTCTCTGGATGTGGATAGCATTTTTCTTCTTGAATCCTTTGTATTTGACTTGTACCATTGTGGTGCTGAGAAAAGCTGAGTCATTCATAGTTGATCATCACATGATGTTGCTGGTACTGTGTACAATGTTTTCCTGATTCTGTTCATTTCACTTTGAATCAGTTCATACAAGTTTTTCCAGGTTTTCCTTTACTCTGTGTGTGTCTCTCTGCTGCAAGTGTGTTTCTTGTAAACAACATACTGTAAGATACTGGTTTTTGATCCACTCTGCTGTCTGCTTCTGTTTTATGGAATGGTTCATCACATTCACATTCACTGTCATGATTGCTACCTGTGATTTTCCCTCCATCCTATTCTTCATGTGTTTGTCCTCTCTGTCCTTTTACCCTTCCCCATATCACCAATGTTTTTCTCCTATCACTTCCCTTTTGTTAGTCCCCCTCCCTTTATTTAATCTCCTCTCCACCTACTTCCCTCTTGGGTAAGATAGATTTCCATATTCATCTGGTTGTGTATATTATTCCATCTTTGAGCCAATACTGATGAGAGTAAAGTTCAGGCAATGCCTATCACATTCCCTTCCCATTTCTCCCTCCACTATGATAGGTCTTTCACACCTCTTTATGTGAGATAATTTATCCTGTTCTACCTCTCCCTTCCTTCTGCACCCATTGCACTCCTCTTTCTCATCCCTTAATTTTTTTATATCATTCTCTCAAATACATCTTATACCCATATCCTTTGTCTATGTTTAATCCTTCTATCTGTACTGTTAGTGATACAGTTTTTAAGAGTTACAAGTATCATTTTCCAATGTAATAATGTAAACTTTACCTCCATTGAATCCCTTCTGTTTTCTTTTCCCATTACCTATTTATGCTTCTCTCGGTTCTTGATATTAGAGGTCATATTTTTGGTTTAGTTCACGCCTTCTCCTTATGAAGGTTTGAAATTGTTCTATTTCATTGAGTGATCATTTTTTTCTCTGATGTATTGTACTTAATTTTGCCTGGCAAGTGATTCTTAGTTGTAGTCCTAGCTCCTATGCCCCCTGGAATATCATGTTCCATGACCTCTGGTCCTTTAATATTGCAGCTGCCAAATCCTGTGTGATCCTTATTGTGACTCTCTGATATTTGAATTGTTTCCATCTGGCTCCTTGTAGTATTTTTCCTCGACTTGATAGTTCTGAAATTTGGCTATAATGTTCCTTGAGAGGTTTATTTTGGGATCTCTTTCCTGAGGTGATCAGTGGATTTTTTTTTCAGTGACTATTTTGCCCTCTGGTTCTAGGAGATCAGGGCAGTTTTCCTTGATAATTTCTTGATATTTGATATCCAGGTCCTCCTTTTTATTACAGCTTTCAGGTAGTCCAATGATTCTGATATTGTACCACCTGAATCTATTTTCCAGGTCAGGTGTTTTTTCTCATGAGATATTTTACATTTTCTTCCATTTTTTTCATTCTTTTGATCTTGTTTGATAGAGTCATTAGCTTCCACTTGCCCAATTCTAACTTTTAAGGTGTTGTCTTCCTCATTTAGCTTTTGTACTTTCTTTTCCATTTGGCCAACAGTATTCTTTAAGGAGTTGTTTTCTTCCATGGATGCTTGTATCTCCTTTTCCATTTCTTATCTTGTTTCCATTCCATATCTTGTTTCAAAGGCTCATTGAGTAATTGTGGCCTCATATCTCTTGGCCACTTCTCTTGCATCATTCTCATTTCTTTTCCACATTTTTTCTTCTACTGCTCTTGTGTGACTTTTAAGCTCCTTTTTGAGCTTTTCCATAAGAAGAGTTTTCTGGGCTTGAGATAAGTTCCTTTTTGAGCAGGTTTTTGCCCATAGATGTTTTTGACATTGCTGTCTTCTTCTGAGTTTTTGTCTTGGTCTTCCCTGTCACCATAATAACTTTCCATGGTCAGATTTGTTTTTGTTTTCTGCTCATCCCCCTTGTTTTTTGTTCCTTTTCCTTTCTTTTAAATTTGAGGTCTGCTCCCAGGGAAGAAGGGGCACTGGGAGGCACCATAGATATAGTGCTGGACCTGGAATCAGGAAGACCTGTGTTCACATTTGACTTTAAACACTTAATAGCTGCACAAACCTGGGCAAATCACCTAACCTCAGTCTGACTCAGCTTTTCCAATGGTAACAAGGATATACTAATAACACCTACCTTCCAGAGTTATGAGGAAAAGGTAAGATATTTTTAAAGCTCTTATCAAACCTTAAAACACAATATAACTTTTAGTTATAATTGTTGTTTATAAATGAAGAAATTGAAACTTAAGTTGTAATTTCACTTATCACACTGTAGGAAAGTATCAGTTGGTACTCAAAGTTGGTTCTTATGACACCATGTTTTCTGCAATAGTACAATAAATTGCTGTATTAGCACAGGCAAAAATGTGATTAGTAAACAATAAACCTCAAAAATCATTTTAGTAGACTTCTTTAAAAATCTGCTTTATTTTTAAACAGGAAAGATGTATGATTTTAACAGGTAGGAAATTCCTTCCACGAGAACAGATTGCAACTCTTTTGAGATTAAGTAGATTCCATTAAGGAACTGACTGAGGCAAAGCAAAGTCAGGGGTAGCTATGTGGCACAGTGGATAAAGTGCTAGGCCATGAATCAGGAAGAATCCCTTTCCAGAGTTCAAATCCAACCTCTGGCCCTTAATAGCTGTCATTCTACTCAGTTTCCTTACATATAAAAATAACTGGAGAGGGAAATGGCAAACAACTCTAGTATCTTTGCCCAAAAGGGTCACAAAGAATTGGACGTGACTAAACAAAAAAAAATATATATCATCCAAGCTCCTCATTCAATCCTGAATTTTGCAGGGTTTTTTTTTTAGCATACAATAGAAATCTGGTACTTACTCAAAAGATTTGAGTTTTTAGGTTCTTTTCTTGTTTCTTCCTTTTTGAAAAGGACCAATGACATCATAATACTGGATTAAAACAGTGGATGATGGGTGATGTTTTGCCTTGAGCATGAATTAGATTTAAGTGAGACAGAGTTGCACAAAGTCAGCAACCTCCTTTTCTCTTCTAGAATCACCAAAGTCCAGAGCAGGACAAATGTCAAGATGACTGTCAATGACCCAGAATGCAATAGATGACCTTGGAATCTTTGGTGTTTGACCAAGTTCTAAGCACTCCTCAGCATTTGCTGCAACCACCTTCATAGTCTTTGGAACAAATTGTTCTTATCTGCTCGTTCCACTGGGGAAAGTCATCATATACTTGGAGTAAACACCCCCCTAACTCACTGATGGGTTACCCTCAACCTCGTTTAACCAATCTGCCAAGACAGTTTATGGAGTTGTGGTCATTGTTCATGCTACAACTTCTTGGAGCCACAGGTGAGATTTATGTGAATCCGGGAGACACCAAAGGTGGATGAGTAGCCCCAAAAAAGGGATCATCAAGACCTCACACCAGAGGTGCTAATCTTCTCTGAACACCCCACATAGCCTCAGATTTTCTAATAAACCCTTAAGATACACAAAAGACCCTGAAAATTTTAACAGAGCTGAGATTAATATTTTAACTTGTTTCATTTTAGCCTACCATATCCAGTGTTAGAGCAGAATATAATGAATGGCATCTCCATAAAATGTGTGCCACCAATATAATGGTACCATTGTAATTAGATCTTTCTACGTATTAATTAATATAGCCTCATAGGACTTTAGAACTAGAAAAATTCACAAGTTGTCTTCTGGTCCAGTCATCTAATTTTAGAGTTAAGGAAATTGATATCCAGGAAAAGTGAAGCCCACTTACCTTTAGTGACATTGGCAGCAAGTAGCTCAGCTGAGATTTAAACTGCAACTTTCTTTCTACAGAGCCAGTGACCATTGCACCACTTCAGACATGCCACACACCTCCTGAACCCAATTAAAATCTAAGTGGAAAATATTTAACAGAATAAAGAAAATTACAACAAACCATAGATGATGTTAATTTATGGTTTTGTAAGTCAATATGTGTCTAGCAGGGATCTGCTTCTATTTGCTGACATAGTACTACACCATGCTGCCTGCTCTCACTATCATTCTACCTTATCCTATTATACATCAGGATATTAGAGGTGAAATCAGGAACTATTTGAAAGGGGAAAGAGTTGGAGATAACAGGATGTGATCCAAAGAAACACAAGATTTGAAGGCAGATGATCTTCCCAGATGTGACTTTGTACACATCATTTTCCTTCGTAAATATAATCTGTAAAGGGAACATATTGAGAACTGTACCTCACAGGCCTACTGTGGAATATCATTGTTCAGTCACTTCCAACTCTTCATGACCTGATTTTAGGTTTTCTTGGCAAAGTGCTGGAACAATTTGCCATTTCTTTCTCCAGCTTATTTTACAAATGAGGAAACTGAGGCAAATAGGACTTGCCCAAAGTCACACAGCTTGTAAGTGTCTGAGGTCACATTTGAACTCATGAAGATGAGTCTTCATGATTCCAGGCCCAGCACCCTGTCTGCTGAACCACCTAGCTGCCCATTGTTGTAGGATGTACTTTGTCAATTGTAAAATCATATACAATCATGATCTGTTTTAATTGAAGGGAAGGCATTTTTCAGACTAGAACCTATCTCTCCTCATCACTCACTCCAGACTCTAGAGTTTTAAGGATTCATCAGAAGAGTAGGTATTTTCTTAATCCATACCAACTAATTTATTTGACATGTCCCAGAGGTAGTCTGTTAGCATTCCACCTCAGCTGCCACTTAAATAAATGGAAGTGTCATCGGGAAAGCATTGGGCTGTCTGAAGCCAATACATGCCTCAAATCAGTGTCTGTAAGTGGCAAGGTGGACAGCATATTTCCCCAACATTCTTGTGCTCTACCTTGCTCTCCACTGCTGTTGTTTTTAGGCTGACATGTGTCTCCCTTGGAAGGCAGGTTTGTCCCTGATTGCCTCCAGGTCTGAGCAGATGTTGTGCTGTACTCTGGCCCTCTGTGTCCTCCCAGGGTTCTGATCAGTTGTTTGTTTGGTCCTCCTCCACTCCCTCCCCTACCTCCCCCTCTAATTCCATCTCTTTGCCACCAGCTGTAGGCAAATGTGCCTTCCCACATCAACCCTGCCAGGGTCTGTCATGGAAATTTAGAGAAAAGATAGAATTTCAATGTTGTTATGAAACCACAAGCACCCTGCTGCCACTTCATCATCCAGTGTGCTCTTTCTCAGTGATTTAACAGACCTGTTTTGACACCATGTAAAACAAACAGGGCAAGGCTATTACTCTCAGAAAAGCTGTTGGTTTTCCCCTGGACAGGGATCGAGAAGTGTTATAAGAATTCAATGGCAGAGCTTTTCTTTCCGGGAACCCTAAATATGTATTATCATAATGTCCATTAATGTGTAAACATCATTCCTATTTTCCTGCTGAAAACAACTATTAGCCTGCAATAGAATGGGCTTTTAAACATTTATTGTATGAGGGGACACGTTGCTAGCATTGTTTGACAAAGCAGAAGTTAAGCAACAGATTGCGTACATGTCTCTCCCAAGAGGTAGCAAGCAGTGATGGAAAGAATGCTGAACCTTTATTTTTAAAGCACTTTGTAAATCTTACAGAGCTCTATAAATGCTAGCTATTATGTTCCTTTTGGTCTATTCTCTTCACTTTCCTTTACTAAATATTCACACATTGTTGGAATTTTTTTAAATTTTTATTGTTGCACTCATTCCTTTGGGCAGCCAGGTGGTACAGTGGTTAGAGTGCCAGGTCTGAAATCAAGAAGATTCATCTTCCTGAGTTCAAATCTGGCCTCAGACACTTACTAACTGTGTGGCACTGTTCTGTCCAGAAATTCTGAGGGTCTTCCCCTCCAAGATTGATATCGTTGTAATGGTGAGGTCACCTTTCGACTGAACTTGTACCCAGCTCTCAGTCATTGAATGGGCATGGCTTCAGATGAACTGAGACCTGGGGAAGACTCTAATTTAGAAAGGCCAAGGTCACCCACTGCATCCTGGGTCATTGCCAGTCATCTTGACCTTTATCTTGCCACTAGATTTGGATGACTCTGGAGGAGAAAGCAAGGCAAATAACTGAGCAGCTCTGCCCCACTCACATCCAATTTACTACCAAGTCAAGATATTTCATGATGTCATTGGTCCTTTTTGAGAATGAAGAATGAACAATAAAAATGACAACACTGGGCAAGTCACTTAATCCTGTTTGCCTCAGTTTTCTCATCTGTAAAATGAGCTGGAGAAGGAAATGGCAAACCACTCCAGTATCTTTGCCAAGAAAACCCGAAAGGGGGTCAAGAAGAATCAAATGTGATAGGAAATGAGTGAACAACAGTAGCAACTCATTCCTTTAGTTGGTTGTTCTCTTTCTTTGGGGTTATTTGCTACTGATTTCAAAATAATGTAAGGGATGTGAGCTAAAGTATACTCTACTCTCTTACCCTTTGAAAACCAAGGCTCCTGTTTTTAATGTAAATAAAAGCAAACATTCATTCCCAGAGCTCAAAAACCTTGGAGGAATACTGCCCTCCTACCCCCACATGAAAGTAAATGTATCACCAGAAAATCATGAACCCTTTCATCTCTTTGACATATATTTATTTATTAACATGTACCAAGTCACTTAACCCTGTTTGCCTCAGTCTCCACATCTGTAAAATGAGATGGAGAAGGAAATGGAAAACTACTAAAGTTCTTTTGCCACAAAAACCCCAAATGGGGTCATAAAGGGTCAGATATGACTGAAAAACCACATCCCCCAACGGCTTAGTGAGATACAGGTATCAATATGCTCATTTTGCAGATGAAACTCTGTGTGTGTGTGTGTGTGTGTGTGTGTGTGTGTGTGTGTGTGTGGTTTCATTTGAAAAACATGAAATTTCTAAGAAAATTGATAAACGAGGTTAATTTACTTATTTATTTATATTACAAATTATACTTTTTGTTTATACTTGGACAGTGGATAGAGATATCCAAAAAAGGTATAATCTCAATTCATCACACATCTACCACAAATCTTGCACTTGCTGCTAATAGACATTGTTGGGTTAAAAAGTGTATGCATAAAGTGCTCTACCAGTTCCATTTCTTAAAACTATTTTTGTTAGAAATTTATAACAATAACTCTTTTGGAAATTATATTTGCAACCAAAGTTTATACAAACCTAATGTCCATTATTTACTTGCAATAATTTATAATACCATTATGGAAAAATTAAGCAAAGACTTAGCTAAGCCCTTCTGCTCACATTTGTAAGTTCATCAACTGAATCAAACCTTTCCCTCCTGCCAGAGACATAACTAGGGTAGGGTTGTGTAGACTGTGACCCAGGCAGTCAAATTTAAAGAGTGCTGGCAGTACTTCCAGTCCTTTGCTAATATAGAAGCAACTCAACTTACTACCAAGTTGGCAAGAATAATTATTTAAAATAGGAAGTTTCCAGATATCACCCTAGAGTGAATGTCTCCTTTTTCTTGCTCTGCTCCCCCACAACTGAGGGTATGCTTCCTTTCATTTGTCCCAAGTGGTATTTACCACAGCCATAATTCTACTTAGGGCTCTAGTTCTTACTCCAAATTACATAAGCAAACTAAGGAAAAGGATTTTCTCTCTATTATATTCCCCCATGCAAATTTACTGAATAATTTGTCAACCTATAATATTTAACCTACACACCACCACATATTGTGGAGGAATACACAAGAAATAGAAGACATGTTCCCTGGAGGGTCACAGAGAGTGGGTGTGATCTTATGAAGAGGTTGGATTTGAATAAGATCATTTTAAAACCATTTCTAGAAATTCACTCAATGCAGCTATACCTCTCCTTATATAACTAGAAAAGAACACATCAAATTCCCATTTTAAGTATGTCCTCATTTTTGTAAATGTTAGCTCAATTAGAACCTTCAGAATGAACAATTTAATTATTATTTATTCTAGCTGGATGTCTAATTCCTATAGTAAAATTTTAGCTTTGAAACAGACTGCACTTTTAATATCTTTTAGTATCATAAGATCAAGTGATGGAAAAAAAACCTTAGGAAAACATATAATCAAACATCATGTTTTACAAATGAGGAAACATGAGGTGTAAAGAATTACTTTTCCAAAACTTAATAGGCAGAAAGAGAAAATGAAACTTTAATGCAGTCATGACATTTTAAAAAGGTGGATGTAAAGTTAGTTCTCTGAGGCTGTACTCAATGAGTTAAAAAAATGAGCCAGTCAAACCTGTGTTAAAGAGGTAATGGGATATCATGGAAAGAGCAGATGTCTTAGAGCCATCACATCATCATCATCAACATCACAACCATCATCACAGTTATCATTATAAATATGCCAATGGATCTGTGTTCTCATCAATATGAGTATTTCCTCTTCCATGACTGTCCATCCTTTGCAACTCTCATCCATGTTGGTCAATCGACAAGTATTTATTATGTGCCAGGCCCTATACTAAGAGCTAGTGGTGCAAAAAAAAGGCAGAAACAGTTGCTGTCTTTAAGAACCTCATGTTCTAATGGGGGAGACAACATGAAACATCTATGCCCATACAATATATCTGCAGGATAAATTGGAGATGATCTCCAAAGGAAGGTATGAGCATTAATAAAGATCAGGAATGGTTTCTTTCATAAAGTCAGATTTTATCTGATATTTGAAGGAAGACAGGAGGTATAAATGAAGATGGAGATCTTTTCAGGTGTTGGGAGGAGGGGAACGGCCAGTGGAAATACATAGAATTGGGAGAAATAGTATATTGTGGGAGGGAAATGAAGGAGGATAATGTCACTGAATGTAAAATACCTGGAGAAGTAACATGTAAAAATAATGTAAATGTAGAAAGGGGCAAGGTTATGAAAGGCTTTAAAAGCCAAATAGTGAGTTCTATATTTGATCCTGGAGGCAATATGAAGACATTGCAATATATTGAGTAGAGGAGAGTTGATATGGCCAGACTTGATTTTAGCGATGATCAGTAAAGTAAATTAAAAGGACTTTACAGAAGACTGACTATAAGGGAATTTAGGAGAGTGAGAATTTGAAGATAATATCTGGGTTGTAAGTCAGAGTGATTGGGAGGATGATAGTACCTTTAACAGTAATAGGGAAGTTAGGAAGAGGAGAAAGTTTTGGGGAAAAGATAATGAACTCAGTTTTGGTTATGTGAAGCTTAAGATGCTCATGGGACAACCAATAGACATTTGAGATATGGGACTGGAGGTTAGGAGGGAGATTGTGGCTGGATAAATAAATCTGGGAATCAGCTACCTAGGGATGATAACAGAATCCATGGGATTACATAAGATCACTAGGTGAGATAGTATAGTGGGAGATGAGAAGATTTCCCAGAAGATTTGGTAGGCAAGACATGAATGAACATCCACCAAAGCAGACTGAGAAGGAAAGTAAGACATGGAGGAAAATACTGAGGGGAGTGCAGTGCCCCAAAATCACAGAAAGGAAAGATAATCAAGGAGAAGAGGGAAATTGACATTGTCGAAGGCTGAGGAGAGAAAGAAGGATGACAATTGAGAAAAGGTCATTAGATTAGTAGATGAAAAGGTCATTGATAACTTTAGGGAAAAAGTTTCAGTTAAATGATGAGGTTAGAAACCAGACTATTGAGAGTTAAGAAGAAAGTCAGAGGAAAAGAAGTGGGGGTGCCAATTATAGGCATCTTTCTTAAGAAGAAATAGGAGGAGATGAAGGAGAGGAGAGCTATAGAATGATAACTAGTGAAGATAAATGGATCGAGAGAGGATTTCCGAGGATGGATCAAACCGACATGGGCTTGTTTTCTAGATGGCAGGGAAGCAGTCAGTAAACATGGACAGAGTAAAGATTAGTGAGAAAGTGGGTATGATAAAAGGGACACTGCTGAAGAAGATGGGATGAAATAGGAACATTTGCGCAAGTAGAGGGGTCATTTTGTATGTAATAAAGGGGTGAAACAGGAGATAGTGGGGGAAGACATCTGAGTGATATGAGATGAGGAGGAGGGGAGAAAAAGAAAAGGCAGTGAGAAAGGAAAATAGAATTTCTACAATGACAACTAGGGGTTCATACTCGCGGGAATTGGGAGAGTAGGACGGAATGAGATTTTGCTAGCTACTGGGCAATGAGCTCAGGAAGTTAGACAGCTAGTGTGGAGTTGAGGTAGGATGGGATATTGCAGTGGTGAGTGAACAGCAAGGTTTGGTTTTCCCATAATATGAAAGTTCTAGGTAGGGACTCAGTTGGCTTCAGACTGGAGTTGTCCTAGGATGCCAAGCAGTTAGTGTGTATGTGGGTGGAGTAAACTGGAGGGAGAAGCAGAAGCGGGGAGTAACACCCCGACTGGGCCTACTTCTAATATGGAGTTTCCAGACCTAGGGGAGGAGTGGCAAGGACTGTTGTGTTAATATCTTTGTTCCTCTAGTGTCTAGTACAGTGCCTTGCATATAGTCAGTGACTAATTAATGTTTTTGAAAAAATGAGAAAAAGAAACAGCATAACATTTGAAGAATCATATGCACAAATTGACACATAAAAATCACTGTAATTTTACTTTGAAATAAAAATTTTCATCCTATACTTATTTTCTTTGCCTCAGATTAAAAAAAAAAAAACAAAAGCAAACATACTGAGTTCATTGATGTGGCTTGTTAAATGAATTCAAGATATTCTTAAATTCTGATCCTCCTTTAAACCTCAAAATAAATTTTCGGGGCTTAGAAAAAAACATTACTATGGTTCTCTTTTTATATGTATTAACACTTTTGCAAATTAAGCCCCAAAATAATTATTATAATTAATGGACAGTAATAATATGTTTAATTTAGCATGGTATTCATCATTAAAAGGGAAATACTATTAATATTTTTATATCTTTTGAGTACTAGTTTTATGATCAGTGGCATAATTTTTTTGGCTAAGACCTATGAAGAATATTTATGTACGTATCAATTTAAAATAGGAATAATGCTCTCTCTTATAGACCACTCCCAAACATCCACTAAGCTCGGGCCTTCCTTTCTTCCTTCTCTCCCCTCATCAGGCTGCTCTCTTTTCCTGTGAACATACTTCTAAGTCTTAGAACTATACCATTAAATAGATTATTTGTTATTTCTTCATTCCTCCCCAGTATTGATCATATGCCATGGGAGAGTACTACCATCTGCCAGGGTCCACATAATCTCAAGGCTCAGAAAACTAAAGAGATTGGCCAGCCTTTCCCTTGCTTCAGCACCCACTTTCTTCATAGTTCTCACAAATCAAATGTTGCTTGCTCAAAAACTGCTTGAGCTCTAGCACTGAGACACCAGACTTCACCACCCAAACACATCTTCACTCTCCTTTCTCACATCAGAGGGACCACTAAGGACCAACAATCCAAGATACTATAACTCACTTTTAATCATTTATTTACTCAGTGATACCTCTCCCTCCAGTTCCCACACAATCTGCATCAACAATAATAATAACTTACATTTATATAATATTTAAAACATTATATAAGATTTACAAAGGCACTTTACATATATTATACCATTTGAGCTTCAAAACAACCTTATGAAATTGGCACTATTGCCCACATTTAATAGATAAGAAAACTGAGGACAAGAGAAGTAAAGTGACTTGCCCAGGGTCACATAGCTAGTAAGTATCTCAGGCAGGATCTGAACTTAGATATTCCTAACTTGAAGTCCAGCACTCAACCCAGAGCACCACCTAGCTCCATCAGTTCAATCACTGTACTTACACTTCCTGTCCAAGATCCATTGTCTATATGGATATATATTATATACCATACCATATATGTGTGTACGTATACACAAACCACACACCTATATGGACATATACACAGTATATTTCCTACTCAGGGGTCAGAGCTCCTGTCAATATTTCAAGCAGCTCTCATCAGTATGAAGATGACATCTTGCCAACCTTTTATAGCTTGGTGATGTGTCATTTTTAGGTAACTGTGAACCCTTCTTGATTTCTTTACACAGGTGTCTGCTTTTCAAGTTAGACATCCTAAGTCTAACAAAATCTTTTGACCCTTTCCTCTCTCCCCCCATGTCAGATTTTTCATGAGGTAAAGGAAATGATTTAATGGGAAGAGCTTTGGACTTAAAGTCAGAAGCTTTAGGTTCAAGTCTTGGCTTTTCCAGTTACACATTAAATTAGATTTGGGCAAGACATTTCTGAACCTCAGGTTCTTGACCTCCATAAAGGAATAATAATGCCTGCCTTTCCAAAAGCATAAGAAAGTTACCTATGGATTTTCTTTCACCTGGGGCAAAAATATTTGGATGGTGGTATGGCACAGGTGACAATCTGACTACAGCCAAGGAGGGTGATCTGCTCTCTCTCCATACCCCTGACCTTTATCACCTCAGGATGCTGTTCTGTCATATACCCTCGGGCCTTCCTTCACCAGCATCTCCTATGAATATATAAACTTTTTCTATATCACTTTTTTCTGTGATCTGACTTCATATTCTGATTCTTATCTCCCCCACTCCCAAACTCCAAGTGGGCACAAGGGCCCTACCAGGAGAGATCCCTTTTCCTGGTGCTTTACTAGCTCCCAGATCTGCTACCTGACCCTATTCTGGGGCCCAACTTTCTCCCTGCCCTCACAGGAGTATAGGTCAATAAAGGATCATGGAGCATGAAGCACAGAGATATCAGTGTTCAGACCATGGCAAGAGTCTGTCTCCCTCAGCTTTCCCAGTGAATAGGGAAAAGGCCTAGATATCTTGCCCAAGTTAGAGCTTCGCATGCTTGGACTGACAGTTTCTTTAGTACTTGTAACTCTATCCTGCATTTCCACCATTCATTGCTATATCACTCCATCCCTCTTCTTGCTCCCTTCATGGAGAAAGCAAAGTGGCTAAATCTAAGCCACCTGCATTACCACTAAGTTCATAAATATAAGTGGTATGGTTCTTCAGTGAAAGGTTATTCAGGAGGTAGTGTTGCGATTTCCCATGAACACTGATGAATGCTCTATTTCTTAGGCTGGCAAATAAGCCTTTTCTTTTCCTTTTCTTTCCTTTTTTGAGGTTTGGGAACTGTGTATCTAAAGGGGAAAGATGTTGACAACCCATTGGATGATGTCTTATATTGAGGTTCCCAGATGTTCTGAGTCATGGCAATGAGTTAGAAATGTGACAGATCATTCTAAATTTAGGTTCCTACATAACCTAAAGGACCCACCTACAATGGGACAAGGGAAGGGGTGGCATATTTAATATTCTTGACATGGAGAGATTATAGCGCTGCTGCAGGGCTAGGAATGAGGAGTTTTGAGTTAACCCCCATACTTCCATAGCACCAGCTGAGACTGTTGTAAGAAAATTGTGGTGCAGACCTTCCTGGAGCAGTTGGGGTTAACTTTGGCCTGGAGAGATCTGGGTCCCAGCTATGGCCCTTTTGTTCAAAAGGAGTATTAGTTTTTAGAGACTTTGGTGGAGAGCTCCTGAGATCCCAGGGAACCTCTTTGTTGACTACATTTTAACCTTTTTGCCACAGGTTTTTATTTGTTTCTATCTTCTGGACTGCTTTTATACCACCCTGAGAATTGTTTCTACCTAAGGGTATTGGAATATGATTTTAGTAAAAGGACTTTTTGTTTAAACTTTCTGGCTTTGAGTGATCCATTGTACCAGATGAAGGGTAACAAATCTGATAGTTGCTATGTTAGGTCAGACAAAGGCGCCTCTTCTTAAAAGTCTCTCCCTTGTGCTCAGGTTATCATGAACTTCTTGTCTCACACAAAGAATGTCCAGCAGTAAGAGGATTTTTACTGAAACCAGGTCTAATCAGTATATCAATCTAATATCCTCATCTTTCCAAACCAAAGGAGTGATATTTCCTTTCCTCCTCATTATCCCCATAAGCTTAAAATTTTGACAGGGCACTCTTATGTCTCACCAGTTGTCTTTCACACCCTTCTGTGTACCTTCTAGGTACACCTGGGAAGAGATTATTCATGTTGATGCAGAGCTGTGTCCCCTAATTCCCTAAGAAAGCCACATTTTCAAGAACATCCCTTGTCAATGGAGTAAAATATGGGAAAAAACCTATATTCTCCAGATTAAAAAATAGAGGGTTTTTTTAAATAAGAGAGAAAGAAGGCTGTAGTTGTACAAAATAAAACATTTTAAATTAGTAAACTTGCCCTTATAAGATTGAATACAAAATATTCCCAGAAAATATGCATCCAAAGTATTAATTTGACATTATCATATTTATTAAAAGGCTATTTCTCATATATAAAACAAGGGGGTTGAACTGCATGGCTCCTGACTTCTATCAACAGACCTATGACCCTTATGAATATAGCACATCATTGAGATGTGGAGGTAACATTGAGATGTCAGGGGTTAAACCAACAAAACACAAGCTCTTTAGCAAGTCCGACTGAACTGAAAACACTTTGAGTGTGAACCCGGCCATAGATAGTGTGTCTCATTTTTGGATCAGTCAAAGTATGCTCAAAGAAATCCATCACCAGAAAACTGGCAATCAGGTAAGGGATATTTTTTTATTTGTTTGCATGTTTTTTTTTATTAATTTTTGTCATAGTACTTCATGAAGACTGTCTACTAAACAAGGAGCGGTTGTGATTTTTGTTGGTGGATGGAGTGGTAAATCTAATGAACACTTCTGTAGTACAGAAGTATTAAAGATGTGGTCAATATATTTAGGATTTTTTAAAATTTAAATCTTGAGGTTGTGCACTTTCACGAAAGGAGGAAATTTTAGGAAGAACTGTTGTATCTGCCATTCATAGTCTTGGGAAAGGGGCGAGACTCAGAATTAACCTTCTGTTTTTGTCTCATGGATCCCTTTGGCAGTCTGTAGAAGCCTAAAGGTTCCTTCTCAGAATTCTGTTTTTAAATGCATTTTTAAAAAAGTACATAGGATTACCAAGGAAACAACTTATATTGAAATTCATTTATCAAAATAGTTAAATACACATATAAAGTTAACAGACCTTCAAGTTAAAAACTCCTGTAAATTTCATCATTGCTATATTTTTCCCTTATGTTCTCCACACAGCCCCCTCCAACCCCACTCCCCAACATATTTGTCCCAGGGAGGGCATTAGAATACACCTTGCTTCTCACAGCTTCTTTCAGAATCTTTTTGCCACCACAACTCAGCAAAATGTACTCCTTTAAGATTCACTTAATTCAAATTTATTATCCAATCAAGATCCTGGTAGCATTTATCTATTAGCCTCTACCATGACAATCTCCCTGCTTTGTCAAGGAATTCAGTGCCAGTCTTAAAATCAGTACCTGTGCCAACACTTTCCACAAACCTTAAAAAAATGACAAGCTAATATCTCTTCAATTCCTGTATGTCCTTCACAGAATACCAGGAAAAGGATTATTCAAGTTAAACAGGGTTCCTTCCTTTGCTACTTTAAGAAGCTTAGGTAGTCAAGCACATCTTTTGTGGAGAGAAGATGGGGGTGATTAACTTCCATATGCATACGTACGTCCTAAATTGCCTCATCAGATCAGAACTTCCTATCATTCTATATCGCCCTATGTTTTACCATTCCTAAAATTCTTTGTCTTCATTAGAATCATAAATCTCTCCTTCCCTCAGCACTCTCCCAGGCTATCAGAGTTGTTCTGAATTCACTTTCCTCCATTCTGACCTCCATTCAACCAGTTCAACTCTACCCTGCCTTCTTCTCTAGAATCCCTGACTCTCCTATCTTATCAAGGGCTTACTAAATACCAACCTAAGATTACTACCACCAGGAGCCTACCCTTCTCCTAATTACATTTTAATGAATGGAGCTAGAGGAAAATATAAAACTCATATGACTAGGTTACTATAAATTTATGTAGAGCTAGAGCCAGCTTATAAGGTGGGCTCATGTGTGATGAGGACAGATTCCTTGTGTATAGCTTGAAGGGAAACAGAATAGACATCTCTTTTAGCTTCTTCTCCCCTCACTCCTCTTTAAGCAAGATATTAATTCCTACTAAGAGGCTGGTGGCTATCATTCTGTTCTCCTCAGAGGGAGAGGGTGTACCAGACTAGAAGTTTATCCATCTGCTTAAATTATTGCTCACCTAAGGAGATGTTATCAAGTTCCATCTAACTTTGATTGCTTTGTCATTGAAGGGAAAAGCGTATTCCAAGATCTATATCCTTCCCACCTACTATTAATTCCACAATAAACATGCATGGTAAATAGAAAAAAATATCTAAATCCAGATCACAACAAAAATCATAGAAGGTATGCATAGGAGCATATATATCAGACAATACAGAGTGAAGAAGCTGTACCATTGAGAGTAGGATAACTCAAGTCAACCAAGAAAGAGGACTCTTGGTCTCACCCAAGGAGAAACACTATGAAGTCCTTAGAGTAGCCAGCTGGGAATAAGGACATGATGGAGACTTCCAGCTCCTCTCATGTCTTTCCCTTCAGAAACATAAAGTGGCATTGACTTCTTCCATCCTCTCTCTTGGACCTGGAAGCCAACTTGATGCTACCCTTGAAGAAGATGCTTGGAGAATTCTGAAGAGCTACTGGCTGAGAACTGAAGCTTTGGCTTCTTATCTTCACCCCACTCCTTATGTAGGACAGGGTCTTCATCTCTTCCAATGAGGAGACTCACATCAATGGGATTTGGGATAGGGGTTACATTCATGTTATCTAATCTCAACTAGGTCCTTACTTCAGCAATACATTTTTTTTTTTGCTGATATTGATTCTCTATAAAGTTCCCCACAGAGGCTGTTTGAGACCTTCTCTCATGACTCCCATAACAGCTGGGAAGTGACTGTTTACCTACATTTCCTAACGATTAAACAGCGGTAATAATAGTATTTAGCACAGAACATTGCATTTTGTAAGAATTTCAACCATGTAAATAAATGAATGCTGTTCAACATAATAAATTTAAGCTAGAAACACATAGCTAGCTCTACTTCAGAAGAAATTGAAAGGGGAGGCACAAAATTTATGTTTCATATTTGCAGATAGGTGTATTTCCTAGTTCTGTTTTTGCTTTTTAAAGAACAGAATAACACTGCTTATCTCTATGGTGCTTTTATTTTTTCAGTTTTTTTCAGCCCTTGGATCCCATTTGTTTAACTGACATAGATGTGAGGTGGATGGAGTAAATTATTTTTATCCTTTTATAAATAAGAAAAATGAAGTTTGAAAAATCCTGTGTTTTGAGTAAAAGGACCTTGGTTCACATCCTGGTTACTAGCAATGGGCAAATCGCTTCACTTATGTGAAACCCAGGATCCTCAGCTATAAAATGAAGGGAGAAATGGAGCCAAGTATAGAGGAAAGAGTAATAGAAATAGAGGCAAATTCAATTTCTACCTCTTCTCACAAGCTATATGACTGTCAGCTTCTTGATTTATCTTTCCAGGCTTATTATATATCCCTTTACTTCACACACTCGTCATTACAGCCAAACTGTTTTTTTGTTTCTACTATGCCTCACACATATCCTTCTATAATGCATTTCTGTGCCTTCACACAGTGTACCTCATGCCTGAAAGGTACTCCCTCATGATTTTTTTTCCTTTTCAAATCCCTAATTTCTTTCAAAACTCAACTTAAGCACATGTTCCTACATTGACCCCTTTCCTGGTCTCTTTAGTTGTTAGTACCAATTACCAGTTATTTTGACAATCAAAATTACTTGGTACTTATTTTGCATATATTCTTGCATATAACCATGCATGATGTACATGATATGTACATGATGACATCTCCTTCCCAAAGAAAAGTTTCTTGGGATTGGAGAATGTTTCTTTTTTATCTTTGTGTCCTCAGTGCCTAGAATAGAGTCTGGTACATAGTAGATATTGGATATTTCCTTGCTTATTGATTGTAACCCTGTTTTCTTTCTGTAATGACACATGAGGAAAATTATCATTTCTCTTCTCCTGGAATTTTAATAATAGATGGAGTCAAATAACATTTCAAGTCTTCTATAATTTGATATTTTTGCCCTTCATTCAAAGTAAACAAGTCTGCTTAGAATTGATTTTACATAAGAATCCTAAAGTTTTAATTGCTTTTAGGATGTCCCTGTCTGATGGCCAGTACAATTAACCTACTTCATATTTTTCCCCACAGTAATCAGCATATAAAATATTGTCTAGTTTTCCAACTGTAACCCAGTGGGTTCTCTTACATGTCTCTGCATGGCTTTCTCAAATATATCAGAAATGTTTGAAGACCACATGCTGGCAATGTGTCATTAAAAGGAAAGAAAACAGATGGTTCTCAGTCCAAAGAGATGCAAGCAATTTTATGTGTTTTAGGATAAGTTCAATTAGATATCAACTTCAAGTGTTTCTTGCCAAACAAGCAGTCCTCCTACAAATCTATTGCTTTATTGAAAATGATTCTTTGCCTTTTTTATTCCTAAAGGGAGAATATCTGAAGAGTCCAATATTAATGTATCTTTAAACTCAGATATTAATTTCTACATTTATTTTTGTATATCAGCATGGCACACTGGAAAAGAAAGTGACCTGGAAGTCACTTCTTCTACACCTTTGAGCAAGTTAGTTAATCTCTCTTTTTCCTCTTTTGAAAATGGGAAAACCAATTCCAGTGCTATACACACTACATGGTTATTATGAGGAATAAAAGAAACAGTGGGGTTGAAAACACTTTTGTAAATTGTAAATGGCTATAGAAGTACATAGCTTTCACACTTTAATATTTACAAGAGATCTATTACTTCAAAAGGGTAAGTATCGCTTTCCCACACTTAGATAATATTTTCTTGAATAGGAGACAGTTTTATGAGTTTTTTGGTCCAAGACTTTGTTATATGTTGTTCAAATTTCTAATCATGACCTTCTCTGAACTTAACTAGGCTAAGTGTAAGATCACATACAGACCTGCAAGGAATTTTTGATTCCATCTAATCCATACTCCTCATTTTACACACGAGGAAACTGAGACTCAGAGAAATAAAGTGATCTGTTTAAGGGTCACCCATACTGTAACCAGCAGAACAAGCATTTGAATCCAGGTCATTTGTTTTCAAATCCAATGTTATTTCCAGTGCACTACTATGCCTTTCTGTAAAAACGTCTAATGAATCCATATCTCATATTAATGCTATTCCTAAACACTAAGAAAACTTAGAAATGGAGATTGAGAAAGATAACTTAGTTGTAGCAAATTCATACTTAAAATATGGATCATAAGTGGGGGAACTGGAACAATGATTTAGTAGAAATAGCTAAATTTCTAAAGTTATGATTCTTAGTCATCTATGTGACTTCTTGTACAGAAAACCACGACTGAAAAAATCTGGTTGGTCAGTCCAATTTTTCCAAAATGGAATTATACTTGATATGTGAGCAATTTCAGTTTCTTATCATTTAACTTTCCATTACAAAATCAAGTTAACCTAATTAGGGGTCGTAAAGCTTGATTTACCAAGAGGTGAAGAGATGTGGCCTTAAAAGCATGACAAATTAGGCTGCACCCTACAAATTATACAGTACTGCTACGCAATTATAATTATGATGATGCTAGAATCCATTATCCAGTCTATAACAAACTTAATAAATGTTTATAGACCATTGGTAAAGCTTTTGAGGGTCTAGGCTTATGATAAATCCTTTGAGTAGGCATTAATATTAATTTACTTTTGACACATTGCCAATAAATGCTACAGTTTATAAGTGTTTCACAAGTCAAGAATCAATAGTCTATGGTCAAAATTACAACTTCAATGAGACCTTGTCAATAAGTCAACAAGTGATTATTCAACACTTACTAATATCCAGGCATTGCACTAAAAGATGGGAATACAAAGACAAACAAAAAGAAAGACAGTCCCTGCCCTCAATTAGCTTACATTCTAGTTGGGGAAAACAACACATAAAAAGAAGCTAGAAAAAAAGGAGATTTCAATGGAGAGGGAAGCGAGGGAGGGAAACATGATGGAGAGGTCTTTAGTACAGTTTGGTAAGAAATGAAGAGATAGCTAGCCTAGGCATCCTTCTTAAATGAAGATTCTTGGAGGAGCCATATAACTGGAAGGGGACACACAGGAGTCAGGAATATGTCCTAAGTTTGAATTCCAGGGCTGAATTGAATTTCTAGGATCAGGAGGTTTCAGGGGCATGATGAAGAACCTGGTGAGAAATGAAAAAAAAAAGTTAGTGACTCAACATTGTTAAAATAGCAACATGAACTAGAAAGAATGAAAGCTTGACTCATACTGAATGCTTTTAACTTTCCTGAACATTGGTGCCATTTGTCCCCGGCTAAAAACAAATACACACGAAAACATAATTAGACACATTTCCCCAAAACGGTTAAGAAAAATAACACAAAACAATGATTTAGACTGATAATGCTTTCAACCTTATACTTTAGTAGCTTCCTATTTATGAAGAGAAAGGAAGCATATGGTTTAAACTTTAAGTAATTAATCCCAACATTGTCATTTAAAAATATAAACTTAATATTGAACCAATATAAAATCCATATCAAATTAATTCATCCAATTAAGTTGCTTTGTAGCCATTTAAAGTTAAATAAATGAAATTGAATAAATAAAATGCCATATTATTTTAAGTCACTCCCTCTAAGTTTCTATCAGGATCCTTTGTCAATTCACTTCCATTCATTTTCTTTCTAACATAGCCCTATTTGGTGTATGCTCTATTGTTTGAACTAAGCTGTTTAAAAAAATCCTTTGCATTATTTCACAAATACCTTTTTATGTTTCTTTATTGTCCTCACATTTGATCTTAATTCCATGATTATTATATTACATTAATGTCACACAATTTAACTATGTGCTTCCAATGTTTTGCAAATACAAATAATGCAATCATAAAAATCCTTGAGCAGATAGCTTTCTTTTTACTAAACAGTAACATTTTTCAGGCTAAATTCTGAAATAATGGTTTAATTAGGTGAAAGGGGATGATTATTTTTGCAACCTTCACTGTGTAGTGTCATATTGCTCTGCAAAATGGTTCCGCTAGTTTGCAAGTCCATCAGAAATGGACTACTTATTTCTTTACAACCCTGCCTGCACTGATTTTCATTGCAATTAATTATTTCTTACCAATCTGATAGGGTTAAAATGATACCTCAAAGTGGTTTTCATTTGTATCTTTATCATCTCTTTGCTAATTAGGTAGGTTGAACTTTTTTTAAGTGCTTCTTATCTATTTGAGCTTCCTTTTTAAAAAACTGTTTTTCAAGCACCTAAATGCAGCAAGAAACACCATCTTAGATAAGTAACACATCATAGATACTTGAATATCACATGTTGCCATATTCACAATAAGCATTGGCAAAAAGAACACTGATCCTCGTCCTTCTTGACTTATGATTAAATTTTGCAACTATTGATCACCTTCTCCTTCCAGAAACTTCTTCTTCTTTATATTTTCATAACACTGCTCTTTTTTGATTTTCCTCCTACCTGTCTGTCTATTTCTTCTGTCTACTTTGATCAATCTTCACTCATGACATGCTCACCATGGAATGTTAAGCTGGGGAGAAGAGGGAGCTTGCAACTGATTACCTCATTTGTTGAGGGAAATTTAAGCAACCTCTTTGCTGATAAAATGCCATTTCATACTCTGTAATGACTGCTACTACCAGAAATTCCAGTAATAAATTTCATTGTCTTATCAGTTGAAGATACCAATATCTATATCTCTATCATCTATTTTATTTACTTATACTTGTTGAATGCAACCAACTCTTCATTAACAGTTAGTAGTATCACCTTCACAATGTGTGTCATGTCGGGATATTATTTTGCTGTATGCCTTGTATCTCATAGTTACATCTTAAAACCTTTCCTGGGATCCAAGACACATTTGTCTACGCTTTTAGGGACCAGCCATGAGATGGCGTGTGTACTCATTTGGCAACATCAACCAGCCATGTGTACTTTCAGAAAACTATGCTGTAAAGAATCCAGAAATATAGACCACCTTTTCAAAGAAATGAAACTTGTTTTTAAATAAAAATAACTATAAAAATTATGTAATTATTTCTTTATTAACCATTCCAAGGATTAGTGATTTCATCTGGCCACTGCAGATTATAATTCCTTTCAGATCTTAACAGAAAGTCACAAGTGTTGATAGCGACTATACTTGTGATTTCATTGATATAGGCAATTCTCAGGTGAGGAAATTCCCTCTACCAATATAGATAGAGCACCTTCTCTGCAATTGATAGTTTTCTATGGGCTACATATTGGATTAGAAAGCATAAATTAACATTTTCTACACTTTCTATATTGTATTTTATTTATTTCATTGAATATAATCCCAATTATATTTTAATCTGGTTCTAGAAGCACCACAGAGTTTTGCCTGTTGCTTGTGGCCTTTGGGTCTTGTGTTTGTCACCTTTAGAATACAGCATTGAAAGATTAAATGACTTGTTCAGGCACATGTAGCCAGCATATGTCAAAGGAGGGTTGACTTGAAACCAGGTCTTTCTTCCTCCAAGGCCACACTTCCTGGCTTGTTATACACTAGTAGGACTAAGGAAGCTGTGGCCTCAAGGCCATATGTGGCCCTCTAGATCCTTGGGAGCACACTTTGGAGTTCAAGTTTTTCTTTTTAAATTATTTATTTAATATTTTTAGTTTTCAGCATTGATTTCCACAAGTTTGAATTACAAATTTTCTCCCCATTTCTACCCTCCCACTCACTCCAAGATGGCATATATTCTGATTGCTCCATTCCCCAGTCACCCATCTCTTCTGTCACCCCACTACCCCCACCCATCCTTTTTCCCCTTACTTTCTTGTAGGGCAAGATAGATTTCTATGCCCCATTGCCTGTATATCTTATTTCCCAGTTGCATGCAAAAACAACTTTTTTTTGAACATCTGCTTCTAAAACTTTGAGTTCCAAATTTTCTCATTCTCTCCTCTCTTCCCTCCCCACCCACCCTGCCTAAGAAGGCAAGCAATTCAACATAGGTCACACGTGTATCATTATGTAAAACCCTTCCACAATACTCATGTTGTGAAAGACTATCTACACTTTGCTCCCTCCTATCCAGTCCCCCTTTATTCAATTTTTCCCTTGATGCTGTTGCTTTTGAAAGTATTTGCTTTTGAATAACTCCTCCCCTATGTGCCCTCCCTTCTATCATCCCTCCTTTTTATCTCCTTTCTCCTTCTTTCTTGTGGGGTAAGATACCCAATTGAGTGTGTATGTTATTACCTCCTCAGGTCAAATCTGATGAGTAGCAAGATTCACTTGTTCCCCCTCACCTGCCCCCTCTTCCCTTCCTACAGAACTGCTTTTTCTTGCTACTTATATGTGAGATAATTTATGCCATTCTACTTCTCCCTTTCTCCCTCTCTCAATATATTCTCCTCTCATCCCTTAAGTAGATTTTATTGTTTTAGATATCATCCCTTCATATTCAATTCACCCTATGCCCTCTGTGTGTGTGTGTATGTATATACACATATATATATATATATACATATACGCATATATATATATACACATATATATGTACATACATATATATGTGTGTGTGTGTGTGTGTGTGTGTGTGTGTATGTGTGTGTGTGTGTATCCCCTTCAACTATCCTAATACTGAGAAAGGTTTCATGAATACACACATCATCCTTCCATGTAGGAATGTAAACAAAACAGTTCCACTTTAGTAAGTCCCTTATGATTTCTCTTTCTTGTTTACTTTTACATGCTTCTCTTGATTCTTGTGTTTTAAAGTCAAATTTTCTATTCAGCTCTGGTCTTTTCACTGAGAAAGCTTGAAAATCCTTTATTTTATTGAAAATCCTTATTTTGCCTTGGAGCATGATACTCAGTTTTGCTGGGTAGGTGATTCTTGGTTTTAATCCTAACTCCATTGACCTCTGGAATATCATATTCCCAGACCATCAATCCCTTAATGTGGAAGCTGTTAGATCTTGTATTATTCTGATTGTGTTTCCGTAATACTCAAATTGTTTCTTTCTGGTTGCTTGCAGTATTTTCTCCTTGATCTGCAAGCTCTGTAATTTAGCAACAATATTCCTAGGAGCTTTCTTTTTGGTATTTTTCAGTAGGCAATCAGTAGATTCTTTCAATTTCTATTTTACCCGCTGGCTCTAGAATATCAGGGCAGTTCTCCTTGATAATTTCTTGAAAGATGATATCTAGGTTCTTTTTTGATCATGGCTTTCAGGTAGTCCAATAATTTTTTAATTATCTCTCCTGGATCTGTTCTCCAGGTCAGTGATTTTTCCAATGAAATATTTCACATTGTCTTCCATTTTTTTCATTCCTTTAGTTCTGTTTTATGCTATCTTGGTTTCTCATAAAGTCCCTAGCTTCCAGTTGCTCCAATCTAATTTTTAAGGTAGTATTTTCTTCATTGGTCTTTTGGATCTCCTTTTCCATTTGGCTAATTCTGCCTTTGAAGGCATTCTTCTCCTCATTGGTTTTTTGGAGCTCTATTGCCATTTGAATTAGTCTATTTTTTAAGGTGTTATTTTCTTCAGTATTTTTGGGTCTCCTTTAGCAAGTCATTGACTTGTTTTTCATGGTTTTCTCACATCACTCTGATTTCTCTTCCCAATTTTCCCTCTGCTTCTCTAATTTGATTTTCCAAATCCTTTTTTGAGCTCTTCCATGGTGTGAGACCAATTCATATTTTTCTTGGACGCTTTTGATTTAGGCTCTTTGACTTTGTTGACTTCTTCTGGCTGTATGTTTTGGTCTTCTTTGTTGCCAAAAAAAGATTCCAAAGTCTGAGTCTAAATCTGAGACTGTTTTCACTGTCTGTTCATGTTCCCAGCCAACTACTTGAGCCTTGAGCTTTTTGTCAGGGTATGACTGCTTGTAGAGTAGAGAGTGCTTTGTCCCAAGCTTGAGGGGCTGAGCTGCTATTTTCAGAGCTGCTTCTACACAGCAAGCTCTGCCACTCCAGTGTTCCTTCTCCCCCAAAAACCGCCAACCGGGATTGCTGCCCAGATCCAGGCTGGGCAAAACAGGCTTAGCAATCCTTCTCTAATCTGCAGCTTAATTCCTCCCACCAGGTGGGCCTGGGGCCAGAGGCTACTTCAGCTGTAGCTCTGTAAGCAGCCTCAGAGCTGCACCACCTCCACCACCCCTGGGGCATTGGTCTACAGAACTCATTTCACTCTGTCCCCGCAGCTTTTCCCACTAACCTTCTCTGTTGCGTTTGGAGTTTGTGCATTGAGAAGTCTGGTAACTGCCACAGCTCACTGATTCAGGGTTCTAAGTGCTGTTCCACCCTGCTCCCGGTCTGGTTGGTCCTGGTGCAGCCCACACTGGGCTCTGCTCCCAGTTCCATGGGATAGACCCTTCCCAGTGACCATCCAGGCTGTCCTGGGCTGAGGCCCTGCTTCCCTTTGCTATTTTGTGGGTTCTGCAGCTATAGAATTTGTTTAGAGCCACTTTTATAGGTGTTTGGAGGGACCTGGGGGGGGGGGAGCTTAAGCAAGTCCTTGCTCTCCAGCTGCCATCTTGGCTCCTTGAGTCCAGGTTTAACAGAAAAAAATCCTGTTATTAAGGTGATTTGTTCTTTGAAATTTGCTTTCAGTCGAAGGACCATGTTTAAGGACCTAGAAGGCCACGTGTGACCTTGAGGCTGCAGGTTGCTAATATAACAGTAAGGCAAGATTCATGACCTCATCAATGACCATAAATATGCCCATATAGTTTGGAATCACAACGTATGAGACTTTCTCTAGGTAGAAGGCAGAGGAAGTATAACATATTTAGACACCAGTGGATTAAACCCCAAAACCAATAATTCCAACCCGACATAGCAACAGTTGTATTCTAAAGCCAGTAAGCCCACCTCAGTGTAAGAGCAAGAAAATTATAATACGGTATTATAGCAAGTAGCCAAGTCATAACCTTCCCCTCTGCTAGAGTCTTCCCACAAACACTCACGAATCCTGTCTGCCTTCCTATGCCCTTGTAGTTCTCAGAGTCCTTGCAGTCTTCTGGATTCTCCAGTCTGTGGATTCTCCCTTCTCCAATCTCTCAATTCTGTAGATTCTCAGTTCTCTGGTCTCTGCAACTCTCTGGTCTCCACTCTCCACTCTGCACTCTCTCTGCAGCTCTCTGAGTTCTGTAGCTTGCTAGTCTCTGAGCTCTCTGCAGATTCTGAGTTCTATGGGTACTTTCTGGGTATATATACTCTACTTAGGGCCAGAGGGCTCCATAACCAGTCAGTGAAAGGGTGCAGGCCTGGGGCTTGTCTCTTAGTAAGTAAAGGATGTAGGCCTGCCCACAAACAAACCTCTAATCAAACTTCCCCCAACTATCCCTATTTGAGGCCCATTGAATGGGTGGAAAAGATCTTTAATCACTGATTGGCATCACAGCCCACCCCTGTGTGAATAGGCCATGCTCCCTCTCTTCATAAGATGTGGGCAAAAAAATCATCATTTATTGGCCTTTGATGAGGAGGCTTTCTCAACTTATTTTGGCTGACCCCTGGATCACAGGCATGGAATTCATCACTGAGCCCATACATAAAGTCTTTTTTGTCAGATTGGTAGGACTTCCTAAAACTTGCCCCACCTTAGCTTGTCCAAGAATGGAGGTTACCTCTGCAGATGTAATTTAGTAAGGAAATTAATTTCTTAGGAGATTTTAAAAATATATCATTCAGAGCAAGGATTAAAATAAGAAATAATTTAAATTAAATTTCAACTGTTTTTTTCATTATTATTAAATTAATACTTTTATGGTGTTTATGTCTGCAAAGCACTTTATATATAATACAGCATGTGATATTCTCAACCTTGAACTGGAAATTGTACTCTGTATAGGTGAGTAAATTAGAGATCCAAATGGTGAAGAGTTTTCTAAAGTTAATCCAACTGATAAATTACTCAAATAACTGACAGTTGTTTTTTTTTCAGTGATCTCTGAAAGATCTTGAAGGATATAATCTGTAAGACTGAAATGTAATGTGGCTTGATTGGATAGAATCCAAAATTTAGAGTATGGAAGACCTGAGTTTGAATCATACCTATGCCAACGACCAGCTCTATAAGTATAGGCGAGCTACTAAGCTTTAGTTTCCTTTTCTCTAAAATTATAATAATTATATTTGTACTACCTACTTTATAAAGTTGTGATACTCAAATGAAATAATGTATATAAAGTGCTTTGCAAACTTTAAAGTGTTTTTGTGTCAACATATAGTCTTTATAGACAATGCTTTTAAAACATTGGAGCCAAACTATTAAATAAAATACCAACAAAGGAATTTCAGAATTACATTTTATTATTATATCTTAAAGTATTTTATATTATTAAATTGGATTTATACTAAGAAAGCCATATAAGAAAAATCATTAGAATGAGCCATACTACTAATAAAATAATTAAAATATAAGATTACATCTAGAGAAATAGAAAACCTTTGATATAATATAGCATCAATTTATATTTAAAAAGATCAAATTTATAGCAGTGGAAGGTTTAATTAAAAATAAATGTATTTGAATCCTGGAGCCCACATTATATGTAAACTTTAGGATCTTTCTCACTTAGAATAGTGAAAAAACAAAGCTGTTTAATTTCATTATTATCATTCAACACAGTCACCATAGTCCAAAACAAAACAAAATACTAGCTAATAGCAGTTAAGACAAGAAAAATAATTTAAAATAATCAGCATTGTTTAGGACAGAAAATATGGTATAGTGGCTATACATTTGGCTTCTTTATCAGGAAGATCTGAGGCAAGTCCTTTGACATATCCTGGTCTTGTAATAATTGGCAAATCACTTAAGCTTTCTGTGCCCAAGTATCTCTCTACAACCATAAGTTGAAAAATAAATCATTATCTGCATTCATAAAAGGAATTTCTTAATCAAGAATTCCTTTTACCACGGATCTAGCCCCAGAAAGGACTGGTGAAATGAAAGTTAAATTGTCTTTATTTACTGATGCTATGGCTTATTTAGAGTTTTAGGAGACTTTTGTGATCATTTTGTCCAACCACATAACTGTATAGTTCATTTCAATTCAATTGAATAAACATTATTAAATATCTAAAGTGTAACAGGCATTGTAAGAGGCAAAATGAAGCTCAGTGTTGAGAAAACTGGAACATAGAGAATTAAAAGGACTTGCCCTTGTGTGCCCATGATCACATAGGTAGTAACTAAACTCTCTGTATTCTCTCTTGTCAATTCATTTTGACAGTTTCAACTACGAACTGTATGTGGATAACAACCAAAGCCAAAACCCCTTTCTTGACCTTCTAACCTAGAATTCATACAGCTTGCAGGATATTTCTTTTCAAATATCCCATCAGCAACTTGAACTCAACATTTTTAAAAGTGACTTTATTATCCTTTCCTCAAAGACTTTTTCTTCTTTCTGACTTGAGTACTTCTATCACTGAATGTTATTTTGTCTTATAGGTGTTTGTGTACGCACAATACCACTTTTCACTCAGTCTTCTGTGTTGAAAGTATATTGTCATTGACTCTTCTGCATCTTGGTCTCACATATAAGTTATCCAATCTTTTTGATTCTCCATCAGAAAAAAATCTCTAGTTTCCTTCCCTCTACCCTCTATGACTACAATCACCAATTTAACACAAAATCTTTTTACTGGCCTGTTCTATTGCCTTTAAGCTTCTCAAAAGGTCTTCTGGTCTCCAATCTTCCTCTATTCTCCTCCAAACTAGATTTCACATTGATGGTAGATTTGTGGTGGAGTTCTTTTTTAATGTGTTGATTCAAATGTCGTTCCTTTACTCAAAATCCATTAAGTACACCTCATTGCCTATAGATTGAAATTCCTTTGCTAATTATTCAACCTCCTTTAGAACCTAGCACTATTCAACCTTTCCTGTCAACTCATATTACTTCTTTTCAAGGGATCTATGCTCCAGACAAACTGGACCAAATAGCATATTCCTTTCAGGTTCCAAACTTCCCATCTCAGTACTTTTGTTTCTGCACAAAATGCTAATTTCCTCTTTCTCTTTCTCTTTTTTTAAAATTTCCACTGCAAATGTTACTTTATCTACATAGTCTTCTCTGACACCCACAATAGGCAACAATATTTCTCCCTTAGATTTCATTTGAGAATTTATATGTAACTTTCAATTAGACTTTCCATATTTTTTTTGTTTTATGAATATACACAATGATCTTTTATGTAGATTTCAAAAGGTTCTATGCACTTCTTTGAGGAAAAAATACATCCTTATTTTCACTAGCCTTGACTAAAATTTAGAATTTCTCCAATCATGAATATTTTTAAAACATCAAGCTGAGAACTAGGTCCAAAGGGTCTTTAACTCACTCTAAAATGTTAAACAAAACAACCACTCTATTGAATTGTAACCCCTTTGAGTGTGGGGACTATATGAATGTGAGCTTTATATTTCCCCCAGTGCTCAGCATAGTTCAATATACTGCATAGGCTTCGTACCTGCTTATTTAACTTAATTAGATTTACTCAAAGGAAAAAGTCTAGTGTCCATGACTAGAGAAAATTTAATCCTTCTCCCCCATAGAGACATAGCAATTGGAATATATTGAGTCCTAACGCAAGGTGTGCAAGTGGTAAACCTAATCATATCCAGTGCTTAGAGTGGAATTGGTGCCAAATCTGACTAGTTTCTAGTACTCAAGAGACTTGAGAAGTAGAGAAACCAATGAGACAGAGGACTTTGAACTTGCAAAAATTGGTCTCAAAACTTTTAAAAGAAGTGCATATGTATACATATATATGTATATATATGTATATATATGTATATATACACATACATGTGTGTGTGTATATATATATATATATATGTGTATGTGTGTGTGTGTGTGTATGTATGTATGTATAATGTCCCAGTAGCAGCTAAGTTCAAACTTCTTGGCTCTTTGAATGGGACTGCACCTAATGGAGGGATGCTCATTTTGTGTCAATTGCTGTTTATAGTAAGTACTTATCTTTGTGATAAATAGCAACCTAATTAAAGAACAAGAAATCAAATTGGGCATCAATACTCCATAATAAAATCAAATTGTTTGTTTCAAAGTTGAGAATTTTTTGAACTGAGTCAAATTACATTCTTCACATCATTACTTTATAAAATTAAAAAAGTAATAAAGTAGAAACACTTAAGGAATCACCTCAAGGATTATTAGTTCAATGTTAAACTGATTGAGGGTATGTCAATGTTGTGAAATATACAATAGAAATTTCATCTACTATCTAGGGATTGGCCAAAGAATGCCTCAGTAGAATAATACCAACTTCAGGGCTAAGTTTGGTTATAACATATTAGCAATATGACGGAAGAATGATATTATTTGGGTTGACTATTTGTTCCAGTCTTATACTTTACTTTGCTTGTCTCCTTAGTTCCCTCAATAATAATTCCAGGCACCTATGCTCAAAATCCTTTTTGACCTAACTCTGAGCCTTATTTGGCATCACATGCCAGGGAATGACCTTCCTCTTCTAGTCGTAAGTATCCTCTAACTCCAAATATCTGTGTACAACCCCAGATTTTTTTATAAAAACTTTCTGAATTGACCATTGAAGATCTGGAAGGATTTTATTTACCCTTGGCAATTACATTATCATATTCATTCAAACTGTATATAGCATTCTTTATATGCCTATCTGCATCAATGTTATCTAGTTTAGATTCTAATTACTATATTTTTTGTGAAAGTAAACAAAATTAGGTTCTTTTGAAGATAGTATTTTAAAGATCCTCAAATGCTATTTCTTTTTCTTTTTTTACATTTTTTTTTGCGGGGGGATGGCAGGGCAATCAGGATTAAGTGACTTGCCCAAGGTCACACAGCTCGTAAGTGTATCAAGTGTCTGAGGCTGGATTTGAACTCAGGTCCTCCTGACTCCAGGGCTGGTCAAGTGCTATCTCTTAGTTCCTCAGACTTCTGAATTAGGAAGAAAAATAATAATGATAAGTAAGGGATAGAAACTCTAATCTCATATAATTAAATTTTCATTTTTTTTCAAAAAATTGATAGCCCATTTGACATTATATAGCATATAAAAATTAAGCATTTCATTTACTTTTCTAAGTCATTATGATGAACAGTCACAAAAATAAAGGTTATTTAAAAATGAAATTGTACATTAAAACTATGTATGCACATATATGTATATTAACATAAACATATGTATAGGCCAAGTTATGATATCAAATATCTTCATATCAATACATATTTTATATTGGAGACTGTGTATACAACAGATCATTTTCCAAATGAATTAATCTACTATCCTATATGTATAACATATTTTAAATATCACATTTTCAAAAGAATTACTGTTGAAAAAAGCAATCTCATTTTAAGGACCTAAATCTTGCATTCCAAACCCCAGGAAAGAAGAAATGTACATTGTTTTAAACTCCAAAATAAAAGATTCAAAAAAAGACTAAATTGCATCCTTATGATTAAAAGAAGCAAGAGACATTTTGAGAAAGTCTAAACAGCTTAAAATTTTGTTTTAATGCAAAAACTAAAAATTAAGGAAAGAAATCCAGAGAATCTATTAGATTTCAAAAATAATAACAGTTCTATATTGTTCTTGTTTTTACATTTAATGATGTTATAAGAAACAAAATGAAACAATTTCCATATCCAAAGTAAATTGAAAAATGTTCCATGAAAGAGAAACTGACTTCTTCCAGAAAGTATATGAGAAATATTGTCATAAATCTTACCCAGTTCCCAGTAACTTTTTCCTGATTTGAATTTAAAAATTGTATCAGCTGTGACTTTTATTCATTTAAAAAGCTTTTCTTTTATGTTATATTTTCATTTGTTTACTAAGATAATTGCCCTGTTTTCTTACCCATGTAAAACATTACTGAACTCAGAGATTCTTTTTCCTAAGATCCTAAGATATGTTTTTAGTATTTAAACATTCTTATTTTTTTAGTTTTTAACATATCCAATCAATTATTTTATTTAAATTTAAGACTTTGTCTTCATATGCTGTTCTATGTGGAAACTGACAGTTGGCCATCAAATCCATTTATTATTTTTAAAAATTTAATTCCTTTTTTATTTTTTTTCATTACTTTAATTTTTATTATTTTGGACTTGTGGCCATTCTTCTTGCAACTTTTGGTTAATTAAAAATGTGTCTTCTGTTAGAATTAATTTCACCTGACCAAAGCTTGACTCATGGAATAATAATGTTAAGGGAAGGTCAGGGCTGTTTCTCCTTGTCAAGAATTTGTTGAGCTGGCTAAAACGTGAAAATTTATTTTGGGTCTTAAGCATTCCTCAACTGTTCCCAGCTCCTTGGTGACATATAAATCCCTTCTCCCTCTTTTAGCCTACTTGCAAACCCTCTAAATATAGTTAACCTGACTTAGTTTACCTAAAGAGTCTATTAAATGAGGATTGTTTCCTTAGAGGGTATATGAGATTATGACTGAGTTTGTTCAACTTTTATGACATTGAGAGAAGTATGGGATTATGAATCTGCTTCTTTAATTTTTATAGCCTAAGAGGAATGTACATAACTGCAATATGTAAAAAGAATTATTTCTCTATAACTTTGATTTAATTTTGTCTATGAGGCCTTGTTAGTATTCTAATTGAAATTCAAGTTTTTTGTTTTGTTTTTTGTTTTTTTTTGCCTGAGATTTGAACCTCTGCTTAAGCATAAGAAAATCTGAGGTGTTTTTGTTTTGCTTTGTTTTGGTTTTTTTACCTCTATGATTTCTGCATTGTGGTAGATTTATTTCAGCAGCATTTACCTACCACATGAACTCAGAAAGGAGATATTTCTCCCATAACACCTTCATAGTATGTTTTCACTTAAAAAAGATTATTTAAAAAGGTTATTACTTTCATTTTTCTTTTCCTGGGTAAAACATCAGAACTCTTCTAAAATTTCCCTTTCTTCAGGTTCTACATGAAACAAAAATCTGAGGAAGAAACACATATTTTGAGCCACATTAGTTTTATGGAGGGAACATTTGCCTCCCAAGAGAAGTGTCATTTTTACACTAGGAAGCAGAGAGCTAAGGCCACTTCATATACAGAAATATTTCCTATTCAATGATCAGATAATTGCAGCACAAACACAAGTGGGGATAATGTGCTCAAATTATCTATATATTTTTTTCAGTTCTGTCAACCACTAAATACTACTGAGATGTCTGGACACACTGGCCAAAAAGCCAGAAAATAAAAGCCTGATAGGATCCTTTCCATTGCTCTATACAATTTTTTTAAGGAAAAGGAAATGCATTTGTAAATAGTAATGGGGGTTTCCTTGCATTTCTTGAAATTGAAGCCAGAAAGATTGAGTTTTCCCTGAAGTCAAGATTCTATCTCAGGAAGTTTACAGGTGAGGTTGCTGAACAAGCATATCAAAGCCATTATTTTGAGGGAAGAGAAAGAGAATATGCATTTATATAATACCTACTATGTGACAGGCACAGTGTTATTACTATTACTAACTCATATTGCCTCAAACTACTCACAAAATCTTATTTGAAAATATTTATCCCTGGAAATAGAAAAAATTGGGGCTGGGGTGGGGAGAGAAGGGCACTCTCCCCACCAAATCTTCCTTTAAAAACAAAACAAAATTAAAAAAAAAACACCCTTCTCTCTATTCTTTGCAAACTTGTGAAATTTACTCCTAATGTTTCCGTGTGATCTTATTTTTGTAAACGTGCTAAATAAATTCAGAGATAAAAAAAAAATTAACCCACACACCAAAATCCTTTAGTATTCCTTTTCCCTTCATGGTGCATAGGGTCTGTGAATATCCATTTAAAGAATACACTACAACATGCCTATCATGAGAACATTTTGGTTCTGCTCACATCAAATCAAAACTGTCAATTTTTCTTGCTATGTAAAATATGTATTACTACCAAAATACTGAAAACTATTTTTTTTACAAAACATGATTTCATTGGTGTAAGGTGTTCCCAGTGAGAAATTTATTTTAGTAATGCAGATTGTTAACTGCTCTTCAACTTTATATTCATAAGGTATTGGCCAGGGTCCTGAGAGATTAAATGACTTGCCCAGGGGTCACACAGTCACTATTTCTCAAAGTTAGAGCTTGAATCACCATTTGCCTGACTCTTGATTCCAGCTCTCTGTCCTCTGTCCAATGTGTACCCTAGGCTGAATTGCAGCTGCAAACAATCATGAATATAGTTGGAACCATATTATAATATAATTTGGAAATATTTAACAAAATAAAAGTCCAACAGAACCCAGATAATGTTAATGTGTGTTTTTGCTATAAGAGAAAATTCTACTCTCTGAGTAAATGTGGTGGATAACAGCTGCCAAATATTTATTTACCGTAACACAGAAATTATAGAGATAAAAACTGAGATTTTATTAAGCTCAAGCAGAGGTTGAGGCCTTAGAAAAACCTGAACAGTCATGAAGATTACAAGACTTCTTATAGGAAAATTATATCAGAGTGACAGAAAAATAGTTCTTTTACAGACTGCAATCTTACAGCCTGGCACGTAGTAGGTGCTAAGTGCTTATTGCTTTGATATGCTTGTTCAACAACCTCACCCACAAACTTCCCATGATAGAATCTTGACTTCAAGGAAACCTCAATCTTTCTGACTTCAATTTAAAGAAATGCAAGGAAATTCCCATCATTATTTACAAAATTATTTCCTTTACCTCAAAAAAATCATCAATATATTCCTTTTGTACATAAAAGTTAAGAAAATAGAAACACAATTTTATACTTCCTTCAATGTCATTGAAGTTGAACAAATTTACTTAAACAGAGACATAATCTCATACATTCCTTAAGGAAACAAACCTCATCAAATAAACTCTAGGTAAACTAAGTCATGTTACAAATTAAACCACCCACAAAGGATTCACAAATAGATTAGTAGAGGAGGAGGGGGACTTACACGTCAGCGAGGGGTCAGGGATAACAGACATTCTTCCTCTGGCTTCTTATCTAAGCGATGTTTAAGGTTCTTAAGTAAATTTTCACATGCTGTTGGACAGGTTTTGGTCGGGTGAGGCTAATATTAACCAAAAATTGTGGGAGAAATGACTTCGAGTACCAAATAACAAAAGGAAATAATTCCCATAACATTTTGTAAGTCCATGTGTGGCCCATTGGGAGCATTATATATAGTTTAGTGGCCCCCTTTCTATTTGTTTTGATACCACCATTCTATATTTTACTGCCTTTCTGAATCTCTGATTTTTAAAAATCATTTATTAAGAAGTATAAACTTCTTAATATTGATTCATAAGAATTTATAAAATCTGAAAACATAAATAGAAATCCAAAATCATACTCAATATGAAAAGTGTTCAAGGTAATAGTTATAGTAATTTATTAGACAAAGGAAGAGGCATGGCTGGTCAGGAATAGAGAACTAGAGTTTGTAATGCTAGAAATACTACTGAATTTTAAAATGTAAATCAAAGAAGCATATTTTAAAATGTTGTTGTTCAACTCATACACAGAAGAATTCTGTAAATTTAACAAAATAATTTCACTTTGGTTTTATCACCTCCAAAAGTAAATTCAACATAAGGAGATGCTTGGAGAGATAGCCAAACACATCTTCTTTCTGCCTATAGAAAGAACTTTAGAAACCTTCAAGAAGAGGAGGAGGAGGAGGAGAAAGAAAGATTAAGATTTCAGAATCTGATTGAGAAAATATCTCTGAAATTATACAGTCCAAGCCATAACTGAAAATAAATCACAAAGTTCAACTTGATATTTCTATAAGGAATAGTGTTCTTTTTCATTAAAGAAAGAAAATACGGTGGTGGTGGTACTGGTGGTTGGTGGCGTGGGGGGAAGGTGTTATAGAATTGAAAGGTAGAGTTAAGGATATATGCATAAATTAATCTCGTAGATTAAACTGCTCCTGAATTCTATAACCCTTTTTGATCTTTTACCTTTTCTCCAGGTAAAATGCTTCTAAAACTTACAAAAGGACTGAATCATAAATTTAGGTGAAAAGTTTATAGATTCACCAAGGATTTATTGAGTGTCCTCTTTTGAGTTCATATTCTCACCCTACTCCCCACCCCATAGTAAAAAGTGACTGCTTAATACATTGAGAAGTGTTATTCTAAACTCTCACAGGAGGATAATCAAAAGCTGTATTATTTTAAAACATCATGAATCTAGGCCTAACCCATGATTAGGAGCCTGAATGCTTACCTTGCTGCTATCTAGCCATTTGGAATAGACAGCATACTAATTCACTCCTCCCTCATTCATTTTAGAAGTGTAAGTCTCAGGTAAGTAGGTCTTGAGTCACATGCCCCGGATTGAGAGAACAGCTATATGTTATTAACTTAATAGGCCTCACTTTGTGCAAAGTCAGCTACCTGTACAGAGTCAGTCAGAGTGATCCCCAGCTTAAAACCCTGCTTAGACTTTGAGTACCTACAAAACCAGCCTGCAGGAGATGGTGGTCTGGAAAAATCACTATCTCCCTATAATAACCATGTCCCTATGATACCGTAATGGGGAAGGAGCTGAGGTGGTACTAATTGCATCTCTTCATTGAAGACTGTACCAATCAGGATTGCCTTGCCCTTATATGGAAGTAATTGATTCCTGTCTATATAAACCACACCATGTTAGAACTAGGGGCCACATCCAACTTCTTGATGTCTTGGTGTGATAAATAAAATCCTTTTACCTTTCTTTTCCTGAGTATGCTAGGGTGAGGCTGAATCAGGAAAAAGAGAGAGAGAGAGAGAGAGAGAGAGAGAGAGAGACAGAGACAGAGACAGAGACACAGAGACAGAGAGAGAGAGAGAGAGAGAGAGAGAGAGAGAGAAAGAAAGAAACAGAAGGACAGAGAGAGAGCAAGAGACACAAGCAGAGAGAAATATAGAGGCAGAGACAGAGACAAAGAGAGACACACAGAGAGAGACAGAGAGAGATGAGAGAGAGACACAGAGAGAGAGAGAGAAGACAGAGAAAGGAGAAAGAGAGAGACAGAGAGAGACAGAGAGAGAGAGAGAGAGAGAGAGAGAGAGAGAGAGAGAGAGAGAGAGAGAGAGAGAGGCAAGTGCTCCTGAATTTATCTTACCCTAGGGCTTTATTATACTCTTGGTCTTCATTTCTGATCAAGTAAACACACCAGCAGTTGTCATTCAGTGCCAGTTTTTGTACTTAATTACTTGGTGATTTTTTTACTTTTTAAGAGCAGAAATGAGAAATTGCCCTTCCCCTGTGTTGAACATTTCTCCTGCTTTTATTCTGTCATCCTCTTCTTGATGATTTTCATCCTTGAAGAATGTTTGTGAAAAGTTTTATTTCCTGTTATGTGTACATAATTAAAAATTCTTCAGAAAAAGTTTGATAAACTAAATAGTGGCTATAAAACTAATTTGTATTTTTTGCTTAAAGAGAGAGAGAGAGGTTGTGTTGGGTAAAAGAAAAAGGAAGGGTGGGGAGATATGAGGTGACTCTACTAGCTCTCATATCTTACCTAGAACTCAGAAAGTAAAAGGTATAAATGTAGCTTTTACCCTCACGGCAAAAATGCCAACACTAAGGAACTTGATTCGGGATCCATGATATAACTAGGGCAGAAGTATGTGGGCCATAAGGACCAAAACACCATCTAAGTAATCTCTTTCTGAGTATATTCTATTCTCTCCCTGGTGATCAGAGGAGTAAAAGACTCCTTTTCTTCTTAGGTCTCCTTTCTCTTCTCTCAAGTCCTAAAATATAGAGACAGACATAAACATTGCTCTATACCTTTTCTTTGGATAATCTTCTCCCACGGTTCAGAGGGGGACAAAAACACAATATTTCACTTTCATTTCAAATCCCTTCTGGCAGACAGAGTAGTAAGCATTATTCTACGCGCCTGTTTCTCTCTGTGCTCCTTTCTGTCTTTGTGTCCGTATCTGTGTCCATTTCTGTCTGTCTGTCTCTCTGCTAGAAGTTAGGAAGTTCATGTGGATTCATATCAAAATAGATTAAATAAGGCCCAGGATAGATGATACAATTCCATTCAATTTATGGAAAGGTCTGGGTTTCTTGTATCTTTGGGTTAATGTCAAGAATAAATTCATGGTTTAAAAGAAAGCCATTTTTTGTAGGTTTAAATGAGCCAGAAAGTTCTCACAAAATGCATGTACTTGTTAATCCTCATTAGTATATATTTATATATATATATGTGTGTGTGTGTGTGTGTGTGTGTGTGTGTGTGTGTGTGTATGCACATATAGATATGTACATATCTATATGTACACATACATACATGTCTGTATTTGTTTATTCAATGTGTCTTAGCCTGCCAAGTATCCTATTATGCATCACTGAAAATATCCTTCTTTAGAGAGAACACTGGCCTTTACCAGAATTGGCTGAGAAAACTAGGCAAGCCAGAGATTTCTAATGCAAAGAGAGAAATGTTCTTAACAGAATAGGTGTAAAGACTCAGATATTGTTTCACTTGAAACTATTTGACCTTTACTGTCTGAAAGTGTCATATTTCAAATTAGCTAAAAGAATAAAAAGAAAATCAAAATAATTTGATAATACACAAGAATTTTTGTTGTATTTTAGTAACCTGTGATAAAATTTTCTAAATGTGAGAATTACGTATGTATACATGCATATAAATATACATTTATTTTATATGTAGATCCTGTCTAGGTTATTATAGGTGTAAGAAGATCCTAGCAAACATGTTCTCAATTGATGTAAATTGATAGGTTCTCTGAAATTTATAGTCTCCAGGCAAAGGTTCTTATGCTGGGGTCTATAAATTTTAAAAACGTAATTTGATAAATATATTTCAATGTTATTAGTTTGGCATTTGAAAGTACTATTATTTAAAAATGTTATTTTGAGAAGAATCCATACATTTCATTGGGCTGCCAAAAGTGTCCACCACACTATTTTACTTTTGCTGAGGTCCTTTGGGGTTACTGAATTTTAGAGAAATGATGTGAATGGCATGGTGGAAAAAAAAATCTGGATACTTAGAGGGAAGATCCCTCTGTTAAAATCCATTTTCTCTGGGGGGTGGAGCCAAGATGGCAGCTGGAAAGCAGGGACTTGACTAAAGCTATCCCCCAGGACCCTCCAAACACCCAGAAAAATGGTTCTGAACAAATTAACTTAAGAACACATGAAATAGCAGAGGGAAGCCGGGCTCCAGCCCAGAACAGCCCAGATGGTTGCTGGGTAAAGTCTGTCACATGATGCTGGGAGCAGAGCAGAGCCCAGCTTGGGCTACGCCCGGCCCAAGCAGACCTGGAGACAGGTGGACCAGGCCTTATTGGCCTGAATCAGTGAGCTGTGGCAGTTACCAGACTTCTCAACCCACAAACACCAAAGACAACAGAGAAGGTTAGTGGGAAAAAACTTTGGGGATGGAGTGAAAGAAGTTCACAGTAGGCTGCCACCACAGGAGTGGTGCAGGTGGTGCAGCTCTAAGGCTGCTTACAAAGCCAAAGCTGCAGTTGCTTCAGGCCCCAGGCCCACCAGGTGGGAGGAATTAAGTGGCAGGAGTGTAGAGCCTGCTTAGATCTGAGTCATGGTCTGGGTTGGCAGCTCTTGGGGGAGGAAAAGCACTGGTGTGGCAGAACTTGCTGTGTAGAAATAGCTCTGAAAACAACAGCACAGCCCCTTAAACATACCCCGACAAAAAACTCAATAGTCAAGGAGTTGGCTGGGAACATGAACAGGCAGGGAAAACAGTCTCAGATTCAGACTTAGACTTTGGAATCTTTCTTTGGTGACAAAGAAGACCAAAACATACAGCCAGAAGAAGTCAACAAAGTCAAAGAGCCTAAATCAAAAGCCTCCAAGAAAAATATGAATTGGTCTCAGGCCATGGAAGAGCTCAAAAAGCATTTGGAAAAGCAAATTAGAGCAGTGGAGGGAAAATTGGGAAGAGAAATGAGAGTGATTTGAGAAAACCATGAAAAACAAGTCAATGACTTGCTAAAGGAGACCCAAAAAAAAAATACTGAAGAAAATAACACCTTCAAAATCAACTAACAAATGGCAAAAGAACTCCAAAAGCCCAATGAGGAGAAGAATGCCTTGAAAGTCAGAATCAGCCAAATGGAAAAGGAGGTCCAAAAGACCAACGAAGAAAATACTACCTTAAAATTAGATTGGAGCAACTGGAAGCTAGTGACTTTATGGGAAATCAAGATATTATAAAACAGAACCAAAGGAATGAAAAAATGGAAGACAATGTAAAATATCTCATTGGAAAAACCACTGACCTGGAGAATAGATCCAGGAGAGATAATTTAAAAATTATTGGACTACCTGAAAGCCATGATCAAAAAAAGAGCCTAGATATCATCTTTCAAGAAATTATCAAAGAGAACTGCCCTGATATTCTAGAGCCAGAGGGTAAAATAGAAACTGAAAATATCCACTGATAGCCTCCTGAAAAAGATCTCAAAAAGAAAACTCCTAGGAATGTTGCTGCCAAATACCAGAGCTCCCAGATCAAGGAGAAAATACTGCAAGCAGCCAGAAAGAAACAATTTGAATACTGTGGAAACACAATCAGGATGACACAAGATGTAGTAGCTTCTACATTAAGGGATCGTAGGTCATGGAATATGATATTCCAGAGGTCAGTGGAGCTAGGATTAAAACCAAGAATCACCTACTCAGCAAAACTGAGTATCATGCTCCAAGGCAAAATATGGATTTTCAATAAAATAGAGAACTTTCAAGCTTTCTCAGTGAAAAGACCAGAGCTGAATAAAAAATTTGACTTTCAAACATAAGAATCAAGAGAAGCATGAAAAAGCAAACAAGAAAGAGAAATCGTAAGGGACTTACTAAAGTGGAACTGTTTTGTTTACATTCCCAAATGGAAAGATGACATGTATAATTCATGAGACCTCAGTATTAGGGTAGGTGAATGGAATATACATACATACATACACACATACACACACACATATAGACAGAGGGCACAAGGTGAGTTGAATATGAAGTGATGATATCTAAAAAAATTAATTCAAATTAAGGGACGAGAGAGGAATATATTGAGAGAGGGAGAAAGGGAGTGGTAGAATGGGGTAAATTATCTCTCATAAAAGCGGCAAGAAAAAGCAGTTCTGTTGGTAGGGAAGAGGGGCAGGTGAGGGGGAATGAGTGAATCTTGCTCTCATTGGATTTGACCTGAGTAGGGAATACCATACACACTCATTTGGGTATCTTACCACACAGGAAAGAAGGAAGAAGGAGATAAAAAGGGGGAACAATAAAAGGGAGGGCAGATGGGAGAGGAATGTAATCCAAAGCAAATGCTTTCAGAAAGGAACAGAGTCAAGGGAGAAAATTGAATAAAGGGGGACTGGATAGGATGGAGGAAAATATAGTTTCACAATATGAGTATTGTGGAAGGGTTTTGCATAATGATACGCATGTGGCCTATGTTGAATTGCTTGCCTTCTTAGGGAGGGTGGGTGGGGAGGGACGAGGGGAGAGAATTTGGAACTCAAAGTTTTAAAAAGAGATGTTCAAAAAATAAAGTTTTTACATGCAACTAGGAAATAAAATATACAGGCAATGGGGCATAGAAATCTATCTTGCCCTACAAGAAAGTAAGGGAAAAGGGGATGGGGTGGGGAATGGAAGGGAGAAGGGAGGGCTGACTGAGGATTGTGCCAATCAGAATATATGCCATCTTGGAGTTGGGGAGGATAGTAGAAATGGGAAGAAAATCTGTAATTCAAACTCTTGTGAAAATCAATGCTGCAAACTAATAATATTAAATAAATAAATGAATAAATAACAGTTTAAAAATTTTTTAAAAATTAAAAATTTAAAAAATAAAGATGGAAGAGGGTGACCAATAGATGTCAAAATATTCATAGCAACAAAGAATTATAAAGAAAATATGTACCCATTTATTAGGGAATGGCTGAACATGGTACAAATGTAATGGGATATTACCATGCCATGAGAAATATAAATTACAGAAATGCAGAGAAACATGTTAAGACTGGTAGGAACTAATGCAGGGCAAGATAAGCGTGGACAGGGAAATAATATACATAATGCCTACTGCAATGTAAATGAAATTCCTATCTCTCAAAGGAAGCTGATCTCTATTTTAAGAACTAGTCATAGTCCTTGTGAAAAAAGACTACAGGGCTGTAGTAGTAGAATCCATAGGTGTGCATACAACTTGGATCAGGGGTGTCTGGCAACCTCTGGGGAAACATTTGAATCATCCCTTCTTATAGGAATGTGTAGGTGGCGCAATGGATAGAGCACTGATCTGGGAATCAGGAAGATTCACCTTCCTGAGCTCAAATCTGGTCTCAGACACTTAGTAGTGTGATCCTGGACAAGTCATTTAACCTCGTTTGCCTCAATTTCCTCATCTGTAAAATGAGAAGGAAATGGCAAACTACTCCAGCCACATGGGGTCATGAAGAGTTGGACATGATTGGAACAACCAAACAATGTTCTACCAGGGTGTGCCAGCATACCTCACTCTATGGACAGGTGTTGTGGTGTGGTATATTGAAGGCTGCACTTGGAATAATGAACTAAGAGTCCCAGGACCTTGTTTCAAATACTGCGTTGGCAATTCCCATCTCTTTGTGACTTTGAGTATTTTAACCTTTCTGTGCCTCAATTTCCTCCTTTGTTAAATGAAGGGTTTAGACTAGATGACTTTTAAGGTTCATTCTAGCTCTAAATCTATGAATATATGAAAGCATAATGTTTCATACCTAGAAAATCCAGGTTCTCTGATCCTTACTAGCCAATTAGTGGATTATCTTCCTTGTTGAAGATTAACAATTCAGCATTTAATTAAAATGTTCAGAAAAGTATGCATTGCTATACTTCTGATTTATACATAATAGAAGGTAATACTTCTAAAAATCAATTTAAAACAATTGTAAGAGATACTAATAAAGGAACATACAAAAAAGATAACTGTTTCATCTCATGTCATACAATATGAAATTATATCATAATCTGAAATTATTTCTCTTGTAGGTTGACTCGCCCAATTATTCACAAAGATTGCATGACTCCAACCTACTTCCAAAACTCTCTTTATGCTCCTGCCTGAAACAGTTAGTACATGTGTAACTCTTTCCTGATATATCTGCATTCATCATTGAGATTTTTTTTTGCATTTATTTGATTTTCTCCAGGAAAATCCATTAGCTTAGAAACATCTTAAGAAAAGGGGCCAAATTTTCCTATTTTCTAACTCATCACTATGCCTGCTACAGTGCTGTACACATATCTAACACTTGTTGAATATAGCTGATTAAATGAAAGATACTTCTTGAAAGAATTATCAATACAATGAAATCCTGAATATTTCTAATTATGTAAAGCAGTACCAAGTGGACATTGGACAGCAGCAGAATGAACATGGTAAGAATGAGATAGAATCAAAAAAAGGGTTCTCTGCTTGTTTTGCTTCCTCCTGTGTTTTTATCTGATGGCCTACAGTGGTAACTATGGTAACTGTTTCCATCAAGATACTTAGATAGCTAGTGTGATGAAACAAGAAGCCCCAAAGTTCTCATTCCTGAGATCAGGTACCAGAACATACTTCATTTCTATTGTCAAATTGATTTCTTATAGTGTTTCACTTCTGCAATGTAGAGAACAGAATGAAATAGTACCAGATAAAGCTACTTAGTACAGTTTTTTCCCCCAGTAATGTAATTCAAAATCTTGAAACACTAATGAATAGAGATAAGTAATAGAGATCGCTAATTTGTCATGGATGACAGGCACTAATTTTAATATTGACAAAACTATGAAAATTTTTTAAAAGTCATCACAAAGGTAAAATATAGAGAATTAGAATATAATGCTATAAAATATTATGAGTAATTGTTTTAAAAATAATTTTTCCTTTAAATTAATTTATTTTATTTTAGTTTTCAACATCCACTTCCATAAGATTTTGAGTTTTTAAATTTCTCTGCCTCCCTCCACTCACCCCTCCCCAAATGGTGTGCTATCTGATAAAGGCTCTACATGTACATTTTTATTAAATATATTTTCACATTAGTCATGTTTTAAAGAAGAATTAGAATGAATGGGAGAAACCACAAGAAAGGAGAGAGAGAGAGGGAGAGAGAGGGAGAGAGAGAGAGAGAGAAACAGAGAGACAGAGAGACAGAGAGAGACAGAGACAGAGAGAGACAGAGAGAGAGTGAGTGAAAATAGTATGCTTTCATCTGCATTCAGATTCTGTAGTTTTTCCTCTGGATATGGATAGGATTTTTCTTCCTGAGACTTTTGGAGTTGTCTTGGATCCTTGCATTGATGAGAAAAGCTAAGTTTATAAAAGTTAGTCGTTGCACAATGTGGCTGTTACTGTGTACAGTGTTCTCCTGTTTTTGCTCATTTCACTCAGCATCATTTCATATGTCTTTCCAGATTTTTCTGAAGTCCACTTGCTCATCATTTCTTACAGCACAATAGTATTCCATTACATTCATATTTCATAGCTTCTTCAGCTGTTCCTCAATTGATGGGCATCCCCTTGATTTCCAATTCTATGCCACCACAAAAAGAACTGCTATAAATATTTTTGTACAGGTGGGTCCTTTTCCCATTTGGAGGGATACAGCAGGCCTAGAAGTGATATTGCTAGGTCAAAGGGTATGTACATTTTTATAGCCCTTTGAGCATAGTTCCAAATTGCTCTCCAAAAAGGTTGGATCAGTTCACAACTCCACCAACAATGAATTAATTTTCCATTTTTCCCACATCTTCTCCAGCATTTATAATTTTCCCATTTTATCATGTTAGCCAAACTGATAGGTGTGATGTGGTTCCTCAGAGCAGTTTTAATTTGCATTTCCCTAATCAATAGAGACTTAGAGCATTTTTCATATTATTATAGATTACTTTAATTTCTTCCTCTGAAAACTGCCTGTTCATATCCTTTGACCATTTATCAATTGAGGAATGACTTGTATTCTTATGAATTTGAATCAGTTCTCTATATATTTTAGAAATGAGGCCTTTAACAGAGATACTGGTTGTAAAAATTCTTTCCCAGTTTTCTGTTTCCCTCCTAATCTTGGTTGCATTGGCTTTGTTTGTGCAAAACCTTTTCAATTTAATTTGATAAAAATTATCCATTTTGCATTTTATAATATTCTCTATCTCTTGTTTGGTCATAAATTCTTCTGTTCTCCATAAATCTGGCAGGTAAACTGTTCTTTGCTCTCCCAGTTTGCTTATGGTATTAGCCTTTATATTTAAGTCATGTACCCATTTTGACTTTATTTTGGCATATGGCATAAGATGATGGTCTATGCCCAGTTTCTGTCATATTAATTTCCAGCTTTCCCAGCAGTTTTTGTCAAATAGTGAGCATTTATCCAAGAAGCTAGGGTCTTTGAGCTTATCAAAGAGTAGATTACTATAGTGATTGACTACCGCCTTGTGAACCTAACCTATTCCACTGATCCACTATTCTATTAATTAGCCAATACCAAGTAATTTTGATAATTGCTGCTTAAAATACAGTTTAAGATCTGGTACAGCTAGGCCACCTTCCCTAGAATTTTTTTTTAATTCCCTCAATATTCTTTGTTCTTTTGGATGAGTTTTGTTATTTTTTCTAGCTGTATAAAATATTTTTGGTAGGTTGGTTGGTATGGCCCTGAACAAGTAAATTTAGGTAGAATTGTCATTTTTTTATATTAGTTTGGACTAACCATGAGCAGCTGATTTTTTCCTATTATTTAGATCTGACTTTATTTGTGTGAAAAGTGTTTTATAATTGTGTTCATATAGTCCCTGGGTTTGTTTTGGCAGGTAGACTCCCAAATGTTTTATGATGTCTGCAGTAACTTTAAATGGAATTTCTCTTTCTATCTCTTGCTGTTGGGCTTTGTTAGTAATAGATAGAAATGCCAATGATTTGTGTGGATTTATTTTATATCTTGCAACTTTGCTAAAGTTGTTTATTATTTCAAGTAGTTCTTACTTGATTCTCTAGGATCCTCTAAGTATACCATCATATCATCTGCAAAGAGTAATAGCTTAGTGTCTTCTCTCCCTGTTCTAATTCCTTGAATTTCTTTTTCTTCTCTTAATGCTAAAGTTAATGTTTCTAGTACCATATTAAATAACAGTGGTGATAATGGACCTCCTTGTGTCACCCCAATCTTATTGAAAATGCTTCTATCTTATCTCCATTACACATAATACTTGCTAATGGTTTTAGGTAGGTGCTAATTATCATTTTAAGGAAGATTCAATTTATTCCTATGTTCTTTAGTGTTTTTAATAGGAATGAGTGGTGTATTTTGCCAAAATCTTTTTCTGCATCTATTGAGATAATTATATGGTTCTGTTAGTTTTGTTATTGATATGATTAATTATGCTGGTAGTTTTCATAATATTGAACCAGCCCTGCATTCCTGATATAAATATGACCTGATAATAGTGTATTATTCTTGTGATAAGTTGCTTTAATCTTTTTGCTAATATTTTATTTAAAAATTTTGCATTTGTATTCATTAGGGAAATTTGTGTATAATTTTCTTTCTCTGTTTTGACTATTCCTAGTTTAGGTATTAGTACCATATTTGTATCATAAAAAGAATTTGGTAGGACTCCTCCTATTTTCCCAAATAGTAGAATTGGAATTAATTGTTCTTTAAATATTTGATAGAATTCACTTGTAAATCCATCTGGCCCTGGAGATTTTTTCTTAGGAAGCTCATTCATGACTTGTTCAATTATTTTTTTCTGAGATGAGGTTATTTAAGTATGTTACTTCCTCTTCTGTTAATCTGGGCAATTTTTATTTTTGTAAATATTCATCCATTTCACTAAGAAAGTCAGATTTATTGGCATACAATTGGGCAAAATAGTTCCTAATTATTGCTTTAGTTTCTTCTTCATTGGTGGTAAATTCAACTTTTTCTTTTTTGATGATTGAAATTTGGATTTTTTTTTCTTTTTTTTAATCAAATTGACCAAAGGTTTATCCATTTTATAGTTTTTTTAATAAAGCAGCTCTTAATTTTATTTGTCTGTTCAATAGTTTTCTTAATTCCAATTTTATTAATTGCTCTTTTGGCTTTCAGAATTTCTAATTTGGTATTTAGTTGAGGATTTTTAATTTGTTCTTTTTGAGCTTTTTTAGTTGCATGTCCAATTCATTGATCTCTTCTTCGTCTATTTTATTCACGTAAACATTTAGAGATATAAAACTTCCCTTAACTACTTTCTCTGCAGCTCATAAGTTTTGGTTGTTTCCATTAATTCTAAAATATATTAGGATGTATAAATCATGTGAAAGCTAATAAATACTAGTCCAATTATAATGAATTACAAGTTGTTTATTCATTGACTTGGTGCCTTTAATATAATATAGTTACAATGTTTATATATCTTGACAATATCTGTTTGTAATATAGCCTATTCTGAAACCATTGTAAATTTACAATTTAAAGCCTCTTACAAAGTTTAATTATTAAGTTAAATGAAAGTTAACTTACAAAATCTTTAAATTGGTCAAAAACTTTCCTTGCCAACAATAAGAAAAGCAGAATGTCCTCATTGCTCAAAAATATTCATTGACTCCATTGCCTACAGATTATTTGACCCTGTATTGAAAACCTTCCTCATAATCACAAAATCAAAGATTGAAAAAACTTCAAAGGTAAGGCAATCTAACCAAGAACAATAATAAACAATGTACACCCTGACAGATACACTGCACTATAGTAGCCCCTGCAAATGATTTTCTCCTGGAAGATGATCAGTAATAGGGAACCTTGTGAGATAGTTCCCCTGATTTTTTAAAAATGTTTATGTATAAATATTTTTTCTAATTTTTAACATTTTTATTTAAAGTTTTGAGTTCTAATTCTATCCCTCCTTTCTTCCCTCCCTCCCCTACTCCTTTGCTAAGATGGTAAGTGATCAGCCATCCAGCAAGATGGCTAAAAGGTATGCTCTTCTTTGTCACCTGAAAAAAAGAAGAAAATGGATCAAATAAAACAAAAGAATAACAAAAACCATAGGGATGAAAGAAAAAGGCAAGAAAGCATTACAATAAAATCTAGTTACAAAATGATGAAGAAGATGAAGATGAAGAAGAAGCAGGAGGAGGAGGTTATTTATGCATGTAGGTTATACATGTGCAATTATGTAAAACATTTGTATATTGGTCATTTTGTACAAGAAGACTCAAATAAAATAAAATAAAATAAAATAAAAATGAAAAATAGCTTCCTTCAGTCTGTTTTCAATCAATATCAGTTCTTTTTCTGAGGTGGAGAGTATGCTTCATCATTAGTCCTTTGGATCATTAGTCCTTTATTGTCTTGGATCATTGTATTGATGATAATGGCTAAGTCATTCACAATTTTTATCAAACAATATTGCTGTTACTCTGTACAATGTTCTCCTGGTTCTGCTCAGTTCACTCAGCATCAGGTCTTCTAAGTCTTTCCAGGTTTTTCTGAGTTCATCCTGCTTGTCATTACTTATAGCATAATAATTTTACATTACAATTATATACGACAGCTTGTTTAGCCATTCCCCAATTGATGGACATCCCTTTGATTTCTTCTTCTTAGCCACAACAAAAAGAACTGCTGTAAATATTTTTGTACAAATAGGTCCTTTTTCCTTTTGTGCATGTCTTTGGGATGTAGACCTAGCAGTGGTACTGCTGGATCCAAGGATATGTACAATCTTGTAGCACTTTGGGCATAGTTCTAAATTGTTCTCCAGTATGGTCGGATCAGTGGACAACTCTACTGACAGTGCATTAGTGTCCCAGTTTTCCCACATCTCCTCCAACATCTAACATTATCCTTTTTTGTCGTATTAGTCACTCTGATAGGTTTAAGGTGGTACCTTAGCATTGTTTTAATTTGCATTTCCCTGCTCATAGTGATTTGGAGCATTTTTTCATATGATAATAGATAGCTTTGATTTCTTTGTCTGAAAACTGCTTGTTCATATCCTTTGACCGTGTATCAACTGAGGAATTTTTATTCAGTTCTTTATATATTTGAGAAATGAGGCCTTTATCAAATTACTTGTAAAAAAAATTCCCCAGTTTTCTGCTTTCCTCATAATTTTGGTTGAATTGGTTTTTGTGCAATTTTAAAAAATAATATAATTGAAATTATATATTTTATATTTTGTAATGATCTCTATGTCTTCTTTCCTTCCAAATTTTTCCCTTACCCATAAACCTGACATATAAATTATTCCATGCTCTCTTAATTTGCTTATGGTATCATTCTTTATGTGCAAATCATGTACCCATTTTGACCTTATCTTGCTATACAGTCATTCACTCAATTTTTGGAGGACTCTAATTGTTACTAGTTACTTCCATTTACACCAAATCTAAATCTGTCTCTCTGATACTTCCTTCTGTGATTCCTATTTCTGCCTTCTGGAGGCACACAACAAACCTAATGTTTATTCCCTATGACAATACTTGAAATATTAGTTATCAAACTCATATGTAAGTCTTCTCCAGACCAAATATTCTTAGCGTCTTCAATTTATCATTGAATGACATAGTTTTATATCTTCCAAATACTATGATCTATGATTCTTTCTCATGACACATCTAACTATATGTTCACACAACCACAAAAATATGATACCAGAACTCAACACAATATTCCTGATAGGATCAGACCATAGAAAACCACTGTACATATATTATTGTAGCCTATATTTTAGTTATCTTTTTGTCTGCTATTATACGGCTTAGTTATGTTGGCTCAGGTTGAAGCCCTAATGTCCCCAGATCTTGAATATCCAGCAAGATGGCTGAAAGGCCTACTCTTCTTCATCACCTGGAAAAAAACAGAAAATGGATCAAATAAAGTAAAAGAATAACAAAAACAATAGTGGGGAAAAAAGAAGGCAAGAAAGCATTAAAATTAAATCTAATTACAAAAAGATGAAGAAAATGATGAAGAAGGAGGAGGAGGAGGAGCAGACTATTCAAAGCACAATAACCTGCAGATAGCTAGTTTCTAGCTTTCTTCTTTCCTCTCTCTCTCTCTCTCTCTCTCTCTCTCTCTCTCTCTCTCTCTCTCTCATATACTCAATATAGAGGAAAACCAAACAAATAATAATAATAATTGCCTTTAATGTCAATGAGTTAAACTTGCCCCCTAAAAGGAAGAGAGGTTCAAAATGATTTAGAATACAAAATCCAGAAATTTGATACAGATTTTTTAAAAAAAACTTAACATCAGAATATTACTACATGGCTTAAACAATTGATTGATAAAGAATTTATTATTCTTTATTAGTTTCTTGAATAAATATTTTTATCTATACGTGAGATCCCATCATTATTAGGAATGCAATCTGCCAACTCCATCTACTGAAGCAAACTGGGAACTTACCTATAACATATAGTCTTAAGAGAGTTTTCTGGGGCTCTTAGAGGCTAAAGGACTACCTTCAGTGACACATCAATTATATATATCATAGATAGAATTTCTACCCAAAGCTTTCCAAATGCAAGGACAACCCACTTACTCTATACCATTTTGTATCCAAAATAGTGCTTAAGAAACATCTGTTGAATGAATCTGAATAAGAAAAGACAGGGATGAAAGCAATGGTTTCAGATTAGGCTATATTACAAACAGATATTGTCAAGATATATAAACGGTGTAACTATATTATATTAAAGGCACCAAGTTAATGAAACGATGCCATTATGAACTGGCTGATCCTCATGCCTGAGATGAATCCTCCTCATCGCCACTTACTTGCTTCCCTGGTTTTCTTTAAGTCCTGAGTAGAATCTCATCTTCTATGGGAAGCTTTTCTCGAGCCCTCTTAACCCTAATGCCTTTCCTCTGTTAATTATTTCCTATTTATCCTGTGTGTAGCTTGTTTCTACATATTTGCTTGCTTGCCTCCACCAAAAAGATTGTAAGGCCTTTGAGGGCAGGGATTATATTTTGCCTCTTATCGTATCCCCAGCACTTAGCACAATGCCTATAATATTATAGAAGATCTATATTTATTGCTGGATTGATTGTTAAAGAAACAGAGCCCAGACATTTTTTTAGTATAAAACATTAGTCACATTTTTATTTATTTACAAGCATTCTACAGGGAACATTTCTCAGCCATGACAACTCAAGAACTCTGAGAAATGGGCAGAATCAATCACAGTATATACTTTAAAAATCACTTTAAACATTTATTTGAGTGAAACACAAGTACATAGAGTGAGAAAATAGAATGTGACAAGCTATCTCAATGACTTTAGGCATATTTATGGAACAAGATAAAGCACATCAACTAAAGGACCCTCAGCTGTAACTGTCACAATTTCTAAGTAAATATGTTTAGTTCTTGTTATTAAAACAAGGGGTCTAAGAGACTTTTAATCTCTCCTTTTTCTCTTTGAATGCCCACACTTTAGCTGATAAGCTTTAAGGACAGTTCAATTTGCTTCCACAGTGGTGTGACAGATTTGTTAAGTGTCTTACTGAATTCCAGCAATAGTATTATGTCTATAGATTTTCCCCTGATTAACAAGTTTAGCAACCTGGTCAAAAAAGAAAATTATTTTAGATTGTCATGTTCTACTCTTGAAGAACCTATTCCAGTTCTTCATGATCATCAATTCCCTTTTATTTCAAATCATATTTTAATGATATATTTAGCTCTATTCCCCAGGAGCTTGGCATTCACCTGAAGGATAGACCTACAGTGAGATATACAGATAAGGAAGAGAAAAGGTGTGGACTTCGAATGGGGAATCGAAGGTACCTGGAGCCATAGACATGGAGGGATGAGCCATCATTCCAGCACGTCCCTTAATTGCCAGCACCCAGCACTTCAGATACTGCTAAGAATGGGTGAGATTGTTATCTCCTCAGCGGAATTAAGATTTCATTTCAAGGATGGAAGAGCTCCCTGACTTTATGTGTTCTAGCACCTGAACTAATCTATAGAATTTCCTTATTATTGTTTTAGGGTTTGCTTTGATAAATATTTTTGCTCATTATGTGGTTTTCTTTTCTGTAATAAGCATTTGATGGAAAGAAAATTAAATTGTCTGATATAAAGAGATTGAGCTACTTGCTACTTTTTAGGTCTGAAGTGAAATTCCTTTTCCCTGCCCTGCTTCCTTCCAGCAACTAAGGAAAGTATTTTTTTTCTAAACCCCCCAAAAATATAAGGAGGATGATATAGGGGTAATTAATACCCCTAGACTGTAAACATCTGAGGCTTATTAGACATAATTCTATCCCAGTACATTTCTTGATGATAGGAAAGTAAAGCTGTGATTCCAGCCACTGTCATCCTCTTGCTTCCCACAAAAATGGGTTTCTAGACTCTCTGAGGCATGAAATTGGACCAATCAATATAAAAAGTTCTATATGGTGGTCCAGGCCACCATATTCTGTATTACATAATCCACATGTCACATCACCCAGTGAATAAAGGGCAAGACCTGGATCCAGGAAGACAAAGCTCCCACCTTGGTGTCATTGATCTTATCTGCTGACCTCCTAAGTTCTCTTAGGCTGGAAAAGTGTCTCACTCTGAGCCTTTATTGGCTCTGCTGCTCCCAAATTTGACTTTATTTTAAAGTTATTTGCAAGGCAATGGTGGCAGAATTCAGGTCCCAGCCTGTACTCTGCCACCTTGGCTCCTCTCTCACGATTGGCAAATCTTAAGTCAGTATATAAATGCTCGCTATCAGCCATAGAACTTGAAACTGCAAGTATATTCAGTAATTTGTGATATTGTTCCCTAATGACTTAAGCTCATCGATGGCAATTAGATATGGTACTTTCTTCATACTTTTCTTGACTTTCAACATCCTTTTAATTAATTAATTATTTAAATTTGTTCTGTCATGTAGTTTCATGATCATTCCCATGTGTAGGAGAAATTAAATAAAAGGAAAACAGAAATAAATATTTATTGGCCTAACCTGTTTCCAACTTTAGCTTTATTGACCACAACACTTTTATGAGAATACTCTCTTCTAGCTATCCAGCACCATGACTTCTAAGCAATTTAAAGAACTTTGGGGACCAATCTGAGAGTATTTAAATTTAAGCACTTACAAGTCAGTATAAGGGCTATAATTGCTGGGCAATCATTCTTCTATATTCAGAGCTGATCTAGTGAGATTTTCTATACTTCCCAGTCATTCCCTATATTTATCTATGGAGAAAGGTGTTGTTGTGCAGTTGTTCAATTGTATATGATTCTTTGTGATCCCATGAACTATACTGTCCATGGGATTTCCAGGCAAGGATACTGGAGTGATTTGCCATTTTCTTCTCCAAAGGATTAAGGCAAACAGAGATTAAGTGACTTGCCCTGGGTCACACAGTTAATAAGTAAGTAACTGAGACCACATTTGAACTCAGGTTTCTTGACTTTAGGCCCATTGCTTTGTCCACTGAGCACCTAGCTTGACCTTAGAATCAGCTAGAATATACCAGATAGTAAGCATGTATAGCAAATTAGACTCGAGGAAAAAAAACAACAACATTTCATTGGTTAGACATCCTAACATAATCTAATCCTTCAATGAGTATGGAACTACTGTGAGAATTATCATGATCATTATTTTTTTTAGTTTCCAGATTTTGGTACATTGTATAGACACAACTTAAGATGCTCAAATTGTTTTGCTATTAGCTGGTTGGAAAATTGATTATATATGTAGATGCCAGTCATAGAAGTATTTGTTTTTAAAATAATTTTACAAATTATTTATTTATTAGCAATAACAATAATCAACAATTAACAATGTATTAATTTATTAACAATATTTTATTTACTTTTAAAACTAATAAAATACTACATTATAGTAGAAGAAATATCAGGCTAGAAGTTAAGACATATTAGTTTTAATGTTAGCTTTGTCATGAATTGTTATGGATTTGGGGTGATATAATCCTTCTGTTTCTCAGTTTTCTCTTCTCTAAAATGGGGGTATAGAACCCTCTTACCCTCCCTACCACTGCTTAACCCTCATTCCACTGGTCCTCAAAAAGCTACTTCAAATATTTGGTGGGCCAGAATTCTTTCTAAACCATGGCTCATTAGTTGCCACCAATGTATTTGCTTTTATGAATCAGTTGGAAGACACAGTTCACAATAAAGGTATTTATTGAAATAGTATAATAGCAAAATGGTAGTAGAAAACCTCAGCCACCACTACCACCACCATTAACATACACACACATGTGGAGTTCTTTGTGTCACAATTAAACACGCTCTCATTTGGAAGAGTAGGTAGAACACAAAATCCATTGACACATAGGAGTCACATGTGAGTAATATGTATGGCCAGTGAACCACTGTGGATGTATATTCACATAGAAAATATGAGAGGACGGGCTATATGAGTTGAAGGGTAACTCATAATTCTGACAATGCAGAGCTTTTAATATCCTCTGGTGATATCTTCATGCCTCTCTCTATGGGGCCTTGTCTCTTTTGCTTCTTGCCACCCTTCACTTATTTAACTATTTTTAGTGATACCTTATGCTTCTCCACTGGGGGATACTGTTCTTACTGAGTCTCTCCCTTCAACTTTAGCCTACTCTTTCTGTCACCTCCCACCATTTGTGGGCTAAACCGGGTTTGAGGCTTAACAGGCCTCAAACCCATCAGTGAGTTAGGGGGGTGTCTATTTCAAGCATGTAAAGACTTCCCCCTGGGTAGAATAGACAAATGGGAGCAAGATGTTCCAATGGCCATGAAGGTGGTTGAAGCAGGCACTGTGAAGCCTTAGAGCTTAGTCAGACATTGAAGATGCCAAGGTATCCACTACCCAGGCTATTCTCAGTTGTCCTGATTTTTGTCTTGCAATTGGACTTTGAAGAAGAGAGGATGGAATGGAATGGAAGAGACTTTAGTGGAAGAGAGAGTGAGGTTAATATCTTTGTCCAACTCTGTCTCATTTAAATCTAATTCATTTGCAAGTTGAGATATCCCATGATGCCATTGGTCCACTTCAAAATTGAAGGACAAACAACCAAAACAGAACTATCACCCCCTCTTTTAGCCTTCCATTAGACCTCAACTATAGTTTTGTCCTAATTTATCCAGGGTAGGGATACAACTCTTTCTATCAGTTTTTTTTCAATCGATGGCTTATAAACTACTTCCCATCAATCACAATATAACAGAGGGTAGAAGATGTCTTGGCTATCAACTACAAATGTGAACTCTAAAAGAGAATAACAAGAAAAACACTGTTGAGTTGGAGAAATATAGATAAAAGGAGTTGGCAGAGAAGAATGAGAAGGACAGAGCCAAAAAGAAAAGCAAATATTGCAGCTTTGTCAATTATTTTTCTTTTAAAGGCTACTAGGTGGCCCCCACTCCTAGATAGATTCCTGGGTCTTTAGTCAGGAAGACTTGAGCTCAAATCCTGCCTCAGACTCTTACTAGCTGTGTGACCCTGGGCAAGTCACTCAACTTCTGTTTGCTTCAACTTTGTCTTTTATGTGAGATGGTTTACTACATTCTACCTCTCCCTTTTCCTTTCTCCCAGAACATTCCTCTCAACTCTAAATTTTATTTTATAGGTATCACCCCTTCCTATTTGGCTTACCCTGTACCCTCTGTCTACATACACACACACACACACACACACACACATACACATATACAAATATATACATATACACATATATATGCCCATACGTACACACACATACATAACACACATACATATATATACATATACATACATACATATATGTGTATACATGTATATGTGTGTGTGTATGTGTGCGTGTGTGTATTCCCTCTAACTACCCTAATACTGAGAAAGGTCTCTTGAGCTACAATTATCATCTTTCCATGTCTGTTCAACTTTGATAAGTCCCTTATGGCTTCTCTTTCCTGTTTACTTTTTCATGTTTGTCTTCATTCTTGTAATTGAAAGTAAAATTTTCTATTCAGCTCTGGTCTTTTCCACAAGAATGCTTTGAAGTCCTCTATTTCACTGAAATTCCATTTTTCCCCTGAAATATTATACTCAGTTTTGCTGAGTAGGTGATTCTTGGCTTTAATCCTAGCTCCTTTGACCTCTGGAATATCATATTGCCAGCCCTCTGATCCCTTAGTGCAGAAGCTGCTATATCTTGTGTTATCATTTTTTGCTTGTTTTTTTTTTTTTGGCAAGGCAATTGGGGTTAAGTGACTTGCCCAAGGTCACACAACTAGTACATGTGTCAAGGGTCTGAGGCCAAATTTGAACTGGGGCTTCCTGACCCCAGGGCCAGTACTGTACTCACTACGCCATCTAGCTACCCCATCTTGTGTTATCCTGATTGTGTTTCCACAATACTTGAATTGTTTTTTTTTTTTTTTTTTCTGGCCACTCGTACTATTTTATCCTTGACCTGGGAGCTCTGCAATTTGGAAACAATGTTCCTAGGAGTTTTCCTCTTGGCATCTCTTTCAGGAGGTGATCAGTGGATTCTTTCCATTTCTATTTTACCCTCTGTTTCTAGAATATCAGGGCAGTTTTCCTTGATAATTTCTTGAAAGATGATGTCTAAGCTCTTTTTTTGATCATGGCTTTCAGGTAATCCCATAATTTTTATATTATCTCCCCTGGATCTATTTTCCAGGTCAGTGGTTTTTCCAATGAGATATTTCACGTTGTCTTCTATTTTTTCATTCTTTTAGTTCTGTTTCATAATTTCTTGATTTCTCATAAAGTCATTAGCTTCCATTTGCTCCATTCTCATTTTTAAAGCAGTATTTTCTTCAGTGGTCTTTTAGACCTCCTTTCCATTTAGCTAATTCTGCCTTTTAAGGCATTCTTCTCCTCATTGGCTTTTTGGAGCTCTTTTGCCATTTGGGTAAGTCTATTTTTTAACGTGCTAGTTTCTTCAGTATTTTTTTGTGTCTCCTTTATCAAGTTATTGACTCTCTTTTCATGATTTTCTTGTATTGCTCTCATTTCTCTTCCAAATTTTTCCTCTACTTTTCTTACTTGATTTTCAAAATCCTTTTTGTGCTCTTCTATGGCCTGAGACCATTTCATATTTTTCATGGAGGCTTTGGATGTATAGGAGCCTTGACCTTTTTACAGGTATTTCAAGGGGTTTAGGGGAGAGCTCAATCAGGTCCCCGCTTCTATTCTGCCATCTTGGCTCCACCAACTCTTTCAGTGTTCTCAACTGCAAAATGGGTATAATATCAGCACCTACCTCCAAAGATTGTTGTGAGAATCAAATGAGAAATCTGCGAAATGCTTAGCACAATGTCTTGCACGTAATAGAGACTAAATCAATACTTCCTTCCTTAAATGAAGGATGAAAGAGGGAAAGAAAAACAAGAGAAAAAAAGGATATATGCAACTCCTGAGAAGAGAAGAAAATGGAAAGATCCCAATGGAATCTTTAATGAAAATATTGGCTTCATAAAGGTTAATGACCATTGTCTAGCTAGAAGTTGCATGGTGGAATAACTTCACCCTTGATAAGCAATTCAGTTAGGGTGACCCCAAGCAATATAATGTAAATTCATTGAAGTAAGGTGATTTGTTGAACTTCAGAGCAGCAAAGAAATTTGATTTATCTTAGTATGATGAGGAAAAGAAGGATCACTACTCCCCACTCCAGCACTTTGGGGAGCAGATGGAGGAAGCCAGGAAAAGTGTGACAATTCTATTCCCCAGGCCAACGAGTCTTCTCGTTCTCTTAAAGCCCCAAACTTCTGTATCATCTTTGACCCTTTCCTCTTCCCCAATACCCACATGCAACAAATTATCAAGTCCTGTCAAATCTACCCCCATCTTATCTCTAATATCCACCTTTCTTCACTTTTTCTCCCAATGGCCACCACCTAAGTTCAGACCTTCATCATTGCTTGAGTGCACTATTATAAAGGTCTCCTAACCTGACCCCCCCTCTAGCAATTTTCTTTTATCTTTAAAGAAATTGAATTGAAAAAATATCTCTCACAAAGCTGCCAAAAGGATCTTTCTAGTATAAAGATCTGACCATATCACTCTGGTACTTAAAAACATTGAGTAGCTCCCATTGCCTTTAATAGGAGTTTCTTTGTCATTTAAGATACCTATCTATTCATGTTTAAGAAATTTGATAATTATTTATGGGTAACAGCCAAAGACATGCTACTTAATCAGTTCAATAAGTCATGGGTGTATAATATATTCTCGGGGTGAGAAAAAACAATTTTAGATGTGCCTATATGAGGACATGGGTACAGGAGAAACTGTGTATATATTAATTGAGATGAAGTACATCTGTAGCATACTGTGATAAATGAGATACAGATACACACTGGAAGAAAATGTAAAAAGAAAAATGAAATCAGAAAAGAGGAAGCAATGAAAATTTAAGAATATTTTGTTTATACAAAATTTTTATGAAGGGGTTTGTGGAAATTTTATTGGTTTGGTGTTAGAATATATAAAATATAGGAATAACAATAAAAATATTTAACAAGTAGAAATTAATAGACATTTACTGATTACTGTGTTAGGGACTGTGAGACACAAAGATGAATACGACAGAGTTACACAAATAGAGGGGTATGTAAATTTGGATTTTCAAGGGTGGGGAGAGAAGATGTGGGACAAACTTTCAGAGGGATGTGTGAAGTGGGATTGGAAGGGTGGAGGAGAAGATGGGAGGACTCTTAAAAGGGTGGGTGGGATGGGCAGTGTGATAGTGGGAGGAAGAAGATAATGTAACCAGGATAGGGTAAAAAGAGAGGCTGAGAAAGAAAATAATAAAAATACAGAAGTAAATTCACAAATAATAATTATAACTTCAAATGTGAATGGTATGTTTATAGCAGCTCTCTTTGTGGTGGCAAAGAATTGAAAATTGCAGGGATCCCCACCAATTGGGGAATGGCTGAACAAATTGTGGAGTATGGCTGTGATGGAATACTACTGTGCTATAAGAAATTATGAGCTCAATGATATTGGAAAGACAGGGAAAGACTATACAAAATGGTGAAGAGTAAAGTGATCAGAACCAAGAAAACATTGTATATAGTAACAGAAATATTGTTTCAAGAAAACTTTGAGCACATAAGTCATTTTGACTATTATAAATTGACTACAAAAGACATATGAAGGAAAACACTATCTGCATCCAGAGAAAGAACTGATGAATAGAAGTATGTTTACAATAATTATACACACATTTGTGTCTAATGAAATATATGTATATACATGCATATATACATTTATATACAGACATACACACATTTGTGTCTAATGGTAGCCATCTTTAGGGTGGGGTGGGGGAAGAAAAGAAAAAAGGAATTTGCATGATAAATTTATCATACATTTAAAAGCAATAGCAAGTTGTACATAAAAATTTCAGTTTTGTGTGCAATTTTTTTTATGATGCTATGTTATGGAAATGCTTGTTTCATTCCCTAAATTAAAATTTAATTTATGTTTTAAAGAATTACACAAATATTTGTGACATCTTTTTCAAAAGTTAAACTCGATATAAATTTATAATATTATTACTGACCGTACCTATCAGTTTAAGATCAACAAAATATATTTATACTGTTTAGCATTTTAGTTTTGAATATATATTTCTGGTCCATACAAATAAGTAAAATATGTGCATCAGAAAATTAATTTGATTACTAAACCAATGTTTTAGAAAAAAGTGAGTGTACAATGTAATCCAAATTTGTAAAGTCCCCTTCAACAAAAATGAAATTAAATGAAAAGTGGCAATTTCCACATAGGGATTATCAAGGTAAAAAAAAAAGAAAAGAAAAGTTTCTTTTTAAGTGTTGAGGCAGAAAAGTCATCAGTCAGGCGCCTTTGCTACCTGAAACAGTCAAACTCCATATCTAGGACCAAATATTTTAAAAGCACTAACAGAATAACTAATATATTGTAATTCACCCATTGTAAAGTTACATAAATTTCCCATCCAAGTCTGTAAAACACAAATTTAGAAGAATCATATTATCCCTATTTAATGCACGAATTCCTTCTAAACTATCCATCCTAAAGAGTGGCCATCTTGACTCCGCCCCCAAATACTTTCGATGTCAAGGAATTCATATAAAGGAATCCATAATAAAGTGGTCCAATAGGTAAGAACAGTGGGAATACCAATTAAAAGGACTTGTAAAATTATATCAATAAAATAGCAATGGTGATGATGGTGATAGCTAGCATTTTTATAAATATATATATATATATATATATATATTCATACATATATATAAATGTAAATATATTACTAGAAAGTTAGCAAAGTTCTTTACATATATAGTTTGATCCTAACAACAGCTCTATGAGGTAGCTGCTATAAATACCCCACCCCCATTTTACGGATGAGGAAACTGAGGCCAAAAGAGGTTATTTATTTTGTACAGGATTAAAGATCCGGTAATTTTTCTGAGGTAGAATTAGAACTCAGGTCTTAATAAGCCCAGGTAAAGCTTTTTAACCACCAGCTACCTTGTTTTAGAGTCAGAAAAACCTAGGCTAAAATCCTTCCTCTGATACTTCCCATCTGTGTGACAAGGAGTAAGCCATTAAGCCCCTCTGAATCTCAGACAACTATTTCAGTTTTTACCAAATAATAGCCCATTAGGTGGAGGGAGTTTGCACCCCAGTGAAATTATAGGTCACTGATGTATTGACATAACAACAGCAATAATATGTATCAAGGACCGAGGAGGCATTATGTTAGGTGTGAGGAATACAAAGATAGATATAACCCAAATTCCTTCCCTCAACAATTACTGCAGTGTTCCAGTTATAAGAAAGTTTTTTTTCTATTCAGGTTAAATTTATTTCCTTGCAACCTCTGCCCATTGTTTTCCTCTAGAACTACACAAAATAAACGTAATCTCTTGGCTACAAAAGAATCTTTCAAATCATATATATATACATACACATATATATGTATGTATATATTTATGTATGTATGTGTGTGTATATATGTATGTATGTATGTACGTGTGTGTATATATGTACGTATGTACGTGTGTGTGTGTATATATATATATATATATATATATTATATATATAATGCACCTCTAGTCCCCTCTCTCTAAATACTTCAATTAGCTTATACCCATATTCTCGACATCATTGCAGTACAAATTTTCTTTGATTAAAGATGACTGGTTTCTTTAACCTGTCCTCATTGTAGTTTCCCTTCTTTGGATATGTTGCATTTTGTTGGTAAGGATAGGGATAAAGCCTTCATCTGTGATTTAATTGGTATCTAGAAATCATGGTAAATCAAATTCAACCCACCAGTGCAGGTTGGTACCTTATCAACAACTTACAGTCTTAAAAAAGTTCCATGAAGAACTAATCACATAAGCAATACATAAGACAGAACTTGAACTCTTATCTTGCTGCTTTTGAGGCCTGCTCTCTAACCATAAACCTGGCTACCTTTGTCAATTTTCTTCCTAAAATGAGGTGGGCAGAATTTCACACAAATATGCTAGATTTGCTCTGACCAGCAGAGAACAGAATGAATGTGGGATGCCCAACAGGATTGTTTAATCAGTATCAGACTGAGAACACAATGAGCTTAGGTGCTGTATGATATTGATAATTATAATATAATGAGTTTCCTGGTAAACAAGATTGATTCTTTGTCTATTCTGCAAATACTAGACCAATACATCTCAGGAAGGCACTGAGGACTCTTTAGACAAGAAATTATACAGGAACAAAAGGGAAATGAACCCCTGATTGGTGGTGGTGTTGATGAATTAAATGATTGATGTATTTGACACATATCTTAGTGACAGGAAGTAACCTAGATAGAATAATGGACTTGGAAGTCAGGAAGGCTTGGCTTTAATTCTCTGTTCAGATGTGCTAGCTATGTGTATGAACCTGACCATATCACTTAACCTCTTTGCCTCAGTTCCATCATCTGTAAAATGGAGATAGTACTCTCCATCTCACAGAAATGTGAGGATGAAGTGAGATGCTATTTGCAAGCTCTTTGCAAACCTTAAAAGAGTATATAAATGTTAGTTATAATTAGCATCATAATGAAAAAAAAGAAAAATCACAACACTGCATATGTGTGTGAAGGGGTAGGAGATGAACTTTCTCTAGTCTCAATACTCTTTTTGAAGGGAATTGAGTGAAGATTAATGTTGAAGTTACAGTGTTATCTTATTCAAATGTTTGTGCCCATCCCTATTCTAAGAACTTGACATTTCACTTCTTTGAAATACACTAAAATGATTTAGGTCTAATTTGCCACCCTGAGTGAAAGCAGATTTTGTACCAGAACTTGCTAAATAGGAGATGTTTATTTGTTCTTAACAAATATGACATGATTTCCACTTAGCTGACATGGCCATTTACTTTCTAATTTCTGTCCCAAATTTAAATTTAAATTCCCAAAGTTCTGAGAATTCTACTTTTTGTTCATTTTTCTTGGTTAGAAGTACTCAATCTTGAGTTTGCTCTGGTCAAACCAACAAAAGTTCCAGATGATTTATACAATGTATGTGCACATTTAAATTATGCATATGATTAAGAAATTATCAGAAACTTTTGCTCAATTCAATGCCTGCTTACTGTGTCAGGTATTTATGTAAAAAAAAATTGATCATTCTAAAGAGTATTCTCCACCCGTACAGCTAAATAGGAGTCAAAAGTCTACTAAAAAAAAAAGCAGGACCGGATCTCCAAAAATGTATGCCCAGCACATCCCATGTAACCTATAAGCACCAAAGTAGTTTTCATCAAAATATAACTGGCAGGTTCAAAAGGTGAATAACTTGACAGATGAGAGCCTTTATATAGAGCTGAAGTGAGGGGGTGGATGAGCAAGAAAGAAGTAAGAAACATTTTGAGGATATGCTAAATTGACAGATCTGTAGATGGTCTAGACTTTAGACCCAATAGCACCAATAGTCACTATGCAGCAATACAAAAATAGAGAGCTCTTTGGGGAAAATATTTTTGGTCCACTACAAGTTCAAGGTAGATTCTTAATTAATACTATGTAAATAATAACTATAGTCACCTATAAAAAAAAACTCCTATTTCTTTTTGGTGTAGAAAGCACTTTTCAGCTCTCTCACAAAGAAAGCAACTGTCAGATAAAAGAAATCATTCCTCTGTACAAACATTCTTTTGTGTCTTAGCTAACCTTTTTCTTCTTCTTTTTCTTTACTTTAATTTTTTTTAGTTTTCAACATTGATTTCCACAAGGTTTTGGGTTACAAATTTTCTCCCCATTTCTACCCACCCCACCCCCAGCCCCAAGATGGCATAAATTCTGATTGCCTCTTTCCCCAGTCGGTCCTTCCATCGCCACACTCCCACCATGCCTATCCCCTTTACCCTTACTTTCTTGTAGGGCAAGATAGATTTCTATACCCCACTGCCTGTATATCTTATTTCCCAGTTGCGTGTAAAAACAATTGTTTTAAACATTTGTTTTTAGAACTTTGAGTTGCAAATTCTCTCCCTCGTTCCCTCCCCACCAACCCTCCTTGAGAAGGCAAGCAATTCGACATAGGCCATACATGTATTGCTATGTAAAACACTTCAATAATAGTCATGTTGTGAAAGACTAACTATATTTCCCTTCATCCAATCCTGTCCCCTTTCATTCAATTTTCTCCCTTGACCCTGTCCCTTTTCAAAAGTGTTTGTTTTCGACTACCTCCTCCACCAATCTGCCCTGCCTTCTATCATTCCCCCCCTCTTGTCCCCTTCCCCCTACTTTCCTGTAGGGTACGATACCCAATTGAGTGTGTATGTTATGCCCTCCTTAAGTCAAACCTGATGAGAGCAAGATTCACTCATTCCCTTTCACCTGCCCCCTCTTCCCTTCCATTATAACTGCTTTTTCTTGCCACTTTTATGTGAGATAATTTACTCCATTCTATCTCTCCCTTTCTCCTTCTCTCAATATATTCCTCTCTTACCCCTTAATTTTATTTTTTAGATATCAACCCTTCATATTTAAGTCACACTGTGTCCTCTGTCTATATATGTATATATATACATATATATATATATATGCATATATATGTGTGTGTGTGTGTGCGTGTGTGTGTGTGTGTGTGTGTGTGTGTGTGTGTATTCCCTTCAAATAGCCTAATATTGAGAAAGGTCTCATGAGTTACAAATCTCATCTTTCCATGTAGGAATGTAAAGAACTCAACTTTAGTAGGTCCCTTATGATTTCTCTTTCCTGTTTGCCTTTTCATGCTTCTCTTGATTCTTTTATTTGAAAGTCGAATTTTCTGTTCAGCTCTAGTCTTTTCACTGAGAAAGCTTGAAAGTTCTCTATTTTATTGAAAATCCATACTTTGCCTTGGAGTATTATACTCAGTTTTGCTGGGTAGGTGATTCTTGGTTTTAATCCTAGCTCCTTTGACCACCAGAATATCATATTCCAAGACCTTTGACCCTTTAATGTAGAAGCTGCTAGATCTTGTGTTATTCTGATTGTGTTTCCAGAGTACTCAAGTTGGTTATTTCTGACTACTTGCAATATTTTCTCCTTGACCAGGGAACTCTGAAATTTGGCTACAATATTCCTAAGAGTTTTCTTTTGGGGATCTTTTTCAAGAGGTGATTGGTAGAGTCTTTCAATTTCTACTTTATCCTCTGGTTATAGAATATCAGGGCAGTTTTCCTTGATAATTTCTTGAAAGATGACATCTAGGCTCTTTTTTTGATTGCGGCTTTCAGGTAGTCCAGCAATTTTTAAATTATCTCTCCTGGATCTATTCTCCAGGTCAGTGGTTTTTCCAATGAGATATTTTACACTGTCTTCTATTTTTTCATTCTTTTGGTCCTGTTTTATAATTTCTTGATTTTTCATAAAAACCTTAGCTTCCACTTGCTCCATTCTAATTTTTAAGGCAGTATTTTCTTCAGTGGTCTTTTGATCTTCCTTTTTCATTTGACTAATTCTGCCTTTTAAGACATGCTTTTCCTCATTGGTTTTTGGAGCTCTTTTGCCATTTGAGTTAGTCTATTTTTAAGGTACTATTTTCTTCAGTATTTTTTGGAGTCTCCTTTAGCAAGTTGTTGACTTATTTTTCATGATTTTCTTGTATTACTCTCATTTCTCTTCCCAATTTTTCCTTTACTTCTCTAACTTGATTTTCCAGATGCTTTTTGAGCTCTTCCATGGCCTGCAACCAATTCATATTTTTCTTAGAGGCTTTTGATGTAGGGTCTTTGACTTTGTTGACTTCTTCTGGCTGTATGTTTTGATCTTCTTTGTCACCAAAGAAAGATTCTATAGTCTGAGTCCTTTTATGCTGCTTGCTCACTTTTCCAGGCAATTCCTTGACTTTTGAACTTTTTGTCAGGGTATGACTGCTTTCAGAGTGGAGAGTGCTTTGTCCCAAGGTTCAGGGGTTTTGTGCTGCTGTTTTCAGAGCTACTTCTATTTTCAGGTGGTATGATTCTCCTCTCCTGGCCTATGCTCTGGTCTGTGAGTGCCGGCACTCCTTTCTGCTATATAATTACCAGGAGGACTCCCTCTCCACAGCCTCTACAAGGTCTGCCACACCAGCACTCCTTTTCCCCAAGGATTGCCAACAAGGACCACTATCCTGATCCAAGCAGGGCAAAGCAAGAGAACCTTGCCTCCACACCAGCAAAGTGAGCCCTGCACTCCTGCTCTGATCAGCAACTTGATTACCCCCACCTGGAGTGGAATCAGCCACCTCTGCTGCTGCTGTTGCTGCAGCTGCTGCTGCAGCTGCTGCTGCTGCAGCTGCTGCTGCCTCCACCACTGCTGCTGCAGCCACCTTCACCTCCCCCCCACCCCAGGCTGGGGCATGCTTCCCTCACACATATACAGCAGTTTTCCCACTGACCTGCTCCATTGTCTTTAGCATCTGTGTGTTGAGTCATCTGGTAACTGCCACAGCTCAGTGATTCAGGGCCCTAAGGCCTGCTCTACCCAGCCTACTCCGGCCTGGTCTGTTCTGGTCAGTCCACTCCCAGCACAGTGCAATAGACCCTTCCCAGTGACCATCCAGGCCATCTTGGGCTGGAAACATGTTTCCCTCTGTTATTTCATGGGTTCTGTAGCTCTAGAATTTTTTTAGAGTCATTTTTACAGGTGTTTGGAGGGATTTGGGAGAGAGCTTAAGTGAGTCCCTGTTTTCAAGCTGTCATCTTCATCTTAGCTAACTATTGCTTCTCTTTTTGTACCTAGAACAAAGCTTAGTTGGTACTTAATAGCATTTGTAATGAAAATCAAACTAGTACCTCATTTTAGCTCTAGCTGAAAGACTGGCTGAGAGCTGAGTGCCTTCAACCATAACTCTAGAGACCCAGAAAGATGTCATATATTCCAACATTTCCAAAAGAAACCTTGCTAGGGATAAATGTGAGTCAATCATTTGATTTCCAAGAGGAACTGAATAGTGATATGAGCCAAAGAGAAAATTTGAGAAGCCCCCAAGTCTGAATCATGTCAATATAAGTCCAGACCTTACAATTACATACCACACATTACATCTATGAAATGTTACAGATCATATAAAGTAGATTTTTTTTTCTTTTTTAAGATAGCTGGATTACTAGGGAAGATTAGATGGAAAGAGATGGAAAAAGGGATCTTTGGATACTTTTGGATATCCTTCATGAAGAATAAGGTCACATATACAGCACTAAATACATTCTTACTTAAGGACATTGGAATTCAACTATAATTCTCTTAGCTATATTTGAAATATATTAGCTACATATTAACTATATATAATTTGAGGCCATAGCTATATTGAGACCATTAGCTATATATATATATATATATATATATATCATTTGAGACCAACCCATCTTAGAGTCTGTGCAGGAGTTATTTATTGGGGCACAAAAAATAAACTTACTCTGAGGGAGTCCTGAGATGTGAATTCTGAGAATGATTTTATAGAAATGCTCTAAATTTATCATATTGAGATTTGTCTCCTTAAGAAGAAGTAGAAAACTTAAAGAAAATTAAAAGGACAACTACTAGAGCTACTAAAGTTCAATCTCATTTGTATTCATTAAGTGTCTAAAATGTCTAATGTGAATAGTTGGTAACATAGGATTCATATGATAGAAACTTACTCTGAGATAAAGAATGATTCAAGGGTGATCTGATGGTACTCAAATATATGAAGAGTAATTGTTTAGCTAAAGATTAGAAGGAAGGTAATAAGTGTTTTATCATAAATTTTAGGGAAAGAAATTCTGTCAATGAATATTGTTAGTTTATGGAAAGATTTTTTGGGAGGGTGATAACATCATTTTCTCTTGCAGAAATGTTTTAAGGCAGGACAGATTCCTATCTGTCCATGATTGTTGAGGTATGAAGCCCTTGGGGATGAACATTGGCAGAATGGAGAATGGCCACAGAAGGAGGACCAGGCTTCTTAAAACTAAGACTAACCACCTTCTTTTTAGGAACGATGTAGAGACATGTACTTGAGGTGGGAGGTAAAGGTATAGCCATTTCAGCAGGTCTGATTCTATTCTATACATCTGGAAAGGAAGGCTCACTACCTAAGAGAACCAATAGCACCAACCCACTTGGCAAGAGCTTTTAAAATTTTCCTACCCCAAACCTTAAAAGAACAACAAGTTAAGAAGCTGTAGTTATGTACTTCAACCTTACTTTGAACAATCAGAGGTCACAGTCATATAGTATGATGCAAGCAGTACGGCACAGTGAGAAGAGTATTGAACCAAGTCTCTTTCGATGTTTACTCACCTTAAAACCTTAGCCAAGTCATTTTATTGCCTGTGGCTTCAATTTCCTCATATGTGAAATGAGGGAATTGGACTAGATTGCATTTGTTTTGGTCAAAAAAAATTCATTAAGCATCTACTCTACTGTGGTCTATGCTACAGTGCTAAGGGTGGGGAATGCAAAGCAAAGGCAGTCTCTTCCTACAAAAACTCACAGTCTAATCTCAGCTCTGCATCTGTGATCTTTCACATTTTATTTTATTTTTGTTTCTTGAAAACAGACTTCTATTTTTTACCTTTGATACCTACACTTAGTACTGTTCCTCAGTGGTACAACGAGCTTTTAATCAATGTTTATTAAACAGAATTAAAAATATAAGGGAAAAAATGAATGAAACACTTTTTTTAAAGAATGCTTTATATGTGGAAATGTCTTATGGCAGAATGGAGAAACAGAACCAAGGCTGACCAGACCAAAGCATATGTTAGAACCAGTTAATTTAATTTGTTCCCAGTTGGTCAAAAAAATAGTGCCATACAGATATGTTTTCCAATGCTAATGTCATTAATTGCAGTAGATTTTTAAAGTTTCAATGTAATTATAAGCAAACACTCTTTAACCAATTATTCCACTTTTCAGTGCATAATAACAGATTTAGTATTGTTGAAATTAAAGTGCCAATGGAAAATATCTTTTCTATTTTGAAACTTATTTATGTGTGTTTTTCAAGGTCTCCCCATTCCCATTGCCCATTTTACAAAGGAATATATTGTCTGTATGTACTTATCTGTACACATGCAGGTCTACTCATTCTGTCCCCCATTCAATAAAATGTGAACTCCTTGAGAACAGGATTGTCACTTTTAGTCCTAGTCTCCCCAGTGCTGGCAAATCGTAGATGCTTCATAAGTGCTTATTGAATTCAAACACCAATTTCCTGTCTCCAAATTTAGTGTTCTTTCAACTATTCCACAGCTGCCTGATGGAAGTCAGAACAGTCCAGTCCAGACCAGTCTGGCCCTCCCCTACAGACTCATAGGCCTTTCAGACTGGATCACAGAGTCTGAAAGTGAAAGCAGAGTAGAGCTCTAAGAGGAAGGCCTTTATCATTTGATACTGGAGAGAACTCAGCCTAACTCCCAGGCTGCTCCACTCCCTGGAATTTCCTATAAGCCATTTGCTCTCCTCCAAGTCCTTCTTTCCTCTGAAGTTCTAACTTCTGGTCTTACCCATTAAGGCACAAATCAGAGTCCACCTATACCAGGGAGTCTTCCATGACTAGAACTTATCAATTTCACTGAGTGTTTAGAGCAGGGATCCTTAACCTGGGGTCCATGAATACACACACACACACACACACACACACACAGATTCATACATAAATATGTGTATAAGTATATATACACATGCATACACATATAAACATACATAATATATATGTTGTATATATAATAATAATAGTAATAATTAACATTTGTATAAAACCTACTATGTGCAAGGCATAATGCTAAGGGCTTTCCTTTATTATCCCATTTGATCTTCACAGTAACCCCGGGAGGTAGATGCTATTATTGTCCCCAACTTACAGATGAGGGAACAGGCAAAAATGTTGACCGACTTGCCTAGATTTGAACTCAGGTCTTTCTGATTCCAGGCCGAACACTCTACCCACCTGGCTGCCTATGTCAGTGTGTGTGGGAGAGAGAGAGAGAGAGAGAGAGAGAGAGAGAGAGAGAGAGAGAGAGACAGAGACAGAGAGACAAAGATAGAGAGAGAGAGAGGGAAGGAGAGAGAGGGAAAGAGAGAGAAACAGGGAGAGGAGATAATTATATTTCCACATAATTGATTTCCTTTGTAATGCTGTGATTATATAAGTATAATCATATAAGTAAATATCCTTTAACTAGTTATTCCATTTCTCTTCAGTGAATGATAATTGATTTTGCATTGTCAACATTAAAATGCCAATAGAAAACATTTTTTTTCTATTTTGGAAGCTATGTATATTTTTCAAGTTCCCCCAAGATTCCCGTTGACCATTTAACAAAGCAATATATCTGAGATCAAAAACAATTTACATTTAGACGTTAAAAAATTAGCTCCAGACTGTTTCTCTCTCAGATCCAACACACAGTATTTTGAATATTTTGCTGTATCCCAGGGTAAAGCCTGCAATTTTCTCCCCTTCACTGCCCAGAAGCTTTTCTAACAGCCCTCCAGACTCCCAGAGGCCATGAGATTTCCTCTTCCTGCTTCCCCCTGCCCAGTGTTGACAGCAGAATTGTGCACTGAAGAGAGAATTCAAATTCCAACTCCCACAACATAGTGTACTCTCACTAAAGGGAAGCCTGTCACCTGTATTAAATATTATCTCAGCAAGAAATTGGAACATTTCAGACAAGTGAAACATTCAGTATTTTCCTTTCAGGACAGCGACATCCAAAAACGAACTCTGTCACATCAAAGCAAATAGTTGTTTTCTTTTTTGGGGGGGGGGAGCGAGGGGGTGTATGAAAGTAGCGGATCTCCCCAATGCCAACCCCCTTTCTATCTCTTTCTACCACCCTCCTTCTTCCTGATCCTTCCCCTCCCAAGTGAAGGACACATTATTTTGCATCATTCTAGTAGGACTATTGCAAGAGAAGCGTTTCAGATTTAAATCTGACTTATAATTCAAATATAACTTTCCAATTTAATTTCCATCCATCCCTGTGGAAAAAAGCTTCTGTATTCACCAAGCACGGTTTTCTGAGGAATCAGGGCTCCTACCTATGACTTTCAAGGATGCTTAAAGATAACTATGGAGACAGGGAACCTACATAGAAAACAAAGCCAGAAAAGCAGCATTGTAAGTAGCTGCAGGGTTTCAGATGATGACAATGAGTTTCTGGCTAACTAGAGGAAAATGTACACTTTGGAAATTATCTCTGCCTACCTAGGTGAAGATCATCTCTTCAAAGACTAGGAAATGCCCAGAGTGCTATCTGATTGAGAGCAAGTGGGTTTACATAATTGTGGATAAAGAAAGATATAAATAAAGAGGCATTTGGTATGCTTGGAGCTCCTGCTGAGGAAACTGTCTACCCCCTACCAGCAAAATCCAGCAAAAGCAGGCAGCCAAGTGAATGGTAAATGGCTAGCTAGACATCTGCAGGAAATTTGAGAGCATCGATTGCAGATTTATCATATCAAAGTGAGGGCAGGGGTTAGAAGATGTTGGAGAGGTGGGGGTAACATTACTTTGTTACATGTTGAGAAACTGGTTTGAGCCAGAACACTTGGGTTCAATTCCAGTTCTGCCACTTGCTATCTGCATGTAACCTTAGGCAAGCTACTTAAACTCACCAGACTAGGTTTCCCCATCTGTAAAATCAGAGGTATTGGAATAGCTGTTGTTTGATGTCCCTTTCTAACTCTGAAACATTTGTGACCTTGAGTAAGTCATTATCCCTTTTCTGCACTCAGCTTCCTCATGTCCAAAATGAGAGTGTTGGACTAGATCAACGGTTCTTATGCTGAGGTATACAAAACCCCATGAATAGATTTCAGGAGTATAAGTAAACATAGATGAAAAGGATGTCATTTCTATTTTAATAAAATTGGTTTACATTGTTATCCAATATTTTTAAATGATGTATTTTATTTTATGTATTTAAGATGCTATTTTAAAAATGGGTCAATAGGCTTCATCAGACTGCCAAAAGAGTTTATGCCCCCAAAAGTATTATGAATCCTTAGATTAGATAACTCCTAAATTCCTATCTAGCATTGAATGCATGATCCAACTCATTTGTTGATTTTGCATCTTTCCTGTATATTATATCTTCTTTTGAATTCCCTAACGCAACAACAAATCTACATAAAAAATATAAAGCAACATTGTCTTTTGGGGCAGGGAAGGGATGGAGGAACAGGCAATATGTAATTACTGAGAAACACTAAACAGAGTGCAAATGTGTGAGAAATTCCTTTCTCTAAATTAAGTGAGAGTAGAAGGTTATGAGAGAAGTCTTGTTTCCTTTTGGTTTGTATGACATGTATCTTTAGTGTCTGAGTTTTGTTTCTAAATATCTCTTCCTAAGCACACAAAATTCAGTCCTCAAGCCTAGTCACTTAGAATTACAAACAAGAACTGGAGTCCTCTTTAGAATGATCAACGATCAGAATCCATTCCACTTTTAAAATTTTAAAGAACAAAATATTTTTTCACTTATGTACATAACCATGTTGTTCTGTTCTTAGTTTAGAAACACAGAGAAGGGAGAAATATGAAAATGGATCCTTGAGGTGGGAGAGTAGGAGACAGAGAAAAATAGAAGGGGTAAAAAGAAATACAATTTTCCCTGAATCAGGACTCTCCTATACTCAATTAATTAAATTTTATATTAGAAGAAACAAATTCCACATGGTAAGAAAACTTCGAAGTTAGGTCTGGGTTCAAAAGCTGTTCTTATGTATAACTGGGTTATGTCATTTAAATGATATCATTCTATATGATCCTGGGCAAGTCATTTAAACTCTAAGTTCTCCATTCTACTATCAAAATGCTTTGCACAAGTGTCAATCTATATCAGCAAAGTTTGTTTCCTAAGAATTCCTTAAAAGAATTTTAAATTTTATCCAATTATTATATTTTTACTAAATGATTAAGATTTCAATAATACACCATAACACCAAATATTTGATGAATAATTTTGATTCTTAATATATTTTGCTTGTATTAAAGAAGAAATTTATAAGTAACATACTTCGCATTCATTTGTTTTCTTTCACTTAGACAATACTTGTAGCACTTACTTCTCATAAGAAAGAAGACAATTTGGTTTCTTCCTGTTCCTTTTTCAGGCAACAATTCCATCCTTATTTGGTGGAGTCATTTGATAGTTCAATATTTATCCCTGTCTGTCCACCTGTTTCTGCAGAAACAATCTAAGTTTGGTTAGTTATTGGAATGAATTAAAGTTATAGTGAATATTGTGTTAAAAAATACTTGTTTTTAAAATCTGAATGTATGAAAATGAGAGACTTTTTCAATAAAATATCTATATTTAAAGAAATTTCCAAACCGAAATTTTGCATTTTTAAGAAATTTCATTTTGAAATTGTATCAAATTGAAAAGAACTTACAAAAAATTACTTGGGTACTTTACACTAACCCTTCCTAAGTGGGATGTGACTTAAATGACAAACTGTGAAGCTCAGACCAAGGAAAAATTGTAAAGTGGGAGGTCTGTCTTCTCCTTTTGTTCATAGTACCCTTTTCCACATTCCTGGTGCCTGTGCCCTACACCCCCATCAGTTGCTTCCATCTGGTTACCAAATGGTTTTGCTCTTCTATAGTTGTCAACTAATCCCTACAAAGTATTGGCTGACAAATGCCTAAGTTTTTAATACTTAAATGCTTCTAAAGATAGGCGATTTCATCTGTTTGGGTATATATCCACCAACATGGATTAGGATCCCTCTGAAATTTTGTACATTCTTTGATAGTTTTCAATAGCTGTGAAAATCAGTACCTTGATAATCAACTTTTCTGATAACATACCTCTCCAAAATTAGATACACTGATGCTCGGATGACAATCTGGTACCAGAACTATAAAGTCCTTCCACCATGATTGGACCTGCTAAAACTTACAACCCCCTGGCATTGCCTTCATATTCCTGGGGTCACACATTCATAGCAGTGAACCATCAGAGAAGGACTTTAGTGGGCGAAGATATCAAATCTCCTGCCTGTAACTAAATATTGATGAACCATTTTGAAGGCAATAATAAAAATTCACACTTATACAATATTTAAGATTTATAAAGAACAACCTTGTGCAACCTTGTGCTATATACATATTATTCCTATTTTACAAATGAGTTAATTGAGGTTTAGAAACATTTAAATTATTTACCCAGGGGCAAAAGCTAGTGCATGCAATGCACTGACAAAGAACACTTTCTTCTTTCTGGTTATTTATATATCTGTAGAACTGAATATGTATGTTTAGTTAGCATCTCCTCCCCCTGTAGTCCAGTAGGAATGGAATATGGTCATGGTATTTGAAAGCTAGGGGGGATGTGAATAAGTTTTATTTTTAAAAATTTTATTGCTGCCTTCCTTTAAAAAAATTCACTGTTGATATCCCATATACACTGAAAGTCCTTTGTAACAAAGATAAATTTAAGCAAAACTGACTAACAAAGCAACCCTATCCAACAGAATATGCTATATTTTGTACCTTCACTCTCTTTTCTTTAGCAAAAGGAAGGAAGAATATTTCATTATCTGTTCTACGAGAAGGATGACCATTGAAATTAATTCATGTTCAATTATTTTATAGCATTATTTTCATTTGCATCTTCATTTGCATTTGTAATCATTATATATATATATATGTGTGTGTATATGTGTATGTATGTGTATGTGTGTGTGTATCTCCTGACTGCTTTTGCAGATTTTCATTTGTTTTCCTATCTTTTTCAGAATTAATTTTCACCATTTTTATAGTACTATAACATTTCATTATATTCACATACTACAATTTGTTCAGTCAGTCCATAATTAATATGCGCTCACTTTCCATTTTTTCTACCACAAAATATGCTAGTATGAATATTTTGGAATCTATGAAATCTTTCTTTCTTTCTTTTTAGCTTTGATCTCTTTCAGGTACATGCTTAATAATGGAATTCCAGAGTCAAAGAGTATGAATAGTTTAGTGACTTTGCTTGCAAAATTCCAAACAATTCAGTATAACAAACATTTATTAAGTACATACCAGGACAAAGGTCCTGGGGATTCAATGACAAAAAATCCATTAGTCTCTGCCCTCAGGAAACCTAAATTCACTAGGGGAATACAGCTTGTAGGTAGATAAGTAAATAAAATGGAATTTGAAGAGAAAGAAAGCATCATGGGTGAAGTGGCACCTGAGTTGAACCTCAAAAAGAAAAACCAATTCAGGCATGGGGGCATACCACCTGTGTAAATGCAGGAATGAAAAACCATAGTATCAAAGATTTGGAACCAGAAGTGACCTTAGAAGTCATCAAGTCCAACCTCCTCATTTAGTATATGAGGAAGGTTCATACAGGTTAAACAACTTACCTAAGAGTAACTTTCCTAGGGTCACACAGATATTCAAAATCGGAGACAGGATTTGAACCTATCTACCTGATTCCAAGTCTGTAATTCGGTCCACTATAGCAGTTACAATGTAAAGTTCAGGAAATGGCTATACTTTAGCTAACACTAGAATCTAGCAAGATTAATAATGTGAGACAGGGCAGAAAATATAAGTTGAAGTCAAAGATATTGTGCAGAGCCTAATCACCAGGCTAAGGAACTTGTATTTTTGAAATTATCTTATTCAATATTTTTATTTTACATATGAGAAGAAGGAGAAATTAAATGGATTATCCAAGTCACACCGATACCTGATGGCAGAACAGAAACAAGAGCCAAGTCTATGTATTCTTGGTCCAAGACATTTTTTTACTAGACTAAACTAATCATTGTTTTGTCACAATAAATTTAGGCAACCTATAATTTACTGAATTCCCATATTCTTTGTGTGCTGTGATAATAGCTTACATTTCTGTGGTCTTTTCAAACAACATATAATAGGAAAGGGGGCATTATATCTGGAGTCTGTGGACTATGATTCAAATCCCAATGCTATTATTTAATGTATCATTTAGCAAGTTACTTAAAACTATTTGGGTCTCAGTTACTTAATCTGTTACATGATTGTGGGGAAAAATGATTCTTCATTCTCAATATTACGATCCTGTAATTCAGAAAGTTCTTATTTCACACCAACCTCCAAGAGGTTGCTACTATAAATATTCATAGCTAGGTTAAATATGGGAATTAGAAATTCATGGAAGTCAAGTGACTTGCCCATGGTCACATAGCTAATAAATAGAAGGGCCAAATTATTATTGTCATTGTGGCCATTAATAATAGTGATAACTACAATCCAATTCTTGCTTCCTAAAGGCATGGACTTATCTATAAGCTTCGTGTCTCCCAGGCATGAACGCAATGTTCTATGTGTGTTACATTAGAGGGTTTAATAAATATTTTTGGATGGAAGTTGAATGAAGGAATGAATCACTGTAACAAATACAGGAAATATCTTTCTGTAACATGTTGAGATATTTGCGAGACGATATATTTTTCTACTACAAAGCTATAGGTTTGTCTACTTAATGAAGCATGATATCAATATGATCCATTAGAAAACAAACTGCTTACATACAGTGTACATGACTAAGTAATACAGATCTCTGAACTTCCTTTCTCATGTTGCTTAAAAGGAAAAATTCCATAAATTATATTTCTTAGAAGGCTGCATATCTGTCAGGAGAGCGATAGAGTAGCCAAGGGAGCACTTTAATTGATGGGGAATCTTAAGTGAGCAGAAATTTTCAAAAGAGGGGTTCCCAGAGATAGTAGGGAATGAAGGTGCACCTGTGAGTGGCAGTTGGTGGGGGAGTTGGAAGCAGATAATGTGGGGAAATACAGCAGTGGCATCCCTTAACCCAAGATTGATGGCACCAGTACCAAACTGATGAAATGCAGTACATTTCATGCTGTCCCCTATCCAAGAGGCTTCTATATGATCACCATGAAGCAGAGGACACTAAAAGCTGTTTGTTTACCATTATTCCATGATTTTAAACCCAAATCATTCTGGCTCTCATTGACTGGTGAATAATAGGTCCCATCCCAAGCCTCATTTACTCATGGTTTGGGTTCTGATGGCCCAGTATGAGTGTAAATAGCAATTGTTACTATTCTGGCAGGACACTCTGAATGTCTTCCTGGCCCTCATTGATTCATTTGGTAAGTCAAACTAGGACATATTTTGCCTCAGTTCTTACCTAGACTTCAATCATTGAATAGGTGTTGCCTCAGATAAAATGAGACCTGGAAAAGATGTTAGTTTAAAAAGGCCAGGGTCTCCCACTGCATCCAGGGTCATCACTGGTTGTCCCAACCTATGCCTTGCCACTGGATTCTGATGACTGGAGGAGAGAGAGAGGCTGATGACTGCACAGCCCTGCCTCACTTAAATCCAATTCACTTGCAAGTCAAGACATCACCTTTCTGATGTCATCTGTCTTCTTCAAGGACAAAAGACAAACAGCAATCACAATGATTTTTGAAGCAGCTGAGTCCCCACTCCTCTTGACTATGCTAGAGGAATTCCTGGGAATCCTCTGGAGCCTATAAAAGGGTAGTAGCCAATAGTGAACAGGAGCAGACAATGATTAGACTACTTGATCTACTTTTCAGTTACACTGTCTTCATGTTTTACTTAAATACTTTTGCTGGGACAGCTAGGTGGCACAGTGAGTAGGGCACTGGCTGTGGAGTCAGAAAGACCTGAGTCCAAATCTGGCCTCAGACACTTGACACATGCACTAGCTGTGTGACCTTGGGCAGGTCACTGAACCCCAATTGCCCTGTCCAAAATAAAAGCCAAAAAATACTTTTGTTGTTGGATATATAACATATAGTCTGAATGTAAAGAGTGGTAGACCATGATTTACAAAACTGATTGCACAAAACAGTGCTCACTGAACCTTCAAATAGTATCAAGGGGTTTGATTGCATTAGTTGTCAGATGGATTTCAGGGAGGCAGTATTACATATACAGTACTCTCTTTAGGTGCAGGAGAGGCCTCACTGAAATTAATAGTAAAAATCTCATGAAAGTCCCTTGGTTTTTATTTGATGTTAAAACAAATTTTTATATACATCTTACAAGAATGTTACACTTTGAAAGAACTATGGAGTCTGAATGCAGACTGAGGCAAACTATTTGCTCTCTTTTTTTCCTTCTTTTTTGGTTTTGTTTCTTCTTTCTCATGATTCATTCCATTGGTCATAATTCTTCTTTACAACTTGACTATTGTGTAAATAAGTTTAATGTGAAGGTATATGCAGAATCTGTATCAGATTCCGTGCCATCTTGGAGGGAGGGGGGAGGAAAGGAGGAGAAGAAAATCTGCAACTCAAAAACATGCAGAACTGAGTGTTGTAAACTAAAAAGAAAAAATCTTAATTTAAAAAAAACAAAAAAGAATGTTATACTGTTCACACACTGATGATAAAGGAAATTGAGCTCCACTGAAGAAATGATGTATAAAAATTCAAGACAATATATGCAGAAGTGCTTTGAAAGTATAAGCCAAATAAATGCAAGGTATTCTTTCTGAGCACCATCTCTTTTGACCAAGGAATTGAAAGTAGTTCATCAACAAAAGGAGACAACATTCCAAAAAAAGAAAAGAAAATTCTAATCATTCATTAAGATAGAAAGAAAAAGTCTCTTTTTCATAACTGTGGCAAGTCAATTCAAGCAGTTACATGTAGTTAGTTCCTGACCTTTGTTGCTCCTCACCCAGCTACTTTCCATGCCAAGAAAAATCACTAATGACCACTTCACTGTGAATAAGAGGATTATGTTAATTTTCATATTTTATTCAAAACTTGTTAAAAGAATGCTTTTATTTTATTTTTTCTCAATTACATGTAAAAGACAATTTTTAACATTTGTTTTTTTTATAATTTATAATATAATATAATTTATAATAATATATAATGATATAATTTATAATATATAATTTATAATATAATATAATTTATAATTAATATAATTATGATATAATATTATTTATAATTAATATAATATAATTTATAATATAATATAATTTATAATTACATAGAAGGATGGTGGAATATTATGATCAATATCAATGCATAAAACCAAAAGTAAATTTAAAGAATAATTGAAGAAAGAGGCAACTAATCTAAGTCAACACAAGGATATTGAATGATGAAGCATGGTGTCATTGAAATAGTTACGAATTTATAACCCAGCTCTGCCACTTATTACCTGTCTTATTATAAGCATCTCTCTCTGGACCTTAATTTCTTCCTCAATATATTGAAGGCACTGGACTAGATAATCATTTAGGTCCTTTGCAATTTGAAATCCATGATCCTAAAAATGCATATAAGGAGATGAAATATAACTTTAAACTTTTCATAACAATCATGGTATTATAGAAGTACCATATTTAGATATACAGTACAATATATGCTTCCAAAAGAAGCAGAAATGATAATGAAGAAAACAAAGATAGAGTCGAAGTAGACAAAGTACAAATAGAATAGGTACCATATTACACACCTTGTAGCAGTATTGACAACCTACGTTGTAGAAGTCAAATATTAGTACATCATATGTCTTTGGGAAAACTGTATACATCTTTTGATTTTTCATATTTTTAAATATTTCTCTTAGTGAGTGTGACCTAGATTGAACAGGAGGAGGAGAGAGTATTACATTGCCCTAGGGAAATTTCAAAGAAGTTATAATGATCTCAATTTTTCTCTGAAACAAAGAATATAAGACTGGCATTGAAGACTATAAGTTATGAAATAATTTCGTCCTAAAAATTGAAATTGAAGATTACCCAAAGGGTAATAGAGAAGCACATGGTTGATGTGAGCAAGTAACAATACTTCACAAATAAAAAATTATTTTGTAATGGTGCAAAGAGTATCAGAGGAAGGTATGACTGGAAAACAGCAACGATAGCCGTGAACTGGCAACATAGTGAGAGGTAGGGACAGCCAACAGTCAATATGCATGAACCATTAATATCCAAACAATGTGAAGAAAAGATGAGGAAGTTGTCCAGCATTTTGGATGGAGACCCTAGGGTAAATTTATGAGATGAAATGGAAAAAGAGTTGTTCATGATGGGTAGACAAGGATAATTTTGGATCTACATTGTTAAAGGGAATACCCATGTAGGTGAGATCACAGCTTCACTGAAGCTTCTTATTTATTTATTTATCTATTCTTCCATGAAGTTAAATCATATGTTCTCACAGATGTTAGAGACTGTAGAGCTCATCTCTTCTAGGTCCCTTCCCTAATATACTTTACCAAATGTCGGCAAGTGTTATGTTAATGAAAATGGGAAGATCTTTCTCACCCATTGATAGGCTCATGTGACCTGCCTGAGTCACATGGAAGCCTGAGTCACAGGAGCCTGTGGTGAGAGAAGCTTGATGAATGGGTGGTACAGGATGGGGTGGAGCAGGAAGTACATGTGAGTCAGAGCTAGGAGAGATGGTGGGAGTTGCAGCTTGGAGAGAGGGAGAGAGAGAGAGAGAGAGAGAGAGAGAGAGAGAGAGAGAGAGAGAGAGAACAGAGCAGCTAGCATGAGTGAGAGAGGGGCATTTTGGTCTAAGGGAGCTTGGTTAATGGGAAGGCCCAATGAAAGGAAGGCTTGGGGATGCTGGTGATCCCTGCATTGATGATGAGTATAGATTTCTTTGTTGCTATGATGGATTTGGCTTTCTGGTGTTAGGATTTGGCTTTCTAATGTTTGAATAAATATTTTGCTTTCACCTTCTATGAAGAGAGTCTGTTATATTCTGTCATTCAGAATTATGCCAGCATGTTCATAGCAGTTGCAGCTTCTGTGGGTATCACACTGGTGCTACGCTCAGTCACTGCCTAAACACCTTCAGTGAGGGGCCATTTATTTTAGTCAAATTCTTAACTTTTACATATTAGTTTTATTCTGCCTTCTAAAGTTAAACAGAAAAAAAAATTAGGATGTCTTGGTCATGATATGGCCCTACTAATACTTGAAGGTAGCTGCTATAGCTCATGTTCCATGTGTTTTCATTTCTCTAAATTAAACCTCCTTAATTCCTTCAAACATTCCCTAGGACATGATTTCCAGTCTCTCAGCACTTTGGTTGACTTTTTCTGTATTACACTATACTAAATGCCAATGTGCTTGTGAGTCTCCAAACTATACAAAATAATCCAAATATGGTCCCATCAAAACAGAGCATAGGAGTATTCCCTCTCTTGATCTGGAAATAGTGGCTCTATTAAATCAGTCTAAGTGTGCATTATTTTTGGATGGAGGAGGAAGAGGAAATTAACATTGTACTACTAACTAATACTGAATTTGTTTTCAACTAAAATCACTGGGGTCCTTTCCCCCTATATGAACTACTGTCTAGACAGTACTGTTCCATTGTGTTTTGTACAGTTGAGTTTTGAACCTGAGTTTAGGATTTTATATTTATTCCTATTGGTTTTAATATTATAATCTTGTGTGTATCTTTCCTTCCTACCAAGCTTCAATTCAATCTAGCTAGTGTTTATTACGTAGCTATGTGCAAGGAACTCTGGTAGGTCACTGGGGATACAACAATAAAATGAAAAAAAAAATCTTAGCCTGTAGGAGTCTACATTCTAGGGCATATAAATGTTTTGGGGGGAAACGGAGAAGGGCACAATGTGCATTCACAGATAAACGCTAAAGAGATCCAAAATAAATACAAACTTCATTTTAAACTTGATTTTGTTATCACATGGAAGTTTTTCCTTCCTTATTTTTTAAGTATGTTTCTCTTCATTTAGGTCATTGAACAATGTACAGAGCAGAAAGCACCAAGGACAGAGCAATACAACATGTTAATAGATGCCTCTCTCCAGGTTGGCATTGATTTATTAATCAACATCATTTGGATCCGATTGTTGAGCTTGCTATGTTTCTAGTTAACTATATTAGCCAGCCTATACCTCTTCATTTTGTCCAAAAGGATATCATGAGAAACTTTGTCAAATGCCTCGCTGAAATATGAAGTAATATACCTACAGCTTTTCTCCAATTGAATAGTCAAATAACCCTTTCACAAAAGGAAGCAAATCAATCATCTCTCATGGATTCCATATCATGTTCCCCACAGTGGTTGTTCCATTTTTTTTCCTCTCTCAAGCCTCTAACTTCACCTCTAACTTCTTCTCTCTCAGCCATCAATTTCACTGACTGCAACGAATTCTCTCCTGTCTCCTGCTTCACACCTCAGAACCCCTTTACCCAACTTCTCCTTCCCCCTTCAATCTTAGGAGATGACATGACTTTCTTTCTTGCCGAGACTAACCTCCTTGCTCCCATGCCCCTACTTTTCCTAGAAAGTCCAGTTTAATCAATCACTTTCCCTATCTCTGCAAATTCTCCCACCCCCCTGGGTAATTCCCTTTGGCTACAGATTCACTTAAGTCTCTATTTCCTAAAAAGAAAGAAAGAAAAATCCTTCCTTCGACACTGTACCTCTCTCGGTCTTCAGTATTATTTCTTTTCTTCCCTTTACTGCTAAAATTTTGTAGGAAATATCTGAAAGCATAATTAAAACAGGCTTTTCAGTTTCTCTAGAAATACTGAGAAATATATTTTTTTTCTCTAAAGCCCTTTCCTGACACTTGGGGAAAATCCTTTCATATTAAAATGAACAATAACAATAACTAGCATTTATATAAAACTTTAAGGTTTTAAAAGTACTTAATATGTTATCTCATTTGATCCTCATGACAAACCTGGGAAGAAGGTGCTATTATAATCCATACCTGACAAATGAGGAAACTGCCACTGGGAGGGATAAGTAATAGGCCCAGGCTAATCCAACTATCAAGTACCTGATGCACAATTGAACTGAGATTTTCCTAATTCAAAGGCCAGCCACTTGATCACCTAGTTGCCAAGGTGATGTTGCTAGCAGCTACTGTGGCTGTGTAAGATCAATAACACCAGCACACAGAAGGGCTACTAACAAAGGTTCTTTGATCTGCTTTTCTAAGGAAAGCAACTTTAAGGGGTTAGCAATCTCATTTTAATTAAATATATATATATGTATGTATATATATTTCACTTAGTTCAGGGGGAAAATATCAGCTTCCTGAACTTCAGGGCAAATACAAACAGAAATTACAAACAGATCAACAGACAGACCTTGTCTGATCAAATCATATACATAGTTACCAAAAAGAGAAGCACCAACATCTGGGTTTTCAAAGTTGGGGGGTGGCGGGTTCAACAGCTTGCTCAAAGTCTTGTCTCATCACCCACACTCTTTCAATGAGTGTGCCCCCAAAATTCAAACACTAACCTTCCAGTATATACATATATATATGTGTGTGTATATATATATATATATATATGTATATATATATATATATATTTATGTATATTATATATATATGCTGTTCAGGACCCTGAGGGCCTGGTTTCCATTTAGGGTGTGGGAAAGTTAGTGCTTCAATCACTAGTACCACATCATATACATTGTTTCCAGTCAAAGACTCCTGATTGCCTTACTGCTGAGAAACCCTCCAAAACAAAAAGGGGTCTACTTTACCTGTCCCATTTAAACAAATGTGACACTCATTAAAGGAACTTGATAGCCTTAGCATCCCAAAAGAGAAGAACAGCAAAAAAGTCCTGTCCTGATTACCATTACAGTGACAGGTTAAGGACAAAAAAAAAAGCCCCTCTTTAAAAAGTGGATCAAGCATTGTAACTAAGTCTTTAACAAAGAATAACTCCTATCTTGTTTACATCATTAACTTTCCCAACCCTGAATCACTGAAATGGTTGGATAGTTAGATACAGATATAGATGATATCAACATACATAGATATGCATAATTATAGATACATAAATATATGTACATAGATACATCTGTGTGTACAGATATACCTATATGTATGCATATGTTGTAAACACACATACACATATATATGTATAGATGTGAAGGTGGAGTAGTCAACAACACAGTACACTTGGAGTCAGGAAGATGAGTTCAAATCCTATGTCAGTCATTTTATTGATGTATGACCCTGGACAAGTCATTAACATTTTTCAGTTTCAATTACTTCATCCCCGAAAACAGTGATGATAATGATAGTACCTATCTCACAGGGTTTTTGATGATCAAATGAGAAAATATGTATATACTATTTTGCAAACCTTAAAGTGTTTATTATTATTATTATTAATATGGTAAGTCATTCATCTTTTTTCCTTAAACTTGAGGTAAAAAAGAAAGTTTGAAGACCATTGGCCTGTAGAATAATAAACAAACTGCTTAGTCTTGCATTTAAGGTCCTCCATATGACTTCTACTGATTTTTCTAACCTTTATTCAACCTATTCTCTTTCATGAATTCCATGGTCCCAGTCAATCTGGATTATTAGCTATTTTCTGACCTCATTTCTGCATCTCTTTCCTCCTTGCATTTACACAAGCTGCTCCACATGCCTAGAATGAAATTGGTCTTCAATTTAAACTCAGGGAATTCTAATTTACCTTCAAGACTCAATTCAGGTACCATCTTCCTTTCCAAAAGCTACAGATTTTCCTCCCCACTTCCTCATCCCCAGCTGTTACTCCACTCTCCCTCCTACATTTTACCTTATCTTATGATCATTTATGTAAATATTCTATTCCTCTATTTCCTGCTGCCCCCCCCCCAACAAAGATTTCAACTGTTTGAAGGCAGGAACTATTTTCTTTGTCCTCTTTATATTTCTGGTTCTGGCTTAATGCTTTGGACATAGTAGACACAATTGATGTTTATTAAACTAACTTTCATTGTATCTTGAGCTTAGAATAGAGGTTAGGGTGTGTCATCTACATGGAGCTGAGAGACTGGTCAGTAGAATTTAATGAGTTTACTAAAAGAGTAATTGCAGAAAGAGAAAAAAGATAGGAAAAAAATATTTCTGGGACACCTTATTAAGAGACCAAGAAGACAAGTACCAGGTAAGAATACATAAGATGGGGTAGAAAGGTAGAAAAGGCAATAAAACATAGCATGGCTGAAGCAAATGGAGTAATTTGGGGGTCATGAAAAAATTCTTGGATTCAAAATTTCAGAACAACAACAAAAGAAATGCATTGACTTTTGCTTCATATTTACCAGCCGTGCGACCATATGTAAACAATTTAATCTCTGAGACTATTTATTCATTTGTAATATGAGAAAAATAATACATATAAAACTCACCTTACTGGGTTGTTTTTATGGGTTTAAGGGTTTCATTTTGTGTTGTATGTACAGTACTATGCAAACATTAAAGCTCCATATAAAAGTCAGCTATTGATGGCAATTAAAGGAAGGGGTAGGATAAAGTAGAAGGTCAAAGACAACAGAAGGTCAAGGAGGGTGAGGATTTTAAAAAATATTCAATTGAACAATTATGAGATTATCAATGACTTTTGAGAGACTAGTTTCAGTGGAATGGCCTGGGTAGAAGTCAGATTTCAAGGGGTTGGGGTAAAACTAGGTATAGACAACTTTATCAATTAGCAATGAAGAGAAAAAGAACTAGAACCACAGCCAGAAGGGCAGAAAAAAGTCAAAGAAAAACTTTTTATTTGGGGAAAGAGAAACTGGGAACATCTGAGCATGTTTGTATGTAAACAGAAGAAGCCAGTGGTAAGGGTTGGATTGAAGATGCATGACAGAGTGGATGACTGCAGAAATAAGATTCAGGAGAAAATTGGAAAGAATGGGATTAAGAGTACAGGTTAAAGTGGAGCCAAGATCCCCAAGTAAAAGCAGGGACTTACTTGAGATCTCCCCCAAACCCCTTCAAATACCCATAAAAAAGATTCTAAACAAATTCTAGAGCAGCGGAATCCACAAGATGACAGAATGAAATAAATTTCCAGCAGAAGACAACCTTGAAGGTTGACAGGAAAAATCTGTTGCACCAATCTGAGAGAAGAGAGTAAGAGAGTCCAGCACAAAATGTGCCAGCATAGACAGGCCCCCCAGAAAATCTGGAGCAGTCCTCAGGGGACTGAATCACTGGAAGCTGTGGTGGTTCCCAGACTTCTTATCCCACAAATGCCAAAGACAACTAAGAAGTTCAGTAGGAAAGGTCTATTGGAACTGGGTGAGAGAGGAGTGAGTCCAGCCCCAATGCAGCCCTGGGGGTAGTGACAGTGGCAGTGGCTGCTTCCATAGCTCTTTGCCTACAGATTGTGGGAGGATCAAGCAACTGATCAGAGGGGCATTGCAGATATCTCTTTGCTCGTGCTGAGACAGGATTCTCTTGCTTTGCTCATGCTTGGATCTGGGTCACAGTACTGGGTGGCAGTCCTGAGGCCTGGAAGAGTGCTGGTGTGGTGGAGCTTGTGGCCACAGTGGAGAAGGAATCCTCCTCATAGTTCCAGAACAGAAAAGAGTGCTTGTGGTCACTCACAGACCACAGTATAGGCCAGGGAGGAGAAAATACCTCTCATTTGGTCATACCACCTTGGAAGAACTGAAAATGTACAGGTCCCAAGGAATAACTCTGAAAATCACTGCACAAAACCTCTGAAGCTTGACACAGTACACCCTCTACATTGGAAGCAGAGCCTAGACATCATCTTTCAAGAACTTATCAATGAAAACTGCTCTGATATTCCAGAACCAGAGGATAAAATAAAAATAAAAATTGAAAGAACCCATTGATCACCTTCTGAAAGAGATCCCAAAAGAACAAAAATACTTAGGAAAACTATAGCCAAATTCCAGAGTTCTTAAGTCAAGGAGAAAATATTGCAAGCAGCCAGAAAGAAATAATTCAAGTATTGTGCAACCACAGTCAGGATGACACAAGATTTAGCAGCTTCTACATTAAGGACTCAAAGGGCTTGGAATATGATATTCTGGAGGTCAAAGGAGCTAGGATTAAAGTGAAGAATCATCTACCCATCAAAATTGAGTATAATCCTTCAGGGGGGAAAATGGATATTCAATGAAATAGAGGACTTTCAAGAATTCTTGATGAAAAGACTAGAGCTGAACAGAAAATTTGACTTTCAAATACATGACTCAAGGGAAGCATGAAATGGTAAACAGGAAAGAGAAATTACAAGGGAATTATTAAAGTTGAACTATTTATATTCCTACATGGAAAGATGATCTTTGTAACTCATGAGACCTTTCTCAGTATTAGGGTAGTTGGAGGGAGGGCACGGGGTGAGTTGAATACGAAGGGATGATATCTAAAAAATAAAATTAAGGGGTAAGAGAGGAATGCATTGGGAGGAAGACAAAAGGAGAGGTGTAGTGGGGTAAATTATCTCACATAAAAGAGGAAAGAAAAACCTTTTACAGAGGAGGGAAAGAAGAGGGGGAGGCAAGAGTGAATGAGTGAACCTTACTCTCATCAGATTTGGCTTAAGGAGGGAATAACATACACACTCAATTGAGTATGGAAATCTATCTTACCCTACAGGAAAGTAGGGGGGAAGAGGATAAGAGAGCAAGGGGATGATAGAAGGGAGGGTAAATGGGAGGAGGGGGTAATCAGGAGCAAACACTTTTGAGGAGGGACAGGGTCAAAGGAGAGAATAGAATAAATGGGGGGGTGGGATAGGATGAGGGGACATAAAGTTAGTCTATCCCAACAAAATTATTATGGAAGTGTTTTGCATGATTACACATGTATATCTTATATTAAGTTGATTGCCTTCTCAGGGAGGGAGGGAGGGAGAGAGAGAGATAATCTGGTACTCAAAGTTTTGAAAATGAATGTTAAAATTGTTTTTACATGCAACTGGGTGATAAGATATACAGGCAATGGGGTACAGAAATCTATCATGCCCTATAGGAAAATAGAAGGGAAGGGGATTAGAGAAGGGGGGGTGTTGATAGAAGGGAGGGAAGATTGAGGGAAAGGGTAATGAGGATACATGCCATTTTGGGGTGGGGGGAGGGCAGAGATAGGGAGAAAATTTGGAACTCAAAATCTTGTGGAAGTAAATGTTGAAAATTAAAAATAATTTAATTAATAGAAAAAAATTTGGATGCTATACTAATTCATGCATATATGTTTTGTATTGATATCGTTTCATTGTCTTGTATTATTTTTTTTCCTTGAACTGATAGTTCTTTAATCTGGCTATTATGTTCCATGGAGTTTTTATTTTTAGTACTCTTTTTCTGATGGATTTTAGAATTCTATTTTGGTCTCTGGTTCCAAAATATCAGGACAGTTTTCTATCATAATTTCTTTAAAGATGCTGTCCTGATCTTACTTTTGAATATGGTTTGATTATGGGGGGGGGCAGTGGCTATGCATATATTAATGCATAGGTAGGCATTATATACTTTGAAGTTTAATCTACATTATTAACACTTTCTACATTTCAGCTTAATCTATATTACTAACATTTTAAAAATCAACAAAACAAAAAAAATCAAGCCCATATTTTTAACGATTGTCAACATCTAAGGTATAAATGCTCACACTGAAATTTTAATAATTAACTGTTAGAGCCAGTTCTCAGGACACACCTTGAGCTTCCTCCAGAACACCCCTGGTTTGAGTTCCATTTCAATGAGGTTTGAGATTTGGGGGAAGTATGCTTAACTTATCTGAACTAAAATTTTGGAAGGAAGTTAACAATATTTTTATGATAGGGTAACAATTCGTGCCTCACCTATTTTAAAAGATCATGAAAGTCAGATTAGATAAGGTATGTGAAAGGAAATATAGCTAGGGGGCACAGAAGACAAGAGTTCAAATCTGGCCTCAGGCAGTTACTAGCTGTGTGACCCTGGGCAAGCCACTTTACCCTGTTTTTCTCAGTTTCATCATCTGTAAAATGAGCTGGAAAAGGAAATGGAAAATCACTCCAGTATCTTTACTAAGATAATCCCAAATGTGTTCATGAAGAGTCAGACACAAATGAAAAATAACATATGAAAGGATCCCTATACAAATGATTATGCTTTAAGGGCCCTCATGTTTGAAAAAAATGTATGTGATGGTTAATATGAGCTATTTTTCATCAGGTCTCTAAGACTACCCAAGTTCACTTTACTTCTCCCTTTTACCTTCTTTGCTCAAATCATGTACGGTTGGCTTAGATCCCTTTTGTGGGGTCCCAATTCTATTTACTTAACCATTTCCTGTGTTTGGAATAATTCATCATCTAACCCATTGTCCCCACCTACAATTCCATCATGTTATTTTATACTACCTTCAGGAATAAGGCAAATAAGGGCTCTCCTCAAACTCACAATTTGTGCTGTAAGAAAGATGCCATTGGGAGCTTGCACCCTCAAAGTGGGAAGATTGTGTCTCATTGATCTTAATACACTGTAGAGATGTGCTACAATAATTAAAGAAGTTATCACCTAAAGAAAACCTGTTTTCTAGTCCTGCTTCTGACACACTAGCGGTATGATCCTGGGATAGTCACTTAACCGTTTAGTGATCAAGGTCATTGGTTCTCAAACCATTTGGTCTCAAGACCTCTTTATGTTTTTAAATATGTTTGAGGACCCTTCAAAGAACTTATGTTTATGTGAGTTATATCTATAAATATTTATCATATTGGATTTAAACTTAATGTTATTATGAAAATGGTTTGACCTGATGGACCTTCCCCCCCCCCCCCAAAAAAAGTCTAAAGTATCTCCAGGGGTTTCTGGACCACACATTGAGAACTGCTGATCAATTCAGTCAAAGGGCCACACTTGAGGACCTATAGGGCCACATGTGACCTTGAGGCTACCAGTTCTCCACCCCTTATTAAATGTGTAGCATGATAGTAAGAGTCATAATGAACAGGCTTCCCCCAAAATCAAAAGGATTTTAAAGAAATTTCCATCAAAAAATAATAAAGAATAATATAATTCCTTTCAAAAGTGAGGAATCATTTCAATACCATGAATTTGATGAAACCTTTAGCGGATGATAGTTTTAATCTTTACAAGCTGACAGTTTTGAGCTCTCTGAATTGATTTGGATTCCATTAGATGAAATCGTCTCACAATTCTAATTTTATAGACACCCCAAAACTATACAACTACCTTATTCAAAGCGTGATTAATAAACTTAGAAAATTCTTCAGGGAGAAAAGATAGTCATTTGGAAACTCAAATATAATTCACAGACTATGTATAATATTTTTAAAGATTAGAAAATGTTTGCTGCATTATTTTTCTTGGACATATTTAGATCTTTCTAAAGAATTATATGATGGACACTTAGAGCTTTTTGGCCTCAAACCAGCTAGGAAAATGCAGTAATAATAATATCGTAGACTGAAATTAAACCATTAATCAAAAAGACTTGATTCAGGGAAGGGGAGGGGAGATTTAGAAGTTTGGGATGAAAAGTGCTCTATAAATGTAAGTTATAATAAAGGAATGACATTTTTATACCTAAATTCATTGTGTCAGAGCAGAGAAAGCCATCTCTACCCTGAACACACGATGTAATTTCTAAAAGAATGACCAGGATTGTGTTCATCTTCAGCTTCTTTCAATCCTGTTTCAGAGCCAAAGAAATCACTGTGCTCCAGAGACACAGGGAACCAAAACCTGTGCACGATTAATTACATCCAACAGTTTCTAAGTATGAGCTTCTCCCAGGGCCAAACCCAAGACATGCTGAGAAGGTTCTGCCAAGAATTGAGAAGGCTACTTTTCATTTGTCACCCCAAATTGCAGACAGTGACTAATAAAATAATGAGGCCAAGTATAAAAAAAACTGTTATTGCATTCCTGAAAAGGATGGCAACTTCATTGCCCTCCAAACACTGGAATGATTCAGCACCCAAATTTTGATGTCTCGCTGGTGAAAAAAGGTACTGGTGCCTTTGAATCTTTGAAAGAAAAATGAGATTCCTATTTTACCCTTAGCACTGTGTCTTGAAAATAGATGATATTTAACAAATGTTTGTTGATTTGAATGACAAACACACTACATTAGCTCACAAATATCAGGGGTAGGGTGACTGTTGTGCAAATCACAAGATAAATATTCATGGAAGGGAATAGTTCACAAACATATTGGTTTCAGAACCCCTTTACACACTTAAAATTATTAAGGACTCCTCAAAAAGGTTTTGTTCATGTGGAATATATCTGTTGATAGTTATCATATTAGAATATGTTGGGATTGTTATGAAAATATTTTCAACCTTAAAGACTTCCCTGAAAAGTCTCAGGGATCTCAGGAGTCTCAGGACTAGACTTTGATAATCAGCTTCTTGTCCAAAGAGTAAAATTACAAAGAATTCCATGCTCAACAGTTGCAGAGTCCATGCCAAGAACATTGCACCAAAAAGAAGAAAATTTGATCACACAATATTAATCTCTTTGTCCCTGTTTCTCTTCTCTGTGCCTCTCTGTCTCTGTCTCTCTGCCTCTCTATGTTAAGTTGCTTTAATTTCCCTTATACATTCAACCTCACAATAGACACTGACTTAGAAAGGAAGAGAGAAAGAAGAAAAGAGAAAAAAGATTTAAGGAAAAAGCCCTGAATCATAAACATATTGGCGATGTCTGAAAATATATGCTTCATTCCACAACTACGGTACAAGACTTCACTCCTGAAATGTGGTCAACATATTCTTTTTTTTTACTGTTAGTCCTCTGAAGTCATGACTAGTCACTGATAACATAATCTTTCAAGTCAGATGCATAGGGTAAATTATCTGTAGAGTCATATTTGAGTACTCAGATTGTCTCATACACAAAGCAACAATAACAACCATCTTTTGTATGTGGAACTAATGCTTCATTAGCCCACAAAGGGTATGCTCTAAATTGTGCTAGTTGCACAAAGCGCAGGAATATTTCAAAGCCACCTAAGATAAAAGAATGAATGAATGGATGAATGAAACATTTATTTAGTATTTAATATATGCAAAGCACTATTCTAAATGTGAATAAAATAGAAAAGCAAGATGGTCCTTATTCTCTAGGAGCTCACTTTTTAAAAAGAAAAAAAGAACACATATAGCAATTTTAGCTGCAAGCCAGAAGGAAAGGTCCTGTGTTCCTTGGAGTGACAAAGCAGATGGTAAACATCTTTTTTTTAAGATCATCTAAAGTCATATCCATTTCTAATGTTGAAATATTTGAAAGTATCAGGGACTTTGATAATAAGAACTGCTAAAAAAAAAAGGTAGAAGTCATAGCACCTGCGGAGGTAGTTGCAAACATAGGCATAAGGGTTGCTTTCCTGGACAATGATTGAGAAGGTGGGGCTAGAGCCAGGGCCAGTGGTCTCTAAGACAGTTTTCAAAGGAAGAAATCCAAGCTATCAATAGGAATATTAAAAAAAAGTCTTCCAAATTAGTATTAGAGCAATTCAAATGAAAGCAACTCTGAGATGCTGCCTCACATTTATCATATTGACAAAAATGACAAAAAAAAAAAGGAAAATGACCAATGTGGGAAGGAGGATGTTCAAAGAAAATGGGTACTTAAATGCATTGTTGGTGGAGCTATAAATTGGTCCAGTCATTCTGAATAGCAATTTGAAATTATACCCCCAAACTAATTCAATTTTGTAAACTCTTATACAGAGGTGCCAATACTAGGTCTATGTCTCAGACAAATCAAAGAGGAAAAGGACTTATATTCCAAATACTTTTACCTTTTGTCTTATTTTAGTTTTAACCTTCCCTTGCCCAGCCCACTTAAGAAAGAGTTTCATAAAGTTTACCATTCCCTCTACTGATCTCAATGTTTCAGTACCATAAGAGGTCATCTAAGCCAGTAGTATGAAACTCAAATAGAAACTGGGGGCCACTAAATCAAGGATCACTGCATATGTCTTAGAAAAGCACATATTAACATTATCTCAGTTCTATTGGAGTTTTATTTATTTTATTAAATATGTCCTAATTACATTTTAATCTGGTTCAGTCTTTACTCCAGCTACTTGGCCTCATTTAACACCTCTGTTCTAGTTCAACCCCATCATTTTACATTTGAAGGAACTAAGGTTTAGGGAAGTTAAATGAGATGTGCCAAGCTTTACCAACCCCTTCAACTCTTTTATTTTTTGCTAAATCTTTTATTTTTGTTTAAATTCTCTCTTCAATTTTAATTCTTGAAGAACAGCTTCGACAACATATATCACACTCATTATAAGAAGCAAAATGTTAAAATGTTATATCAAAAATTATTAGTATAGAATCACAGGAAACCTGGTTTGGAACCAGAAAAAAATACAAAACAGATATAGACACAAAGACACAGGACAATTTTTTATAATTATTTGGACAATGTTATTTTCCCCCTAATTCTTGTTTTTCTTTATGCACATACAATGTTTTAAATTTTTACAAAAAAGGAAAATAAAGACTAATATTTTATAAAATGAACAACAATGTTCGTGGTAAGTGTTTTTGTGTGTCCCATCCATTCTTATTTGGAGATAGGGATGAGAGTAGAGGTCAACTTCAAAGGGACAGTTATTTCCATGTTTTCATGAGTAGTGGTAGATAAACTCTCATATATTTACATTCATGGGGACTGAAAACTTAAAATGATTTCCCATTGAAACCATCTGCTATAAAGATGAAACCTTGTTTTAGCATCATTTAGCAGTCGGGAGCAAAGGATGATGGTGGCAACCAGCCCATGTGCCAATGATAATTGTGCCATGTGTGATTTTTAGCATTCATTCTATAGTTGCTGAATCTCAAGATGTGTCAAAATCAGGACTTGAATTTAGGTCTTCCTGTCTTCAAGGTTAACGCTACACTATACTATGCTGCTACACTACACTACACAAGACTGACTCAATCATAAGTACATATGCGTAATGTACATAAACGTGCGAGCAAATACATAGCTATGTGTGAATATATCTGTGTACACATGTAGTCTAAGCTTTGATAGATTAAAACTCTGCTAACTATTGGAACACTATCTATCTATACTATCTATCTATCTATCTATCTAATCTTCTCCAGGTAATGGAGAAATAATCCTCCTACAATGTTTAAAAAAGCCTTTTGGTAAATTGTGATTCAGAATTCTCTGTAAATTGGGGACTTGCCACCTATTTTGACTGCTAGCTCCCAGGAGGTTTCTGTCTTTTCATGTTCCAAATTATTCCATTAGGTGCAAGATTGTAACCAAACAGGGTTAGAATCTCTAATACTTTGATATACATTGCTAAATATGTTTATCTGTTGAGTTCACATTGAATCCATGCATTCACCAGTCAGATTAAGCTATTTATCATTTTTTCTGTCACATTAAGAAATGAGAGCTAGAAGATCACTTAGCTGACATTAATAAGGCAGTTATTATTCCAAAAATAATAATTTATTCTTTATAATATTTCTAATTCTAACTATTGCTGGATTCTAAAATCTGACTCCAAAAAATCTTATATAAACTTTGATTCCATTTCTTTTACAATAACTTCTATGAAAGCATAAAAATTAGTTCCAAAAAACCTCCAGTTTAAAATTAATAGAGCATACATTTGAGCTATAAATATAGAAAAGAATAGGATATCATGATGGTACATTCATTTTTAAGACCGAAAGTTGACAATTATGATCAAACGTGAAGCTTATGAAATTATCTTTAGTCTTGCAAGTTTAACCCTTGGGGGTGGTTTTCCCTCCTCATGTCTTCGCCTACGTATTAATTAGATTACGTTGTCATCGGATGGCTTTGGTAGTGAACCATAGTTCAAACTGTAGAACTTTTGCTATCAGCATAACCTATTGTTCCTTTTGTTTTCCTTCCAAATAAAATGATTAAAGCATCTGAACTTAAGCAATATTAATATGAATTAAACAAAGGGCAAATTTTTAAAGAACAGCCACCACTAGGTAGAGTTCAATACCTTTCTTATTACTCCCTAAATAATTTGAGTATAACAATTATATTGATCTTGTCCTCAGACTTAATTAACATGCTGTCTTTTTTAATTCACTCTGTATCTTATGTTGGAACCAGATTGCTCCCAGGTTTGTTTGTTCCTCTGGAATATCAACATACCATGACATTTTAAAAAATAATAAAAATAAAACTTTGGAATAGCTTCCTTTCACTTTCATTAGCTCATCTCTGTCACAACTCTCTACAACCATTCATTCAATCAGATTTAGATAACTATCTACAGGTTTGGAGAGGGGCGGAGACAAGATGGCGGCTGGAAAGCAGGGACCAGCCTGAGCTCCCTGCCGAGCCCCTCCAAAAACCTATAAAAAATGGCTCTGAACCAATTCTAGAATGGCAGAACCCACAGAACAGCAGAGGGAAGCAGGGCTCCAGCCCAGGACAGCCTGGATGGTCTCTGGGTGAGATCTATCCCGCACGGAGCTGGGAATGGAGTGGAGCAGAGCCCAGCCTGAGCGGCATGGACCAGCAACCGGGCAGAGCATGCCCTAGCGCCCTGATTCAGTGAGCAGCGGCAGTTACCAGACTTCTCAACCCACAAACACCAAAGACTGCTGAGAAGGTTAGTGGGAAAAGCTGCGGGAGTGGAAGGAGTTCGCGGTTCGGCTTCCAGCCCCGGGAGCAGCGGAGGTGGGGCAGCTACAGCTGTTGTTACTTCTGGCTCCAGGCCCACCTGGTGGGAGGAATTAAGTGGCGGATCAGAGCAGGGGTGCACAGCCTGCCGAAGATCTGAGCACAGTTCGGGTTGGGGGTCCTTGGGGAAGGAGCAGTGCTGGTTCGGCAGAGCTGGCACCTCCCCCCCAAACGTGGAACATAGAACTCTGTAGTCTACAAGCAGTCATACCCCACTGAAAAACTCAAAGATCAAGTTAGTTGGCTGGGATTATGGCCAGGCAGCAAAAACGCATGGAGATTCAGACTTTGCATTCTTTCTTTGCTGACAAAGAAGACCAAAACATACAGACAGAAGAAATTAATAAAGTCAAAGAGCCTACAACAGAAACCTCCAAGAAAAACATGAACTGGTCCCAGGCCATGGAAGAGCTCAAAAAGGATTTGGAAAAGCAAGTTAGAGAAGTAGAGGAAAAATTGGGAAGAGAAATGAGAAGGATGCGAGAAAACCATGAAAAACAAGTCAATGACTTGCTAAAGGAGACCCAAAAAAATACTGAAAAATACACTGAAGAAAACAACACCTTAAAAAATAGATTAACTCAAATGGCAAAAGAGCTCCAAAAAGCCAATGAGGAGAAGAATGCCTTGAAAGGCAGAATTAGCCAAATGGAAAAGGAGGTCCAAAAGACCACTGAAGAAAATACTACTTTAAAAATTAGATTGGAGCAAGTGGAAGCTAGTGACTTTATGAGAAATGAGGATATTATAAAACAGAACCAAAGGAATGAAAAAAAGGAAGACAATGTGAAATATCTCCTTGGAAAAACCACTGACCTGGAAAATAGATCCAGGAGAGATAATTTAAAAATTATTGGACTACCTGAAAGCCATGATCAAAAAAAGAGCCTAGATATCATCTTTCAAGAAATTATCAAGGAGAACTGCCCTGATATTCTAGAGCCACGGGGCAAAATAGAAATTGAAAGAATCCATCGATCACCTCCTCAAATAGATCCGAAAAAAAAAATCTCCTAGGAATATTGTCACCAAATTCCAGAGCTCCCAGATCAAGGAGAAAATACTGCAAGCAGCTAGAAAGAAACAATTTGAGTATTGTGGAAACCCAATCAGAATAACCCAAGATCTGGCAGCTTCTACATTAAGAGATCGAAGGGCTTGGAATGCGATATTCCGGAGGTCAATGGAGCTAGGATTAAAACCAAGAATCACCTACCCAGCAAAACTGAGTATCATACTCCAAGGCAAAATATGGATTTTCAATAAAATAGAGGACTTTCAAGCTTTCTCAGTGAAAAGACCAGAACTGAATAGAAAATTTGACTTTCAAACATAAGAATCAAGAGAAGCATGAAAAGGTAATCAAGAAACAGAAATTGCAAGGGACTTACTAAAGTTGAACTGTTTTGTTTACATTCCTACATGGAAAGAGGACATGGATGATTCATGAAACATCAGTATTAGGGTAGCTGAAGGGAATATGCATATATATATATATGTTTATGTATATATATAAGTGAATGTGTATGTATGTATATATCTGTGTGTATATATATGTGTGACACAGGGTGAGTTGAAGATGAAGGGAAGATATCTAAAAGAAATAAAATGAAGTTAAGGGATGAGAGAGCATAATACTGAGAGAGGGAGATAGGGAGAGATAGAATGGGGTGGATTATCTCACATAAAGGTGGCAAGAGGAAGCAGTTTTGTGGGAGGAGGGGAGAGGGCAGGTGAGGGGGGAATGAGTGAACCTTGCGCTCATCAGATTTGGCCTGAGGAGGGAATACCATACATACTCAGTTGTGTATCTTACCCCACAAGAAAGAAGAGGGAGGAAGATAAAAAAAAATAAAAGGGGGGGGATGATGGAGGGGAGGGCAGATGGGGGTGAAGGTAATCAAAAACAAACACTTTGGAAAGGAGACAGGGTCAAGGGAGAAAATTCAATAAAGCGGGATGGGTTGGGAAGGAGCAAAAGGTAGTTAGTCTTTCACAACATGAGTATTGTGGAAGGGTTATACATAATGATACACATGTGGCCTAGGTTGAATTGCTCAACTTCTTAGGGAGGGTGGGTGGGAAGGGAAGAGGGGAGAGAATTTGGAACTCAAAGGTTTAAAATTAGATGTTCAAAAACAAAAAAAAAAGTTTTTGCATGCAATTAAAAAATAAGATACACAGGCAATGGGGTGTAGAAATTTATCTTGCCCTACAAGAAAGGAAGGGAAAAGGGGATGAGAGGGGAGGGGGGTGATAGAGGGGAGGGCTGACTGGGGAACAGGGCAACCAGAATATACGCCATCTTGGAGTGGGGGGGGAGGGTAGAAATGGGGAGAAAATTTGTAATTCAAACTATTGTGAAAATCAATGCTGAAAACTAAATATGTCAAATAAATAAATTTAAATTAAAAAAATAAAAAATAATAAAAAAGATAACTATCTACAAAAGTATTTTGCTATGTATCTGTATAGCTTCTATATATTATTTCTTCAGTTTCATCATCCTATCGTGGTGGTGTATGGGAGCAGGGGGCTTGGCAGCAGTTTATGTAAAACATTTTGCATAATATCTCTGCAGTTCCATTTTATGTAGCTTTTTAAAAGATGTTTTCACCATTTTATCCTCAGGTTCATCAATTTCTACTTTAAAAATAATGATCTTGTTTCATAATTCTTTGCATAATACTCACTTTCAAAAAATTCCTTCCTTATTCTATTCCCTGTCATAATCTCCATTGTCCTTTGCTAACTTTTTAAAGTGTGCTTCTGTGGAGTATTCTCCACCCCCAAGTCTTTCAGTGGATACATGGAATGTCATTTGTTCTCTCTTTTTTTTTTCTTTTGCCATATTAACATACATGAAAACATTAAATCATAATACCATTCCACATTAATCATGCTTAATTCTCCTCTCTCAAGTAGCAGATCCAATGTCATATACACTATATCACCTATCTATATCTTGTTTCAGTCATACACATCCTTGATTATGTCTTTTATGTCAATTGTCCAGAACTTTTCTATTCTTTTAGGATGCCCTTTTTGAAACATTCTGAACATAGACTTTTCATTGATTTTGAAATTGTTTTCTTAAGATTTTTGTTTGTTGGGGCAGCTAGGTGGCTCAGAGAGTAGAGCACTGGCCCTAGAGTCAGGAGGACCTGGGTTCAAATGCGGCCTCAGACACTTGACACATTTGCTAGCTGTGTAACCTTGGGCAAGTCACTCAACCCCAATTGCCCTGCCAAAAAAAAAAAAAACTAAAAAAAAAGGGAAAAAAGATTTTTGTTTATTTCCTGTGTTTATTTGAGATGTTGTTTCATAGCAGATAGAGAGCTGGCCAAGTAACTAGGAATTCTTGGCCAAGTACAAACTCCAGTACATACAGGCTGTCTGACCATGGAAAAAATCACTTAACTTCTTTGTGTCCTATGCAACATACAAAGAGTTGCAGAGAAGGTGGCAACCTGCCTTGGTAAAGAGTGTTTCCTCATCTGTGAGTTCTCTATACAATGAAGTCAAAGGTCCAATTCCTACCTCTATTCCTATCCCTTACTTGAAAAGGTCCATATTCAGTTCCTGAGTTTATCTTCCTAAAAAAACCATTCCATTGACTCATATAATACTGGAGATAGTGAGGTGCTAAGAGTTTAAATGTGGTAATTTCACCGATGTTGATTTATAGGAATATAATACTTTAAAAATGCTAGCAAATGTGTTCATTGCACTCTTTCCAGGCACAAATCGGTTTTATACCAAGATTTCTGCAGGCTTATTTATATCCTGCCCCCCACGACTTTTTGATGTTATATGAGGCTATATTGCCCATAATCTTGCATCAACTATCTATGTAATGTTTTTTCAAGAGCTTGTCCTCCACTGTTGCCAACAACTGTCATGACTTTCTGCTTTTCAGGGAGACAATTGCTGCTTGATGCAGTTCCTGGGTTTTTTAGGTGACTTTTGTATTATTTAAACATCACTATGATAATCATAGTTAATGTCTTTACCTTTATTGATTTCCCATTTTTCAAAATCAATTGCATTTTTTAAAAAATAGTTTTGGTTGAAGTTTTTTTCCAGTGCTGTCTTCTGATTTCATATTGATTTTGGTATCGCTCAACCTAGTTGATAATCTGCTTATTCGTAGACAGCTGATTTAGTAATGGCTCACTTATCCATAACCATTTTTGTCTGTTTGTTATGATAGAGTGGATTTTACTTTTTCTGCCTTATTCAGTGCTCACCATTTCCATAGTCATCAGACGTTCTTCTTGGATAGAGTATTCAGAATATATAATCACAAAAACAAGAGTGAAAATAATATTTATAGAATTTACTTACGGAATTCTTAGAAGAGAATGGAGTCAGATCTAAAGTTGGAAGGAATCTCTCAAGCCATCTATCCAATCTGGTTATTTTGCAAATGAGAGAACTGAGGCTCAGGGTGGGGAAGTGACTTGACCAGGATCTCAGATGTAGAAAGTGTCAGAGGCAGGTACTAAAGCTGAGTTCTCTAATTCCAAAGCCAATACTTTTTCCACAATACTGCACTGCCTCCCATACTAACACCTTCTAAACCCTTTGCTGCCAATGCACCATCCATCATTAAAGTGGAAAGGTGCATAAGATGTGGGAAATCCTTTGAAAATAGCAAAGTGCATTACAAACGTGAACCCGTATTATTTTTAAGTAGTAATTTCAGTATACTTCTTAGGTAGAATACTATAAAACATGTCTTCCTTCATCCTGTTATCGTTATTCACTGATTAAATGTGTCCCTGTCACTTTTTTATTTTTTTGTAGCTGAAATAATTTCATAAACAATTTCTAAATTTTACAGTTTTCTCCTTTAACTTAATATACTCATTGCAATCTATTAAACCTACTTCTATCTACCATGCCCTCTTTTCTTCTTATTTACAAATATATTTTAGGCTCTAAAATAAAATATTTTTGGCTCCAAAATATATACTACCTCTATTCTTATCTAATATTTTCTTTATTCCTTTACAATATTGATTCTCTTCTTATAAGCATTTAGCTTGCTTTTTAATGTGAGTTCCTTGAAGGTAGGGAAGTGTTTTTTTTTGCCTTTTCTTATGTGGTTAGTGGATGTCACAGTGCCTTATATACAGTAGGTACTTAATAAATGTATATTTACTGATTAAAATTTCTATTAAGTCTTTCCCTTTTTCTATCTATACTCTCCTTTTAACTCTTCTATAACTTGGACTATCTGCTTTGTTCAGGACAATCTTTGTTTTCCTTCCTTCTCTTAAGAAATTTATTTGTATCATACTTTAACTTGTTTTATGACCGATGTCTTAGAAGGGAAGACAGCATCTCCATCTGATCATTCCTTTTGATCACATTTTTTTAAAAATTCCTTCCTATCTAATAAGAACTTGTTTATCCTCCAAACGCCTCTGCTAAATGTCTTGGCTTTGGGGAAATTACTCTCTGATATCACCAAAGCAGTTTTGGGAAAAGCAAGATGTTTTATACTACGTAACACAATCTTCATTCTTTCTTGTACATGACACCTGCCAATTTTATTGAGCCACTTTTCTTTTTTGTTAACATATTCCACACTGTTTGCAATAGGATCTAAGTAGGAGTATTCCAACTCTGTGTTATTAGAAAATAGGAATAGAGACTAGATCTATGATTTCCTTGGTAGATGGAACTTCTGAGTGAGTAAACTCTCTGTACTGATGCAGTTCAGTGCTATCTCTACAACTTAGAGTCTTAAAGATGGCTTAGAGACTGAGATGTTAAACAACTTACCCAATGTCTCCCAGTTAGTCCTGTCAAAGGTAGGACTTGTATCCATTTTTTTGCCTTTGAGATAGTCTCTCTATCTACTAGCCGATATTGGTTCTCTTGTGCATTCTTGGAGATTGGTTCTAAATATTTGGCTTCATAGATAATTGCTTAGAAGCTTTCAATTCTACAATATCATCTTTCCCTCCCAAAACTGAGAGAAACAATTGTTAATAACCAATGACTTGGAGAGATCTAGGGTTTCCCCTTTTTCTATCGACCTCATTTCAAAGTTCAGTTGCTTGAGGACCTTACTGATAAGATTGAATTAACTCTCCTATGCCTTCGTCAGAACACAGCCAAACTTACAAGAAATTTAACCAAAGGTAGGGAAGCCCACTGTGTTCTACTCTAGTTTGGGTGGGGATAAATTCTTTGATTAGATTGCCCAAGACTGGAGGTAATTTAGAAGTAAATGACATAATCAAAGTTAATTAGAATAAGCCCAACCCCTCATTGTAATATCCATGTTCTCTCATTACTTGTTAATAATCAGAGTTGATTGTCACTGTCTGGAAGACCCACTTTCCCAGGACATAGAAGCTATGAGCCTACCACTATGATGGTTTTTAGCATTCAAGGGTTCCAATGACTTCTTTTATTAAGACATTAGCATTATTAATAAAATGACTAATTACCCAGAAATTGTCTTTTGAACTTTTTAAATGTCACAAAACAGAAGTCCTCCAAACATAACTATCCTTGTAGTGTTTAAGAAGTATACCACTTCCTTCAAAAAAAGCTTTTCCTTTTCAATAAGTATCAGTTACACTTTCATTCATAAATCTAATATTTTCTAACCTCCAATCCATATCCTGGATCTTCCAACCCTGATCCAACATGTTTCATATGGGATTGTTAAACCAATATTTCATCCCTGCCCTAATTGGCCATTGTTAAGAGGCTCAACCTTCATCTCCTTGCACTCAGATTTGTCTTTTGTATGAGGAGCTAGATGACATAGTAGATAGTGTCCTGGACCAGAGTCAAGAAAATCTGAATTCCAGTCTTACTTTACTTACTAGCTGTGTGACTCTGGGTAAGTCACTTAACCTCTGTGTGCTTTAGTCACCTTGTCTGAAAAATTAGGGTATTGGACTTGATGGCCTCTAATGTTCCTGCCACCTTGAAATCTATAATTCTATAAAATTGCATCCAGTTTCTCTCCTCTTAGAAATTGTTGGGTTTCGTTTTGGTCCTTCTGCATTTTTGTGCTATTTGTAATCATAAGTTTTCATTTGAAGTCTTTCTTTCTCCAGATGTACAATAACTTCACTTATTTGAGACTTTTTTTTACCCTCCTGTTTGCTTCCCTTCTGAATTCTTTATTTTCTAGGCTATTTTCTTATCTCAAGATCTTTATTAAACTTCTTTCTTATATCCCTCTCTCTTTGGGGACTTACTTTGGCTCCATCTATACTAGGTGTGTTAGTTGTATTTGCATAAATCTTTCCCTCTATTATTTTTTTCTGTGCATTTTTACACACTCTCTTTTCTCCCCTGTAAATTTCTGGCAATGTTTTCTAGGGAAAAAAAAATATTATTCTCAGTCTCTTGTCTTCTGCCTTTGCCATTTCCTTTCCTTCAATTCTTTCCTGGTTGCCCTTCTTCACCCCAACCCCCTCGCCTCCACACACACATGTATATGTGTAAATTTGTATATATACATATATGTGTGCATATGTATTCACATATGTTTTTGTATTTATACATATACATCTGTGTGTGTATTCTTTTCTTTTCTTTCCTCCCCCAACACAAAATTCTCCTTTCCTGAAATTCTGCCTTCTCATTTCCTTATGGTACCAGGAGACTTTTTTCTATGTATGTGGTCAGATGTCACAAGCTCTATTGTTCCTGTTCCCCTGCACATAATAATCAAATGATTTCCTGAGTCATTTCCACAGTATGCCTTTGGCTGTCTTCTGCACCAGCTGTAACCCTTCTTTGTCACTAAGTGAAAAACAGGTGGCTTGCCCCATGCTCCCCTTGCAATAGTTCTGTTTCTCATTTTTAGTCTCCACTTTAAATCCTAAACATGCCATCTTCTTTCACTAGAATTGTTAATAAATTGCAATATCTTTTTAACTGGGTGACAGTATCTGTTCAGTCCTCTATTTCACTTCTGAAGGGAGTGAAGAGCCTTTGTCCTTGACCTGCTAAACAATAACACAAAATTCTTCCAACAATCCTGTCACCTTTTCTCCTGATACAATGTCCAAAATAAATCAAATTGTTCCACTGAAGTGCACCTCGCAGGAAAACTTTTTACTTCCGTGGAATTGATTTACTGCCTTGGCTTCAAACCAATGGAGTTGGAAGAAAAAAAAGCTATCTACTGCATAATATCTTGTAGGCAGGTATACTTGATTTTTGTGTAGACACCCCAGAGAACCCACTCTCACATAGGGCTCCCCAGAAAAGTTCGAATTACCTTCTGGGTCATTGACTACTAAAAACAAAACAAAACAACAAAAAAAATCTTAGTTTATAAGCCCCATCGATGTATATCCCTTTATCAACAAGTCAGAGTATTCATTACTTCAAGCAAAAATAATTTAATTAAATAACACAGCAGATAAAGAGATGAGATTATGAATACACTCTCAAAGGTTACCACTTCAGCATCAGTGGGTTGGGCACACATATAGAGAAGATGGGGGGAGAGGGAAACACACAAGGAGAGCACACACATAAATGAATACAGGTGATCAGGGAACTTGTCTAACAAAGCACAAATCCTGAACCCATATGGCCAAGGCACCTGTATGGGAAGCATAAGTGTAGGGAACTCATGTGATCAAATTTCATGTATAACCAGTAGAGGACAACTCATACCTCCGATGCCATGGGGTGGCTGATATACTCTGGTGGTACCATCAAAATTTTCTCTCTACTCTCCCCTGGTTGCACTGTGATGGCCAGAAAATGTTCTTCTAGTTGCTACAGAGATGTCCCTTCTGGGTTCTAATGCCCACCTTCCCTTTGCTTACAGGTTTTGGTTTTCATCTTCTCAGAGCTATCTACTAGTCCTGTTGGTTCCTACCTGCTAGGGTTCAAATCATTTCCTCTAATAAGGACATTCTGAAAGCTCTTTCTAATTACAGCTGAAGCCATGAGGCACTATATCCAGTGAAGTTCAACAAAATCTAGGCGGTGCCCCAAAGCTAAAATGGAGTCATTTCTTTTGACTGTCTTTGTCTTGAACTGATTTGTATCCCATTGTCCCAAATACCTGTCTGACAGAAGTTCTTCGTAGCTCTTGTTTAACTCCTTATGGGAAACCTAAGCTTCCAAAACATGTTTCAGGGAAGTTTTGTCAAAGAATCCAAGTAAGATCTGGGTGCAATTCAACATACAAAGCCCATGATCAAATCTAGTTTAGTAGTAAAATAAAATTAAACCAGAATAAAATCTAAACAAAGGAAGCAAGGCTATTATTTTCCACCATCCTTGACGCTGCTTTCCTGTATGTCATCATCATCATCATCCATAATGGCAATAGCAACAACAGAAACAAACAAAAAAAGGCAGTGAGGTGGCGCAGTAAGTACAGCACCGGCCCTGAAGTCAGGAGGACTTGAGTTCAAATCCGGCCTCAGACACTTGACACACTTACTAGCTGTGTGACCTTGGGCAAGTCACTTAACCCCACTTGCCCTGCCTTCCCCCCTCAAAGACAAATAAACAAACAAAAAAAAGAAAGAAAAAGAAACAAACAAAAAGTCCTTAGCTTTAGTACTATATTTGGGGTGAGTTGGGGGGAAGGTGAAGGGAAACAGATTGTTATTTTCCTACATTTATGAAAACAATCCTCACAACAAGTATCTGTTTTATGGAGTCTTCTCATTGCACTCTTCCCCTCATTAAGCTGCACAAGTTTTCTATTCCTTTCCATTGACATTCCATTTCTGAGCACTCCACCACTTTCCTCCACCTTAACATTTGTTTTATTTCCACCCTCCATCTTCTGCCACTAAAGACCCCCCCCCCAAAAAAATTCAATGCCTCTCATGACATAGAGATAGCTTGGGTTCCTTAAGGTCATACAATCAGAGCATGAGTTCCGTCAGGTTCTGCCAAGCTCAAAACACTTTGAGTATGAGCCCAGGCCCATTAATAGACAGTATGTGTGTCATTTGAGGACCACTAAATTTGAAGAGGTTCATTATTAGGTTTTCCCAAAAAATAATGTTTTCAGGGGTTTTTTGGGTCATAGTTTGGCCAACTAACTTATAATTTATAATCTATAGAATTGGGGGAAGAGATTATCACATTGATAAATTATACAGATGCTTGAAATATACTCCAATTCTTTTATCATCTCTGCCCTTCTTTACAGTTTTATTTTAGTGCTGAGGCATGACACCATATCCCTGGCTAAGGCCGGAGGAAAACACATTTGAGCTTAGCCTTGCACAATTCTGTGTCTCCTGCTGTTGCTTTTGTCATTGTTCTTTTTCCACTAGGTTCTTAATGGTTTGCACCCACACCATGCTCTCAACGATCTCCTGCCGCCCATCCATTTAGTCTTTTGGCCTGCCTGCTTGAAGTATTTTAATATACCCTGAGGTAGCTTAATTTCCTCAACACTAAGAACCAAGTTAGCTCCTACCTATTATATGCCCAATTCACAAGGGAATCTCTTCTAAACCTTGAAAAATCCAGGTAAGATAAGACAGTCAAGTCAATATTGTTACCCACATTCTATAGATAGGGAAAATCAGGCCCCAGGAATTCAAGTGACTTGTTTAAAATCACAGAGGAAGTGCTACTGACAGCTTTTGATACCTTGGTGTGCAGATGTGACTGAATCCAAATAGGGCAGTAAAACATACACAAATAATATATGCTGTTGATATGGTTGAGCAAATAATCTGATTTCTCAATGGCACCAGGAAATTCTCTAAGATTATCAATGGCTTTTTTGGTTGTAATGCAGGTGCACACATACATAACCTTTACATTTGCAACCAGTGCCACAGAAATGCTAAATAGACTTACATTTCTCATTACATGCAATCAACTTTTATTAATCAAAGAGTGGCAACAGAACTCTCTTCTAAGAACAAACCAACAATCTAAGTCTTAGAGGTTTCAATAAGATTCTTTCATAAAAAGTTCCCTCTCTTCTAGGCTCCAGTTGTGTGTCTCCCTCCAGGTCATCAGTTGGCAAGTAAGCCTCTGTCATGATAGTACAAGCTGCTAAGTCTCTAATGTGTGGATGTAGAAGTCAGTCCTGGCTATGCCCAAGGAACAGGCTGATGGATAAGACCTCTGGAAAGTGTTTTTTTTTATAGTTTTAGCTATGAATGTTCCTAAATTGTTAAACACATAATCCGATTGGTAGTTTACTCCATAAATTATTGATAAATTACATCACAAATATTTCATTTAAATCATAGGGCAACATTAACCTCATCCAGGAATCTTTACTGATGAATTGTGCCTCATTTTGAATACATTAATAAACTCCTTAATCCAATCCTGACTGTCAGTCTTGTGCTTATAATTATTGGATCGTGTGTGTGTTTGTGTGTGTGTGTGTATTTATTTATTTATGTACTGGGAACATATTTGTTATTTCATCTCTCCAGGGAATTCTTAGTAAGGAACTATGTAGTTGGGTACCTTTGTAGTGCTGACACTATGGTGTCACTGATCTGCTGCCCATCCATTTTATCTTTTGATCTGTCTACTTGAACTATTTTAATATACCCTGAGGCATAAATTACTGATAAAGTTATTCATAATATTTTTTCATTGGTGCTGTCTCTTACCAGAGGGTTTACATGTTTATCAGTTGTTTATGAACACACATATTTACAAACACATGTGTTTATAAACATGCATTGTTTATGAATATAAACATTTACTATATCATACCACAAAATTGCTTATTTTATTGAAATCAACTTATAGGAAAACAACTTACTAAAACAATTCAGTCACACAAAGGATACTTGAAGTGGAGTTGGCTATGTTAAATCAACAAACTTATTCTTACTATATTTATTAAGGTAATACTACAAGGGTACCCAACTACATAGTTCCTTATTAACAGCTTCCTGGGGAGATGAAATAACAAATATAGTCTGATTAAATAAATAAATTCATGCACACATGGTCCAATATTGACATGCATAAGACTAATTTGGATTAATGAATTAATTAATGAGTTCAAAATGAGGCAGTGTTGATCAGAAAACTCTTGGATGAGGTAAACATTTCTCTCTGATTTAAAAGAAAAGGTTTGTGTTGTGGAAAAGGAGTTATTCTAAACATTCAGCCTTTGCAAAGCTACCCAAATGGGAAGGCATAGCAGAGGAAAAGAATGATTTGGAAGACTGTGCTTTATTCAGAGGACAATGGGCAACCATTGATTGAATGTAAACATGGACTGACAGTGACAGTGAAATGCAAATTTTTTGGCATTGATGTGTCAAAATTTTTGGAGCAATGAGAATCTAGATAGGTAGATAGAGGTAAAGCAGAGATAAAATTACCCCTATTTGCTGATGATATGATACTTTACTTGGACAACCACAAGACATCAGCAAAGATATGGATTGGGACACTTCCGTAAAGAGGCAGGCTCCAAATCCTTAAAAATCAACAACATTTCTATATAATAATAACAAAACACAAGAGTCAATTAGAGAAAAGCAAATCTCATTTCAAATAAATATAAAATGCATGAAGTAGCTGGAAAAACAACTGACCTGGAAAATAGATGCAGGAGAGATAATTTAAAAATTATTGGACTACCTGAAAATCATGATCAAAAAAAGAGCCTAGACATCATCTTTCAAGAATTTATCAAAGAACAGTGCCCTAATATTCTAGAAGCAGAGGGCAAAATAGAAATGAAAAGAAGCCACTGATCAACTCCTGAAAGAGATCCCAAAAGGAAAACTCCTAGGAATATTCATATTCAATTGCATTCATAGGAATACAATTTTCCCTGAATCAGGAGTCAACTTCCCACACACTTAAAAAATTTGTTTAAATTCAATGACAAAGTGTTCCTTAAAGAAACTGGGAAATGGCTGAACAAGCTGTGGTATATGATGGTGGTGAAACACTATTGTGCTATACTAAGCTCAATGATTTTAGAAAAACGCAGGAAAACTTGCATGAAATAATTAAGAGTGAAATGGGCAGAACCAAGTGAACATTGTATACAGTAATAACAATATTGTTTTAAGAATGACTTTGAACAGAGCCAAGATGGTGGCTGGAAAGCAAGACCCTGCCTAAAGCTCTCCCCCAGGACCCTCCAAACACCGATAAAAAATGGCTCTGAACAAATTCTAGAACTGCAGAACCCACAAAATAGCAGAGGGAGGCAGGGCTCCAGCCCAGGACATCCTAGATGGTCAGTGGGTAAGGTCCATCACACAGAGCTGGGAGAGTAACAGAGCAGAGACCAGCGTGGGCTGTGCCAGGACCAACAAGACTGGGAGCTGGGCAGAACAGGCCCTAGCACCCTGAATCAGTGAGCTGTGGCAGTTACCAGACTTCTCAGCCCACAAACACCAAAGACAACAGAGAAGGTTAGTGAGAAAAACTGTGGGGACAGAGAGAAAGGAGTTTGTGGTTCAGCCACTGCACCAGGGGCAGCAGAGGTGGTGCAGCTCTGAGGAACTACAGCTGCAGTTGCTTCAGGCCCCAGGCCCATCTGGTGGGAGGAATTAAGTGGTGGATCAGAGCTGGAGTGCAGAGCCTGCTTAGATCTGAGTCATGGTCCAGGTTGGTGGTTCTTGGAGGAAGAGGAATGCTAGTGTGGCAGAGTTTGCTGTGTAGAAATAGCTCTGAAAACAATGGAGCAGCTCTCAAGCTTGGGACAAAGTGTTCTCTGTTCTATAAGCAGTCATACCCCAATAAAAATTCAAGGGTCAAGTAGTTGGCTTGGAACATGGCCAGGCAGCAAAAACGCTCTCAGATTCAGACTCAGACTTTGCAATCCTTCTTTGGTGACAAAGAAGCTCAAAACATACAGCCAGAAGAAGTCAACAAAGTCAAACGGCCTACATCAAAAGCCTCCAAGAAAAACATGAACTGGTCTCAGGCCACGGAAGAGCTCAAAAAGGATTTGGAAAAGCAAGTTAGAGAAGTAGAGGAAAAATTGGGAAGAGAAATGAGAAAGATGTGAGAAAACCATGAAAAACAAGTCAATGACTTGCTAAAGGAGACCCAAAAAAGCACTGAAGAAAATAACACCTTAAAAAATAGACTAACTCAAATGGCAAAAGAGCTCCAAAAAGCCAATGAGGAGAAGAATGCCATGAAAAGCAGAATTAGCCAAATGGAAAAGGAGGTCCAAAAGACCACTGAAGAAAATACTACCTTAAAAATTAGATTGGAGCAAGTGGACCTAGTGACTTTGTGGGAAATCAAAATATTATGAAACAGAACCAAAGGAATGAAAAAAATGGAAGACAATGTGAAATATCTCATTGGAAAAACCACTGACCTGGAAAATAGATCTAGGAGAGATAATTTTAAAATTATTGGACTGCCTGAAAGCCATAATCAAAAAAGAGCCTACATATCATCTTTCAAGAAATTATCAAGGAGAACTGCCCTGATATTCACAGGGCAAAATAGAAATTGAAAGAATCTACTAATTGCCTCCTGAAAAGATCCCAAAAAGAAGACTCCTAGGAATATTGTCGCCAAATTCCAGAGCTCCCAGATCAAGGAGAAAATACTGCAAGCAGCCAGAAAGAAACATTTTGAGTATTGTGGAAACACAATCAGAATAACCCAAGATCTAGCAGCTTCTACATTAAGGGATTGAAGGGCTTGGAATATGATATTCTGGAGGTCAGTGGAGCTAGGATTAAAACTAAGAATCACCTACCCAGCAAAACTGAGTATCATGCTCCAAGGCAAAATATGGGCTTTCAATAAAATAGGGAACTTTCAACCTTTCTCAATGAAAAGACCAGAGCTGAATAGAAAATTTGACTTTCAAACACAAGAATCAAGAGAAGCATGAAAAGGTAAACAAAAAAGAGAAATCATAAGTGACTTACTAAAGTGGGACTGTTTTGTTTACATTCCTACATGGAAAGATGATGTGCATAATTCATGAGACCTCAGTATTAGAGTAGCTGAAGGGAATATATATATATATATATATATATATATATATATATATATGTGTGTGTGTGTGTGTGTGTGTGTGTGTGTGTGTGTATACACACACACATGCACACACAGAGGGCACAGTGAGAGTTTAATATGAAGGGACAATATCAGAAAAAAGCAAATTAAGAGATGAGAGAGGAATATATTGAGAGAGGGAGAAAGGGAGAGATAGAATGGGGTAAATTATCTCTCATAAAAGTGGCAAGAAAAATCAGTTCATTGGAAGGAAAGAGGGGGCAGGTGAGGGAAAATGAGTGAATCTTGCTCTCATCAGATTTGACCTGAGGAGGGAAAAACATAAACACTCAATTGGGTATCTTACCCCACAGAAAAGAAGGAGGAAGGAGATAAAAAAGGGGTGACAACAGAAGGGAGGGCAGATGGGGGAGGAGGTAATCAAAAGCAAACACTTTTGAATAGGGACAGGGCCAAGAGAGAAAAGTGAATAAAGGGGGATAAGATAGGAAGGATCAAAAAATAGTCTTTCACAACATGATAATTGTGGAAGGGTTTTGCATAATGATACACATGTGGCCTATGTTGAATTGCTTGCCTTCTTAGGGAGGGTGGGTGGGGAGGGAAGAGAGGAGAGAATTTGGAACTCAAAGTTTTAAAAGCAGATGTTCAAAACAAAAGTTTTTTCATGCAACTAGTAAATAAGATATACAAGCAATGGGGCATAGAAATCTGTCTTGCCCTCCAAGAAAGTAAGGGAAAAGCAGATGGAGGGAGTGGGGTGACAGAAGGGAGAGCTGATTGGGGAACAGGACAATCAGAATATATGCCATCTTGGAGTGGGGGGTAGGGTAGAAATGGGGAGAAAATTTGGAATTCAAACTCTTGTGAAAATCAATGCTGAAAATTAAAAATATAAAACAAATAATAAAAAAGAATGACTTTGAATCATTTAGTTATTTTGTCTGTTGTAAATACCCAAATTAACTATAAAGAATATATGAAGAAAGATTCATCCAGAGAAAGAATCGATGTGTAGAATGATTTTACACACACACACACACACATACACACATATACACACACTATATCAATATCTATATCTATATATGTATGTGTGTATATATTTATAGGTATATATGTATGTATATACATATGTATAAATTTGTGTCTAATGGTAGTCATTTTAGTGGGAGGGAGGGAAGAAATAAAGGAAGTTCAAATTATAATTCTCTCATGTGTTTGAATGGTTAGACGTTTGTTTTAAAAAAAATCATATTACTTCATAGGTCTACCTTGTAGACTTTATGCGGATTACACATTTCCAAAGAATTAGAATTATATGAAACGTGCAATGCTAGTTACTAAATATGTTAGTCTTACTTTTATTTTTGAAAAAGTATTTCAGCATTTTGCTGGTTATGGCTTCTTGGTCATTATCTTCATTATCATTATGCAAAAACAAAAAAAAATATCTGATTATTTGAGTTTTCTGTTTGATCCAACTCTAGAGAGACAGGATTCCACTATAGCCAAAGTACTGATTTCTCCAACAAGAAATGTGATTCAATGACGGTTAAATGTCAAGCATCTTCTCTAGATTTTTCATTAGACTTTGTTATTTAATGTCAGTATTTCTGTATAATGACTAGATAAAGGGCATTGATTCATTCATAGCCCATGTTTCCAGCTTTGTTTGGCCACAGCTGCAATATCAATGTTCACACTGAGCCCATCTGTAATGGTTGGTGCACAATGACCTTGTCCAGCACAATGCCTGTTTCGGCGAGTCCAGATACAGCATGGAAGGTGCAAACTAGGAGGACAGATGGTAGGGTCAGCGATGAGGAACTTGTTTTCTGTCACTGAGGAAGATGATTCCTCTTGCCAGCAGTCTTCTTAGAGGCAGACCAAAGAGGGCATTTCAATGACAGAAAAGTTGAGTGCTATATGTAGGGGTGATTTCAGTTTGACATGACTATTTATTATTCTGAATTGAATTGAGAGCCAGGATCATCCTGGACTATGAATTTGCTGACACATGAAAAATGTCTCATAGTCAACTTGCAGTCATAGAACCTTACTTATAGGATTCAATTAGTGATAATGAAGATAGGATTCAATGATATGGATTCTACATTTGATTATCAGTTTCTCTAATAAAAACTAAGTAGTGTTTGGTTACTGTAATGAGTCAGTTAAGAATGTTTCTTGGTGCAAAGATCATGTCTGGATAGACACAAATTCCATGTTTTGCTTTGTTTTTATGGACTACATTCCCCACAAGGCTTGGGATCAGGGAGATGTGCTGAAACCAAAGTAATGTTTCTTTAAACATTTGCATTCATTCTCAAATAATCCTTTTGTCTCTCCAACACAGCCAGAGGAGAAATAGTTCAGTCATGCTTGAGAGCTTGGAATCCTTGCTACAACTCTTAGAGTGTGCTGAATCTCTGCTCCAGAACCGTGAAGCAATGAGTATTAGCAGTGTGGCTCCTTTGGAAGGAAGCTTACAGACAGGGCAAAAGTCTCCTACCACTGCTCTCAACAGGGACACATAGCACAGGAATGGTCTAGGCCAGGGCTGTCCAACCTTAGGTTTTTATTGAAACAATAAACAATATATTTTGATTTGCCATTTTAGTTAGAGCTTTGCAGTAGCTCAGCTTCTTTTACTAAAGAATTTAAGTAAATTTCTATGCTTGTAGGCGGGCCTCATAAATTGTACTGCGGGCCATGTGTGCCCACGGGCTGCATTTTGGACAGCCCTGGTCTAGGCCAATGGTCTTCCAATATCTTTGAATGAACAACCTTATCAATTAAAAAAAAATCAGCACATAGACCTACCATATGTTAGTTACTTATTTATAAATTGCGTAATGTACTGCTTTCTTGATGTTTTGTTATAAATGTTAAGCAAAAATTGAAAATTAAAAGCAAGACAAAGATGAATTAATTAATGAAAAGGCATTTATTAAGTATTCTATATGTGCCAAGCACTATACTGATAAAAATTCAAATTGAAGGTATTCTTGACATTCTAAGAGCTTGTGTTTTAATATGGGAGATATTATACTTAGCAGAGTAATGTCCAGAGAAAGTCACGTTGGTGACAAAGTATCAGGGATGCTGAATGGGGCCACAGAGAAGTACTTTGAAACACTTCATCCAGGAACAATGGCAGAGTTGATTTAATCATATTTTGTGATTCCAGAACTAGAGGGATGTTGACAAAGGACAGTGGGTAAGGCAGTTGGTGTGGCTCTGAATAAGATGATGAGAATGTAGGGTGTGAAGTGAAAAGTGGAGTTTGGAGTCTTCGTGAAGCAGTGGTCCTAGAGAGGCATTCACCAATCAGAACAATGCAACCCAGAGTACATTTTTTTGGCATTCAGTCAGCAGCAACAACAAAAGCTGCCAGATTATTGAAAACAAAATATGCTTGGCTGAAAGATAACAACTCACATTTATTCAGTTTTAAAGTTTACAAAAGACAATTTCCTTACCCCACCTTATGGAGTGGGTAGCATGCATTCCACTATTTCCATTTCACAGATAAGAAAACAGAGCTTCAGATAATTTAAGTGACTTGCCTAAGATCACAAAGCTAGTAAATGGTTGATCTGAGGTTCGAATCTGGAACTTCTGGTTGCCAACTGTGCTGTAGCATGGCAATCATTAGAAAATGTGGTTTGTCTAGGATGAATATTACAACTTAATATTTTTACTGAAATGAACTATTGGAGAAAGAGTGGGGAAACATGAATGTATTGTAATTGTGCAATAATTTTCTCCTTTCTAACTTCTTATGTCCTTGGTATAAAATTGGAATTTGACTAACAGCATCTGAAACTTAGTCATTGGTTTCATGCATATGAGCTGTTAGCTGGGACTGCTCCAGTGCTTCAAAACCTGCAGTAATGTAATTTGTGTAGTTACCTAAGCCCAAGGTAGTGATGTTCTGAGCCTCTCCAGTTTTACAGCTTGTTTTCAGTGCTTATATTTGCTACATGCTTTAGAGCAAGAGGGAGGCAAAGGAAATGGTACAATGAAAGGGAGAGTTGGTCGCTGTCTGTCCCATTGCCTTGGAAAAAGAGGTTCGCTCAGCTCTTCCCCAACACACCATTTGTGCCGACAATCATGCAGTTTTAGAAGGCAACAAAGCCCTGCGGCATTTATTGGATTGAGAGACTAGTTACTTATGACTTTTTTTATGTTGAATAGGGCATGCTGGATAAATAGTATCACTCCTGTGGACTCTATGGAAGTCTCACAGCCATGCTTAGGACCTGTTTTAAGAAAGCCACATTCTTTTAGTCTAACAAACAGTAATGAGGGAGGTGAAACTTTTTCCAAGACACTCATGAATTGACTACCTCCTTCAGGTCTGGTATGTTAACGGTTGCAATGGTATTGTGGCTCTACAGAGATGGATATATGGTCCAGAAGACATAGGTTGAAATGCTGAGTGACTTCTATTATTTGTCTTATATCAGATAAGTCATATTAATTCCTCTAAGCCTCAGTTTTTTCATCTATAAAATAGAAATAATGATACCTGTAGCACCTGCCTCCCAGAGTTGTTTTAAGACTTGAATGAGATGGTTCTAAAAGACTTTGCAGAGTTTAAAATGCTATCCAAATGCTGGTTTGCTTGAATAAATTTCCTTTGTACTTTCTTTCTCTAAGACTTTTGTGAATTCAAGGAGTTTGTCTCCTGATATATAATTTAAAAAAAATAATACTCTTAAGCTAAATAAGTACTTTAACATCCATCTAAAGAATTCTATCCTTTAAAAAAATTTCAAAATGGTAATGAAGGGCTTGGAAATAACAGCCATGTGAATTACATTAGTTGAAGCCCAATAAGAAATTGGATTTGGTACAAACTATATAAAGATAGAGAAAATATGTTCCAAATGCAAATGCAAGCATATTTACTATTCATTCATTCTGGAATAATGTGATGTTGACAACAACAAAACATGAATGTTTTAATTCTTTTTCTTGTTTGTAAAGGCATAGCAATTCTCTCTCCTGAAATTTCAATGATACATCTGTTGATCGTTGTTCTAAAAGTAGATTGAATGAGTTAAGAAACAGCAGTTCACTCCTGTTGGGGGAAAAAATCCTATTTTAAAGTGTCTCTCACTCACACCCTGAGGGGAAAAAAAGAAAGTATGTTCAGAAAAATATGCTCAGATGTATTCAAAATAACATACTAAGATTTCAGAAGGTACAGGATTAGTATTCATTCAATCTATTCGTCTAAATTATGTAGTTTCCTAAACTTAGCCGTGTACCATATAGAATCTGGGGAAATATTTCAGGTTGAACTTGGTATTTTCTTATGCAAAGGATATTTTATGCACTTGGACTTCCAAATCAGGCTTGATAAACATTTAGGACTACACCAGAAAAAAAGTATAGCTCCCTTTCAATGAAGTTATAACTTTTAAAAATCTATTTAATAAATTTGCCAATGGAATAAGCCTTCTGCTACTGAAATAGAAAATGTAACAGCCCTCTTCTGATCGTGATTCAACATTCTTAGGTTTTAGTATCTTCTCATCTTTACTTAGCTATGTAAATGTGTGAATGTTATACTATTGCCACCCCAATAGAGTATAAACTCATGGAGGGAACAGACTTTTTAATTTGGTTTTGTAGGTACACATATTTTTTGGTTGTTGAATTTAGTGCAATCTATAACATTTAGGTCTCCCCCACATCATAGAAATAAGTAGAGTTTAAGAATGATAAACACAAAGGCATGAGGTAACAGCTGGGAATACCACCACAACTTGTCTGTGTTCCCTGAACTACTTTGAAAAAATCATAAAGTTGTCTTTGTGTTTAAGTTGCAAAAGAGACAGAGAAGGCATGGAAAACAGTGTGACTACAGGTGTGATACAAGCCTCAAGCTGTCCCCTAGTACTCCCTCAAAGACATACCATAGTCCCAACCTAGATCCTAACTGGCCAGAACATCTAACCATTTGCTCTTTAGATATCAAAGCATTAGTTCCAGAAGTCCATTGATAAACATAAATCACACTACATAGATGAGGAAGATCACCTCAGATCACCTTTCCACTATATACTCAGAAAAGCAGGATACTAAAAGGGAACAACTAAATCTTGAGGATATATAAACAAATGATTCCACTGAAAAATAATTCATCTCCAAGTGACACTTGTCAAATCTTGAAATAAAACAAAGCCATCAGGAGGGCAACCTGGAGAAGGTTGAGGAATAAAATGTCTTTATTTGAGATAATAAGATAGTAAACCTGACACTCTGTGGGATGTCCAGTCGATTTCTCAACTCCAAGACCCATGCAAAAGCTTCTTATACCTGTAGTAGGAGAGAGGGAGAGAAGGCAGTATGAGGTAGCAAGTCCTGGTCATAAGATCCCAGTGACCCTTGTCAATTCGGGCAAAGGAAGCCACTTCATTCTGGCTGTTTTGCCCTTCATGCCATGAATCTCAGTGGAAGGGTGCAAGGACACTAGAAGCTGAGATCCAGTTAGAGCTCAGCTACCCTACAAAGCAAAATCCTTATATAGGGTGTGATTCAGCTCAACTTAATTAAGAGTAAATATTTTAAGAATAGGACTATAACAACATAACTGAAATTCTGAAATGACAAGGATCATTTAAGGGAGTGGCAGTACATATTACATTTGGTTTTAAAAATTTATGTCATTATATGAACAATTATATCAACACTTTTCTGTCACACTGCTGACTCTTTAGTCTTTCTCCACAATGCCCCCAGAAAGCTCTTCACTGTGGAAGCTCACTCTACCCCTGCAATTCTTGCACTGGAAATATCTTCTGCACTTGTGGACCACTGCCTTCAATTAGTGGGTTTCTTCATTTTAAGAAGAGAGGGCCAAACTATCCCTTTCCTCAGTCTTCTCCAGGTTGCCCTCCTGATTCTTTCAGATTATCTTTAAAATTCTCCTGAGCCAGGCATCTTTATCTCCTCTCCTCACTGCTCCCCTCCACTTTCACCTCCCTTTTAGGCATTGCCTTCCCCCGTTAACATATAAGCTGTTTGAGGGCAGGAACTGTATGTCTTTCAGCATGTATTTATATTCCCAGTACTTAGCGCATTGCCTGGCACATAATAAGTGATTAATAAATGCTTATTGACTCCAAGAAATAAAAGGGGGTCTATTTAAAGAGACTGAAGGATCTACACAGGGAACTTATCAATAAGCGACAAGTTTTAAAAGACATTACAAAATAATGAAAGCTGGAATAGGTAGCAAGACAAATATAAGAGTGGCATAGCAGCAAGATTAATGCCAAGAGTGCTCAAATTTAGAACGATCCAAGGTTAACAATAAAAGGAGGAGGTTAACCTGAGTTGGGAGCAACAGGTAAATTAAGTAAAGTATAGTAGCACTGCTCAAAATGTATGGAATGAGATAAAGAAGGCATATCTAGGCAGTGGCTCATGTGAAATTGATCTGGAGTATTTAGTGGACTGCAATGTCAACATATGTCAATGTACAATATGGCAGGCACATGTATGTATGCAAATATGTATATTATACATGTGTGTATGTGTATATATATAGCATGTATTTGTGTTTTTGGATATATGCATATAGACACACATATTTATCTTCAAGCCTATCTTGAATATAGAGAAGTACATTATTTAAAACAAATGATATTGTAAATCCATTGAATTCTGCCCTAGACCACAATTTGAATATAGTTCACTTCTGGGTATAATCTTTTAGAAGTAACATGGACAAACTGGACTGTGTCCAAAGTTGGGGCTGTGAAAAGGATGAGGGAATTAGAAACTATTTCATATGAGGATCAGTTGAACAAATGGTTTGTGTTTAACCCGGAGAAGCAAAAAGTTCATTAAATACTAATGCTTTAAAAATATATATATTTAAAGGACTGTCATGTGAAAGGATTAGATTTTGTTTTCTTGTTCCCAATAGAAAATGTAGGAATAACCAAGGGAAGTTACAGCAGGGCAGATTTCGGATTGACAAAAGAAAAACTAAAACTTAGAGCTGTCCAAAACTAAAATGGGGTACCTCAAGAGGCTCAGTGTTGATAATGTCAGGATCTGTTCAAGTAGAAGCTAGATTAGCATCGGTTTAGCTAGATTAGCATGTGTTTTTAGAAGAAATTTTTGTTCTTGTATGACCTAGGCTTGGTGTGAGGTACCTGTGGCCTGGAGGACACATGTGGCCCTCTAGGTTCCCAAGTGTGGCCCTTTGACTGAATCCAAACTTCACAGAACAAATCCCCTTAATAAAAGGATTCATTTTCATTCTGTAAAACTTGGAGTCAGTCAAAAGACTGCACCCAAGGACCTAGAAGGCTACATGTGGCTTCTAGGCCACAGGTTCCCCACCACTGGCTTAGGCTCTATATATTCTGAGGCATCTTTCTATTTCTAGGATGCTTTTATCCTTGTAGCTAATCAAAATCTCCTCATTTTACAGATCAGAAGAAAAAAATCCCAGTGGAATAGCTGCTGACTTAAATTTGCTTAGCTATTTATTGGTAGATATGTGACTTAATTCATTTCATACTTGTTTTAATGGAAAAAAAGGAGAGCTCCCCTCATCTCCTACCCTCTGAGCCTCTTCTAAAGAGACATGCTTTTTCTCAGCCATGAAGGCCTTTCCCTTTGAGATGGTGAAGCAACTCTTCATTGGACCTATAAACTTACGCTTGACATAAATTTATTGGTCCCTTGGTCCCTATGATGGTGGTAGAGAACTGGCAATTAAGCAGAAAGAGCAGACTTTAATAGGAGAGCCAATTTCTGCAATCACTTTTTTCTTCCCCTGTTTTGAGCATGTTGGAACTCTGAGATCTCCCTCAAATTCCTCCAGTGGGGTGGGAGACACCGAAGGTGTAGTGACTATACTTACACAAAGTATTTGAAACATTTGCTCTTCTAGGTGAACCCAAGATTGGATATCAAGACCTTAGAAACTTCTTCTCTATTCTATTTTTCTTTTTTTCCCTTGACCATAGATGACTGACTAACTATTCTAAAATGAATGCTGCTACCTTTTGTAGCAATTCTCATAAACTGAAGAGTTTGGGTACTCTTGGATCTGTGTGCTCCTGCCTACGAGAAGGTGACCTATGAGACCACTTCTCAGAGGAGAAAATGACCACCATCAGAATCATGAACTAAAAGTATGCCCTGGTTTGCCTGATGGTACGGACCTCGAGTAAGTTGCTCAGAAAGTACATAGCCAAGGTTCGAGTGAAATCCATATTCAGCAGTCCTACATATTTTCATATTTTTATGCTTTATGTGTCAGATTTTTAGGCTCTGTTAGCTGTTAACTGTTAAAGATTACTATATCATCTTTTAAGTAGTAGTCATTGGGCACTTGCAAGTCTTTTGTTTATTTTAGTCATTTCTTCTCTGGTGGGGATACATACCTCTCCTATACTACTGTAGCTACTACTTGGTTCATTGAGTAACTTTCTAGAAAGACCTGTTAATCCTTTAAAGGGAAACCCTAGACATAGCCACTCCTCAATTTTATTTTGGAGACAGTGCCCAGAGTTCTACTGGGTGGGAGCATAATGAGCAAGAGAATACAAAAAGAGTATATTCCCCCTGCTTTGAGAGTAGGCACCACCTAGGGCTGAATCCTGTCCATATAATCCTAAAGTTGGGACCCTTTGGTGAGAAGACTCCCAATACATTGACCCACTACATTGTTTTTGTTGTATTTAAGGGATCAGATGAGTATAATTCTAGCCTAGTAACCCCTTTGTCTAAAGAGAACAGAGTGGCCAAGTGTCTGACCCCTACCTCCTGCTCACCCTCCCAAAAGAAATGAAAGTCTCCTTTGGAGAAGAGTGGGAGAAGAATCTAGAGATGTCTATTCTGCCTCCCTTCAATACATATAACATTACCCCCATGATACATGTGGGAGAGAACTTATACAACAAGAAAGATGTTGTGTTCTATTTAGACACGTTTAGTTTGAGGTGTTAGTGGGACTATATCACACAGACACTCCTTAGTACAAATATTGGCATGGTGAAAAGAATACCACTGTAAAGTATATTTGCTGAAGGCATAGTAAGAAGTTGTTGTCTAATAAGAAATAAATTAGGCAAACCATGCATATGACTTTAAAGATCTACTGGTCTGGATTACCTTTTTATTGCCGATGGCCATCAAGGCTCTTAGAACCCTCACCTAAGTATTACCAATCTTTATAATTTACTGTCTTTTGTTCCATCTGCTAGACTTTCTGACCCTTCCACCCACTCCCCTGAATAGTTACTCAGTTCTCCTACTAATCATAGGTTCATAGATTTAGAGCTGGAAAAGAATTTAGAGTTCATTTCATCCAACTCCTTTTTTTTTCCAAGTAAGGAAATTGCTACACACAAAGGTTAAGTGGCTAGCTCAGATAATACAGTTAGTATTTGAGGTTGGATTTGAATTCAGGTCTTTCTGACTCTAAGTCCCAACCTCATTCTCCTCCCCCTGCCTCAATGATATGGTTAATATTCTGGAAACGATCAAGCTAGAAGTCATTGTTTTCCAAAGAAATTCTAATCTTCAATCTAATTTTTTGAGTATGACTCTCATATGTGGTAATTACCATCACCCAAACTGTGCAACTGGTTTACCATCTGACCATGGATGATTCCACTTTTGTAACATATAGATCAATGCATTCAAAAATTTAAACTCCTCATTAAAGTCCAGTATAAAGAATATTCTCTATACTACTCCTATCAGTAATGTACATCCTCCCCTGTGGGAAAATTAATGTGGGGGTTTAATATAGCAATTTACCCAGTTTGTATCCTGCAAGAATTATCTGGGGACCTGTTTCACTTATGTAACTATGTAAAAACAGGACCCAGAGGATTTGAATTAGTTCCAAATAAAATTCCTCTAGGATATTAATCCTCTGCTCCATTATGCTGAGCCCAAGCAGCACAATGATCAGATAAGAGTGAAAGAAGCAGCTATGTAGCCGTCAACCACAGCGCCTTCGCCCACATTTGAAGGCATATCCTGGAGCTCTACCTTCTAAATTACTTCCTAGGAGCACAGGATGATCACTGAGCTTAGCAAGCATACATCTTATTCCTTGCATAGCCTTCCAAATACTGACACAGACCCATGATTGTGACGCTCATATTGCCACCCCCACATACTTTCCAGTTCTTTTTCTCTATCTCTGTCCCTTGTCTCTCTGTCTCTGTCTCTTTCTGTCTGTCTGTCTCTGTCTCTCTGTATCTGTGTCTCTCTGTCTCTTTCTGTGTCTGTCTCTGTTGCTCTCTTTTCCTCCCTTCTCTGTCTGTCTCTCTCTCTCTCTCTCTCTCTCTCTCTCTCTCTCTCTCTCTCTTTCTCTCTGTCTCTCCCTCTGTCTCTGTCTCTGTCTCTCTCTGTCTCCCCACCCAAAAAAAATTGGCAAGTTTTTGTCAATGAGAATTAGGAGCTTCAGTTTTATCTCATGCCCACAGAGAACAAATTCTCATAACTCTTATTAAGTATCTACTCCTACTGTGTGCAAGACAAAGTGCCAAGTTCTGGGAATTCAGAGATAAAAATGGCCTGGTATCTTTGCCCGCAATAAGCTTTACATTTTAATTGTGAAAATCAAAACTCTAAATCATATTTTTTTAAATGAAGCAGTATTTATGGGAAAAGCTTTGTTTGATTAAGCCAATAAAAATGGTTCATCAAGTAGGGTTGGCCCCAAACAAATGCCAAGTAGGTAAAATTAGTCTTTAGCATCCCTAAAGCCCTTCTCCTCTCTCAGTATTCCATTGATGCAAGCTTGTTACTAATAAGATTCTAAAATCACAGATCAAGAGCTGGAAGGGACCATCTAGCCCAGGCTTCTTGAACTTTTCCCACTTGCAACCCCCTCAGCCTTTCTTAAGTTGTGCATTGTGACCCCATACTAGTCTAACCCCCTAATTTTACCAAAGAGAAACTGAGGCCTAGAGAAGTTCAGTGACTTAAATATAGAGGTAGTAGTTATCAGAGGTGTCAGGTCCTCTAACTCCAAATCCAGTGTTTGTGCTGTACTATAATGTTTCTATTGCTTCCAGGTAACAATCTCACATTTTTAAAGGGGCCATGTGAAGGTAAAATGCCTTAACCCATAGGAATTATGATAATGATGGGAATTTCAGGGGTTGTAGCTGATATTACAGGGCAATCTTTTGGGGTCCCATTAAATTACAGAAGATGGATAGTCTACTACTTTTCTTGCTGGTTGAGATGGCTTTAATATCCAGTGAATTGAGAAAAAATCTTGAAAAGAAAATTCTTGAATCAATAGAGCAATTATCTATTCTAACTTAATTACTCCTGGAAAATAAGACTTGTTCTGCAATGGCACAAAAGACTTAGGGAAACTTAAAGGCTTTGCTTTAATACTATTGAAATAGCTTTTAAAAATTAAAAAAACAACAACTTTGTGAGTCATCTGATATAGTGTTTCTGAATACAACTGATAAACTGAGCACACTGTCCTAGATTACTTTCGTTTTTTAAAGTTAGAAGGAGACAAAAATACCATGATAGTTTTCCTGCTGGAAAAGACCTAAGTACTGAGCTAGTCCTACACCTCATTTTTTTCAGAGGAAATTGAGGCTCAGGGATATTAAATGACTTGCCCAACATCACACATGTAGCATATATTAGGCGTTGGGTTTGAATTCAGATCCTCTGACTTCAGAGCCAATTCTCTCTGATCAGTCAGTCACTATAATCAGAATACATACCATTCTGGGCACAGAGAGTATTTCAGTAAAAAACAAACAAAAGAAAAACAGTTCTATTGACCAAATGTAGTCTAATTGAAATGATAAAAAGAAAACATAATGAAATAACATTTGGGTATGCCATATATTGATGAAGAAATCACTGATTATGACCAAAGATGATTTTTCTTTTGCAAAGTTGTTTGTGAAGTGTGACCTGTAGACATGCATATTACCATTTGCCCTTTCTCTGACTTGCTGATTAAACTCTTTAAAAAATAAAAGCCCAATTTGCAGTTATTTGTGTTATCATATGTCATGAAATGCCCAGAGACAGTGGTATATGTGTGTATGTATGTATGTATGTGTATGTATGTATATGTGTGCATATGTATAAGTATGTATATCTATTTATATGTGTATGTATATGCATATATGTGTGCATGTATATATATGTGTGTGTGTGTGTGTGTGTGCGCGTGTGTGTGTGTGTATGTATACAGTTTTCTTATTTGTAAAAAAGAAAAAAAAATGAAGGTTAAGACTAACTGGGTACTCAGGTCCTTTCCAGTAGGAAAACTGTGATGTTATAGATGTTATACACACATATGTCATACATATGTATATATGCATATACGTGTGTGTGTGTGTGTGTGTGTGTGTGTAGTTTTACCACAGTAACTAGGGAGCATCAGAGAAGAGTTGGAGTGGGTTTCAGGACAAGGGAAATTCCTAAGGAGAAAGGTAGATAGATCTATATTGTAAAAAGAGAAAAATGAATTAGACTATGGGGCTAGCAATGGATTATGAAGATTAGTGAAGCAAGTACCTCCATTTTCTTCTGCTTCTACTTCTTCTGGAAGAATCCCAGGGAGAATTTGGAGCAGAGATACAGCCAGCAACTAAAAATCATATTAACATGAATTTACATAGGCAATCTCCAAAATCAAGTTTTAAATTGGCATGGAAAAAGGATCTAAAAATATTTACCTGAATCTAAGGAAAAGCAAGATGACAAGAAAAGCTGAGGAGGTAAACAGTCAAAAGGTAGCTGTGGGTAGAAATAATGGTACACAGTCATTTTTGGAAAAAAAAGCTTCATGAGGTGAAAAAGACCTAGACAGCCACAGCATCTATTTTAATGAGAAGAGTAGGACAACAAGTGCTAATCAGGCACACATGACTGAAATGTTATTTATGAAATATGGATGCTCACCTAAATGAATAGAAATGAGGACATAAATACACATACATGAAAACATACAGCATTCATTATGGCTGTATTCATCTCTATGTAGGAGTGCTAAAGGTGTCCTGGAAGGATTGGTGTGAGCAGAGCCAGGTGGGATTAGTCAGGGAAGGCAACATTTTGGATGGAATAAGTGAAATATATTGAGAAAGGGAAGGAAACAGAAAAATTCATATGGAAGGGATAGCCGGTGAGACAGCTCAGAGCCAGAAGCAGGTTAAATGCATAGGGAATAATGAATAGATTTCCTCTGATTAAAAAGGGTATGGGTGTGGGGGTAGTAACAAGAGGCAAGGCTCAGTGTGGCATGGGGGTGGGGTAGGTGGGAGACATAAGCACTTTTGAAGTGAACAGTTGCACTTTGAGTGTGAAGCTTGGTTTGAAATGATCAATGGCTCAGCCACCAAACAATGAGTCACTGATCACATTCAATTGCTTCCTTCCTTCTTAATGTGCAATCCCATCAATCTGCTCCCCGCCCCCCACCTTTTCCTCTAGGACCTAGCTAGACTGAATCAGCATCCTGGTATTCCCACTCCCACCCCTAAGAGATGACATCTTGCTACCCTTTTTATAGGGATATATGAACTTAGATAATTATTTTCTATACCAGTTTACAATTAGGGTTTAGAACTTTATTGTATAAATTCATGTTCTTACTTAACTATTGTTTTTAAAGTTAAGTTCCAAATCTTCACATTTTTCTTGAAAGAGCACATCATACAATGCTCAACTGTCACTTACTCAGAAGTCAAAAGACCATATTTTTAGTCCTGACTAAATCACATATTATCTATTCAACCTGGGGCATAATCATTTCACACATCCTAGTTCAAGTTTCTCCATCTGGGGGCAGCTAGGTGGCACAGTGAGTAGAGCACTGGCCCTGGCGTTAGGAGCACCTGAGTTCAAATTCAGCCTCAGATGCTTGACACATTTACTAGCTGTGTGACCTTGGGCAAGTCACTTAACCTCAATTGCCCTGCCTTCCCCCTCAAAAACAAAAGTTTCTTCGTCGGAGGAGATGGGCATATGTTACCATTTAGGTCCCTTCTAGCTCACAAAGAATATGATTTTTAGATGGATTGAAACTAGGCTTCTGAGAATGAGTAGCTAGACTCACAGGTGAAGAATCAGTTAATTCCATTCCCTCTCTGCCTCTCAGGATCTATTTGTTCATGGGGAAAGATAAGACACAAAATGCAGGTAAAAAGCCACAGAGAGGGTATCAATTAAGGTATTTCGTGCAGGGGCATGATTCTTTGAAGAGCAGAAGGGGCTGGGAAGAAAATGAAAGGTTGTCTTGGGGCCTTCCACACACACCATAAAAAGAGGCTCTAAGATGAGTTCACCTGACCAAACTGTCAGGATATTACGGGGTAAGAAGGTAGCATGAGTAAAAATCTGTTCTAGGTCAAGGAGGTCCCAGGTGCTGAGAGAAGGTCCATAATGAGCCAGCAGTACAACAAACATGATTTTGAAGTCTAGAAAGTCAGGAACAAGACTAGAAGGGAAATAGAGATGTGAAATTTACTCCTTGGCCAGAGACTAGGGAGAACTGCCCAGAGAAGAATATTTGGTGATCCAAACAGACATGCTAACATTGTCATCACTGACATTTCCAACATTCCTTTCCAGTGGCAGAGACATTGCCCAGACTTCCCCTATTGGAATAGTGAGTTTTTTGAGGGAATTTAGAACAAAACTAATCTGAGATCAAAGGACGTAAGATATATTCACCAAGAACGTGGGCTGTGGTTATTCTCTTTGTCTTACTATTCAATTCTGTTAGGAATTTCTTTAATATTTCAATGCCATTGAGATCCTCTGTTCGCAAGCAGATGAGTCAGCTAAATACATGGAAAGTGGGCTAAACTAGAAACATTTCCCAGAGCTTTTAAATCTAAGTGGAGGCAAAATGAAGCAAAAGAAATTTTAATTATTAAGGAACTCCATGAGAGCTATCTAGTCTGGCTATCAGAGGCAAGGGCTCAACACCTGGGTGACATTTGCTTTAGTGACTAGTACTAGCCTAAGGGTAGATGTACAAAACAAAAAATAATATAGTATGAATAATACCCAGGAAGTGATACCTCAGAGAGAATGGAGGTCAGAAAAGGGAAAATTTGGTAAGGAAATGGGGCTGAAAAGTGCTAGATATCATGGGAAATCAGTTGTGGGGATAGTTTGGGGGTAATAGAACTGAAAGTCAGAAAAGCCAAGACAAACAAAATTTTGAAATACTGATGGTTCTCAGCAAATATAACCACTGACAGTTAATAAATTATTACATGAAGATAATTAGTATTAATATTATAAACCAGCAATATGATTTTTGCTACTTTTTTAAAAATTAAATATTTCATCATTGTGAGTATTTTTGCCATTAACTCATATCAATGCATCCTCTATTCCTCAGATAGCATTTTTGAGGTAGTTGGGGTTAAGTGACTTGCCCATGGTCACTTCACACAGCTAGTATGTATCTGAGGCTGAATTAAAACTCATGTTCTACTGATTCCAGGGCTGGTACTCTATTCACTATGCCACCTAGCTGCCTCCTTAGTTAGTATTTCATGAGTTGAGATGGCAAAGAAAACCTTTACGTGATATTCCACCTTCTTGAAATGAAATCTCCACACTTAGCTACCCTAGTGTAACAACAATGTTGCTAGCAGCTGCTGTGGAGGTGAAAGATCAACAATAAGAGCACACAGAAAGGCTGCCAGCACAGATTTTCTGATCTGCTTTTCTAAGGAAAGCAACTTTAAGGGGTTAACAATCTTACTTTAATTAAACATACATATAACATTCACTTAGTTCAGGGGGAAAAGCCAGCCCCCTGAACTTCAGAGAAACCACAAACAGAAATTACAAGCAGAAATTATATAAACCACAAAATAACACAAATCAGCAGACAGGCTTCTGTCTGCCCAAGCAATATATAAACAGTTACCAGAGAGAGAAGCACTAACATTTGGGTTTTCAAAGACGGGCGGGGGCAGGTGAGTTTCCACTGCTATGCAGAATCTCATCACCAACAATTTTTCAATGAGTGTGCCCCCAAAGGGGAAATGCTAACCTTTCAGCACTGTTTCAGGGCCCTGAGGGCTCAGGGCCTACTTAGTACTTAGGGTGTGGGAAAGTTCTTCAATCACTAGCACCACATCATATACATGATTTCCAATCAGTGACTCCCACTGCCTGAATACTGAGAAGGACTCCAAAACAAAAGACAATAAAAGGTCCCACTTTACCTGACCCATTCAAACAGAGGCAAGACTCATTGAAGGCACTTGATGGCCTTAGCATTCCAAAAGAGCAAAAGTCAAACCCTAATTACCATTACACCTAGGTCCTCAGTTTGAAAAACATGCAATTTGTCATTAGAACCATATTTGAAACCTTTGTGTCCTATCAGTCTTCACCAACTCAGGTCACCTCCAATCTGTAATGATTCATGGCTTCTGTCTTTAGAATAGTATACTAGTAATAATGAGAATGATAATGAATTCAATAGTGTCTTATCCACGTGGCATTGTTAGAAAATTTATTATTCTACAAAAGTAGAACATGAATCTAGCTTAGATAATTGACCTGATGAGACAGCAGAGAAGTAAGGAAGGGCAGATGATATCTGAAGTCTTATCAGTGGTGAGAGGAAACAAAAGAAAGGAAGTAAGAAGTAGTTGGAAATTTTTAGTTTGCTAAATGAGACCCTCCAACTGATAGCAGTGACATTTTGGTTTGGGCAAGAATTTAACTGAGGACTAAGTAAGCAAGTCAGCAAGAAATGTTAATTTTTTGAAGAGATATTGGGGAAGAAATATACTGTAGCCCCAAGACAATTAACAAGTGGACAGGTGGGACAAAAGGTAATTTGCTTCACTTGTTAGTCAAGACTTGTCAAGAAGAGCTAGCAACATGGAAAATGATGAATCTATGTCTTGGCTATGAAGAATTAATTGTTCCTTGAAAGAATAAGTTGTGTAACTATGAAGCTACTATCCCAACCTTCACTTGTACTTGTATTTGTGTGTTATTACACTAGGGTAACTAAGTTCGGAGATTTCATTTCAAGAAGGTGGAATATTACATAAAGATTTTCTTTGTCATCTCAGTTCATGAAATACTAACTAAAGAGGCAGCTAGGTAACATAGTAGATAGAGCACCAGTCTTGGAATCAGTAGAAAGTGAGTTTTAGTTCAGCCTCAGATACTTGCTAGTTGTGTGATGTGACCATGGGCAAGTCACTTACCCCAATTGCCTCCAACAAATGCTATCTGAGGAATAGAGGACTGCTACTACATCTGCCCTCAGGGTACTGGTTAACCCTTAAGTATTGGCGAGGGAGGCTATCTTTCTAGTGCTATGGCTCAAGAACTCCCACTGGTGTGGTATTCCCATGATTATCAGTTTTTATCATTTAATCAGCCATTTAAGTTAACTTTTAGAAACAGCTATTTACCATAGTGGTATAGTTGGTACTTTCGTACAAAATATCCCCCCACCTACAATTCTGTGATATACTCTCCTATCAGCATTACCTGCCCATAGGAGATATGGGCTCAAGCTTAGAGTGACTATATGGCAAAAAAGGAAACTCAGTTTCTGGTTACTAGAAGTTTTTTGCTCACCCTTGTTGAACTCATGAATTTCCCCTGCTGGGTTCCTTAGAGAGTCTTGAAGCTGTATTTTGTTAGTGAGTCTAGTTTATTCTTGATTCCCGGTGAAGACCCCATGATAGCTCTTCTGTTAGGACTAAGATAGTGATGGAAAGTCCAAAAATTTGGGGAAGAGAAAATGGGAGTCATGGTCATGAAGCAGAGGTCTTGTATGGTCAAGAAAGCAAGATAAGAATTCAGAAGGTCTAGGTTAGAATCCTAGCTGTTCACTTTGTACCCAATACTTCAGATTTTACCTCTTTGTGCCTTATTTTGTTCCTCTGCAAAATAAGAGAGTTAAAAATTATCTTTAAGGTTCTTTCTAACTCTAAATTCTATTAATATTAGAAAGGTTATCATGCAGAAGAACCAGGCACGATGGGTGGCTTGTTGTAGAGAAGCAGGTATCAGCTATATATAAGGAAAAACTTCCTAATAATTACAGCTGTCCAAAAATAGACTGTAATATATGCTTGTTAGTTCTATATTACCAGAAATCCTTGATTGAAAGCATGATGTAGAGAGGATTTCAGTTCAAATATGGACTTTAAAATCCCTCCCATTTCTGAGATTTTGTGATTCTGTCATTCTTCGAACTTTCCAGAGAGACAACTAAAGCTTATCTTCATTGCTTAATTAATCAATGATTTTCTTAACAGTAAGCTTTTTTCAATATAAATCTTTCTAAAAATATATTGCACATCCTCATGACTTCTTAAACACAATGCGTTGGGCACAATTAAAATTTTCTTACTGACGCAGATAAAGCGTCATTTTTTTGTTGCTGGTGTCACAGAGTGATGCCCTCAGGAGTTACTGTGATATGTAGAGCCAGTTGCCTGGATGTTGACAGCAGAAAATGCATCCTAGACTGGAAGACTGCCAGAGAGATGTCAGTATCTGGTACAAACAGATGGTCTAGAAGGCAAAAAATGAGAGCAGGAGCTGGGAGTCCATGGTTTACCATCTTTAGGAACAAGTCAAACATCTAGAAGCTAGAAGTTCAAGGAGGGTAGAGCTCGTTAGATTTGAGAAGTTAGGTGAGGCCTGGACATTTAAGGGTCATATAGGGCACTCTAAAATAGAGTATGCCTAGGTAATCTAGAGCCTAGGGATTGTTCACTTTCCGCCCCCTCAGAAACTATGCCTGTATGTGAGGAAATTTGTCATAGCTACTTAAGAAAGGGGTATAAGAAGCATCAGCTGCCAGTATTGTCCTCAAAGCTCTTCTATAGTAATTGATAATTCTGTTTTCTCCCTTGCTCTCAACTGATGCTTTCCAGTGTGTAGCAGACTCTTTTCCCTAACTTTGGCTGCTTCTAATTTGTTATCTCATTAACACAGGGATAAATTGAAGGCTAAGAGAAACCAGGTAATGAGAGTTATTAAAATAAATCATCTTAATTTTACATACAATTTGAAGTCATTGAACTATGTTTTAAGGAGCACTAATTGTGGCTTCAGACTTCACCCTGGGGAGTTAAAGTTTTTGTCCTTATGACAATTATTTTTCTCACTGTTCAGGAGTGCTGGTGGTTCCCACAACTACCATGCTAGGTGGATAAAGTAATCTTATCCCCATTTTTAAAAATGAAAAATTTGAGACAAAAAATTAATTATATGCATTCACACAGATACAGAATCAAGTTTCCTAACTACTAGTCCAGTGGTTTCTCTACCATAATACAAAGAGATGTCAGTAGCCTTCAAATTTTAGATTCTAGGGATTGCGTTCTCAATGCTCATATGTAGCTGAAAAGACAAGTATTCAACAATTAATCACACAGAGCACACTGCATGTTCTTGGATTGTAGCTGTATCTGTTCATTGAAGAACCTACCTATTATTTCTGACCAGGCCTTTGACTCACTTCAAAACCCCATGCAATCTGGCTTCTGACCTCATCATTCGATTTAAACTGCTCTCTCCAGAGTTACCAGTGGTCTCTTAATTGGCAAATTGAATGGCCTTTTCTCAATCCTATCCCTCTTGATTTCTCTCCAGTGTTTAACACTGTCAATCACCATTTCCTTTTGGATGCTCTCTACTGTTTCCCCTCCTACCTGGGGGACAATTCCTTCTCAATTTCTTTTGCTGAATCTTCATTTAGGTCGTATGGACTAAACATTTTTATCCCTGAATGTTCTGTTCTTTACCCTCTTGTCTTTTCCCTCTATAATATCTTGGTGACCTCATCAGCTCCCAGGGGTTCAATTATCATCTCTGAGCAAATGATTCCCATATCTATAAATGGAAGCAGCAGTAAAGTAGTACTAATTTCTTCCTTGAGTTCCAGTCTAGTATTATCAACTGACTTTTGGACAGTTTGAATTGGATGTCCCATAGGCATCTCTATCTCAACTTGTCCAAAATGGAACTCATTGTCTTTTCCCCAAAATCCTTCTCTCTTCCAAATTCCTCTATTACAGTTGAGGGCACCACCAACCTCCCAGTCATCTAAACTCCAAATCTTGGTTTCACCCTCCATTTCTCATTCATACTCAGTATCCAATCTGTTGTCAAATATTGTCATTTCTATCTGTGAGTAGCCTCTCCCCCACCCCCTCCTGCTCTCCCTCTCCTCCCCCTCTCTTTAACTTTGGATTTACTGGCTAGATTTCTTTCTCAAAAACCAAGCATTAAACTCAACTCACTCTGGAGCTCATACATTGGACAATAGGTCCCTGCCCTCCTAGCACCGAGTAAATGTAAATACTAAATAGTAACTGTTTCTCTTTTGGCCCAGAACCCTGAATCTTCCACTCCCAATTTTTTTTTTTTGAGTTTTTGATTAAAGGGGCTATCCCTTGATTAACTTTTTAAAGAGGACTTTTCACTGAATGGGTATGACCTCACTCAAAGTGAGAACCTGAAAAGACCTTAGCCTAAAAGGGTCAGGGTCTCCCATTGCATCTTGGACCATGTCCAGTCATCCTGATGAAAATCTGGTCACTGGACCCAGATGGCTCTGGAGGAGGAAGTGAAGCTGGTGACCTTGCACAGCTCTCCCTTACTCAAATCAAAGTCAAGTGCAAGTCATGTCATCATTTCTCTGATGTCTGATGTCCAAGAATGAAGGACAAACACAACTATATATGCATGTGTGTATATGTATGCATACATATGTATATATGTATATGTATGTATATGTATATAGACACACACACATGTGTCTATATGTATGTGTGTATATATACATGTGTGTGTGTATAAATATATATATATATATATATATATATATATATATATATATATATATATATTCTCTTCTTTCCACTCATATAGCCACCATCCTAATACAAGTCCCAACAACTCTTGCCTGGACTATTTCAATAGCTTTTTAATTGCTTTCCCTGTCTCAAGTCTTTCCCTGCTCCGGTCAATCCTTCACTTAGTGCCCAAAGTGATATTCCTAAAGTGTAAAGCTAACCATATCACCCTTCTATTCGATAACCTCCTTTGGTTCCATGTTATGTCCAGGATCAAATGGAAAATCCTTTGCCATGTAAAGCTGTTCACAGCATGAATCCTTCCAACCTTTCTAGTCTTTTTCCACTTTGCTACCCTCCACACATTCTATAGTCGAGTGACACTGGCCAGAATACTGCTGCTCTTCCCAAATGACACTCAGTCTCCTGTCTTCATGCCTGGAATGCTCTTCTTCATTTCAAATTGTCCCCTTTCTTGGCTTTGTGCAAGATTCATCACAAATCTCACTATCTGCGGGAAACTTTTCCTTGTTCTCCCCTCTCCCTCTAATTAGTACCTTCTTCCCTCTGAGATTACTTGCTATTATACTGCGCATATTGTATAGGTATGTTGTTATTTAAATATTGTCTCCCCCATCAGAATGCGGGCTCCTTGTGGGCAGGGAACACACTTTTCATTTTCTTTGTAACCCTTATACTTAGCACCATGCCTGACACATAGTAAATGCTCAATACATGTTGACCAACTGACAAAGCATCTTAGACTTGTAACCAGAGCTAACATTTTGCTCAGAAAGAATATTTACTGTCTTATAGTTCCTGATATTTTTTTTTCTGAGGAAACTACAACTTCACCATTCTATTTCATTGTGCTTTGGGGCATGCTTGAAACATTCTTTTCTCTCACTGTTTTTTCTGTTCAGCACAGAACAGCTCCTTGGGCATCCTGCTAAACACTTATGTAGCCCAGTAGAATAATGTTGTGATGAACCTTGCTACAACGCTAGGAAATTCATTTGGGAGGATTTGTGGTTCAGGGGAAAGAGGAATGAACTTGGAAATAACAGTTGTTATTGTTAAGTCGCTTTTCAGTCCTGTCTAACTTTCCATTTCTCCATTTGGGGTTTTCTTGGCAAAGACACTAGAGTGGTTTGTCACAAATGAGATACTGAGGCAAACAGGGTGAAGTGACTTGCCCAGATTCACACAGCTAATAAGTGTCTGAGGGAGGCTTTGAACACATGAAGATGAGTTGCTGATTCCAAGCCCAGTATTCTATTCACTGTGCCACCTAGCTGCCCTGGAAACAAAGGGTTTGAGTTTCTATGTGACACTAAATTCACATAGAAAGTTGGAGATAATTGTAACCACTTAATTTAGATTAGGGCTTAATACTATCCATGTGAAGCCATACTTTATCAGCTTTCTTATAAACATACTGGCCTCCTTAATGCCAAAATCTAAAGCCTTGTCAATTACTATATGCATTAGATGCTGTTTCAAGTGAGCAAATAATTAAAATAAAGTAAATGATCTCTATCCCATTGGTTCTGAGAATTGAAATCTTACATGTGTTGGTCTTAGACTGTCTAGAGGTAGGAAACATGCTATAGTAGATAGAATATTGCACCTGAAGTCAGTAAGGCTTGGTTTGTAACCCTGCCTCTGATACTTGCTGGCTCTGTGGCCATAGGCAAGTCACTTATCTTTTCTGAAACTCAGTTTCCTCATCTTTAAAAAAGGTAGTTGCTTAAAGGCAAAAAAGCCATCTCAATGCATATCATTATGCCAGTTCTTCAAAGCAGTGAGTGATTGCTTGCACATTTAATGAATGTTGAGTGTAACAACTTCCAGAAGCTTATGTAAACTTAATCTGCAGTAGTAGGGCAATAGTATTCCACACTTCTTGTATACTTCTATATAACAATATTGGTTGTAATATGTGTCAATTATTACAAATTTCCATTTTGCTTCTGTCACCCCTGCTATGGAAAATGATTTTCAGACTGGACTGTATCCCATCTTCTCTTGTGGAGTTGTCCTTAGGCACTCTACTATCTTTGAAAGGGATGAACAGTGGAAGAAATAGTACAATGCTACTCTCAACTGGTCAGACCATACCTGAAACATTTTATATTCAATTTGGTGTACCATATTTTAAGGGGAACAGTGCCAAGTTGGAATAAATACATCCAGAAGAGGATGCACTGAGATAGCTCTTGAGCAGACTTGAAACCTTATCATATGAGGAATGGATAAGGGAACTGGAGATGTTTTGCCTAAAAAAGAAAAGATGTACGGTGGTCAGAATAGTGGCATTCAAATATGTGGAAGGTTACTATCTAGAAAAGAGAATTCTTAGTTTGTGTATCCTTGCCTGGTGGGGGTTTTTTAAGATTTTTTTTCTCCCTCAGACTGAAAATGAATCAGGTGCAGATGGAAGAGGCTTTACCTGTGGTAGAGCATTCTGTGCTCATATTGGTCTGATTAGCCACAAGTGCAGGTGGCTTAGGGGTAACCACCCAGTTGAACTCTCCCAAGATTCTTCTATAAATGACTTTAAAATGATGCCTCGTGTCAAATTTGAGAGCAGCAGAACCAACAAAAGGTCAGGACAAGACATTTTTCCAGCCTAAGAAAACTTAGGAAGTCAATAGAAGTCTATGATAGTCTTGTGGAGGCCTGCCCACAGCCCACACATGGGTAGTAGCAACAGTAGCGGCAGAAGGCAGCGGAGGAGGAAGGAGGTGGAGGAGGAAAGAGGAGGAGGAAGAAGGAGGAGAAGAAGGAAGGAGGAGGAGGAGGAGGAGGAGGAGAAGAAGAAGAAGAAGAAGAAGAAGAAGAAGAAGAAGAAGAAGAAGAAGAAGAAGAAGAAGAAGAAGAAGAAGAAGAAGAAACTTTGAAAGATTTCTACCCAGAGACAATAAAAGGTAAGGCAACTGGTCAGAAAGAGATTACAGGAGACCTTTGAGGTCGGCACTGATTACCAACTCTATTGCCTAGATGCAGTTCTGGCTTTGAATGCCAAAAATACACTTGCTTAAAAGACTATTTTACAGGGAACTCACACAAAGCAAGCACTCACATGATGTCCAAAAAAAGCAATGCAAGGTCTCTCTTGAAAACTTTGGAATTGATTGCATGATATGGGGCAACACTGACACAGAGCTGCCCAGCATGGCATGCCCTCATCAGAGAAGGTGCTGTTCTATATGAGCAAAACAGAATCAAAGTAGCTCAAAAGAAACTTGAGATGCACAAATTTAGAGAATCCACCACAAATGTTCATATGGACTATTATGCCTGACCTGTGGTAGACCATTCTGAGCTCATGTTGGTCTGATCAGCCATAGTTAGACATACTGTAACTTGACTCTAAAATAGTGATGTCACTTTGGTCTTCTTTGAGAATGAAGGACAACAACAACATAGTTATGAGTTGCAGTTCCATGGTAGAGAGGAGTGGTGGCAGTCAGTCACGGGGGAGCAGGGCCCTGGTCACAGTGCCAAGGCAAAGAGGAGCACTAATGCTTGTGGCTATAAGAGAGCAGAGACCTTTCCTGGGTAAAGACCAGAATTCAGACCAGGAGAACAGTGACCATACCTCTAGCAGGATCACACCACTTTGACAGTATCAAAAAACTTGCAAACCCTTTAGAACAACCTCTGAAAAGAGTAACACAAAAAAACCTAAAACTTGAGGCCCTGACTCCTCACCCCCACATGAGCAAATCCCAACTTTAAAATAAAGTTCAAAGTGAAGAAAGAGGCTGGAAAGAAGAGCAAACAACAACAGCAGCAACAAAGAATTTGACAATAAAAAGCTATAGTGGTGGCAGGGGACACCAAGACATAAACTCAGAAGACAACAATGTGAAAATAGCTACCCCAAAAAAGCTTTGCAGAATAATCCTATTTTGACCTAAGAGCGATAAAAAGTCCTGGAAGAGTTAAAGAAAGAATTAAGAGTGGTAGGGGGAAAATGAGGAAAGAAATGACAGTAATGCAAGAAAAATTATGAAAAGAGAATTAACAGCCTGGCCAAAGAGGCATACAAATCTACTAAAGAAAACACTTTAAAAAGAAGAATTGGCCAAATGGAAAGGGAGGTACAAAAATTCACTGAAGAAAATAATTATTTAAAATTAGAATTGAGTAAATAGACTCCATGAGGTACCAAGAAACAATAAAACAAAGCCAAAAGAAATGGGGGCAAAAAAGAAGAAAATGTGAAATATCTCATGTCATCAGAAAAACAACTGACCTGGAAAAGAAACTGAGGATATGTAATTTAAGAATTATTGGACTACCTAAAAGTCACAATCAAAGAAAGAGCCTAAACAGTATATTTTAAGATTCATCAAGGAAAACAGATGATATCTTAGTTCCAAAGGGTAAAATATTGAAAAAATCCACCAATCACCTCCTGAGAGAAATCTCAAATGAAAATTCCCAGGATTGTTATAGACTAATTCAAGAGCTCCCAAGTCAAAGAGAAACTACTTTAAGCAACCAGAAAGAAACAAGTCAAATATCATGGAATCACAGTTAGAATTACACAAGTCTTAGCTGCTTTTACTTTAAAGAAGAGAATGCCTTGAAATATAATGTTCTGGAAGGCGAAGGAACTAGGATCACAACCAAGAATAACCTACCCAGCAAAACTGAATGTAATCCTTCAGTAGGGAAGATGTATATTTAATGAAATAGAGGATTGTCAAGTATTCCTGATGAAAAGTCCAGAGCTGAATAGAAAATTTGACTTTCAAATATGAGACTCAAAGAGAAACATAAAAAGGTAAATATGAAAAAGTAATCATTAGGTACTCAATAAAGTTAAACTGTTTACAATGGAAGTTGAGAGGATCTTCATCATTTGGGGCATGGCAGAACAAGTACCATTGTGCTTTGGGAAATAAGAAGTATTTTCAGAAAAAAAGACATGGTAAGACCTTAATCAACTGATACAAAGTGAAGTGAAGAGAATCAGTTGACCATCGTTCACAGTAACAGCACTATTGTAATGATGATCAACTGTGAAAGACTTCACTACTCTGACCAGTACAGTGATCCAAGATAATTTCAAAGGATTCATGGTGAAAAAGTGAAAAAGTGCTATCCACATCCAGAGAGAGAACTGATGAACACTGATTGCAAATTGAAGTATAATATTCTCACTATTTTTCTTGCTTTTTGAATAATGGTTAATATGGAAATATGTTTTGCACGAAAAAAAAAAAACAGTGAATCAGGCCAATCACAAACCTGACCCCACTACTAGGATCAGCATGGAAGCTTTGACCTGCTCTGTTTTCAACCTGTGACACTTTGCCCCTTCTTAGGTAATCTGGTGGTCCCCCCATGCCTTAGGTTTCAACATTGGTGCTGAACTTAATCTAGCCTTGTCTTTGAGAGAGAAATGAAAGGAATACTGAGCTTAGAGTCAGAAAACCTTACTTCGAGTCCCAGCTCTGAAACTAGCTGTGTAATACTTACTTGTCATACCAATCAAATGCACTAGGAGTGGTTTCAAGGGGAAAAACTAGGCCTATTAAGTTGTAGGGGAAGAGATTTCACTTCAACATAGCCCCAAAATCTTACCGTTATTGTTTGTTATTCTTTAGTGACTGATACTTCGGGACTCCATTTGTTGTTGTTTTCTGTTGTTGTCTTTGTTTTCTGTTGTTGTTGTTGATAAAGAAACTACACTGGTTTGCCATTTCCTTCCGCAGCTCATTTTATGGATGAGAAAACTGAGACAAGCAGGGTTAAAGGAATTGCCCAACATCACACAGCACTAAATATCTGAGGTCAGATTAGAACTAATAAAAACGAGTCTTCCTGGGTTCTGGGGGGCAGCACTCTGTTCACTGCACCACCTAGCTACCTTTGGCCACCAAATCTTAGAGCAATGTTAAGCTACAAAAGCTTGGACTAGATGTCTCCTAAGCTAATTTCAGCTTTGTTTCCAGGATTTTATGAGTCTATTTATACACTTCTACCTTCCTCAAATTGGCAGCCAAGACTTTAAAGTTAATTTCCAAAAAGCTTTGAGTCCATTTATGTATGATGGTAGGATGGTGAAATAGTAAGGACTTGAAAACCACAAAACACCAGTTTTTCTTGGAAACAATTAGAGAAATCAGATACTTGAGCAAGAATCTTTTCTTCAGCTTTTAAGTCTCTGGAAAGAAAGAATTGATTTGCTCCAGGCCATGGAGTTAGTTCAGTCAAAGATAATCAACAATAGTGATAGGCTAATATAAATAATTAGATTAAAATTGATTTACAAAGAGAAACTAAACTTTAGCAGTAATTTAAGCTTCTCACATAGAATTTGATGAAATTGTGAAGTCAGTCAATAAGAGCATTTATTGTATATTCTAGTTATAGAAAACTAGACTAAGTTCTGGGGATTCCAGGAGAGATAAAAGACAGTCCCTGCCCTAGAGGAGCCCACAATTTAATGAAGGAGTAATAATTAATGAAGCAATAATGATGGCTGTGTGATCATGGATAAATCACTTCACCTCTCATTGTCCCTAGGTATTCTCAAAAGTTACAAATCTGCATTAGTAGAATGCCAGAGTTCTTGCACAAATGAAATCACAGGCCTAGACCAAGCAAACAAAACTATCTACACAGTGCTTTAAAGTTTTCAATATTGATACACTCAATCCTCAACATTGGCAACTTCAAGCATTCCTATGATTTTATCAGTAACTTCATCTTCACTTTTATGTTGGTAACTGCACAAATTTGTGGCTATGCACAGGAAAGAAAAGAAATGAGAGGAGTGATGTGCATGTAAAGCTGGTATCTTACTAGGCACTTCATTGGTCTTGTTCATCCTTTGGTTGTAAAGAGCTCTCTATGCATTCATTGCATATTTTTACTGTTTGCCTTTAAAACCCAAGTTTTTTGTTGCAATTATGCCCACAAAGTGTAGTGCAAGTCCTTTAGTCTCTGAGGAGATGTCAAGACCTTGACAGTTTCTGCATCTTCCAAAGGCAGCAGCTGAAGTCGCAGCAACCTCTTCCTCGGTTATCAAAGGGTAGCCTACGTAGAGAGGTTTACAGCACTACAGCATACAGTACAATGTCCACACACTGCCATCTGACAGTGGAAGGTAAGATTTAGGTTTAAAACTGGTTTAAGAATTTCATTTGCTGTACAGTATTTGTGGTACTTTAGATTTCACGTGTTAGGAAAAGTGAACGTCGTCAGAAATATATTTTTTTCAACCGACACGTTGGCACAAAAGGTCACAAAATTCTAGGGAAGTACTAGCAAGAGAACGTTTTGCATGTCACCAGTTTTATTTTGTGTACTGAATTTTGTGAGTTATTTCATGGTTACTGGGTTAAGAAAAGTCCATACTATGTTTCGTTATAAAGAATTGTATACAGAAAAATATATTTTCAGCAACATCTAGTGAAAAATTACAATTGTTGTTGGTCACAGGAACCTAACCCCCTATTTCCCATAGATTCAATGTATTCATAACATTTTCTAGGAACATTACCCCTGTGACGATGAGAGAGAGAGAGAGATTTATAGATGTGAGAATCAAATGAGCTAATATGAATATGTAAATGTCATTTTATTTATATTATTTTATCTAATTCTCACACCAAACTTGGGAGTTAGGCATTGCAGGTATTAACTCCAATTACAAATTGGGAAATTAAAACTCCAAGTAGTTAATGGAATTAAATGGGTCACACCTCTAACTTGTAGCTATCAGAGGTAGAATTTGAATCCAGTTCTTCCTCACTACAGGTCAAAACCTCTGATACACTATGCCTTTAATACCTCATTTGAAACTTATCTTAAGTAACCTCCTTCTTCCCATCTTCTCTTCTTTGCCTCCAAATGTCTAACCTGTGCCCTAGTTCCTTAGCCCTGGATCCCAATTAGCCATCGTAAATCCCAATAGGGCATTAATTTGACAAATCACAAGTTGTTCCCCCAACCAACTCCCAAACGCCTTTGAATTTTATTTGGGAATTCTAGAAAACTTCAAAGACTTTCAGATTCATAGAAACAAATCTCTGATGATGGAATTTCATCTAGTATCATGAATTTCTCTAAAGATGGAATTTCAGGTACCAGCCTGCTGTGCTGGACTTCCCAGCCTCCTTCAAATAAAGAGTATTATAAGATTTTAGAGCTAAGAGGTAACTGAAAATCTAAAATTATAAAACTCAAGAGGACATAATAACTATCTTCAAAGATGTGAAGGGCTATCATATGAAGGAAGAATTAAACTTGTTCTCTCTGACCCAAGAGAACAGAAACAAGAATAATGTTGAAAAATATCAAAGAGCCAAATTTAGGCTTTTGAAGTAGGTGGAAAGGTGTCTTTCTACTGTGGTGCAGTGGCCAGGGCACCGGACAAGGAAGCAGCAATACAGTGGAAAGGCCAGTGTCTCTGAAGTAAGATCAATTCAAGTTCAAATTCCCACCTTTGGCATTTTCTACCTGTGTGACCTTGTTTAAATTGTTTAGCTTAATTGGGCCTCAGTTTCCATATTATTGAGATGAATATTCAAGGAAAAAGAAAGATTTCTGGGACAGGACTAAGCCTGAGAGCAATGTACTCCTCTGATATTCTCCAAAGTAGAATATGAGAAAACTAAAAGAGGGAAGAGGTTAAAGACTGAAGTGGACAAACCTGTAATGAAGAGTAGAAACTGAAAGAGACATTCTGAAGAAACGGTACAAGAAATGGAACAAGTGCTAACAATTATATGTGGAGCAGGGAGGAGTAGAGTATTCTAAGTACAAAGAAATAAAAGCTGTTGGGCATGAGGGACAGGAAGACATCATCACAAACTCTGAAAGTAGGTCACTAAATTTAGTCAAGACAACTAAATGTGTTCTTGGTCAAAAGAAAAAGTGAGACTGGGAACCATTGGTCTTCTTATTCCACTCAAAATACCCAGAATACAAAAATACCAAAGGAATGAAGATCTCACCTATTTTTTTAAACTTCTGTAGAAGGGTTTTCCACAAGCTTTCCTGGTAACCCATTTCAGTGTTTAACAGCCTTTCCTGATAGGAATTCTTACCCAGCCTAAAACCCTTATGATGTGATTTTACACTGTTTTCTTCTTGTTCCATCCTTAGTGACAATCATAGATCAAAAGCTTGAAGGGACCTCAGAGACCAACTTCTCCACATCATTTTATAGATAAGAAAACTGAGTCTCAAGGACATTAAGGGATTTACCCAAAGTCACACAGGTAACACTCAGCAGAGTCAGGATCTGTACACAGGTTCTTTGATTCAAGAGACACTGTATCAGGCTACCTCTTTACAAAGAGCCACTGGTCACCAGCTTGAGCATGAGAACAAGTCCTTTCTATGCCTGTAGACCATTACTATCATCCCCTTAAGTTTTCACTTTTATACCACCATAAAATTCATGAAAATGAGTGAAATTTGTAATGGAAAGTTGTCCCATTCAGAAGTCATCTAGTCTGACCTTGATCTGAAATAGCAGTCCTCTCTATAGAGTCATATGGGCATCTGGGTGGCACAGTGGACAGAGCACTAGGCTTGGAATCAGCAAGACTCTTCTTCATGAGTTCAAATCCTTTCTCAGACACTTACTAGCTATGTGACTTTGGTCAAGTCACTTAATCCTGTTTGCCTCAATTCCTCATCTATAAAATGAGCTGGAGAAGGAAATGGCAAGCCACTCCAGTATCCTTGCCAAGAAAACCCCAACTGGAGCCATGAAGAATTGGACCCATTTAAAAATGATTGAACAATAAGAACTATGGAGTCATTCAGTGGAAAAACCTTTAGTGACAGGGTGCTGGATTTGGAGTCATGAGACCTGCCTTCAAATACTGAATCTTCTACTTAGTATCATTTTGACCTTGAGCAAGTCATTGGTTATATGTTACAGTCTGCTCACACCCTCAGTGTGCCTCTCCATTCTCTTATGCGAACACACACACACACACACACATGCTCGCATGTATGTGTATAGTATGTGTGTGTGTGTGTGTGTGTATCCCCCTTCTCCTTTGGAGATTGTTATATTCCATGCTTGACCACTATATAGCAACACAGGTGAAATATTGGCACTGAAAAGACAGGTTTTTTATTTTTTTAGATTGTGAGCTCCTTGAGGGTAGAGGCATTTTTTTTCTTGTTTTGTATCCAGTGCTTATCATGATGCCTGGAACATATTAGGCATTTTATGTATATATATATATATATATATATATGTGTGTCTGTGTGTGTGTGTGTGTATATATATATATATATATATATATGTATATATGTATATATATATATATATATTGATTTCCATAGGAAGCTTGAAGTCAAAAATAATTACTGGCTTTTTAACCTCTCTTCTCACCCAAACCTGGTATATACTAAGGGATTAACAATTGCTTTTTCACTTGACTTGACAACTATCTTTGACTAGTAGCAAACCTTAAAGCAATATAGAAATGTGAGCTATCAGTATTACTATTGACCCTTACAACAGTCTGATTTCTTTGTAGCTGGCTTTACTTGAAGATCTGAGAAAGGGACATGATAATTTTCTAATTTCTGACCAGTGCTGAGGAGAATCCCTACATTTCATCAAACAAGACTGTATTTTGTTTTTTAGCACATAGCTTCACTGACACGTGCTGGTTATGTGACAATCGGTGAACGACTTTCTCTTTGGTGCTCTGTATACCTCTCTAAAACCATACCTGACCTCCATTGAAAGAGGAAGTTGACTCATTGGGAAGCACCCATGAAATGTCAGTTCCAGACCTTATCCCCTGCATGAAATAATTACCATGGATTTAGAGCCAGAAGATTTGAGTTTGCAGCTACTCATTAACTTTTGACAAACCACTGAGGCTCCTGATCTAAAAGTTCCCATTTAAACAAAACTTTGAAGTTTACAAAGCATTTTCCTCACAATGATCCCTAGAGTAAACAGTGGGAGTGGTATCATTTTAATTTTACAGAAAATGAATCTCAGAGGAGTTAAGGGACATATCATGTACATAAGAGCAATGAAGTTCCAAGGCATTTGAGCCTGAATCTTCTGACTTCAACAGTCTGCTCTTTCCATTTCTAATCCTTATTAATTCATGCCTAAGCTATTGCAGTAGCCTGCTGGTTGGACTGCCTGCCACAAGTCTCCTCCTACTCCAGTCCATTGTTCATTGATCTGTCTCACACACAGACACACACACACACAGACACACACAGACACACACACACACACACACACACTCCAACCCAAGAACTCCAGTGGCTCCCTGTCACTTCCAGAATCAAATATAAAATCCTATTTGATATTCAAAGCTCTTCATATGCCCTGTATGTTCATCTTTCCAGTCTTCTAACACCTTACACTCTTCATTACCCTCCCCCTACCCCCCAGTACTCTTCAATCATCAAGACTGGCCGTTCCTCTAATAAGACACTCCATTTCCAGACTCAGAGCATTTTCAATGGCTTTCACCCATTCCTAGAGTGGTCTTCTTCACCATAGCCCCCTAGCTTCCCTGGCTTCCTTCAAGTCTCAGCTAAAATCTCACTTTTTACAGGAAACTTTTCCTAATCTCTCTTAATTCTAGTTCCTCTGCTCTGTTAATTACTTCCAATTTATCCTGTTAGCCCAAAAGGGCAAGGGTCTCCCATTGCATCCTGGGTCATCTCCAATCATCCTGATGAATATCTGGTCACTGGATCCAGATGGCGCTGGAGGAGAAAACAAGGCTGGTGACCTTGCACAGCCCTCCCTCACTCAAATCCAAGTCAACTGCAAGTCATGTCATCATTTCCCTGATGTCATGGTCCTCTTTGAAAATGAAGGACAAACACAACAACAGCCAGTATAGCTCAATTAAACATATTTATTTACATGTTGTGTCCCCACTATATTGTGCGTTCCTGGAGAGCAGAAACTACCTTTTGAATCCTTAGTGCTCTGCACAATGACTGGCACATAGTGGGTGCTTAATAAATTTTTGTTGATTGATTGGCTTTAATTCCTCTCTCAATGTTCCCTGTAACTTGTGAGCTTCAACATGAGTCTCATCCATTTGGCTAAATCACCATATTGGCATTTCTATTAATTGAAAAGTTAGCATTCCACCTGAAGCAATGCTGCATTATCATTAGGAGCAGCACCTCGGTGTTTTAGATTGGGACAAACAATATAGAAAAACTGAATTATATAAAGCAAAAGTAATATCAGCTCACATACTACCAAAGTAATACATTCTCCTTGCCTCTGATCAATCAACAGGCATTTATTAATCCTTATGCATGACACTGTGATAAATACTGGGGATTAAAAAGAAAAAAAATGCCCTGCCTTCAAGGAGTTTACTTTCTAATTGGGAAGACACTTTGTGTCCTATTTACCTGATAAATACAAAGTAGTTTAGAAACTTTGGAGGGAGCCTCAGGAACCAGGAAAAGGCCTCCAGTAAAAGGTGCCTTTGATGAAGTTTGAGGGCGGATCTCAGGGACCCCTCAAGGACTGCAGTATGGGAGAGGGTCATCTGGAATGAATTCAAGGACTCAAGCATTCTTTAAGTCAAGGTGGTATGCTTTCAGGGGGCAAGAGTTCTTAAGGAACCTGCAATTTAACAGGAATGTTGTTAAAGCTTATATAGGAAAAGTAGTGGATCATCTGGCAGATATGTTAACTAGGTGATAACCTACAACCTTGCTCACAAGCATCATTCACTACTGGAAACCAGGAGAAGGGGTTTCTCAAGGGTATATTTTTGGTCTGTTATGTCTTTAGTAAGAAAGCTTTGAGGACTGATGTCCATAGCTTGACCTCTGGATTGAACACGATAACTTTGGGAATCAATGCATGATAATTCTGTGGTTACAAGATAGTCCTGTTTTTACAAGAGAACTTCTTCAGAGATCAGCTTGTTCTTGTTGTGATGGAGAAAAATAGTTTGTTTTACTGGGGCCCACTCATGAGTAATTGCTAAGCATAGTGTCCTTGGGCTGGGGAGAAAACTGAAGGGAACAGTGATTTGAAGCTAGGGAGAAATGTGATTTTTAAAACTGGGATCCAAGTACAAGCACCCAAGCACCCCATCACCTTGACTTAAGTCTTAAATAAAGATAAGGATTCTAAGAGGTTGAGGTGAGGAGGTCAAGCACTTCAGACATGGGGGACCACTTGTACAAAGATGAGGTAGGAAATGGATTATCCTGTGTGAGAACAGCAAGAAGGCCAGTGCTCTCAGGTCAAGAAAGATGAGGACTGAGAAAAGAACATTAGATTCAGCAGTTAAGAGGAGATAGCTGGTAACTTTGGAAAAGACAGATCCATTTGGATGAGGTTGGAAGCCAGATTATAGAGGTTTTAGAGAAGAGTAAGCAGAAGAAGAGGCATTCGTTGTAGATGGCTTCTTCAAGGAGTTTGACTGAAATGGAGAAGAGGGAGGCTTGGTTCCTTATCTAATATTGACTGATTCTTAATGAAAGCCCTTGTCTTCAGTTAAACTATTTTAAAGAAAATACAAAAGGGTTTTGTTGTTGTTATTGTTATAAGTGTAATTTCAACAACAAAGGGTAGCTAGGGTGTGGTAACTCTCTCTACCCCCTAAAGAAAGGCTATCCACTTGTTATAGTCTTAGAAAATCGCCTTAGACACTGAGATTACTTACCATTATTCACCATTGTTTACACAGCTAGTTTGTGGTGACACGTAAGTCTAGTCCACATGAGGACTTGAACCTGGGTCTTCCTCATCAGGTCTGGCCCCTCCACCAAGCTGCCTCTCTCTAAGAGCTACAAATCTTCTCCTGCTTAGTTCTGGAACTGACTAGACGAAATTAAGAAAAACAGAAAATGACAGACAGATGATTAGTTTAAAGCTCTTTGGGAAACCAACTTGTGCATAACCCCACCGGATGGCTCATCAGCCTTGTTCCTTCATCTGACCTGAGTTAATTCAGTTCCATTATGCCTAGTCTTTCCGCAAGGTTATTTTTGACATGGACCTGTTTCCTCCCATACTATATTGGTTCTCTAACAAGGTCATGTCATCATCAGTTATTTAATATTTCTAAAATGAAAAAAAAAGAACACTCAGTCATTCTGGAGTTGAAATATAAGTCCACATTCTCACACTCTCACATTTAGAGCATTATAGTCATCTTTTAGCAGTTCTTCCCTTTCTCTTCTTATCTTCAAATTTGTTGGTGATACAAGCAGCCTGGTTATTATTTTCTGCCCCTTTTTATGCTTGCATAACTGCATTATTTTAAAAATATACTGGTCGTCCATTAGCCTGAAAATAGCAAAAGCTGTTTCTGCTTCAAATTCACTTTACTCATTTAATCTGAATATGTAGGCCCCTACACAATATCAAGGTCTCCATATAGCCCTTCCTCTTCTCTTGTCTATTGTCCTGTACAAGGCATTTAGAAACTAAAGAGAATAAATGCCACATGCCTGCATATCTGCCTATGTGGTTAGGAGGTCAGCCTAATCTAGGACTAGCCAACTAGTGATAATTAACTAAATGAATAAAAGTAAATTAGTTAAATGAGCAATATCAGTGAATGACTTCCTAAGCTTGTGGCTGGAAGGTCAGTCCAAACAGAAAATAACAGCCAGTACCTTGGTATTCAAGTCAAGCTAATACCCAGATGTGTCTGTGAACCTACCCATTTGTCATTCCCTCTAACAACATAGATCATAAATGTACCAGTAACCCCCTCCCCCCGATATGGTAGTACTTTGGCTTCATCACAAGGGTCCCAATGCAATAATCAGGAATCCTCTATCATATTTTCTTGTTATCTTAAGTATAGCAGTGGAGCTTATGGGCTGTCCATTGGTTATCCCATGCTCTTGCCACATGAACAGCTCATCTTTTTCACTGATAATTTTTGACAGCATCTTTTACCCAGCTTCTCCTTCATAGTCCTGTTTATAATGTGTACCCATCATGTTTGTTTGTTTGTTTTTATTGCCCACTGGGTAGTACTTCTTTTTTATTCTTTGGAGGCTGTAGAGTTCCATATCATACAACCATGGAACACCAAAGGAAAAAAAACAACTTTGAAATTGATCAGCCATATCAATTCATTCCAAAAATCTCTACCTTTTGTCATATAATCATTTGACATTCCCCGTATGAACATTGACATTTAAGTTGGGAAAACAAAGTCAGTGTTTGTCACCCAGTTGCCTAACAGATGCCAAAAAAAACTAATATATCTCTGGTTCAAAGCAGTCAAAAAAGTATTAACAGACATCAAAGCTTATGGGGAGAAATTAATGATGATTAGAGTCAGAAGTGAATGTTATTCAACCCCTTCACTAAATAGATGGGTCTGTCAGGACCCTGCAGGGAAGCAGATGGGCTAAGAACACAGAGGTTAACCTTCAAGCCAGGGTCACATAGAGGAGGAGGCACTACCAGCTTTAGCCAGGTACTTAAGCCACCCAAGCACGCAGCCTTCTGGCTTTTCCAGTCCCCACCCCGTGTTGAGATTTGTCAAGATAAACTATTTGACAAACTTACTCTCCTTGACTTTGACTGCCTACATTCTTGACTTTGGCTTAGCAAACTAATTCTAATCTGTGTTCCTGACCTATTTCCTTTCTGAGTAGACCACACTTAGACCTTAATCTGTTGTTGTTTTTTAAACTCAGCCAGATAACTTGATCCTCATTAATTGTTCTCTGGAGACTCAAGAGGAAGGATAAGTAAGAGTCCCTTTCTCAATTACCCCGGTGGTAATTTGATTGCATTTGATTACATTATCTCCAACATTGTTCTCTAATGATTTCCTATCAGCAAACTCTTGTTCCTTGAGGGCAAGCCAATGTTGGTTTTGTTTTTGTTTTTGTTTTATGGGTAGTAGTTGTTGCTGCTGCTGGTATTGTTATTGGTGAAGTAACTTTTCAGTCCTCTCCAACTCTTCATGACCCCATTTGGGATTTTCTTGGCAGAGATGCTGAAGTGGTTTGCCACTTTTTTCTCTAACTTATTTTATAGATAAGGAAACTGAGGTAAACAAGGTTAAATGACTTGTCCAGTGAGGCCATGTTTGAATTCTTGAAGAGGAGTGTTCCTGTTCAGACATCTATATACCATCTACCTAGTTGCCCCATTGTTGTTTTCTATACTTTTTTATTCATCTGCAGCTGACTGAAAAGTTCTGTGAATGTAAAATTATAGAATCTTAGAATTGAAAAGGACATCAAAAGCCATTTAGTTTAACCCGAGCCTGAGCAAGAGAAGGTTCTTTATATCCTCCCAGATAAGGGTTGACATAATCATAGCTCCAGCACTGGAAGCAGGGGTATGCTGGTAAATATTTAACAGCCATCTCACTTGGAAGAAATAATGAATTAATGTCTCATTTTTTGAAATTTAATCTGCACTAGTTGGTTGTTGGTTGTTGTCCTTCTCAAAGAGGACCAAAATGACATCATGACAAATGACAAAATGACATACGTGAGTCAAGATTCAATGCATAGGACTGTTTCTGATTAGGCCAATAGAAGCTTGGACTGCTCTACCACAGGTCAGGCACAAATAGTCTGTGTGAACTTTTGGGGTGGATACTCCAAACTTGTGCATCCTGCATTTCCTTTGAGCTGTTTCAATTATGCTTTGCTCATAGAGCACAATACCTTCTCTGATATGGGCACACCATGCTGAATGATCCTGTACCAATGTCTCCCATGTCACACGATCAATTCCAAAGTTCTTGAGAGAGACCTTGAGAGTGTCCTCGTATCCCTTCTTCTGACCACCATGTGACCACTTGCCCTTTGTGAGTTCTCCATAAAATAGTCTTTTTGGCAAGCGTACATTTTGCATTCAAACAATGTGGCCAGCCCATCAGAGTTGTGCTCTCTGAAACAGAGTTTGAATGCTTGACAGTTTAGTTTGAGTAAGGACCTCAGTGTCTGGTACCTTATCCTGCCAGGTGATCTTCAGAATCTTCCTAAGACAATTCCAATGGAAGTGATTCATGGCAGTGGTAGAATGTCCAGGTTTCACAGGCGTAAAACAATCAGGTCAGCAACATGACACTATAGACCTTCAGTTTGGTAATCTACACTAGTAAGTAACACTTTCTTAAATCTACACAATCAACATAAAAATAATCAGAAAACAATGATACAAACAGAGTTCTGATATGTGGCTGCTGAGACATAAATGCTCTCACTGAAAATTTAACAATAAGCCCTCAAGGTTCAACCTGGCTTCAGCACAGCCTTGGGTAGAAGAAATCTTATAGGCCATCTGGTCCAATTCCTTCACTTTACATATGAAGAAACTGAGAAGCCCAGAAAGATCTAGTGATTTGTCCAAGGTCACATAGGTTGGAAGGGGCAGAGATGGATTTGAAGTCAGGTTTTCTTACTTTAGAGACAATGTTTTGTCCATAGTACCACACCAAATAACCTTTACTAAAAGGGCCTATTAGGACTCTGAAGGGCAGCAGGTGGGCTTCCCTTCCTCAGAGGTGGGAAACTCAAAATACCTCTAGGGAGCCCCTGATACTGTTGAAAAGTTGTCATTCATGGGAAGATTGTGGAGACAAAATCTCCCTCTTCAATTTCTACTCATTTCTACTCATTCTGTTTTCTCTTGTTATGCAAAACAATTATAATCCCTCTCACCCAAAGATACCCTTCAAACATGGGAAGGAAGCCTTGTCCCTTTGTAAATCTACCCTTTTCTGGGTTAAATATCCCTAGTTCCTTCATCTTGTCCACCTTTAGTTTGTTTAAAGGAGGCAAACAGACTAGCTGATAAATAAATTTGTATGGTTTTATTCCCTTGAAGCTAGTGGGTACATGATCATGGAATCAGAAGTAAGATTCTGATTAACCTGAGCAAGAGAGAGAAGGACAAAGAAAGGAAGTTCTTAGGTAAACAAGGCAATTGACAAGGTAGGGTCACTTAGAGATGCAAATGTCTCTAGCCCACTGCTCTGGCTGCCAGACTTTGTGTCACCAGAAACAATAAAGATACTCCTGGTCTTTGAAGTTGCTGAGGCAGGAAAAGGGGATTTTTAGAATAGAGCAAAAGCAGTTTGGAGGCTTTAGATATTATTGGGGTTCAAATAATCTGAAAGGATTGACAATCTTATCTTCTTATCAAATGGTTTCAAGACCCCTCACAATCCTGGTCACCCTCCACATGACCAATTCCACCTTGTCAATACTCTCTTTTCAAAAAAAATCTTTACTTACATATAATATTTTAGTTTTCCCCAATTATATATTAAAATATTTAAAAATATTTTTAAGTTTTGAGTTCCAAATTCTATCCCTACCTCCTTCCCTACCCTCCCTCCTCAGATAAGCAATCTGATAAAGGTTAGACATGTAGAATCATATAAAAGATTTCCATGTTAGTCATTTTGTACAAAAAGACTTGAATTAAAAAAAAAAGAAAGAGGGAGGAAGGAAGGAAGGAAAGAAGGAAAGAATGGAGGGAGGGAGGGAGGAAGGAAAGAAGGAAGGGAAAAATGGCATGATTCAGTTTGTGTTCAGACAATATCAGTTCTTTCTCTGGAGATACATAGCATGCTTCATAATGAGCCCTTTGGCATCATCTTGGATCATTATGTTGCTAAGAATAGCTAAGTCATTCACAGTTCTTCATCATACAGTATTCCTCTTACTGTGTATGATGTTCTCCTGATTTTGATCACTCTATTTCGCATTAATTCATGTAAGTTTTTCCATGTTGTTTCCTGAAATCATCCTGCTTTCCATTTCTTATAGCACCATAATATTCCATCACAATCATATAACAAAGCTTGTTTAGTCATTCCTCAATTGATGGGCATCCCCTTGATGTCCAATTCTAAGCCACTACAAAAAGAGCTATTATAAATATTCTTGTACAAAATAGGTCCTTTTTCCCTTTTAAAAAATTGTCTTTGGAATATAGACCAAGCAGTGCTATTGCTGGATCAAAGGATACACAGAGTTTTATAGCCCTTTGGGCATAGTTCCAAATTTCTCTGCAGCATGGATGTGTAAATTCACAACTACAAAAGTGTGTTAGTATCCCAGTTTTCACACATCCTCACCAATATTTATTGTTTTCATTTTTTATCATATTAGCCAATCTGACAGATGTAGGATGGTACCACAGAGTTCTTGTAATTTTCATTTCTCTAATCAATAATAATTTAGAGAATTTTTCATATGATCATAGATAGCTTTGATTTCTTTGTCTGAAAATTGCTCATCCATATCCTCTGACCACTTATCAATTGGGGAATGATTTGTATTTTTATAAATTTGACTCAGGTCTCTAGATATTTAAGAAATGAGTCCTTTATCAGAGATGCTTTTTGCAAAAAAAGATTTCTCAGTGATATTCTTTTTCAAAATGTGTTCCCTTAGAATAAACATAATACTTCAGACATGGTCTGACCAGGGTAGGGCAAAACAATATTAGAATATCTCTCATTATGAACATCAAGCCTTTTATGCTGCCAACTAAAATCAGAATAAAGGTCTGAGATTGATTGTTTTGGCTATCATTTTATGCTCGTCATAATAAGGTGGTTTTTTTAATCCGGTAAAAACCCCTCACCTTTATTTTTTAATATATGAACTATTTTCTAGCCTCTGTCCTATACTAATGCAGGATATTTTTGAAGCCAAGTGAAAGACTTTAAAGTTAACATTCTTAAATTTCATTTTAGAGAAATTTTAGAAAACCAACCTTGGAGTCAAAAAGATCTGCGTTCAATTCCTGCCTTCAGTGAACACTGGATTGGCTACATGAACCCTGGCAAGTCATTTAACCTTACAGTACCTCAATCAACTTGTCAAGACTGTATTTTACAGAACAATTGCTGGTCTCCATTGGTAGAAGGAATATCATTACTAGAAGTCCCCTAAACCAATACAATCATAGTCTGTATAATAATACTGATGATGGTGATGATGATGATGGTGAATACTTTTTCTTAGATAAGTTTCATATCCCAGCCTGTAGTATTCATCTTGGACCCTGATTCTGTCATCAAATGTATCAGCTCTTCTTCCTAATGATGTGTCATTTTGAAATTGCCAAGCATATTGGCTAAATCTTTATTTATATCATTGACTAGAATTGGTTGGTTGCTGTCCTTCATTCTCAAAGATGATCAAAAGGAAATCACTATGTTAGAGTCAAGTTACAGTGTGTCCAACTGTTGATGATCAAACTAATATGAGCTTGGGAAGCTCTACTACAGGTCAGGCACAAATAGTCCATTTGAACATTTGGGGTAGGTTCTGTAAATTTGCACATCTTGTGGACATTGACTAGAATAACATCTAGGGGAAAGCCCCAAAGACTATGTACCAGAGAAACTTACAGGTTGGCCTCAAGCCATTAATCACTGCTGTGGGCCTAATCATTCAAACAGTTCTGACTCCCCCAATACATGCCAGGAATCCATCTCTTTTTTGAATAAATAGTATATTATTTTCCCCAGTTACATATCAAAATTTTTTTAGCATTCATTTTTACAAGATTTTGAGTTCCAAATTTTTCTTTCTCTCTCTCTCCCCTCCCCTCTTCTGAAAATGGTAGGCTATTTGATGCAGTTTGTTATCATGTAAAAAAAAATATTTCCATATTAGTCACAGTTGTGAAAGAAGAAACAAGTTAAAAAAAACATGAGAACCAATAAAGTAAATGAAAAAAGATATGCTTCAATCTGCATTCAGAGTCTATCAGTTCTTTATCTGGATATGGATAGCATTTTCCTTCATGAGTCCTTTATACCTGTCTTGGATCATTGTGTTACTGAGAAAAGCTGAGTCATTCATAGTTGATCATCATACAATGTTACTGATAATGATTTTCCTGATAATGTTGCTTCCAATGTTTCCTTGGTTCTGCTCACTTCACTTTGCATTAGTTTGTACAGATCTTTCTAGGATTTTCTGAAATCTGCCTGTTCATCATTCCTCATTATACAATAGCATTCCTTTGCATTCATATATCACAGCTTGATCAGTCAGTCATTCCCAAACTGATGGGCATCCTCACAATTTCCAATATTTCGCCACCACCCAAAAAAGACTGCTGTAAATATTTTTTCACATGTAGGTCTATTTCCCTTTTTTTAAATTATCTCTTCGTGATACAAGGCCAGTAGTGGTATTGCTGGATCAAAGGGTATGTACAGTTTGGTTGCCCTTCGGGAATAGTTCCAAATTGCCCTCCAGAATGGTTGGATAAGTTCTCAACACCACCAAAAGTGCATCAGTGACCCAATTTTACCACATCCTCTGCAACATTGATCATTTTCCTATTTTTTTTCCTATTAGCCAATCTCATAGGTGTGAGATGGTACCTCAGAATTGTTTTAATTTGCATTTCTCTAATCCAAAGTGATTTAGAGAACTTCCTCATATGCCTAAAAATAGCTTTGATTTCTTTGTGTGACTACTGTCTGTTCATATCATTTTACCATTTATCAGTGGGGGAATGGCTTGTATTCTTGTAAAGTTGGCTCAGTTCTCTATATATTTATGAAATGAGGCCTTTATCATAGACACTTGCTGTAAAGATTGTTTCCCGGATTTCTGCTTTCCTTTGAATCTTGGCTGCATTGATTTTGTTTGTACAAAAGCCTTTTAATTTATATAATCAAAATTACTTATTTTATATTTCATAATACTCTCTATCTCTTGTTTGGTCATGAATTCTTCCCTCCCAAAAGATCTGACAAGTAGACTATTACTTATTCTTCTAATTTACTTATATTGTCACCCTTTATATGTAAATCATGCACCCATTTTAACCTTATCTTGGTAAATAAATTTAGACAGAATTTCATTTTTATTATATTAGCTTAGCCTACCCATGAACAATTGATATTTTTCCAGTTGTTTAGATCTGATTTTAGTTTTGTGAAAAGTGTTTTGTAATTTTGTTCATATAGTTCCTGAGTTTGTCTTGGCAGGGAGACAGCTAAGTATTTTATATTGTTTACAGTTATTTTAAATGGATTTCTCTCTTGCTGCTGGGCTTTATTGGTCATATAAAGAAATGCAGATGATTTATGTGGGTTCATCTTTTATCCTGAAATTTTGCTGGAGTTGTTAATTATTATCAAGTAATTTTTTAGTTGATACTCTAGGCTTCTCTAAGTATACCATCATATCATATGCAAATAATGATAGTTTTATTTCCATATTGCCTATTCTAATTCCTTCAATTTCTTTTTCTTCTCTTATTACTAAAGCTAGCACATCTAGTACTATATTGAACAATAGTGGTGATAATGGGGATCCTTGTTTCACCCCTGATGTTATTGGGAAGGCTTCTAGCTCATCCTTATTATAGATAATACTTGCTGATACTTTTAGATAGATGCTATTTGCCATCTTAAGGAACACTACCTTTTTTCCTATGGTCTCTAGTGTTTTTAATGGGAATGGGTACTGTATTTTGTCAAAAATTTTCCAGCATCTATTGAGATAATCATATGATTTATGTTGGTTTTGTTATTGATATGGTCAATTGTGTTGGTATTTTCTTTGTAATTGAACCAACCCTGCATTTCTGGTATAAATCCAAACTAGTAATAACGTATAATCTTTGTGATATAATGCTGTGCTTGCCTTGCCTGTGTTTTGTTAAAAAAAAAATTTGCATTGATATCCATTAGGGAAATTGGTCTATAACTTTCTTTTTCTGTTTTAGTTCTGCTTGGTTTGTTGAATCCTTTATGTTTTCTTTTCCCTCTTTACCTGTTTATGCTTTTCTTGCATCTTGATATTGGAGATCAAATGTTTGGCTTAGTTCTGGTCTTCTCCTTATGAAAGCTTGAAATCCCTCTATTTCATTAAATGACATTTTTCCCCTTGATGTATTATGCATAATTTTTCCGTGTAAGTGATTCTTGGTTATAGTCCTAGCTCCTTTGTCTTCTGGAATATCATGTTCCATGACTTCCCGGCATTTAATGCTGCATCTGTCAAGTCCTGTGTAATCCTGCTTATGACTCCATGACATTCAAATTGTTTCTTTCTGGCCACTTGTAGTATTTTGTTTTCTGACCTGACAATTCTGAAATTTGGCTGTAGTGTTCTTTGGAGTTTTTATCTTGAGATCTCTTTCCTGAGATGATCAGTGAATTCTTTCAATGCCTATTTTGCTTTCTGGTTCCAGAAAGTCAGATAAATTTTCCTTGATAATTTCTTGAAAGATGCTGTCCAGGTCCTCTTTTCTTGATTATGGCTTTCAGGTACTCCATTGTCTGATATTGTTTCTCCTGGATCTATTTTACAGGTCAGTTGTTTTTCTCACAAGATGTTTTACATTTTCTTCCATGTTTTCATTCTTTTGATTTTGTTTTATTGATTCCTGTTGCCTCATAGAGTCATTAGTTTCCACTTACCCAATTCTAACTTTTAAAGTGTTGTTTTCCTCAATTAGCTTTTGTACTTTCTTTGCCATTTGGACAATTGTACTCTTTAAGAAGCTATTTTCTTCAGTGGATTCTTGTAACTCATTTTCCATTTGGGCAATTATACTTTCTTTTCTTATATAAATTTATTTATTTTCAGTTTTCAACATTCGATTCCACAAGATTCTGAATTCCTAATTTTCTCCCCATCTCTCCCCTCCCGCCTATCCCAGGATAGCATGCATTTTGATAACCCCTTCCTCCAATTTGCCCTTCCTTCTATTATCCCTCACCCCTTTTCTTATTTCCTTCCCTTCCATTTTCCTGTAGGGCAAGATAGATTTCTATACCTCACTGACTGCATATCTTATTTCCCAGATGTAAAACAATCTTTAACATTCATTTTTAAAGCCTTGAGTTTCACATTCTCTCCCCTCCTCCCTCCCCACCCACCCTTATTGAGAAAGCAAGGAATTTGATATAGGTCATACATGTGTAGTCATGCAAAACACTTCCATAACAGTCATGTTGTGAAAGACTAACTGTATTACCCACTATTCTGTTCTGTCCTCCATTTATTCTATTCTCTCCTTTGACCTGTTCCTCCACAAAAGTGTTTGCTTCTGGTTGCCCCTTCCCCCAATCTGCCATCCCTTCTATTATCTCCCCTTTCTTATCCTCTTCCCTCTTGATTTTCTGCAGGGTAAGATAGATTTCCATACTCAATTGAGTGTGTATGTTATTGCCTCCTTAAGTCAAATCTGATGACAATAAGGCACACTTATTCCTTCTCACCTCCCCCCTCTTCCCCTCCATTGCAAAAGCTCTTTCTTGCCTCTCATATGTGAGATGATTTACTATGTTCTACCTCTCCTTTTTTCTTTCTCCTGGTACATTCCTCTCAGCACTTAATTTTATTTTTTAAGTATCATCTCTTCATATTCAGCACCCTGGGCCCTCTGTCTGCATACACACACACACACACACACACACACACACACACACACACATGCAGACACGTGTTTACACATATACATATGCACAAACATACACATGCACAGATACATACATATATGCACATGCATATACACACATGTATATGTGTGTGTGTATACATTATACATATACATACATATACATATACATATGTGTGTGTGTGTGTGTGTGTGTGTATTCTCTCTAACTACCCTAACACTGAGAAAGGTCTCTTTAGTTACAAATATCATCTTTCAATGTAGGAATGTAAACAGTTCAACTTTAATAAGTCCCTTGTAACTTCTCTTTCCTGTTTACATTTTTGTGTTTCTCTTGATTCTTGTATTTGAAAGTCAAATTTTCTATTCAGCTCTGGTCTTTTCAACAAGAATGCTTGGAAGTCCTCTATTTCATTATAATTCCATTTTCCCCCTGAAATATTATACTCAGTTTTGCTGGGTAGGCGATCCTTGGTTTTAATTCTATCTCCTTTGACCTCTGGAATATCATATTCCAAGCCCTTCAATCCTATAGCGTAGAAGCTGTTAAATCTTGTGTTATCCTGATTGTGTTTCCACAATACTTGAATTGTTTCTTTCTGGTGACTTGTAATATTTTCTCCTTGACCTGGAAACTTTATGGAATTTGGCTCCAATATTCCTAGGAGTTTTCCTTGTGGGATCTCTTTCAAGAGGTGATCAGTATACTCTGGTTCTAGAATATCTAGACTATTATGCAATTTTCCTTGATAATTTCTTGAAAGATGATGCCTAAGCTCTTTTTTTGATCATGGTTTTCAGGTAGTCCAATAATTTTTAAATTATCTCTCCTGGATCTATTTTCCAGGACAGTTGTTTTTCCAATGAGATACATCATGTTGTCTTCATTTTTTTCATTCTTTTGGCTTTATTTTATAATTTCTTGATTTCTAATAAAGTCATTATCTTCCATTTGCTTCATTTCAATTTTTAAGGCATTATTTTCATCAGTGAGCTTTTGGACCTCCTTTTTCATTTGGCCAATTCTGCTTTTCAAGGTATTCTTCTCCTCGTTGGCTTTTTGGACCTCTTTTGTCATTCAGGTTAGTTTATTTTTAAGGGCATTATTTTCTTCAGCATTTTTGGTCTCCTTTAGCAAGCTGTAATGGTAATTAAGGTGGGACTTTTTACTGTTTTCTCTTTTAGAATGCTAACATAATCAAGTGCCTTTGATTAAGTCTTGCTAGGTGCAAAGCCCCAGGCTGAGGCATGTGAGGAGTTCTGGTGCTGGCATTTGCCTGTTCCACCACACTAGGGCTCAGGGTCTCCTACTGGTTTACTGAGATGAGCTTCCTGCTGGCTTACTGGGATGCTTCTTCTGGAATGCGCTCCCCTTTTACCTGAGTGAAATCTACCTTTCTTGCTGATCTTCCAAGTCTTCTGGGTGAAAAAAATTGCTGTACACTGTCTTTCTGCTGTTCCAGGATCTGTTTTGGGGCACTATTTTATGGTTTTTTTTGGTGGTGAATATGGGAGGGTGTAATGTTAATGGGATAATAGGATCTTCCTCACTCATTAATAGGCCTCACATGGAGCCCATTAAGGGAATCTTGCTTAGGGGAGGCTTACTTATAGGAAAGTTTTCACACCTTTTGCTAATTTCTAATTAGGCACTGAGTTCTTCTGGACTCTGGCTCTGTGAAGTGTATATATACTCTGAGTTGCTATTTTGCTTTGGGGATTCACTTATGAAAAGTGAACTTGTGATTCCCTGATCAAGACTCTGAGTAGCCATATGTTCAGCACCCCCACAACTGCTCAGATATAAAGGCTCTCTCAATCCAGTGTTGTGTTTAAAGTGTATAGCAATATTGCTTTGATTCAGACAATCAGAGCCCTGTCTGTTGGTCTAATTTATCTGCTATTCTCTCTTCTATTTCCTCTGTATTTTCTCTCCTTATATTTTCTTTGATGTTCAGGATGCTGACTTTTCCTCTGAACTAATGAATGTAATAATATTAATGTATTTAAAAAAGATTGTTGACCCCTAAAAAGCTATCTTTCCTAGTAAAGGAGATTAAAGACCCTGTGCTAGCAGCCTCTCCTGGGTATGCTAGGGTGTTTGCTGCTACAGAGGGCTATAGTGATTTACTACTTACTCTGCCATCTTGGTTCCCTGAAGTCTCTTCTCCGTACATCTCTCTTTGTTTCCTCAAAACTAAAATGAAGAATATAAAAAAATCCAGAAATAGTATAATAAGGCATTTCCCTCATCTATGAGTTTAGTAATGTTGTCCAAAAGGGCATGGCTTGAGTCCGTCATGAGAAAAATAATTATCATGCCATGTCATGTTTTCATGCCATAACATACCATATCATGTCACATCACATCATATATCATATATTAATATCATGTCATACCATATCATGTCATATAGCAGTAATCATTATTATTGCCATGACCTTAATGAACATGTGCTGGTTGGTAGCACTCTATTCTCTCTCCCTCTCTCTCTCTCTCTCTCTTCTCTCTCTGTAGTCACATCATAATAATTTGTTCTGGAATTTTGTCAGAAATCATATTAAATCCTATGTATTGAATAGCCTTTTTTTGGCTTTTTGAATATTATCACAATATCTGACTGTCTCGCTTTTCTCCATGTATTTTTCAAAGATCACCTACATCATTTCATGCAATCACATCTGAACATCATAACCCTTATTAAATCTCAATGCTGACAACTGAATATTGTAGGAATGGGAAGCTCAAGGAGACAATAAGATAACCTCATTGAGGCTAGAACTGGAATTGAGGCTCTATCCTCAATCAATTACCCTTATTCAAGTACATCAGTGTCTGAGCTCTCGAACAACACAACCATGTGACTGCAGACTAACAGAGAGACCCAAGATAGCCCCACACTTACCACAATAAAATATAAAAGCAGAGAAACTCTATGGACCCCAAAACTCTAGACATATTGCTACAGAGCACATACCAATCTCATCTAGTCCCTCTACATATAGTCTCACCAGTTTGAGACTATAGGTAGAGGAGAAGCCAGTTTGACCAGTCAGTCAATCAAGAGCATGTGTCAATTGATTGATCAATAATATATAGATGCTGTCAAACTACATGACTGCCTTAAATATCCAGGTAACTTCAAGCCTAGGCAAAAGTCATCATGTAACCAACTAGCTTAGACCTTTCTCCTGTTATTTCCTGTAGCCCCAAAAGGGTATAAGTATTTTGGAGGAGCTCACTTTGTGTGCTGCTTCCTTTCTAGTCTTTTGTACATCTTAATGTCACTATATTTTTCTCTAAAATCTGTTCTCTGGGATGGGTACTCTGGAATGTAATTTTTCAGGGCTAGATATTTTAATTTATTGAGGGCAACTAGATGTTTGTTGGCATCGTGGACAGAGCATCATTGGCCCTGGTTTTATGAGCACCTGAGTTCAAATACAGCCACAGGCACTTGATACCTCCTAGCTGTGTGACCCTGGGCAAGTCACTTAAACCTGATTGCCTGGCCCCAACACCAAATGGATTTGAATTTTCTTTTAAGCATTTTTGTTCTTTTCATTTCACATTGAGGACCATTCCCTTTATAACAATAGTACTCAAAAATTACTTTTTTAAAAAATTTAGTCAATTGGTATGGATATTTATCAACAGAAGTACAGGTCATCAGTAGGAAGAGCTCTGGAGTCCCTGTGGCATGAGGCAAGAAACGTGTTCTAGGCCCAGCTCATCCTCAGCTATATGTTTAAATTTAGGTAAGTCATATACCTGCTTGTGACTCAGTTTCTTTATTTGTAAAATGAGAGTATTGAACTTGATAATGTCTAAAGTCTCTCAAAAATCTACTTATATCATTCTCTAACATTTGTTTTTGACAGCCTTCTTCTGTATCAACTCCTTATAAAGAGGGCCAGTTTCCACAGGCTCCTTAGGGAGGTTCCCATTGTTTCAAAGGGCATTCAGAATTTTCCCAATGGTTTTGTTACTCTCCTGAAGAGGAGAAAGGTGAGAAGCAGCAGCTCTCTGCTGTGTTCTGTTTCCACCACACGCCTTATTTGCCCCTTGATAATATCACAAAAAATCACTGACAATACTCAGAATTTCCATTCCTGGAAGTTCTGTCTAGTAATAAGACATCACGAAAACTTGACTATCCTGCTAGACAGAGGTAGTCTGATGTCACCCATCCTCAAAGGGAATAATGTAAATGTAAATCAGAGAACTTGTGTAAGGTAATATACAATCCCAAAGATTGAATTTAGAATAGCATCTGACATTTTAATAATGTACTTCTCTTTAATGATAAGAAATGCACATTATATATCAAAGGATAGTATTTTCATAGATATTTCTCAATCAGACAGTAACTTCAAGCAATGAATTAAATTTAATTTAATAAGCTTGTATTAATTACTATAGAAAGGTGCTAAGTCTTAGAGATACAAGGACAAAAACAATAAACTATTCCTATCATCCTACAGTTTATATCCTTCTTGAGGAAAGAGGAATAGCAAATAACTAGGGAATCAGCAAAGATTTTCCTTTGGAAGGAGTGCTTGAATTGAGTCTGAGGGAATAGAAGGATCCTAAGGTAAGGAGGCAAGGAAGGCAGTGTATTAAAGGCATAGGAGATAACCTGTACAAAAGCCCCGAGGAGTGAGGTGGAATGCCTCAGGGAACCACAAGGAGGCCAGTTTGACTGCAACATAGGAGTGTTTGAAGATTTGGACATTTAGAAATGTCTGGAAAGGGAAACTGGGCTCAGATTGCATAGGACTTTAGGGCCCAAGAGGTGAGGAGGTGTTTATTTGGCATTTGTTTGTTTGTTTTACCTACAGGGGATAGAGAACTAACAAAGATTCTTGATCAGGGGAGTAGTATGGTAAGAATTAACTTTTACAAAGTTTATTTTGGCCATTGTGGAAAATAAATTGGAAAAGAGGGAAACTAAAAACAAAGCAAACAAATAAGAGACTATCACAAGAGCTGAGAAAGAGATAGAGGCAAAGGCATTCAAGATCATTTGAGTAGAAGCAAAGAAGGTCAATAGTAAGTGGAGGGGTTGTTTGCAGGGACCCATAGTTGAAAAAGGCATGAACAGCAATAAGACAAAGAATCGAAGTGCTCAATGACAGGGAAGAGTGCATATTTGAACTGATTAACTATAGGATATGAAAGAAATAAAGCCATGCCATTGGACAGTGATAGACTAGGAAAACAAAAAAGGTTTGGAGTGCCTAGAGGTAATGATGAATGTAAAGAATATGTTTAGAAAAAATAGGAGAGCCGTAATGGGAGGTCAGAAGTTTTTCATCATGAAAGGAATCTCAGAGTCGTAAATCATGAAGGTAGAGTAGTTATGGGTGATGGTCAGATCGACAGTATAACCATCCTCGTGTGAGGTTGATATGGAATGAAGGTGCAGGACATAAAATAATAAGAGTTGATGAACTAAGAGACCAGAATGTTTGAAGGAGTATTCACACATCCATTGACATCTCCAAGTATGAGGATTGAAGTTGGGCTTGACAGGAAGACTGTAAATCAGGTCCTAAACTCTTTGAGAGATGAGAGGAGAATAATTTGGGTAGCAGTAGATGGTCAAAACAAGGATGTTTTAAACATGGCTTTCATTTAATCCAATCATTTTTAAAGTCTCTCTCCTGGATCTATTTTTCCAGGTCAGTTGTTTTTCCAATGAGATATTTCACATTGTCTCTTATATTTTATTATTTTGATTTTATTTTATAATTACTTGATTTTTCACAGTCATTAGCTTCCATTTGCTCCATTCTAATTTTTAAGGAATTATTTTCTTCAGTAAGCTTTTGGACCTCTTTTTTCATTTGGCCAATTCTGCTTTTTAAGGTAGTCTTCTCTTTATTGTCTTTTTGTACCTCTTTTGCCATTTGGGTTAGTCTATTTTTAAGGTGTTATTTTCTTCAACATTTTTGGGTCTCCTTTGGCAAGCTGTTGACTCTTTTTTCATGATTTTCTTGCATCCTTCTCATTTCTCTTCCCAACTCTTATTTGATTTTTTTTAGGGATTTACAATCTCACTTTAATTAAACATACATATATCATTCACTTAGTTCAGGGGAAAGTCAGCACCCTGAACTTCAGAGAAAACACAAACAGAAATTACAAGCAGAAATTATATAAACAGAGCAAATAACACAAATCAGCAGACAGAGCTTCTGTCTGTCCATAGCAATACATACATAGTTACCAGAGAGAGAAGCATCAACATATTGGTTTTCAAAGCCAGGGGTGATTCTTAATGGCTACCCAGAGTCTCATCTGGTGAAATCACAGGAACAGTATTCCCATGAGAGAGCCCCCAAGCAAATTGCTAACCTCTAAGTATATATATGCTTCTTCAGGGTCAGAAGGCATCACAACCATGTGACTCAAACTTATGACTTAAGCAGGTCATCAAAGACTCTTGATTCAATCAAAGACTCAATCAAAGGCATTTGATTGCCTTAGTGCTGAGAAGCACTCCAAAATACAAAAACAGTGAAAAGCCTCACTTTGCTTGCCATTACAAACTCAAAGGTGCTTAAATATTTTTTTTGTTTGTTTAAAGCAGAAAGTCTGGGAAGCCTATGGATCATTTCTCTGAATGATCTTTTTTAACGCATAAAATAAAATAATGGGATTGCAAAGGAAGCCAATTGTATAAAATATTATCAAGGTATTTTTAATGAAACTAGTTAATGAATCCCAAGTTAATGTCCTCTACTGTAGCTAGCTGGTCATTTAGCCACTGTGAGTCTTGGTTTCCACATTTGTGAAATGAAAGTTAGGTGGTTTGGTAGTGGTAAGCAAACTGGATTTGTAGTCAGAAGACTTAAGTTTTGTTTCCCAACTCTTTTACTTGTTCAATCTAGGTGATCTTGGGCAAATCACACGATATCTTGAGGTTTTGCTAAGGGGGCATGGTAGGAATAGTTTGCACAAAATCTCTCCCTAAAGGTCTAGGACACTCTCCTACCACTATATGCAGAGTCCAGGAGAAAGTGGAATCACACTGTCTGCCTCAGACATCTTACTAGCTGTGTGACTCTTGGCAAGTTACTTAACCTCTGTCTGCCTCAATTTTCTTAACTGTAAAATGGGGATGATAACAGCACCTGAAGGACTGTTGTAAGGATCAAATAAGATAGTATTTGTAAAGTGCTTAGCGCATAGTAGGTACTTAATAATGATATATAATAATAATTAAATGTTTTAACTTCCCTGGGCTTATTTCCTTCTCTTCCCCACTTCTGAGGCAGCCCCTTCTGCTTTGGGATAGTTCTACCAGGATGTTTTTCTTGACATCAAACTTAAATTTTCATCTTCTCAACTTCCATGAATTGCTCCTGGGTTTCCCCTTTGAAGTCAAACAGAACATCCCTACTCCTTTTTTCTCATGAGACTCTTTTGAGTACTGGAAGACACTATCATTTCCCTTTCCCTCCCCTCTACGCCTTCCCCACTTCCATCACCCCAAGTCTTTTTGGCTAAAGATCTTCAATGGCTTCAACCATCACCATAGGTCTGAACTCAAGGCCCTTCATTCTGGGTGCCTTTCTCTGGATTTTCTCCTGTTGATCAGTGTTAGAAGCCTTGCTTCTCTTTATTATTTATTTGTTTAATATTTTAGTTTTCAACATTGATTTCCACAAGATTTTGAGTTACAAATTTTCTCCCCATTTCTGCCCTCCCCCCCACTCCAAGATGGCATGTATTCTGATTGCCCCACTCCCCACTTATCTCTGCCTTCTATCACCCCATTCCCCCCTTTCCCCTTACTTTCTTGTAGGGCAGGAAAGATTTCTATGCCCCATTCCCTATATATCTTATTTCTCAGTTGCATGCAAGAGCACCTTTTTCTTTTCAGCATATGATTTTAAAACTTTGAGTTCCAAATTCTCTCCCCTCTTCTCTTCCCATCCACCCTCCCTAAGAAGGTAAACAATTCAAAATAGGCCACACATGTATCATTATGTAAAACACTTCCACAATACTCATGTTGTGAAAGACTAACTATATTTCCCTCCATCCTATCCTGTCCCCTTTTATTCAATTTTCTTCCTTGACCCTGTCCCTTTTCAAAAGTGTTTGCTTTTGATTACCTCCTCCCCCTATCTGCCCTCCCTTCTATTGTCTCCCCTTTTTTATCTCCTTCCCCCTACTTTCCTGTGGGGTAAGATACCCGATTGAGTGTGTATGTTTTTCCCTCCTCAGGTCAAATCCGATGAGAGCAAGATTCACTCATTCCCCCTTACCTGCCCTCTTTTCCCTCCCAACAGAACTGCTTTTTCTTGCCACTTTTATGTGAGATAATTTACCCCATTCTATCTCTCCCTTTCTCCCTCTCTCAATATATTCCTCTCTCATCCCTTAATTTGATTTTATTTTTTTAGATATCATCCCTTCATATTCAACTCACCCTGTGCCCTCTGTCTATATATATGTATATTCCCTTCAACTACCCTAATACTGAGAAAGGTCTCATGAATTACATACATCATCTTTCCGTGTAGGAATGTAAACAAAGCAGTTCAACTTTAGGAAATCCCTTATGATTTCTCTTTCTTGTTTACCTTTTCATGCTTCTCTTGATTCTTGTGTTTGAAAATCAAATTTTCTATTCAGCTCTGGTCTGAATAGTCCTCTGTTTTATTGCAAGTCCATATTTTGCCTTGGAACATGATACTCAATTTTGCTGGGTAGGTGATTCTTGGTTTTAATCCTAGCTCCTTTGACCTCTGGAATATCATATTTCAAACCCTTGATCCCTTAATGTAGAAGCTATACTCAAATTGTTTCTTTCTGGCTGCTTGTGTTATTTTCTCTTTGACCTTGAAACTCTGGAATTTGGCAACAATATTCCTAGGAGTTTTCTTTTGGGGATCTTTTTGAGGAGGCTATCAGTGGATTCTTTCAATTTCTATTTTACCCTCTGGCTGTAGAATATCAGGGCAGTTCATGATAATTTCTTGAAAGATGATATCTAGGCTCTTTTTTGATCATGGCTTTCAGGTAGTCCAATAATTTTTAAATTCTCTCTCCTGGATCTATTCTCCATGTCAGTGGTTTTTCTAATGAGATATTTGACATTGTCTTCCACTTTTCCATTCCTTTGGTTCTGTTTGATAATATTTTTATTTCTCATAATGTCACTAGCTTCCACTTGCTTGAATCTAATTTTTGAGGTGGTATTTTCTTCAGTGTTCTTTTGGACTTCTTTTTCCATTTGTCCAATTCTGCCTTTCAAGGCGTTCTTCTCCTCATTGGCTTTTTGGAGCTCTTTTGCCATTTGGGTTAGTCTATTTTTTAAGGTGTTATTTTCTTCAGTATTTTTTGGGTCTCCTTTAGCAAGTCATTGACTTGTTTTTTATGGTTTTCTTGCATCTCTCTCTTTTCTCTTCCCATTTTTTCCTCTACTTCTCTTACTTGCTTTTCCAAATCTTTTTTGAGCTCTTCCATGGCCTGAGACCAATTCATATTTTTCTTGGAGGCTTTTGATGTAGGCTCCTTGTCTTTGTTGACTTCTTCTGGCTGTATGTTTTGGTCTTCTTTGTCACCGAAAAATTTGAGTCTGAGTCTGAGTCTGTATCCTTTTTCACCGCCTGGCCATGTTCCCAGCCAACTATTTGACTTTTGAGCTTTTGTCAGGGTATGCCTGCTTGTAGAGTAGAGATTGCTTTGTCCCAAGCTTTAGGGGCTGCACTGCTGTTTTCAGAGCTACTTCTACTCCACTGTCACTGCAAGCTCTGCCACACCAGCACTCCTCCTCCCCGAAGAGCTGCCAACCAGGACTGCATCCCAGATCTGAGCAGGGCAAAGCAAGAGAATCCTGCCTTAGTGCCAGCAAAGAGATCCTTACAGCTGCTTGATCCCCTCCACCCACCATCTATGGGCCTAGAGCTCCAGCACCCAACAGACCTTTCCTACTGACCTTCTAAGTTGTCTTTGGCATGTGTAAGTTGAGAGATCTGGAAACTGCCACAGATGCCAGTGAGTCAGTCCCCTGAGGCCTGCTCTAGCCCAGTCTGTGCTGGTGCAGCCCATGCTGAACTGTTCCCTTCTCTTAGACTGGTGCAAGCAACCTTTCCTGTCAACCTTTCAGGTTGTCTTGGGCCAGAAATTTGTTTCACTCTCTCATTTTGTGGGTTCTTCTGCTCTAGAATTTGTTTAGAGTCATTTTTACAGGTATTTGGGAGAGTTTAGGGTAGAGCTCAAACAAGTCACTGCTTTTATTTTGCCATCTTGGCTCTGCCCCCTCTAACATCCCTTTTAGCTCTAAATCTGTAATTGTAGATCCTAAGTCATTGTAAGCAAGGTACTGGTCCTGAGTGAGGTTGAAAGAAAGACTCATAATGTCCAGGCACAGCATAGATTTTAGAGGGCTAACTTTTGGTGGTCTTATCTCATATGTTTAAGTAACGTAGAGCAAGTCAGGAAGTTAATTCAGGAGTTTCAATCAATAAATAACAATTTATTAAATGCTTACCATTTGTAAGCTATGTTAAGTTTTGGGGATCCAAAAAAAAGGCAAAGAGAGTCCCTAGGCTCATAGATATTATATTCTGATGGGGTAGACAACATGTAAATAAATAGGTGCCTACAAGGTATATGAGAAGTAACCTTAAAGAGGAGGTTAAGCCTCCTAAATTTTGTTTCTGAATGTTTTGTGGTAAGAAAGTGTGGCAATATTATTTCAATGATTCAGGGCATGGTCCCTATAAAGTCCAGGTCAGTGGGTTCCAATAACAAGGAAAGGAACTACTTGCAAAACCATTTTCAGAGTGAGGTCAGAGTTGCTTCATCTACACTTACCCATCAAACAAACGGGACAACCAACTGCAGTTCCTCTTGAGCTACTTGGCAGGACAGCAGCAGCTTTGGCAACTGGCCATGCTCCTCATTGCTTGTTCTCTTCTGCCATTGTGTATGCTCTCCTGTTGTTCTATAGAAATCAATCAATCAACAAACATTTATTAAGGTATACCATGTGCTAGGCTCTCTGCTAGGTGCTAGGGATACAAAAACAAAAAATAAAAAAATTCACCAATCTTTACTGATTTAGATTCTATCAAGGGAGAAGCATCCATGGGTAGAATTCTGAATAGTTAGTTTATAGAAGAGAATACTAGCATGCAAAAAAGGCTTCTTAATGTGGTATGGAGATTATTTTAATTTGATATTTAAATTGATTTCCAGTCAATGAAGTTATAAATTTCTGCTTAAATTAATTTATTCAGCTGAGTACTCCTGTGAGTGGTTAAAGAGGAATCCAAACTGTCTCTTTATTTTATATCTTATTTGCATGTACATGTAACTCTAGAATTTATTTTTTCATATGTAGGGGACATGGAAAGTTTGACTGAAAACTGATGGGTGTGGGAACTGAAAAAGATTAATAATCTATGTTTTCTCTCTGGTATATGAATATGAATATCAGGTTTGAAGGAGATTTTTCTCCTATTTATTCTGGAATCTTGACTGTGCACAGGATTCTACAGACAGCATCTTGCCTCTTAGTAACAGCTATCATCAAGTCAATTTTACTGCTGTGCTGGAGAGACAATATTGAGATTTATCTTACTCTCTTAAAGGGTCATATAGACAGTAAATGTCAGAAACAGGAATTGAAGCCAAGTCTTCCTGACATTCTGAGGCCAATTGTCCATCCAATATGTCACATTGCCTCCCTTCTAAGATTCAGGTATTGAGGAAAAGGGAGAGAAGAGTTGAGTAAAGGTTAAGTCATGTTCAGAGTCAAATAAGTCCATAGATGTTAGTTTGCCAAAGACATGGAGTAGAGACATGGAATATGTTATGAAAGGGAACAAAATTTTAGAGTTGATAGAGGCTTCAGAGTCTAGTTTGTCCAACTCATAGCTGATAAAGATTTTCATCTTCCACATTTCCAAGGAACAATTAATTCTTCTGAGGCCTTCTGATGACAGGGAACTTTATATCACAGGGAAGACCATTTTATTTTTTGGATATCTCTGATTGTTGAAAGTTTTTCCTAATATTGAACCAAAATTTTCCCTTATACTATAGAACTATAGTTTTTATTTCTTTATTTTATTTTTTGTTCATTTAATATTTTATTTTCCCCAGCTACATGTAAAAACAATTTTAACATTCATTTTTAAAACTTTGAGTTACAAATTCTCTCCCTTTCTCTCTCTCCATCCCCTTTCATTGAGAAGGCAAGCAATTTGACATAGATTATACATGATAGTCATGCAAAACATATCTATAATAACCATGTGAAAGAAAACATAGACAAAAATACTCAAGAAAAATAAAGTAAAAAAAGTATGCTTCAATCTGTATTCAGATAGCATCAGTTCTTTCTCTGGAGATGGATAGCATTTTTCATCATAAGTCCTTCAGAGTTGTCTTGGATTGTTGTACTGCTGAGAATAGGTAAATCATTCACAACTGATCATCTTACAATATTGCTGTCACTTTGTACACAGTGCATTTCACTTTGCATCACTCCATGAAAGCCTTTCTTTTCTGAGAGCATTCTGATCATCATTTCTGATAGTACAATAGTATTCCATCATAATCACATACCACAACTTGTTCAGCCATTTCCCAACTGATGGGCATCCACTCAATTTGTAATTCTTTGCCCCCAGAAAAGAGCTACCATAAGTATTTTTGTACATATAGGTCCTTTTCTTTCTTGCTTTTTTATCTCTCTTGGAATACAGACCTACTAATGGTATTGCTAGGTCAAAGGGTATTCTTCATTTTATAGCTCTTTGGGCACAGTTCCAAATTGCTTTACAGAAGAGTTAAATTAGTTCACAACTCTAGCAACAGTGCATTAATGTCTCATTTTTTCCCACGTTCCCTCCAACAATTGTCATTTACCTTTTCTGTCTCATTAGCCAATCTAATATATATGAGGTAGTATCTCAGAATTGTTTTAATTTGCATTTCTCCAATCAATAGTGAGTTAGAGTAATTTTTCATATGGCTGTAGATAGCTTTGATTACTTCCTCTGAAAACTGATCATAACTTTTGATCATTTATCAATTGTGGAATGACTCTTTTATAAATTTGACTCAGTTCTCTATATGTTTGAGAAATGTGGCCTTTATCAGAGAAACTTACATAATATTTTTTTACACTTACTATTGCTAACTGTATTTTTATCTTATCTATTCCCCTTTCATCCTGTCCCTCCTCAAAAATGTTTTGCTTCTGTCTACCCCCTCCCCCAGTCTGCCCTCCCTTCTATCATGGTCCATGTTCTCTTATGCCTTTCCCCTCCTACTTTCATGTAGGGTAAGGTAGATTTTTATACCCAATTGGGTGTGTAAGTTATTCCCCCTTTGAGCCTATTCTGATGAGAGCAAGGTTCATTCACTCCCCATTATCTTCCTCCTCTTCCCCTCCACTGTAAGAGCTTTTTCTTGCCTTTTTCCTACCATGTGAGATGATTTACCCCATTTTACCTCTCCCTAACTCTTTCTCCCAGTACATTCCTCTTACACCTTAATTTAATTTTTTAGATATTGTCCTTTCATATTCAGCTCACACCTGTGCCCTCTGTCTATATATACTCCTTCTTACTATCCTAAGAATGAAAAAGGCCTTATGAGTTACAAATATCATCTTCCCATCTAGAAATGTAAACAGTTAAAATTTATTATGTCCCTTATAATTCCCTTTCTTATTTACCTTTTTATGCTTCTCTTGAGTCTTGTATTTTAAAGTCAAATTTTCTATTCAGCTCTGGTCCTTTCATCAAGAATGTTTGAAATGTTTGAATGTTTGAATGCTTGAAAGTTCTCTATCTAATTGAATGTCCAATTTTTTCCCTGAAGGATTGTACTCAGTTTTCCTGCATAAGTAATTCTTAGTTGTAATCCTAACTCCTTTACCTTCTGGAATACCATATTCCAAGTCCCATGATTATTTAATGTGGAAGCTGCTAAATCTTATGTTAACCTGACTGTGGCTCCACAATACTTGATGTTTTTTCCTTTCTGGCTACTTGTAATATTTTCTCCTTGATCTAGGAATTCTGGAATTTGACCATAATTTTCCTTGCAGTTTTCATTTGGGGATCCCTCTTGGGAGGTAGTTGGTGGATTCTTTCAATTTCTATTTTGCCCTATGGTTTGAGAATATCAGGACAGTTTTCCTTGACAATTTCCTAAAAGATGATGTCTTGGTTCTTTTTTTTATAAAGGCTTTCAATAATTTTTAAATTATCTCTCCTGAATCTATTTTCCAGGTCAGTTATTTTTCCAATGAGATATTTCACATTGTCTCCTATTTTTTCATTCTTTTGGTTCTGTTTTATAATTTCTTGATTTCTCATAAAGTCATTAGATTTCATTTGCTCCATTCTAATTTTTAAGGAATTATTTTCTTCAGTGATCTTTTGGACCTCCTTTTCCATTTGGCTATTTCTGTTTTTAAGGCATTCTTCTCCTCATTGGCTTTTTGGACCTCTTTTACCATTTGGCCTAGTCTGTTTTTTAAGGTGCTATTTTATTCAGTACTTTTTTGTGTCTCTTTTACCAAGCTGTTGACTCATTTTTCTTTATTTTCTTGGGTCACTCTTCTCAATTTTTTCTCTACTTCTCTTACTGGAATTTCTAAATCCTTTTTGAGCTCTTCCATGACCTGAAACTAATTCATATTTCCTCAGAGGCTTTGGATGTTGGAGCTTTGATTTTGTGAGTATGTGTTTTGATCTTCCTTGTCACCATGGTAATTTTCTATAGTCGGAGTTTTTCTCTTTTTTTCCTATTGTGTCCTCATTTCCTCAGCCTATTACTTGACTTTTAACTCTTTGTTGAAGCAGGACTCTGCTTCCAGGCTGGAGGACCCACTGTCCCAGGCTTCAGGCTTTTTATGCAACTGTTTGCAGAGATACTTCTAGGGATCTGTAAATTTTCAGTTTTTCTAAGGTGGTATGATCTAAGGAGGGGTGTTGACTACTCTTGTGGCCTGTGCTCTGGTCTGTGAATGACCAAAAGCACTCTTTTCTGCCTTGAGACTGTGAGGAGGGTCCCCTCTCCACTGTGGCCACAAGATTTGCTATGCTAGTGCTCCTTCTCGCCCTGGGGCTGCCACCCAGGATTGCAATCTAGAACTGAGTATGGGTAAAGCAACAGAGTTCTGCCTCAGGGTTAGCAAAAGGACCCCTGTAATCTCCTAGCAAGTTGTTCGACCCTGCCCCCCTTACTGTCTGTGAGCTGAGAGCTCTGGAAACAGCCACTGTTGCTACTTCCACTGCTGATTCAGTCACTCCCAAGGCCTGCTCATGGCTTGCTGGGGCTGAGGCTGCACTGGTGCAGCATGTGATAGACTGGGCTCCTCTTTCCCTCTGGTACAACAGACTTTTCTGCCAACCTTCCAAATTGTCTTGGGCTAGAAATCAGTTTCACTCCATCTTATTGTGGGTTCTGCTACTTTAGAATTTGTTTAGATTCCTTTTTAACGGTATTTGAAGGGACTTGGGGGAAAGCTCAGGCAAGTCCCTGCCTTTACTCTGACATCTTGGCTCCACCCTAGTTTCTATTTCTTTTTTTAAAAAAATAAATAGTATTTTATTCTTTCCAATTACATGTGATTTATTTAAAAAATCAGTTCCAAAATTTCTCCCTTCCTTCTCCCTAAAATGGTAAACAATTTAATACAGGTTATGTATGTGTAATCATATAAAACATATTTCCATATTAGTGATATTGTAAGAGAAGAAACAGACCAAAAGGGAAAAAAGCATTAAAAAGTGAAAATAGTATGCCTCAATTCCCATTCACCTTAAATCAGTTCTTTCTCTGGATGTGGATAGCATTTTCCATCATGGGTGTTTTGGAATTGTCTTGGATCATTGTATTACTGAGAAGGATTAAGTTTTTCATAGTTAATCATCTTACAATATTGCTGTTACTGTGTACAATGTTCTCCCGGTTCTGCTCACTTCTCTTTGCATGTAGTTTATATTTCCTAGGAAAAAACCTAATGATAGCTAGCATGTATATAGTGCCTTAAGGTTTGCAAAGCACTTTACTTCCTGTTAACTGGTTTCATCCTCACTACAACTCTGTGAGGCCATTGCTATTATCATTCCCATTTTGAGGAAGAAGAAACTGAACCACAGAAATGTTACGTGATTTGCCTACTGTTACACTGCTATTAAGTATCTGAGGAAGAATTCAAACCAAAATCTTGCTGACTCCAAGTCCTGAACTCTATCCACTGCAGCATATAGCTCCCCATCTGCCTACCTGTACCTGTTCCTTGTTCTGTATTTCATCCAGCTACTATCCTTTCAGAGAGATGTGTCAACTGCTCCTCTTCCTCACTAGCATATCTCTTCACTCAGTTAAATATTTCCATTTTTTCCCAGCTAACTTTTGTGTAGTCTGATTTCTATGTCCTTCATCATCTTGATCAACCCCCTCCTCTTAATTTTTCAATATATGTTCTGAAATCTGACACACAGAACTAAACCCCAAAATCTGTAGTCCATGTATAGAAAAGAAGTAAAGATTAAAACTTACCTTACTCCAGACAGTCTGACATTTCAGTGAATCTGATCTTAACAATCTGAGTGTTCCCTCTAAAGGTGCAAAATCTTCATAGATCCATGCGGTGGTGGGATTCAGCTGGTTCTCACTGGTTTGGCAGTACCTATACCTAATTTTATGTTGAGTTCAGTGAACCAGTAGTTAAAATGGCATTTGTAATCAGGGTTTTCTCTAAGGTGAGTGCCTGGGCAGCTGCCCAATATGGAAATCACAAATTTACATTCATTACTCTTTTTTAACATTCATCACTCTTTTTTAACATTCATCTGTGCAACAGCATTTTCTAAGCACCCATAGTAATGTTCATTCTGTCCATAGGTGAAAATAATTGATGGAACTATGGTTGTACTATTTATTTATTCATTTCTTAAAACTCATTATACCTTTGATGAAATACTACATTTTAATTCCCTTTACTTCAGTAAACAAACATATAGCTTAAAGAGCAAAAGTGCCTAACAACCAGGGGGTGACAAGCTGTCATTTGTTTCTGCTTTGTGTTACACCCAAAATTCCCCCAAGATGTTATGAGTGTGATGGTGTTCCCTGAACGGTGAAACCAATAGAAATCTGGGACGCAATGAACCAATAGAAATATATATTTCAAGGGTTATCTTATTGCCCATTTCAGAAGCCATGGAAGTAGGAAAAAAAATGAGTTAGAATAGGTAGAATGACTTTTAGTTCTGCATATGTTCCAACACTGGCTGCTGCGGTCCCATGGCTGCTTTCACTCCATAAGGATATATTTTGGTCAGGTATTATTTAATATTTTTTTCATTAGTATTTTAAAACTCTTTCTTATAACATAATCTAGCTTTGTGTATCTCCTTTATTGTTCTTATTTGAGTATTAAATGCATGAAATATTAAACTACCTTTCAGTATATCTTTTTGTATACTTAAAACAATCATTATTTATTTATTTATTCGTTCATTCATTCATTCATTCGTTTGTTTGTTTGTTCATTTATTTATTTGTTTGTTTGTTTATTTGTTAATTTATTTGAATTTCATCACTGGATCCATGCCTAGGCATTTTGTGCTACTATTGTCCATTTCCTCATGTAATTAGATACATGTATTGCTTGTATATGGATACACATGGATACATACATGCATCCATAAATCTATATATAAATCTTAATTCTTTTTTGTAGCAGAAAACAAATGGAAACTATGAGAGGACATGGTCTTCAACTAATAGTAAAATAAATTATGGCATAATAATCTAGTAGAATATTATTGCACCGGGGCAGCTAGGTGGCACAGTGAGTAGAGCACCAGTCAGGAGGAGCTGAGTTCAAATCCAGCCTCAGGCACTTGACACATATACTAGCTGTGTGACCTTGGGCAAGTCACTTAACCGCTTTTGCCCTGCCAACAAAAAAGCAAAAAAAAAAATATAATTGTACCATAAGAAATGATAAAATTGATGGTTTCAAAGAACTCTAGTATGAACTGAAGCAGAATGAAATGAACAGAACCAGGAGAACAGTTTCTACAATAGCAATAATATTACAAAGAAAAAAAAAATTGAAGGATTTCTGAGCTCTGAACAATGTAATGACCATTACTGATACTAGAGAATTGACTGTAAAAGATTACATCCTTTTTGACAGAGAGATGATAGACTAAGCACACAGAACAAATCATAGATTTTGAGGTGAACCTCATATGGGAATTTGTTTTGCTTATCTATGCATATTTGTTAAAAAGGGTTTGTATTTCTTTTTTCTTAAATGTGTGTGCGGTGGGGGAGGTTAAGAATGATGAAGGAGGATAGACTTAAGAGTGAAATTAAAAAACAGAAAAGAAATAAGAGAGTGTCAATGAAAAAATATTTTTTAAATGTATAGAAGAGAAAAAAAAGAACATTAGAAATAATCACAGACAAACAGGACAGCTTTGCTAGGTATAGGTACACAAGGGACACGTGTAGCTTCCATGTATATAAGGGACATTTATACCTTCAAAAATAACTTTATTTTTCTGCTCTACTACACGTGTGGAAATTCTCATTTTATTTGATATCTACTAAGTTCAGAATAAAAATAAATAAATACATGTCATGTCTTAAAATGACCATGGGGTGTCCACCCACTTTGCCAGGGATCTTCCAGTTCTGGTGATGGCAGGTTGTCAATTTACTATCTCTTGCTGTTGCCAAAAGATCAACCCAGTTTTTATACTACTTTTTAATCATGTGTTTCTTAGATGACCTCCATCACTCCAGTTGCATTGAATAATCCCTTGTTTATCATTTGTTGCAGCCTCTTCATTTCTATCATATACTCTTAAATTGTCTGCTGGGTGATTCTCAACTTTACTTCTTCGGAGACTTTATCCTGATTTATAAACATACAACATTATGAGAAGAAAATAATCATTTTCAAAATCAGCCTTTTTCAAGGTCACTAATAGAAGTTAGAAGTTTCTAAAGAAGCATTCAGTCTTTCACTAGTTCAGTCAACTCATTGTCCATCTTCAAGGCTTGTCATGTATATAAGAACTATCTCATGGTTTATGAATCTTATATTCAGTCAAAATGCAATATTTTTATTCCATAATTTTATCACATGGCTCAGGGTCTCATTAATTTTTAATGGATATTCATTTAATGGATAAGTGTATCCATTAAAAAGTTTTGTCAAAAAACATATCAATCAATACCCAATTGATAGAAGACTTTGAGATAGAAGTTAAGGACTATGTGTTCTTGTACAAAAGCCGTATCGCCTGATGGAAAGTGGACCAAGATGCTGACTCACATTGTAATCCAGAGTAAATTCTTGCTCATTACTTTTTAATATGTAGGGGCTTCACTTCTAAAGCATAACCAACTTTAATAAGCATGGACAAATTCATATCATTTTGAGTTCTTTATAAAATAACTTAAAAATAAAACCAATGATTATATCACCATAGGGAATTCCAGGTAACAAACTTTTCTCTACCAATTCAAATTGACGCCTCTATAATTTATAATCTTAGAGAGTTGTCTAGTGCTCTGAAAGGTTTGGTGACTTGCCCAGCATCACAAACCCAAGGATATTTCAGATATGGTACCTAAACCTAGGTCTTATGGCTTCTGAGGCTAGCCCTCTATCCATTGTGTCATATTGTCTCTTATTATACCAAATGTTATTGGCACAGAAATAGAATAATTATCTCAACCCCAAGAAATGAAAGATTTTCTTTCAATGTTTGAAAGCTATTGACAACATAGCTAATATGAAAATATTTTGCATGACTTCATATGTATAATGAGCATCATATTGCTTGCATTCTGAATGCCTGGAAGAGAGGCTTGAGGTAGGTGAGTGGGGGATTTGGGATTCAATTTTTTTTTTAAATAAGCATTAAAAATAAATAGAATTTTAAAAATATGTTGACAGAGAAAAGATTCTAACAGTGTCTGTACTAACCTGTGACTGGGGAAAAGGTCAGATATCTGCTTAATCAACACCTTTCACTAACGTTAAACTTATGTAAAATGTTTTGTGACATTTAAAATTTAGAAATTCATGTTGTGTACACCTGTAGCAATATTGGAAACATCTGAATTCTCCCAAAATTCTTTCTGCTCTGAAAAAATGACTAATTATAGGAACCTGCTGGTTCTATTGCACTCTGAAACAATAGAGGAGATTAAGTGTTCTTAGGGTGACCCACACTGTGTTCTAAGGATTAGACTTTTTCTTCATATCCTTTTCATGGAAGGAGATCAGGATGACTTAAAAATTATTTGACTCCTGCATCTGTCTGAACTCCATAGCCTGAGGCTCTCCCATAGTCTTCTCTGCAGGAGACTGAAGCTTTGAAGTTATATTTAAGGTAATTTAATCAGCAAGAATAGTAATTTCTTGGCCTTGACTCAATCACTCCAAAAGCAGCTAGGATGCAGAGGTCTATAAACAATGGAAGGCCAGAAGAGGATGACACACAATGCAGAGCTGGCATTTTGCCCTGACTAATATAATTATCACACATAATATAAGGACACATTTCCATCTCCTCTCCAAAGTGACTCTAGAGAGCAAAGATTTGAGAGAACAGTAATGTTTCATCATCTGATTTCCCAGCAGACTCTGGGGTCTTATGTTGTTTAATTCAGCTTGTTTGTCAAATTGGGAAGGCTCGTACTAAAAAATCAACAACCTGCCCCTATTGAGAAATTGGTAAGAAGCTTACCTTTGGCACAGCCATATGTCTGACCATGCTATATTACTTGTTCTGAAAGCACAATCTTCTAGCAAAGCATTTCCCCAAAGGCTGCTATAGCTCAAAGCATTTGGTATATTTCAGTGGGAAACAAAACCAAATGATGAAATGACTGTTTCTGGTAGCTGTTGTTTACAAGAATTGAGAATTTTAGTGAAAAGAAAAATAAAGATTCTACGAATATAGCCTTATTAAAGAAGAGGGAGCCCATGGCTATAATTTGGTACCAAGGATGTGTGTGAGATTTTCAATCTGTTCCTTACCAATCTCAAGAATGGAAAGAAACCAAAAAAATTCCACAAGGAGGGTACCCCAGAAGTTATCTAGTCAGACTTGTAGCTAACTGAGAATCTCTAGCAAATGGCCAGTCAACTCCATTTGAAAAAAATAACAGAAAACCACTGATAAAGTAGAAAGTTCCCATGTAGACCAAAATATTTATAGCAGCGCTTTTTGTGTGTGATAGCAAAGAATTAGAAACTAAGAAGAGGTTTGTTGATTGGGGAATGGCTAAACAAATTGTGGTATGTGAATGATATCAGTTATTACAGTGCTGCAATAAATGATGAATGTAACAAATAAAGAGAAGCATGGAAAGATTTACATGAACTGATACAGAGTGAAGTAAGCAGAACCAAGAAAACAATATTCATAATGACTACAACAATGTAAATGGAAAAAATAGCCACAAGACAAAAAAAAAGTGAATGTTCTAAAATTACAAAGAACAATGATGACTCCAAAGAAGAGATATGAGGAAAATACACTCATCCCATCCTTTTGCTGAAGTGGGAGGTCCATAGGTGTTTTCAGATTTTTTCAATGGAATGATCTGTTTTATTTTTTCTGCTTTTTTTTCTTTAAATATACTATTTGTTGCATGAAATAGCACTCTGGGAAGGACAGAAGAAGGGGAGGGATGGCAGGGAAATTTTTGGTGATGTCAAAAAAGAAAATATGCCAATAAATAACAATTTATCTAAAAATTAAAATGAAGAATTCCACATATGGGAAAGGAGAGCATCTGATACAGCCCATTCTGATTTCATTCTGCTCTAATTAGCATTTTATTGATGTCAGAACAAAATCTCTGAATTTCACTCATTGCTTCTAGTTCTGTCTTCTTTGACCAAGGAAAAAAAGGGCTTAACTTTCTTTCTCACAACAGTCTTTCAAATACTGAAAGACTAGTCCCTCAGCATCTTTTCTCTAAACCAAACTTTCTTGGTTCCTTCGACCTCTCCAATACTATATGATTTGAGTACCCTCATTTTCCTGGTTACTCTCCTTTTAATAGGATTCGATGTGTCAATATCTTTTCGAAAAAATGTGGTCCTCAAAAGTGAATACAATATTGAAGATATGGTCTGACCTTCATCATTATTATTATTATTATGTTGTTGTTGTTCAGTTATTTCAGTCACGCTCAACTTTTCATGATTCCATTTGGGTTTTTTTTTTGTTTTGTTTTGTTTTTAGCATAGATACTAGAGTAGTTTGCTATTCCCTTCTCCATCTTTATTTTGTACATCCCACCTAACAAAAGCAGGAGCCTATAGGTTTATGGAAGCCTTTAGCCTTAATAGAATCCTCTTAATAGAGACTGAGATAATCATACTAGCTTTTTGGGCTGCCATATTATTTACATTGAGCTTACATTTTACCCAAGTTATACTCCAAAGCTCTGTCCTGAACTCTCATCTCTTTTCACTCTATATTACCTTACTGATGATCTCATCACCTACTATGAATTCTATCCTTATCTCTATGCAGATAATTCCCAAATCTAAATATCCAACCTTGCTCTCTCTCCCGAATTTTAGTCCTCCATTAACAATTACCTCTTAGACTTTTCAAACTGAATGTTCCATAAGCATTTTACATTTAGTATGTCCAAAACGGAGCCCATTATCTTCCTCCTTAAACTCTCCCCTCTTCCAAACATGCTTATTACTCTTGAGGGCACCAGAAGCTTACTGATCACCCAGGTTCACAACCTCAGTATCATACATGAATCCTCATTCTCACTCAGCTCACAAATCGGAGTAGTTAACAAGTCTTGTCATTTCTTCTTTCAAAGAATCTCTTTCATACATCCCCTTCCCTCTACCCACGAAGCTACCACCTTAGTTCAGGCCTCATCACTTCTCTTCTGAATAATTAGAACAGACTTCTCTATTTACTTTCCAAACTCCAAGTATCTCCATGCTCCAATCCATCCTCTGCATTACTGCCAAAGCGATTTTCCTAAAGCTTAGATCTAACTATTTCATCCCTCTACTCAGAAAGAGTTGGCTTCCTATAATCTCCAGGATCAAATATAAGGTCCTTTGTTTGGCATTTAAAAGTCCTCACAGCCTAGTTTGCTTCATTCCTTTTCAGTTTTATTATATTTGACTCACCTCCAAACATTCCATAATTCACCCATGCTATCCCACATGCTATTCTTCAAACATGACACCCACTTTCTCATCTCCATCACTCTACGCAAGCTGTCTCATATGTCCCTGCAGTGCTCTTCTTCCTGATCTCTACCTCTTAGAATTCCTGGTTTCCTTCTAGCTCAATTACTGTATTCTGCAGGAGATCGCTCCTAGTTTTCTCTTCCTTCCCAATCTTTTTGTGTACATTATTATATAGGTATATCTACCCATTGTGTACTTATACATAGCTGATTTGAATCAAATTTCGGAACTTTACATTTGTCCCTAATAATTTCCAATTTACTAGATTTGTCAAATTATTCTAACCTGTCAAGATATTGTTTTTATACTTCCCTTGTCATTTCACATTTAGCTATTATTCCCAACTTTATATAATTAATAAGGTTAATAATTTGACATCTATGTTATCATGCAAATTACTGACTAAAATGTGGAACCTAGCAGGATCAATGACAGAGACCCTAGGCCCTCCTATAGAGACCTCTGTCCAGGTTCATCCATTTATTAAACATATAGTAAGTGCCTACTGTATCCAAGTTTGGCATTAATTCAATCAGCATCAGTCATAGAGTTCATCCTCAATCCACCTAACCATACTACTATACGACTTACATCTTTTCATCTTGCCCATAAAGATATTATGATAGGCTTTGCCTATAGAGCTTTATTGGTTTGCTACATGGACTACATATACCTGACTACACACAATAGTGACAATGAACCATTCAAAATGGAGAGCTTCTCATACTGGTTCAACCTGCACAGACTGAGAGATAAGTTTTAATGGCCTCCCCCCAATTCTCTATTTAGCCAATCATAGCACTTAAAAAGGAAAGCCAGATTGCTGAATGTTTCTGGTAGCCTAACTCTACTAGGTCTACGTCACGGACAGCAAGAATGTTGGTAAGTTGGCATTGTCCTTTTTTTTGACAAAGGATCAGACTTAATGTCACAAACTCTCTATACCTGAGCCCTAACTTTCCCCTGGTGCAGGTATCCATCCACTAGAGCCCTTACATAATCATTCCCTGTTTATCTCTTAGTGCTTGTATTTCTTCCACATCCCAATATCCTAAAAATGATATTGGGCTCCAGCAGTGGGGGCTGAGAGTGATAGAGTCAAATCATTTGAACAGATATTTATTAAGTACTTACTATGTTCCAAGCACTCTACTAAAAACTGTGAACACAAAGGAAGCAAAAATATAGTCCTCCTCAAGGTCTTGCCATTCTAATGGTGGAAGCAACATGTATATGACTAGGTAGATACAAGACATACACAGAGAAAACAGAAGACACTCTGAGTGGGGAAAGCATTAGCAGCTGGTGAGACTGGCAGAGGACTCCTAGAGTAGGTAGAATTTGATCTAAATCTTGAAGGAAGCAAGAGAAACTAAGAAGCATAGGTAAGGAGGCAGAACATTCCAAGCATGGGGGAAAACCAGCACAAAGGCACAGAAAGATAAAATGATGTTCAAGGATTTATATGTGGGCCAGAATTGCCGGAACACAGAGGGTGGGGCAGAGTTTAATGTCCAACAATATTAGAAAAGTAGTAAGAATCCAGATTATGAAGAGCTTTAAATGCAAAACAAAGTTGTTTATTGTTGATCAGAGGGGTAATGGCGAATCACTGATTGGGGAATGTGTGGCAGGGGGAGGGGTAACATGTTCAGATCTATGCTTTAGAAAAATAATAGCATCTAAGTGGAGGAAGAATTAGAAAAGGGAGACATTTGAGGCTGAGAGATCAATAAGAAGTCTCTTTCAATTGTACAGATAAGAAGTGATGAGAGGCCTAAATGTCTAATCAATCTGATTTCTGGTATTGACCATTTGGTGATATTCACGTGATATCCACCTTTTGAGTTGTTGCAAAAGAGTGCTTGCTATGACCAGTGAGTTATCTTGACTTGATCTCTGCCCTCTTTCATTTTGTTCTCTAAGGTCAAACTTTTCTGTTATTCCAATTATCTTTTGACTTCCTACTTTTCCTACTTTATTCCAATCCCCTGTGATGAATGTGACATCTTTTTGGTGTTATTTCTAGAAGATGTTATAGGCCTTCATAGAACTGATCAACTTTGTCCTTTTTGGAATCAGTGGATGTAGCACAGACTTATAATGCTGTGATATTGAATGGCTTGTCTTGGATTTGAACAGATATTATTTTCCAGATTCTACCGCAGTACTGTTTTTCTCACTTTTTATTGATTGTAAGGGCAACTCCATTTCTTCTAAGGAATTCTTGCCCACAGGAGTCTATTTTATGATCACCTGAATTAAATTCACCCATTTCTACCCATTTAAGCTTACTGATACCCAAGATGCCAATTTTGAATCTTTTCATCTCCTTTTTGATCACACCCATCTTACCTTGGTTCATAGATCTTGCATTCTAGGTTCCTATGCAATATTGGTATTCACAGTATCAGAAGTTTCCTTTCATCACCAGACACATCCGCAGCTAAGATTCCTTTCAACTTTGGCTAAGTAGCTTCATTAGTGCTGGAGCTACTTCGAGTTGTCCTCCAATTCTCCCCAGTAGTGTGTTGGACAGCTTCTGACCTGAGGTGTCTTATCTTTTATCACTTCAGTATTATCCATGTGGTTTTTTTGGCAAAGATACTGGAGTAGTTTGCCATTTTTTTCTTTGAGGGTGATAAAATCTACTAGAGGTAGGAAGAGACTTTGAGTTTCACAAAGCATTTGATAAGAAACTAAACCAAAGGTTACCAAACAAAAATAAATTATCAAGAGTACAGAGAGGTTATTTTGTTATAAATGTGGAATTGACTTAGTTATGAGAAACAAAGGATAGGGATGAATTGATTGACACCTCTTTGGTTAGAGAAATGCAAGAGTGAGGCTCCCCAGGGACTGGTACTTAACCTTGTCTCATCGAATAAGTAAAAATAATTGGAGGAGGAAGTGCTAAGTGAAATATGGAGGTCTGTAGATGACTTGACATTTATATAATAAAAACCCACACTGATGGAAGCAGACTACAGGAAAATTGTATGAATCTGAATGATCAAGCAGGAGAGGATATTGGAAAGGTAGAGAGCTGGAGGAGGCCTCAAGGGTCATTTGGTCCAACACTCTTATTTTACAAATGAGAAAACTAAGACCCAGAGATGGAAGGTGAATTGTCAAAGATTGTTTAGCGAATGGCATAATTTAAACTTGAGCCCAGAATCTTTGATTTTTATAGAGATACACAGACAGCTTATTTAATAAGATCTTCATATGTATTAGACACTGTAATAAGTGCTGGGGATGCAAATAAAAGTAAACAAGATCATCTTTACCCATGATGATTTAACATTCTAGTGGGAAAAGACCATACATAAAGGGAAGGGGGAACAGGGATTGTCATTTTTTTATAGGACAACATAATTTGGAGCTCGTGGTCATGAGGTGAGGAAGAAGCCTGATTCTGTCCCATGTTCCTGGACCAAAAAAAAAATATTTAGGGATGAAAAATCAAAAGTATAGCTACTTAATGATCTAGGAAAGTATCCTGTAATCCTTAGAGTTTATATCCCCACCCAGTTGCAGTCCTTTGAACTTCTCTATCCCCAAGAATCTCTTTGTTCTGTAAAATCTCATTAGCTCTGGTACTCACACCTCATTAATAACCCTGTAACTTTCCTCCTGGAGCCCCTCTGACAGAAGGGTGGAACAGACAGCCCCTCCCAGAATTTCCATTTCAGGAGGGGAACCAGACCAGTTATCTCTTCATTTCCCACCAGGTTACACTCCTTTAAACATCTCCATCATTTCTTCATGTGGGTACCTTCCCTACTACCCTAGTGCTCACTTGTCAGCTTTCTTTTGTACATTATCTTCCCTCCATTATATTGTAAGCAGGGGAAGGCAGGGACTGTCTTTCCTTTTGTATTTGTAGCCCCAGCACTCAACACAGTGCTTGGCACACAGTAGATGCTTAATAAATGTTTATTGATTTACTGACTAAATTAAGGTACTACAGTTATCCCTTCCACATGACAAGGCGTAAGGGAACAATGCTCCTGGGATTTTGAAAATCTACTTAAAATTTTTTGGCCCTTCCTTCATACCAGAGAAGAAGTCTGAATTTTTTTTCTTTTTATTTTTTTAAATGGGGTATTGACAGCATCTTACTGTAAAATGTGGATTAGGTATTTGGTTATAGGTTCTGCAACATGTGCTGGCCTTCATGTATCATCCAAAGCTTCTTCAACACACCTCCACCCAAAATATTCCCATTTAATTGCTTATGCCTACCAGCAATATATTGAAACTGCGATGGAGAAAGTCAAGATGTGGAAGGGACAATTGTATGTGAATGTAAGTTCTTATTATCATTCACCTAGGAAAGAGACATAGGAGTCACTGCAGATTGTTGCATAAAGAAAGAAGAATCAAAATACTGAATATTTAAGAACGCTGAAAACATAAGCTAGCACTTACCTAAAAGCATGATTCTTCTTCACTATGAAATTCTGATTGCTAAACCTTTAGAAATAAATAGTGAAGGGAAGCAGAAGGGAATAAACATTTATATAGTGCCTACTCTGTGCCAGGTACTGTGCTAAGCATTTTTTTTAATGAATATTGATCACTTGATCCTCCCAACCAACCTATGATATAGGTGCTATTATTAACCTCATTTTATAGTTGAGGAACCTGAGGCAATCAGGGGTAAGTCACTTGCCCAGGGTCACAAAGCTAGTAAGTGTCTGAGGCCAGATTTGAACTCAAGTCTTACTGAATCCAGGCCCAACCCTCTGATCATTATACCACAAGTCACCTTATAAATAAAAATAATAACAATAAAAATAATTGTATATAGTACTGTCATTATGAATAACAATTTTTGCTTACATTTTATGTGTAATTACACTCAATATTCAATACAATTGTTATATCTTCCATTTAATTGTGAGCTCCTATAGTACTGGTTTTGCCACATTGTATCCTCAGTACTTAGCACACAGTAGGCACTTAATAGATGTTTACTGATAGATGAGACTTTGATGACAAATTTAGGAGTTCACTCCAATGAGGCAGGTCACAGCCCATCCGTGCTTGCTCGTCCTGTCTATACATTTTCTCCCCAAAATCCACCACTAGGGGTCCATCCAACATTCTAGAAACCTTGCTTTCTCCTAAAATTGATAGGATAACAATGGAGGACTCTGGCTTTCTATTTGTCATACCTCACTTTTGCTATGTGATCATCCCATTTTTTCTTCCTATTATATGCTTCATGAAAATTTTATTTTCCATTTTATTTTAGCTTGTAATCCTCCTTCCATTCTCAACCTTGAATATCCCTGGGATGGTTTTGCTTGGTTGGATATGTTAACAAGTTTTCTTCTAACTATTTTTACCTTTTGCCCTGAAATTCTCTAAAATTTTATGATATCTCTCTTCCTGATGTATATTTTTTTACTTTCTACATCTTTTATTATGTTTTTTCTGCCTATTTTGATTATAGTCCTCAAACTTGGCTGTACTAAAATTAACAGTTAAGTACAGATTTCTTAAAATCTATTTCTATGAAAAAGATCTGAAAATTTCCTAAGTATCCTATATATTTTTATCCTTTAGAAAATTTGGCTAATTTTTCCTTTATTCATCATCAAATGTATGATTTTTTTTATCAAGCTCTTGAGTGAAGCTACAAAATTTATGTAAGATAAGGGGAAAACTAATAAAGAGACACACACTGATAAAGAAATTCCCAGGGAAAACCACATTCAGAATTTTGTTGTTGTTGTTGTTCATCCTTCTTTTTTTAAATAGTATTTTATTTTTCCCAATTACATGTTAAGATAATTTTCAACATTATTTTAACAAGATTTTGAGTTCCAAATATTCCTCCCTCTCAAAATTCCCTCCCTCCCCTATCTTCTTCCTAAAAAGGTAGGCAATTTGATATAGGTTATACGTATTCTATCATGTAAAACATATTTCCATATTAGTCACAGTTGTGGAAGAAGAAACATCAAAAGAAAAAAAACAAATTAGAATAAAGTAAAAAAAAGTATGCTTCAATCTGCTTTCACCACAGTCCATCAGGTCTTTATTTGGATGTGGATAACATTTTCCTTCATGAGGCCTTTGTACTTCTCTTGGATCACTGTGTTGCTGAGAAGAGCTGAGTCATTCATAGTTGATCATGCTGATACTGTGTACAATGTTTCCCTGGTTCTGTTCATTTCACTTTGCATCAGTTCATACAAGTCTTTCTAGGTTTTTCTGAAATCTACCTGTTCATCATTTCTTATTACACAATAGTATTGCATTATAATCATATACCATAGCTTGTTCAGCCATTCCCTAAATGATGGGCATCCCCTCAATTTTCAATATTTTGACACCACAAAAAGGGCTACTATAAATATTTTTACACATGTAGCACTTTCCCTTTTTTTATGATCTCTTTAGTATATAGACCTAGTACTGGTATTGTTGGAACAAAGGGTTTGCCCAGTTTCACTGCCCTTTGGGCATAGTTCCAAATTTTTCTCCAGAATGGTTGGATCAGTTCACAAGTCCAACAGTGCATTAACGTCCAATTTTCAGACATCCATTCCACCATCCATCATTGTCCTTGTTTGTTATGTTAGCCAGTCTGATAGGTGTAAGGTGTACCTCAGAATCATTTTAATTTGCACTTCTCTAATCAAAAGTGATTTAGAGCACTTCTTCATATGCTGATAGATATCTTTGATTTCTTCATCTGAAAACTGCCTGTTCATGTCCTTTGACCATTTATCACTTGGGGAATGTCTTGTATTCTTATCAATTTGAGTCAGTTCTCTATATATTTGAGAAGTGAGGCCTTTATTAAAAACACTTATTGTAAAGATTGTTTCCAAGCTTTCTGTTTGCCTTCTAATCTTGGTTGCATTGGTTTTATTTGTGCAGAAGCTTTTTAGTTTAATTCAAAATTATCTATTTTACATTTTGTAATGCTCTATATCTTGTTTGTTCATGAACCTGTAAGTCACTTAACTTCTTTAAGAATTTGGATGCTATACTGCTTGGTGCATTTAAGTTTAGTATTGATGTTACTTCATGGTCTATGGTGCCTTTTAGCAAGATGTAGTTTCCTTTTTTATCTCTTTTAATTAGGTCTATTTCTGCTTTTGCTTCATCTGAGAACAGGATTGCTACCTCTGCTTTTTTTTTTTACTTCAGCTGAAGCATAATAGATTCTGCTCCAGCCTCTTACCTTTAATGTGTGTGTGCCCTTCTTCTTCAAGTGTGTTTCTTGTAAACAACATATTATAGGATTCCAGTTTTTTGATCCACTCTGGTATCTGCTTCCATTTTATAGGAGAGTTCATCCCATTCACATTCAGTTATGATTACTAAATGTGTATTTCCCTCCATCCTACTTTTCTTCCTGTTGTTCCTCTCTCTTCTTTCATCCTTTCCCTCTTCACTAGTGTTTTGCTTCTCTCTACTGCCTCCTCTCATCTGCCCTCCATTCTGTCATCTCCCCTCTCTTTACTTAATCTCTTTCTCTCTTACTTTCCTGTCAGATAAGATAGATTTCTATATCCAACTGATTGTGTGTATTATTCCCTCTTTGAGCCAATATTTATGACAGTAGGGTTCAAGTGATACCCTTTGCCCACATCCCCATCTTCACCCCCACTGTAATAGATCTTTTGTGAAATAATTCACCCCATTCTACCTCTCCCTTCCTTCTACTCCTCTTTCTCATCCCTTAATTTTTTACCATTCCCTCAAACTCACCTTATACTTGTATTTTCTGTATGTACATATATATGCATATATATGTATATATATATATATGTATATATATACATATACATATATTCATTCTAGTTGTCCTAGTAATGGTACAATTTTTAAGAACTTATCATCTTCTTATATAACTAGTTCAGCCTCATTGAATCCCTTATGTTTTCTTTTATCTTTTTAGGCTTCTCTTGGGTTTTGACATTAGATATCCAATTTTTGGTTCAAGTCTGGTCTTCTCCTTATGAAAGATGGAAATCCTTCTCTTTCATTAAATGACCATTTTTCCCTTGAAGTATTATGTTTAATTTCACCAAGTAGGTGATTCTTGGGTGTATTCTTAGCTACTTTGCTTTCCAAATATCGTGTTCCATGACCTCTGATCCTCTAATATAATAGCTGCTAATTCCTTTGTAATCCTGTTTATGGCTTCCCAACATTTGAATTGTTTCTTTCTGGTCAATTGCAGTATATTTTCCTTGACTTGATAGTTCTGAAATTTGGCAATAACGTTCCTTGGAGTTTTTTGGGCTCTTTTTCCTGAGGTATCTGTGGATTCTTTCAATGCCTATTTTGCCCTCTGATTCCTGGATATTTGGGCAGTTTTCCTTGATAACTTCTTGCAAGATGCTGTCCAGGTCCTCCTTTTGATTATGGCTTTCTGTTAGTCCAATTATTCTGACATTGTCTCTCCTGGATCTATTTTCCAGGTCAGTTATTTTCCCCATGAGGTAAATTATGTTTTCTTCTATTTTTTTTCATTTTTTAAAAAATTTGATTGATTTTTGATGTCTCATAGAGTCATTAGCTTTCATTTGCACAGTTCTAACTTTTAAGGAGTTATTTTTCTCAGTTAGCTTTTGTACTTCCTTTTCCATTTGGCCAGTTTTACTTTTTAAAGAGTTGTTTTTTTCCAAGGTGTTGACTCTTTTTTGACAAATCTTTTTGATCACTCTCATTTCTTTTTTCAATTTTTCTTCTACATCTCTTATATGATTTTTAAGCTACTTTTTGAGCTCTTCCATGGATTCTTTTTGGGCTTGAGACCATTTCCCACTTTTCTTTGGGGTTTTGCCCATAGGAGTTAGGACATTGTTTTTCTCTTCTGAGTTTATGTCTTGGTCTTCCCTGTCATCATAATAACTTTATATAGTCAGATCATTTTGTTGTTGTTTTTGGCCTTTTTCTTTTCTTTTAAATTTGTGCCTTTCTACTGCTGTGGAAGGGGCACTGTCTTGGGCTTCTTGTGACTGGGGCTGTGGGCCTAGCTGGTTTACTTTGTGATTGGTGCTGTTCTGAGGGGGTGTGGTAGGGTTGGCTGATGCTGCTGGAAGCTGTAGAGCAGCTTACCTCATGCTGAGTTGGGATCCTAGTGGTGTCTGGTATGTGTTAGGGCTGGTGGGGTATTTCTGTGTTTCCCTGAAGCTACACTGAAGCACATGGAGGTCTGGCTGCTGGTAGTTGCCTGTTTGCGGACAAGTACCCTAAAGCATATGGCAGTTCTCAGTCCTGCAGTCTACCCGTTTCCCTGGCTATGCTGAGGCATGTGTGGGTTCCTGGTGTTGGCTTTTGCCTGCTCTACTGCAGTGGGGCTCAGGATCTGACACTGATTTGCTGAGGAGGGGCTTGTTAGGATGCTTTCTGTCCTGGACCGTGCTCCTCTTTTACCCAAATGAGGCAGACTTTTCTTGGTGATCTCCCAAGTTTTTTGTTTCAAAAGATTGTTTCACCCCATCTTTTTTGCTAGTTCCACTGTTCCAGGATTTGTTTGGGGACACTATTTTATGGTTGTTTGGAGGTGAATACAGGAGAGTTACAGAAATTTTCTGCTTACTCTGCCATCTTGGCTCCAGGAAGTCCTCCCCTTGCTGTATTTTGACTGAAATACAGACTTCACAGTATGCTATAGAACCAAAATAAGAAAGACTGGAACTAGAATATTATCTCAGACCAAACTGTTGCCCACAATATCCCAGATACTCTAATCCATAAAAATTTAATAATAACATTTAAACAGATGTTATTCTTGTTAGCCTCTCAAATACTTATAATCATTATCCTTCAGCAAACTAAAGGGCTTTAAGGAATAGGGCTATGGCCAAAGAGATCAAAATCTTGCAAGGATGCTTTTGGTAAGCCAAGAGAGAATGAGTTTATGTCCATATATTTTTCATTCAATAACAGAAGAAAAAAAAACCTCATTATTGTATGCACCCATACAATAGCTCATAACACAATGAATATCTTTAGTATGTGCCTCCTTCTCTCCTCTGACCATGCCACCATCCTGGTATAGGCCTTCACCTCTTCAGATTTGGATTACTGTGATAGCCTGCTCAATGGTCTCCCAGCTACAAGTCTCTCCACTCAGCTGTCAAAGTGATCTCAACAAAAAACAAGTGTTACCATGTTATCCCCCTATCCTCTAGGATCAAATATAAAATCCTGTTTGGCATTGAAAACACTTCATAACATATCCCCTTCTACCATTCCAGTCCTCTTAGATCTTATACTTCTCTCCCCACCCACCACATACCCTTTGGTTCAGTGGCATTGATTTCCTGTTCTTTGAACAGCAGTCTCCATCTCTCAACTTTGAGCATTAGTAGTGGTGTTTCCCAATACATGGAATTCTCTCCTTCCTTATCTCTCTCTTCTGGGATTCCTGGCTTCCTTCAAGTCCCAGCTAAAATCCCATCTTGTACAGGAAGTTTTTCCTGATCCCCTTTAATTCCATTACTTCCAATTTAACAAGTATATAATTAGCATACAGCTGTTTTTATGTTATCTCTCGCATTAGACTGTGAGCTCCTCATAAGCAGAATGTCTTTTACATTTCTTTGAATCCCCAAAGCTTAGCATAGTGCCTGGCACCTAGTAGGTGCTTAATAACTGTTTGCTAGCTGGCTGACAATGAATAATGGTAAGAGAGCAACTTTCCCCTGGACAGTTTTTGTCTGAATTCCCTTTAAAAAAAAAGATAAGAACAAGATAAGAACTGGAACATTTTGCATTTGTATAGTTCATTACAATTTACAAAGTGTCTTCCTTATGCCTACTCTAGTGCGGGAGAAGTTGTAAATTGTATTATCTCCATTTTATAGATGAGGAAATTGAGGTTGAGATGGTTAAGTGATTTGCCCAAGGTCATGTGGGTAGTATTAGAGTCAGAATTCAAACCGAATTCATCTATATCAAAGTCTTATGCTCTTTCTATTATGTTATGTTTTCTGATGATAGTAAGATTTGAGAGAGTAAAGAGAGAAACACCAAAATGACAAGAGTTAACTGAGGGAAAGGGAGAAATTGGTGTGCAGGAAGGTGCAAAATATCAGGTATCTTTTTATTCTGGAAAGATGGAGGCTGAGGGGAGAATTTTCAAAGGATGAACTGTAAGTATAAGATGAGCACCGACATTAAATAAATCCTAATTACTATTCCACTTTGAAATGTACGAGAGAGAAGTATAAGTAAATTAAGGAAAAGTACTAGTTCACTTAATGGGAAATAAATTTATGGCCAATTTAACTTTATGAAGTAGCAGAAATAGAAGATATTAGTGGAATCAGTCAGTGGATTAATAAACACTAAGTATCTACCATATTGCACTTTTCTAAGCACTGGAGTTACAAAGGAAGACAGAAGATAGTCCGTACTCTTGAAGTCCTTAAAGTTCCATGGGGGACACACCATGTGAGCAACAATGTACAAACAAGTTACATACATGCTAAATTGGAAATAACCCACTGAGGGAAGGTGCTGGAATTAAAGGGAGTCATGAAAAGCTTCCTGTAAAAGGTAGAATTTGAGCTGGATTTTAGCTTAAAGGAAGCTAGTAGGTAACAATGAGGAGAGAAAGCATTCTAGATTGGAGGACAGCTAGTGAAAATGCCCAGAGTCAGGAGATAGATTGGGTTATTCAAGGGACAGCAAGAAGGCCAGTGTCATTAGATCAAAGAGTGGGGGAAGGGTTTGTATGATGCAAGAAGACTGGAAAGGTATGTGTGTGAGAGCAGGTTGTGAAGGCCTTCAAAGGCCAAGAAAAGGGTTGATTCGTTGATCCAAATATTTTATCCTGGAGGAGCTAGGGAGCTACTGGAGTTTATTGAATTGGGGAGGGGGGTGGGGTTTAACATCATCAGACCTGCACTTTAGGAAAATTATTTTGGCAGCTGAGTGGAGGATGGATTAGAGGATGGGACTGTGGCAGAGACCCACCAGAAAGTTATTGAAATATTGAAATTGTCCTTTTACAACTTTTAATCTATGACCTCATCATTTTGTGAAATTCTCCATTGGTAGTGGGTTGCAACTTGCCTACTCCTCCCTATTGTCCTTTGGTTGACCTTCAATTTTGGTTCTTCAGGCACTGTAGTGCTCCATATCTGAGTCTTATATCGTCACAAGAACGAAGGTCACACATCTAAGAAACATTGATGATCACTAAGAGAAGTTTGAATATGGGCCCAACCTTTAAGATTAACACCTAAAAAGAAAACTATATTTGAACATGGCAGTTTCTTTAGGTTCTCTGTTAACAGCAGAATATTGGTCTAACTGGACAATGGATCTGATTCCATACGACAACTTACCGTAGTGACTTCATGGAACTGATGTTGTTTGCAAATGTGGAAGTAAATTATTTATAAAATGTTTAGGGAAAAATATATATGTATGTATATACATACATACACACACACTTGTGTATGTATAGAGTAAGAAGTGATAGAATATTTTAAGAAGTCACATTTATGGTATCTAATTAAATTTTAGGCAATGGCAAAAATAAGTTTAAAGCACTTTGATTTGCAAATTGAAAGTTTTGCGGTGTATTATCATCTGGTAATATTCAATAAATATTAATAATAATATGTGGGTCATCTGAGGATGCCTCTAAAGTTAAATCTTCCTACTTTCTAGAAAGAATCATTGTTTTTCATGATACTCTTAGACCTTCAAATGCTCTACAGATTTTATTTAACTCACTTAAAGAAAAACTTGAAGTCTCTGAGAAGATAAATGACTGGCCAAGGGCAACATAACTTCAAAGGCAGAATATTCTATTGAGTAAATGTGTTATATTTCATCAAGAGAGTATTTTTTAACCCAGCATGTGAAGAACTAAAGGATATGTAGCATAAATTGTGTAGAACTTTATGTCAGATATATGCAGTATGATCATTTTGATTCTGTTTACATTATTCCAAAACATCTGGTCAACCCAGTCAAAAAGTCAGTTAGCAGTTATTTTCAGGGTGTAAATGAGCTAACAAACTGCAGAGCTTTTCTATATACTGTTTTGACGTTATCCGGATGCTGTTACCTTCCTACTTCAAGCTGGGAGGTTAAAATACCAAAGGCTATTTAACAAGCTTCCTCATATGTCAATTGAGGGGATGACTAAATCATCTCTAAGGTCCTTTCCAGCTTTAACAGTCTGTGTGTTGATGTTTCTAACCTTGAAAATGACAAAAAACAACACTTGGCCCTCCCTTCACTCTTTTACAGAATTCATCCAGCCAGCAAGAAGAGGAAGAAAATGAAAACAACTTACAGGCAGGGAAACAGTAGAAGGTCAGGGTCACATCGAATTTGAAGGCACCTACTATAACAGTGGAAACATTAGTAATAACAGTTCTATTCATTTCTATAGAAAATTACAGTTTTCAAAGTGCTTTCACGCAAATTATCTCATTTCATTGTTTTGGGTCTTTTTTTTTCTAGATGACAACCATTGCAAGTAACTCCAGCAAACAGAAAAAAGCAGTGATCAGCAACTGCAGATGAAGCATATTCAGTAACTGAAATATCTGCAAAATCTTCATAACACAAATTTTTAAAAGAAAAGATAATGTAACATTTCTAAATCTTAACTGTCACTTGGTCTGGTACTGTCATCAAATGGCTGTAGCTTAAATGAAAGTAAAATTAAATTTTAATTGAAATAAAAAGCATCTGCCAATGAAAGTTATATAAAAGAAAATTAAGTAACCACAACTATTATCAACAATAAACCCCTGAATTTCTCCTTGTTAATCAGTAAGAATTGAGTTGTTAGTCAGTAAATTGCTTGTTTATCGAGTACTTTCTAAGCACAAGGCATTGTAAAGGACATAAAGATGTATATAGCATAGTTGCTTCTTTCAATTAAGTAATATCTTTATGTCCCTATAGTTAGTAGACCAGGCATCTGAGATTCAGATGGGTGTGGAGAAAATGATGGAGTTTCAGAAAGCACATCAGTGATTCAGGTGACTCTGAGTTGAGGCTTCAAAGAATGAGATAAGGCTAAAAGCTATGGTGGGTATAAATTTTTAGACTTTATCTTGTAGTTAATGGGAATCCATCTAAAGTTATTAAGCAAGGAAACTACACTATCACCTGTATATTTAAAAGTAAGTTCAATGGAGTATAATGATTTCCCAGAATCTAAGATGAAAAAAAAGTCACACAAGGAATAAATGACAGAAATAAGATTTGAACTCAGGTCTCAAGCCTCCCAGTTCTGCCTCCTGGTAAGAATAATAAACAGATTTATAGATGCTACAAAGATATCAACAAAAAGAAATCTCCACTATATTTAAATACATTACAATTTAGCTCTACAAGTTTGAATTTATACAACTTTAAAATAAGAAAAAAATCACAAACAAGACTTTAAAATATTTTTCTCTAATCTCTTTATGAGGTGGGTCTTATGATAAGTTTCTCTTTGTCCGTCCTTCTGATTGCTATTTCCCAATGACTTACCTGGCAGAAGAACATCAGTGGAAGAGTAAGGAAGGCCCAACAGAGAATTAAACAGATGGTGCTTGGAAATGCTGAACATTAAAAGAAAGCTGAGATTGAGGAATACTGTTGTTCACACAAGCCTAATAATCACAAGTAGTTTTAGCCACCGTCTCATTAATGGCAAAGATAAAAATAAGAAGCTCAAACCTTAGGTCCATCCCAGAATTGTTTGGAATATTTTGTCCTAACTTCCCCAAAGCCAAACGGACTCAAATTATGATCACATGTGTCTTTTGAAAATCATTAATTCTCCTAGAGGGCTGGCTTGCAATGGCATGTCTTTTTAGATTATACACTATTGACATTTGTTAGCTTTCTTCGGTTCTTTACATTTTCTTGTGTATATACTACATATTTCTTGGATCTTGAATCTGACCTCCCCTCTTGTTCACAAGACTACCCTTTTAACCATCTTAAAAACTTATTTATTCTATGGATGACTGCTGGAAAATCTCCCTTCAGCACTCTCTTCTTAAGATAAGCTCTGTAAAAATCTCAAAAGAATCACTTTGCTTACAAATAATGAGTTTGTCTTAGATAGCAATTGTTTCCTAGTTAAAATATAGTATTCTCAGGAAGGAATAATGATGATACTGACATAATCATACTGAATCTTAGATTTGGAAGCTACTGTGGAGGCTGTCTAGTCACACATTAACTGAACAAAAATATTTCTACAACATCCCTGATAACCAATTATTCAACCTTTCCTAGAAAACCCACTACTTACCAAGAAAGTCTTTTCCATTTTGGACAGCTTCTGGTGACAGGAAGATTTTCCTTATGTTGAACTTAAATCTGCCTCTTTTCAACTTCCAAATACTGTTCCTAGTTATTCCTTCAAACAAGCAGAACAAGCCTAATTCATCCTTCTCCATAAGTCCTTCACATATGTTAAAACAGCTATAACATTGCCCCTGAATCTTCTCTTCTCCAGGATTACCCTTCCTAGTTCCTTCAAATGATCTTGTTTTACAACAGTTCTGAGTCATTTCACCATCCCAATCCCCTTTCATTTTACCCTAGGTTTTCAATGTGATTCATAAAATGAAAGAGTACTCACTAATAGTTTAATGTCATCTTGAAGAGGTCACTAATAATGTACTCTGGGAAGTTGTTCTTAGCCCTGTGATCTTAACTATTCTATATATGATATGATCAGGGTAGAATACAGTGGACATCAGCTCCCTGGTCTGGACGCTACACTTTCTTTATCACAGGTTAAGATTGGATTAGCCTTTTGCTGCCATTTTCAGTATTATCCCAAGTTAAATAACTTAATCATATGAACTGTTCTCAAATCATGCTTCCTCAGTCCTGATTTCTGAAGTAGATATTTTGAACTTTAATGTAAGATTTTAGATTTATTTCTCTTAAACTTCTATCTTATTAAAACTGTCTATTATATATGTATATATTATTATATATTATATTATGTTATGTTATATTATATTATATTATGTTATGTTGTATTATATTATATTTATTGTATTATATTTATTATATTATATATCCTATTATTTTGGTTCTTTATTCCTTCACCCTAAATTTAATTTTTATCCATCTGTAATCTGTATATTTGATGAAGATTCTGAGAAGAAGCAGATCTGTGAGCCATGATATGAGTCTGAATCCCATCTTTTCCACCTAGTACCTATATGACTTTGAACAAGTCATTTAACCTCCTTTGATCTCAGCTTTTCATCCATAAAATGAAGGGGTTGGACTAGATGACCTTGAATCTATCTTCCAATTCTAGATCACTGATCCTATGATCTGCTTCCCTATACATAACTGATCAAAATATTGAATAGCATAGAGCCAAAAAGAGATTCCTAGGACCCTCTACTTGTAGTCTCCATGAGTTGACATTGAACAGTATGTACTCTTAGAATTTGACCATTTAGCTAGTTCCAAATCCATCTAACTGTGTTATCATCAAGCCCACATCCATCTATCTTGTTCACAAGGACTTTGTCGAATGCTTTGCTGAAATCCACATGAACTATAGCTATCTAGTAACTGTCAAAAATGGAATTGAGGTTAGTCTGGTAAGACCTTTTCTTAAAGCCATGAAGACTGCTATTGATCACTGTTATTCTTTCTAAGTACACCATAACAAACCCTTCAATAATACACTCTGGAATTTTGCCAAGAAGTCAGATTCACAGGTCTGTCATTTATAAATTTACTCTCTTCTCTTTTTTTGAAAATATGCAAAACATTTGCCATTCTTCAACCCAGTAATACCTTTTGTACCCTTTGTAAACTTTCAAAGGTCACTGACAAAGACGTAATTGTAGCTACCAGTTAATTCAGTACCCTAGGGTATAGTTTCTTCAAGTGTACTCATTGCTGATAGCTAGGTGCTCTCATAATCTTATTTTGGATTTTTACTTCCTGTTATACATTTTTGAGCTATCTTTCCTCACCCAAAGATCATTTTCCTTGGAAAAGAAAATTGAAGCTAAAAGAGAGTTGAGTGCTTCTGCTTTTTCTCCATTTTTTGTGGTCATCACATCATACATTCTGAAAAATGAGCTTATCTGTAGTTTGAGTCTCTTTTTGCCTCTGACATAATTTAAAAATACATTTTTGTTGTCTTCAAGATTCATCAAAAGCATAACTTCTTCCTGATTTTTAACCCTAATCTTTTTTATAATACCACAACACTTTTAAAAAATGGTCCTCTGTTACATGGTTTTGCTTCCATCGTCTAAGAAATATTTTAAGAATACAAATTGGTTTATGAGTTTCCTCTTTAGATGGCTCCTTCTGTCATTATCAATGGGGTTTGTTTCTATTTCATATTCAAAAGTTCATATTTGAGAGCTTCTCATTTCTCATTTCTCTTGGACTAGTTTTCACTAAATTTTTTTGAATCATAGTCAGAAGGGAAGGAAGGGAATGGAATACACATGTATATTATACCCACTGTGTGCCAGGCACTGTGCCAAGTGCTTTACAAATATGATCTCGGAGACATGTAAAGATGGCTGCAGGAAAGCAGGGACTTGCTTAAGCTCTCCCCCCACCCAACTCAAATCCCCCCAAACACCTGTAAAAATGGCTCTGAACAAATTCTAGAGCTGTGGAACCCACAAAATAGCAGAGGGAAACAGCTCTCCAGCCCAGGAGAGGCTTGATTATCACCGGGAAGGGTCTATCACACAGTGCTGAGAGGGGAGGGCAGCCCGGTGTGGGCCGAGCTGGGATAGACCAGACCCGGAGTCAGCCAGCTCTGGGGGTGAAGGTCCTGCAACGGTGGAGGTAGTAGCAGCAGGAAGCTCTTGAGGCTGCCTCCAGAGCACCAGCATCAGCAGCTTCCTGAGTCCCTGGCTCACATGGTGGGAGGAATCTAGCAGCAGATCAGAGTGGGAATGCAAGGAGCAATTTGTGGGCACAAAGGCAGATTCTCTTGCTGTATCCTGCTAGGATCTGAATTTCAGTCCTGGTTGGTGGTTCTTGGGGGAGGAGGAGCACTGTTGTGACAGAGCCTGGGTTGATGGTGGAGTAGAAGTAGTTCTGAAAACAGCAGTGCTTGGACCCTAAAGCTTGGGACAAAGTCTTCTCTACTCTACAAGCAGTCATATTTGGACAAAAAGCTCAAAGGTCAAGTAGTTGGCTGGGAACATGAACAGGCAGCAAAAACGAATTCAGACTCAAATGTAGACTCAAACTCAAACTCTAGATTCCTTTTTTGGTGACAAAGAAGAACGACGCATACAGCCAGAAGAAGTCAACAAAGTCAAAGAGCCTACATCAAAAGCCTCCAAGAAAGATATTAATTGGGCTAAGCATTTGGAAATGCAAGTAAGATAAGTAGAGAAAAATTGGGAAGAGAAATGAGAGTGCAGCAAGAAAACCAGGAAAAACAAGTCAATGACTTGCTAAAGGAGACCCAAAAAATACTGAAAAAATAACACCTTAAAGAATAAACTAATCCAAATGGCAAAAGAGCACCAAAAAGCCAATGAGAAGAAGAATGCCTTGATAGGCAGAATTAGCCAAATGGAAAAAGAGATCCAAAAGACCACTGAAGAAAATACAACCTTAAAAATTAGGTTGGAACAAGAGGAAGCTAGTGACTTTATGAGAAATCAAGATATTATAAAATAGAACGAAAGGAGCGAAAAATAGAAGAAATTGTGAAATATCGCATTGGAAAAACCACTGACATGGAGAATAGATCTAGGAGAGATAATTTAAAAATTATTGAACTACCTGAAAGCCATGATCAAAAAAGAGCTTAGACATCATCTTTCAAGAAATTATCAAGGAAAACTACCCTGAGATTCTAGAACCAGAGGGTAAAATAGAAATTGAAAGAATCCACTGATTGCCTCTTGAAAAAGATTCCAAAAAGAAAACTCCTAGGAATATTATTGCCAAATTCCAGAGTTTCCAGGTCAAGGAGAAAATACTGCAAGCAGCCAAAAAGAAACAATTTGAATATTGTGGAAACACAATCAGAATAACACAAACCTAGCAGCCTCTACATTAAGGGATGGAAAGGCTTGGAATATGATATTCCAGAGGCCAAAGGAGCTAGGATTAAAACCAAGAATCACCTACCCAGCAAAACTGAGTATAATGCTCTAAGGCAAAATATGGATTTTCAATAAAATAGAGGACTTTCAAGCTTTCTCAGTGAAAAGGCCAGAGCTGAATGGAAAATTTGACTTTCAAATACAAGAATCAAGAGAATCATGAAAAGGTAAACAAGAAAGAGAATTCATATGGAACTTACCAAAGTTGAAATGTTATGTTTACATTCCTACATGGTAAGATGATGTGTTTAATTCAGGAGACTTTTCTCGGTGTTAGGGGAGTTGAAGGGAATATAGACAAGGGGCACAGGATGAGTTGAAAATGAAGGGATGATATCTAAAGAAATGAAATAAATTTAAGGGGTGAGAGAAGAATATATTGAGAGAGGGAGAAAAGGAGAGATAGAATGGGGTAAATTATCTCACATAAAAGTGGCAAGAAAAAAGCAGTTCTGTTGGAATAGGAGAGGGAGCAGGTGAGGGGGAATGAGCAAATCTTACTCTCATCGGATTCAACTTGAGGAGGGAATAACATGCACACTCAATTGGGTATCTTACTCCACAGGAAAGTAAGGGGAATGGGATAAAAAAGGGGAGATGACAGAAGGGAGGGTAGATAGGGGGAGGAGGTAATCAAAAGCAAACTCATTTGAAAAGGGACAGGGTCAAGGGAGAAAACTGAATAAAGGGGGACAGGATAGGATGGAAGGAAACATAGTTAGCCTTTCACAACATGAGCATTGTGGAAGTGTTTTGCGTAATGATACATGTGTGATCTATGTTGAATTGCTTGCCTTCCTAGGAAGGGTGGTAGGGAAGAGAATAGGGGAGAGAATTTGGAACTCAAAGTTTTAAAAGCAGATGCTTCAAAAAAATTTTAAAAAATTTGCATGCAGCTGGGAAATGGGAATGGGGTATAGAAATATATCCTGCCCTACAAGAAAATAAGGGGAAAGGGGATGGGGGAACAGGGTGACAGAGGGAGGACTGACTGGGGAATGAGGCAATCAGCATATATGCCATCTTGGAATGGGGGGAGGGTAGAAATGGGGAGAAAATTTGTAACTCAAGAGCTTGTGGAAATCAATGTTGAAAACTAAAATATTAAATAAAATATATACAGAGGAAAAAAACAAATATCATCTCAGTTGATCTTCACAACAACCCTGTGGGGTAGGTGCTGTTACTATCCTGATTCTATAGTTTAGGAAGTTGAGGCACACAGAGCTTAAGGGACTTTCCCAAAGTCACACAACTTGTATATGTCTGAATCTGAATTTAATTCAGGTTTTCCTGATTCCAAGTCGAGTAATCTATCTCTGAGCTGCCTAGTTGCCTCTGTATAATAATAGTGTCTTACTATGTTCCAGGCACTGTGCTAAGCATTTTACAAATGTTATCTCATATGATTCATGGAACAATCCTAATACATAGGTGCTTTTATTATCCCCATTTTATAGTTGAGGAAAATAGGATTCTACTTACCTCTGAGCCTTTAAATAGGAGAGAGACAGAGACAGAGAGAGAGAAATTAAGGTCCATGTCAGACTATGACCTCTCTGGCATAAATTCCAAGAGGGAATGGTCATTTTATCCAAATGATCACATCCTTTCTACTTCAGCTCCCTTATTGACTTAAATCTTGTATTTAAATAATAAAATTGTCATAAAGAGAAGCCACTAATTTATTAGAAACTGATTTTCGTAGAGTGACCGCAGTAAAATTCTGGATAAATTATATTTCCAATTTGTCCTATGCTGTGCTTCTGTGTTGAGTTTGTGATTTTTCACAAACTCTTTATCTGTCATCATCTTTTCTCCAGTTGGTTCTCCAAATGTGTGTTACCTCCCATAATAACACCACTTCTGTGTCTCTCTACATTGACTTTCAGCCAAATGTTCTTCACCATACTTCCCCACTTCTACCCTCTTTGTTATAAGATTCCTTCAAGTTGTATCTTCTCACAATATTATATACCAGGGATGGGGAACCTGTGGTCTCAAGGACACATGTAGCCTTCTATGTCCTTGGGTGTGGATTTTTGACTGAGTCCAAGTTTTATAGAACAAATCCTTTTATTAAGGGGATTTTTTCTGTGAAGTTTAGATTCAGTAAAAGGGCCACACTTGAGGACCTAGAGGGCCACATGGGGCCTCAAGGTTGCAGGTCCCCCACCCCTGCTATATACTCTTTGAACTTCCCCCTTTATATATCCTCCCTCTTATTCTATTCTTTTTGAACAAAGTAGTGGCACTATGTAGAGGCTAGAAACTATTGAAGCTTTTGGGGAACTGCATATATCACCAGAGCCCTAGGAGAAAAGACCAATACTCGACTACAGGATAGCTAAACATTTTACAGGGTAAATACCATCTAGATGAAGCTGATCATGAGCCAAATCTTCTTCACATATGATAATTTTCATAGCAAGCTTATTTAAGCCACAACCCCATACTTTCCATCCTACCGAGAGGACAGGTCTTTGTATTCCACCATAAATCCTCATTTGGATAAAGCAAACCCCCATGGATAGTTGTTACATCCTCAGGTTTTAGGACTGATCTTGTCAGGGGGCCTCTGTCAAATCAGCAATGCCTGATTATGATCATCTAGAGAGAGCTAACTTCTATCCATACACAACCTTTAGTAAAACCTATGAGATCAAACCAACTGTTAAGGATTGTGTTCAATTAAATAAATATTAAGAATAAGTCATGCCAGAATAACCCTGTTTCTTTTTTTATAGAATTACTAAACTAGTGGTAATGAGGATGTTATGAGCATAATTTACCCAAAAGTTAGCAAAGCTTTTGATAAAGTATCTCATAATATTTTTGTGGGAAAAAGACGAAGAGATATGGGTTGGGCTATAATACAATCAGATATATTGAGACCTGGTTGGATGGTCACTTAAAGAAGAGTTTTAATGTTTCAGTGTTAACATGGCAGAATGTCTCCTGTGGAGTATCCTGTTTATCTGTACTATTTAACATTTTTATCAGTCACTTTGATAAAGGCATAGATGGTTATTCTTAACAAGTCTGCAGATGAAACAAAGCTGGGAGAGCTTGCTAGGTCATTGGATTACAGAGTCAGGATCCAAAAGGAACTTTACCAACTAGAGTATTTGGCTAAATCTAATAACAGGACATTCAACAGAGATAAATGCAAAGTATTGCTCTTCGGCACAAAAAAAAATCAAATTCACAATTAGAATATGAGGAGGCATGGATAACAATTGTTCTGAAATGTTTCTGAGGATTTTAGCACTATAATCATGTCAGCATCACGATAGCAGACAAAAATACTAATGCAATCTCAGGCAGCACTGAGAGGGTCATAGTGTCCAGGAACAGGATAATACAACTATGCTCAACCATTGTAAGACCTTGTCTTGAGTACTGCATTCAGTTCTGTCACAATGGCTTAAAAGTCATTTTTAAACTGGATAGACTTGAGAGGAAAGTGACCAGGATGGTAAAAGGGCCCAAGATTATGTATGAGGAATTCAAAAGAGAAATTCCAAGATGAGTCACTTTTCTTCTTTTATTTCCTGTCTTTCACACATGGGAAAAGTAGTAGAGGAAAATAGAAGACTAGAATTAAACTAATAAAGTTGGCTTTTGAGAATTTAAACATCTTTCTCCCTTTCTAAAGTGATTATCATGATTTTGCTGATTTATTTTCATTATTTTTACGTGTCAATGAGCAAACAGTTTAGTAGCATATACTAAAATTTCTGGAAAACAAGGAGAGTTTTTCAGTAAGAAACTTCTCAACTATTTATTTAGATTGAAGTCCAATTTGAACAATTTTTTTTCTTTTTCTCCATTTGTGCTAATTAGGAAACAGGGTAAAAAAGATTCAATATTCTCAAATTTTGTTGTATTGAAGACAAATTTACAAACCAGGAATAGAAGTTCCCATATGTATACAGATTAATGAATCATGCACAATTAGTTTCATTTTAAATATGATGGACTAAGAAAAAGTAGGCTTTTACCATGTTTTTCTTTGTGGCAATTTTCTTTTTCTGAATCCACCCATCCAAACGATTTGAAGATCTTTGTTCCAAACAAGTTCTCTCTTTCTATCACTACTTTGAGTGTTTTGCTTTTCTGATTTATTGCTTTCTTCAGCTGGAGTAAATGCAAACTTGAAATGTTTAAATTATAATTCCAAAATTAAAAAGTGACTCAATATTGTGAAATTTGATTTCATGACATTATATTGTATATTTGTTCGAGTCTCTAAAACATCAGGACAGAAACTGTAAGAATTTTTAGACTACAACACAGGTCTTGATCTTGAAAATTTAACCACTGAAGGATCCTCCTAACTAGCTGACAATGGAGTCTTAGAATACTGTATTTAGTTTTCAGAGAAGAAGCACATACTAGCATGGGAAAAAAATGAATGAGGTGTTATGATGGGGAAGGAAGCCCAAGATTTGGACTCAACAGTGAAGAGGTGGGTTCTACCTCCTAAGTTTATTGTTCATGTGACACCAGGCAAAAGTTACTTGGTCCCCAAACCTCATTTTCCTTATCTATAGCTTGTAGTGCCTACCCTACAAGGTTGTTATAAAGACTAAATAAAATAATATCATCAAAATAATTATTTTTGAAATTGTTACTGAACCACTATAAGTCTTTAAGCCTGAATCAAACTCCCACTGGTTGATTCAGTGTAACAATAGCCCTAAGTCTAAGTAATGTTGCTACTCCCCTCTCCATAAGACAAATACCAGATAATTGAGACCCCCCCCCCACCCCGTGTAATGATTTTTAGCTTATTTTCACAGATATTGATTTCCTGATATGGATTTGAAGATGATATCTGACATGCCCCGTTTGGACCAGAAACCTTTGTAACTAAGAAATCTCATCAGGACTCAGTAATGCAGACAAAATAATATCTGGACCTTTGGGAAACCTGCATTTTTGTTGATTTTAACTTGTCCCATGGATGCCTGGTTTTGATTTGTTATGGTGACTATGTGGTATGTTTTGTATGAATGAGAGGAAGAGCTAGAAGCTTTGGAAAGACTTAGCAAAAATGTAATGAGTATAATGAATGGATAGCCCACTGATTATTATACTCAATACGCTGCAGCTACGGACTAATTGGGCACTTACTAAAGCTGATGTTGTGGGGTAGCTAGGTGGGTGGTGCAGTGGTGAGAGGGCCAGGCCTGATTTCAAATCTTGCTTCAGACATTTACCCACTATGTGATCCTGTACAAATTACTTAACCCTGTTTGCCTTGGTTTTCTCATCTATAAATCGAGCTGGAGAAGGAAATGGCAAACCACTCTAGTGCCAAGAAAACTCTAAGTGGGGTCACAAAAAGACAGACATAGCAGAAGCCACTGAAAAACAACAAAAGTTGTTGGAAGTAGATTAGCAACTGTTTAATATTCATAATAACATCATGTGAATCATCTTACAATGGTCGCAAATAGTGTAAAATTCATTGGTACCGTGGTTGCTTATTATGTGCCTATAACCTTATTTGATCCTGGATTAACATTCAGGTAACAGATTAGAACTTCATTTGTAGCATACTGGTTTATTTAGAAGAAAAAACTATTGTAACACTAACATCTGCTGTGGTGTTTGGTCTGACAAACCAAACGTAGTTTGGTTTCCTCACAGGAAGCTCCCAGTGAAATCATTGGTCTGGATCACTCTTACCACCTCTCCCAACCCCCTCCAAATGAAATGACTTTTCTACAGTGGAAACTGTATTCCTTTTGGTGAATTCTTTTTCCATTGTTGTGCATATTTAAGTCACAAAATCAATTAGCCTATTTCCCTACTCCGACCCTTACTCATTATCACTGAACTTGACCAAAACCAACCTTTAGGGAAAAAAAACAATGGTTATATTGAATAAAGAAAAGTCTTCTAACCTAGAAACTGATATGAATAGGAACTAGAAATTCACAGTCTTTTTTCCATCTCAGATTGGCAAAAGGAGGCAAAGAGGTCTATGGATTCTGGGGGCAGGGTCTGACCAAGAACATACTACATTCAGGGCATCAAAGCACTCAGGGAGAGACTGTGCAGCAGGACAAGAAGGAGGCCGTACCCCTGAGCATCCTGGGGCACTTCAACTGGAACAATCACCATCTAGTAGCATTTGTCATCTACTGCATAGGTCACAGGTCCAGAGAAAGAGAAATTGTGCCCAGGAGTGACATTCAGTTCCAGGATGAGAAGCAATTGCAGGTGGTAGGTAGCATACCAAGAAAGAAGTGAAGTAAAAAGCCAGCAACAGAAATGCAACTCAGATACCAGGAATGGACTGGGATATCAGCTTCTAGTTGTGGTGAGTGAAAGATGAAATGACCGAGGAAACAGATATCTGAGCTTCTGAGAATATTAATTTATTAAGCAATGCATAGCAATTGCTTAACTAATCAGGACCAGGTCCCATCAGCTTTGGCACTAGGCCTTGAATAAAGGGGTAGAGAGATTTTTATACATTAAAAATAATCACATAAGACCAATTAATTTAAAGAAAACAGTTAACCAGGATACAAAATTAGACGATCCGATTTCTAGTTGGAGGAAAGATCGAGGACTTTTCAAGTTGGGAGGGGGAGAGTGAACAGGTGCAATTCCCTTTGGTGTCCCACTCCCCACAAATATGTGTATTCAATGAAAGGAAGATGGAAATAATACCATTGACCAGAACAGGACCAGTTTTCAGATAAGACATATGGATTGTTTGAGATGTGAAACTGTGAGAAAACTCCTTGCATCAATCTTCAGATGTGACTGGGTTTCTGCTCAGCATAATCTAGGTCTTTAGTTAGTTTTTTTCTCCATTGTTGTGCATATTTAAGGCACAGCAGCAGGTAGAAGTGGCTGGGTTTCCCAGCCACGTGGAGAGAGGTACAAACAATGCAATGGAGTTTTCTCACAATTCCCAAAATTAAATAAAGTTTTCTAACAAGACAGAAATTGGACTAGATCCATAATTGGAAGAAAGGGAACAGAACTAGCTCCAGAACTGAGTCACAAAATGGAGTCTGTGTGGGTCATCGAATTCCAACTACAACTTGCTGTTCTAATCTTCTCAATGCCCTCACAGGCCAGCCTGACACATTCAGAGCTGTAACCATGACAGGAATACCAGCCCAAAGAGGAGACTGCAGTTGTATCACTGAAGACGCAGAACTCCCCAGCTGGCTAATAGTGTCTATGTCCAACCGCAGTCCACTCTTGCTTAATCTACTACTCAATCTACAACCTGCTACTCTACCTAGTTTCAATTCCACAGAACAAGATGTTCCTGTGCCAAGTGCCCCCAGTACCTCCTCACTCCAATTTCCTTCCTCCTTTTGTGTATTGTCTTCCCTGTAGATTGTAAGCTCTTTGAAGGCAAGGACAATCTTTTTTATTTATTGTATCTTCAGTGTTTAGCACAGTGCCTAATGAACAGGTGGCTAATAAATGTTTATTGGATTGGATTAGATAGGCCCAAGCCAGGAACTTGCCGAGTTCAGACTAGGGGAGAAAATGATAAGACTTTGCCCTCAATCAGAACCACGTTGGGAGCACTGAAAGCCTTCAGGTCCTGAGCCTGAGCTGTCCTAAAGATTGTGAAATAATACAACATTCAATACCCCCCAAGAAAGCAACAACAGGACAAGTTCAGACCTTTCCTCAAGAAGATCACAGAGCTCAGCCTTCACATGAAGATTGAAATTAGAAAGTAGGCTGGAAGAATGAGAAACAAAAAAGAATCCCTTCACAAAGTACCTGTATGGTGACAGGGACACTCAAGATATAAACCCAGAGAAAGAGAATTGCTTCCAAATATGTAATAGCAAAGTCTCAAAGAGAAACACAGGTTGGACACACATTAAATGAGAAATTCTAAAAGAGATGATATAAGAGGTTTTTTTTAATTTAAAATGTTTTTGTCAGTGAAATGAGAATGTTAAAATATTGCAAAACAAACGATAGCTATGGCAAAAGGAAATAAAAAGGGAATTAATAGCATAACACAAGAGGTTAAAGATCCTATGCAAATAACAAATTTTCTGAAATTATGAATGAACCAAATAGAAATGATTGCATTAGAAAAGAATAAATATTAAAACATAGTTAAAAGAAAAAAGTAAGAAAATATAAGGTATCTCATAGTAAAAATAACTGACCTAGAAATCAGATCAAATTGAGAATAATTAAACTACCTGTAATCTATGACCCTCCCCTCCAAAAAAAGTTGAGCCTAGACATCATATTTTAACAAATCTTAAATGGAAATTGCCTGGGTTTCCTAGAGCCAGAGGGCAAGTAGAAATAGAAAGAATCCACTGGTGAACTCCTATAAGAAACATCTATACAAATAAGGAGGAGATTTGGTGGGGGTGGGAGGGAGCATATCACATAAGCCTTACTCATCTGAATTAGTCAAAGGTGTGAAGAATGTGGCCCCACACACACACATTAGAGTTGAATATAGAAAGGGAGGGATTAGTCTGGATACAAACTTGAAGGCTGTACAAAATATTTATAGCTTTTTGAGGTGGCAAAAATTAGAATCTGAGAAGGTGTCCATCAAATGAGGAATGGCTGAACAAGTTATAGTATATAAATGTGATATTATATTACAAGACTATAAGATGTGGTGAAAAGAATACAACTTGGAAAGCAGTGCGACCTGGAAAAAATCGTATGAATTGATAAAGTGAACCAGAAGAACAATTTATAAAATAAAAAACTTAGGAACTCTGATCAGTGTATGACCAACCATGATTTTAGAGGACATTATAATGATAAAACATGCTCCTTACCTCCTAATAGAGTGGTGAAGAACTCAGTGGGAGAAAAAAAGTTGACAGGACTTGGTAACTGATTGAATATGAGATGAAAGAGAGAGAGAGAGAGAGAGAGAGAGAGAGAGAGAGAGAGAGACAGAGAGAGAGAGAGGGAGAGAGAGAGAGAGAGAGAGAGAGAGAGAGAGAGAGAGAGAGAGGGAGAGAGAGAGAGAGAGAGAGAGAGAGAGAGTAGAGTCAAAGAAAATCAGCAAAGTTATAAATATGAGATTGTGGGTGAATGGGACCAAACAGTGTGGTCTGAATACAATCAAAAGAAATAACAGATTTAGAGGGAAATAAAGCAAGTCCATTTTTATTCTTGATGAATTTAAGGTAGGGTATTGAAACAGAGTTGTCCTTAAATCAGCTGACTATGAGAATTTACAGCTCAAAAACATAGACAGAGTTAGATATGTAGTACTAGGAGTCATTTGGAGGTAAGTTGTGGGAATGTAAGCAATTGGAGTTAATGAGATTACCAATGTTGAGAGTGGAGAAAAAGAAGAGAAGGTGAAGATTAGAGCTTTGAGGAACTTCAAAATTAAGAGTGAAGAGATCAAGAATCCAGAAAAGGTATGACAGTGGTGCAGTTGATTAGTAAGGTAGGAAAAAAGCAGGTGAGGATGGTATCTCTAAAAGTAAATGAAGAAAAGGTTTCTAGTAAGAGGGAATAACCATTTATATCAAAAGCAGAAGAGAAATCAAAGAGGATGAGAACAGAATAAAAGACCATTAATTTGTCATATAGGAAGTCATTAGTAATCTTTGAGAAAGTGGTTTCAGTGGAATGATGGGAGAGGCCAGATTGGTAATGAGAAAATGAGCATTTTGGATAAAGATAACATTTTCAAGGAGTTTAGCCATAAAAGGGAAGAGAAAGATGGGAGATGGAAGATCTAGAAGGGTCAAGGGAGGTCTTTTTTTTAAGGATTGAGAAGACCTGAACATGTTTAATAGGTAGACCAGAAGGAGCCAGTGGAGAGGGCAGGGTCAAAAATGCATTTGAAAAGTGGAATAATAGGGCAACTAGGTGGCACAGTGAGTAGAGCACTGGCCCTGGAGTCAGGAGGACCTGAGTTCAAATCCGGCCTCAGACACTTGACACACTTGCTAGGTGTGTGACCTTGGGCAAGTCACTTAACCCCAATTGCCCTGCCTTCCACCCTCCAAAAAAATTTTAAAAAGAAAAGTGGAATAATTATTGTAGCAAGGTCCTGCACAATAGAGGAAAGAATGGGTTTGAGGGTGCTGGTGTCTGGATTAACTTTTTAAAGGGTTAATTAGCATTACCTTCTTTTCTGTGACCAGAAAGGAGGAAAGAGTCAATTGGTAGTGAATGAGAGAAATGGAAAATTTCAAAATCTGATGTAACACTAAATCAGCAGATGATTTTATAGCCTTCATTCTTTTTTTTGCAGGGGGGAAGGCTGGGCAATTGGAGTTAAGTGACTTGCCCAAGGTCACACAACTAGTAAGTGTGTCAAGTGTCTGAGGTTTGATTTGAACTCAGATCCTCCTGACTCCAGGGCTGGTGCTCTACTCACTGCGCCACCTAGCTGACCCTGGCCTTCATTTTTTTCTGTAACTTACAGTCTTAGAGAGATTCCTAAGAACTGAAAGGTTAAATAATTTATTGGTGGCAACAAAGACAGGGTATTTCAGGGGCAGCGTTCATGCCCAAGTGTTTCTGATTCCAAAGCAACTCACTAACCACTAAGCAAGCAAAAACAAGAAATAGAGGTTTTGCTGTTATACAGTATGGACAGCGCGGTCACACCAATACCCCCATATAGCAAATGTTCTTTCTTTAGACAAATGTTGCCATTCCCTGACATGCCAAGCTGTTATTATCTTATCTGTCAATCAAAAATAAAATTGGATTTCTATTAGTATATATAATGGGGAGGGGGAAATTTGAAGTCAAATAACCTATATTCTATTCCCAGTTCAGCCACTGTGCGATATTGGGAAAGTTCCATCCTCTCTGAGACTCATTTTCTTCATCTGTAAATTGAGGAGATGACCTCTGGGGTCTCTTCTTGCTCTTATTCTATGATACTATAGTACAAATAGGCTTATATGTGGCAGGCAGCATGGGAGAGGGAGGCCCAGCCTTGGCCTCTGGAAGTCCTCCATTCAAATCCTGCCTCTGACACATACTTGTTGGGTAACAATGGCCTAGTCATACAAGCCTGTCAGCACTCCAGGCAAGTTGCTGATTTTCATCAGTGATGAAACCTCAGCTCTAACCCAAAAAGTGGGGAAATCAAACAAATGTGAAAACAAGGTTAGTGAAGACACATTTCTACAACTCAGATTCACACCAAGGTAGATCAATTTCTCAGCGTAGGGAAATCAGATTAGAGTATTAATATCTCTGCCTCTCGGATGCCGTGGGAATGCCATGGAAACATGTCAATGCATAGATTTTCCTCATATAGTACATTTGCAGGGGAAGAATATTTGAAGTTCTGCTAGTACGTGACTGCAAAAAGAAGTGCCCATTTTAGGTTTAATATTTTGCAGATACTTGAGAATAGCCACTCTTTCCAGTAAAAAACATAGATTTAAAATTGCTAGAAAGAGATCTATCTTTCCCGATAAAGAAGCGACATTTGAAAATGGTCATATTTCTAATTAGTATTGGTCTCATTAAACATTTTTCCCCTATAAGGACTGGTCAATAGTTTCTCACACATTCATAGCATCATTGCAAAATAGATTCATGCCTAAATAAACTATTTTTGATGTTAACTTGAATATTCTTAATACTAACATTTGATAGCATATATTTTTCTCTTCTTCATATTTTTATCTTTTATTTATCTTTGATATAGTTTCTACAAACTAAGGTCAAGTATTAAAAAATAGACGAACATCTTTTCCTCCTTCTATTTCATACGAAGAGGCACAGCACGGTGTAGGGTATGGAGAACTGGTCCCAGAGTCTTTATGGCCTAGGTTCAAGTCCCATCTCTGATAGCCACTGCTTTTAGGTGCCATAGTTAAGATTCTAAGACTACAAGAAGAGAGAGAAAGAAAAGAACATCGAGAGAGAGAGAGAGAGAGAGAGAGACTGAGAGAGAGAATTTGTTATTATATGCCAGGCGCTGCACTAAGTACTGGAGATACAAATACAAGCAAACAAGGCAATGCCAGTCCCTAAGGAGTTTGTATTCTAATATAGAAAGACTACATAAAGAAGTACTGAAGGGCAACAAAAGGACTATGGTGGAGCCAGGAATGAGATGAGTATGGCTTGAGCTTCTCATGAAATGGTGGTTCAGGCAAGGGACTCACTAGTCAAGAGAACAGTATGGAGGTATCTCCAGAATGGGGGGGCGGGGCTAGTAAAGAAATCTAGAGAGTAAGGAGTGGAGAAGTTGCTGACCCGTGTTGGTGGAGAGAGTTTCCTCATCTGGGTGTTCTCTCTACCAGTGAAATCACAGCTTTAATCCCTCTATTTTATCAGCTCAATGGGGATATCTAGGGACCATCTTGTCCAACCTCTGGGATTAACTACAATGGCAGGGATTCCATTTTTAGAGATCTCCTTACTTGGAAGAAGGTATATGATCCCTTCTGTTTCAGCTTCAAAGCAACCTTCTAAGGGGTCCAATTTGCTTAAATGGACAGCTTTATGTGTTTTGAAATCTTACTAAGAAGTTTGGTAATGAATAAGAACCATTAATACATTGTGCAAATATCATACTCTGTGCATTTTGTTGACTGGTTGACTTTTGAGTCTGGCAAAACAAAAGCCTGAGTTTTCCCTAGGGGCTCTTACCAGTCTTTTGAGCCATCCCGCTGACACGTGGACTAAATGGTCTGAGAACCAATGTTCAAGAAAACTTCAATCAGTGATCAGAGCTCAGCAAATTCAACAAACCACACTTGAGTTTTGCTTACAAATCAGGAGTCCTGATAGTTGCCCACTTACAGGTGGCCAAAACCAAAAATAACTATGGCAGGCAGACTGAGTAGCTGAACTCCTTTTACTAGACATAAAAAAAAACTGGCTCAAAAAATATGTTAACAACTTGCTTCTGGATTGGCTCTGTGCTAAAGAAAGCACCACCCACATTCATAACTAGAGGTCACTTTGTCTCTAGACCAGGGAAAGTGGTGTTTTTCTTATATAAGCACAGGTTCAGAAGCTACATTGTTGTTCCACATTCTTTTTCCCTGGCACAGGCGTGTGTGTGTGTGTGTGTGAGAGAGAGAGAGAGAGAGAGGGACAGAGAGAGACAGAGACAGAGACAGAGACAGAGAGAGAGAGAGAGAGAGAGAGAGAGAGAGAGAGAGAGAGAAAGAGGGAAGGAGAAGTTAACAGTACTTGTGCTGCCTACAAAACAAAAGTACTTTGTTAAAATCAAAGTACTTTAGAAATGTAAACTATTCTGCCTTACACATGACTGCCTCTTCATATTGGGAGCAATTACCTAATCATCAGCATCTTCAAGTATGATTCTCAGACCATTTCACCAAATAGATATTGTGCATACATACACATGTACATACTGACCCACATGCATATGTATGCAGATGCAATTCTCAAGGGCAGGAAATTGGTACAAATCGGTACTACAAGAACAGAAGGTGACTGCTTTGAATGAGAAAAGATGGTTCATGTCCAAGACACAGGAAAAATCACAATATAGTTTTGAATATTCATAATATCTAGGTAATGTGCAAACATGTATAGTCAAATGTGTATCTGTATAATCCATACACATAAATAAAAACACATAACATCTATATGTTAAACCAATCTGAAGAAAATACAGGTTTAAAGTTCTGTTTATATTTCAAAATTAATAAATTCTATTTCAAAGCTTCAATGAGTCTGTGATCTCATCAATAGGGTACTACCCTATATAACACTGCAGATCATAATAAATCTACACGGGCTCATCACGTGCCACCCATTTCTGTGTTCTCCAACATATCCTCCATAGGAAGTCCAACCAATATGTTAGGAAAGGGAAGGCAGGGGGCTTTCTATGGTTTTCTTGATATTACAAGCGTAACAGTGAAATAGATGAGGTGTTCATTTGTTACCTCTACTCTTACCAAACGGAGTACATCATTTCTAGTCATTCACCTCTCTGATAATACTTCTATGCTACTTTTTTTGTAACACTGCAGTCTCTCACGTTCACCATGCATCTTCTCTTTTCATTGACCTTTGGGAGACCTATAACTTTAATACTTTAGAGAGGATAGTATTCCATGTCTGCAGCCTAAAGCATCACCAGGAGAATGTTGATTTTCAAAAGATGAGCCTGAGTTTCAGAGAAAAGTGTGGTATCATTAAATGCATTCAGCAATTTCCTTTGGCCAATGGAGGGGGAAAGTATCTCTTGATATAAAATAAAAATGAACTCTATCAAGCTGTATAGAATAACTTTATTCAGTTGGTCTATAACCTATGATCACTACGCATGCTTGAGAAGATAAGGAGCAACACTGTTTGAGTCCTTGCTTTGGTGAGTTTAATCCTATTTCCCTCCTTGTGAACTTAAACAAGATGTCCTAGAATGTTTCTCTTATTTTCCCCTCCTGCCTAACTTCTCTGTTCTTTCAGTATCACTCTATTCTCATCACCTTTTACTCTCTTTAAAAAATTTCATTCATTCATTCATACCCAAAGCCTGAGAAGGTGGATGGTCCTCATGGTAGCAAGCATGATTAGAACAGGAGCAGAGTCAAGATTAGTGAGCAGGGGGTGGGGTGGGGGGAGTGGGGAATGATCCCTGTCGGTGCTGGATGAATTCTCCTCCCTGCTCCCTTCCTCCAATCCAAATCCATCTCCTTTGTTGGAATGAAAATTCTCCAGGTGAAGCTGCTTTCCTAGAAACAATATTCAACTGCCCTGATGAGAAATTTTACAGAAATGGTCTGGAGGGAGCAACTCGTTCTCTCCCATAGAGGTGATCCATCAAGTGATCTCTGAACTGATTCTGTTTGATTACTCCTGTGTTAAAATGTGAAGATGCAAAGGGGAAGATTTTTCATAGCCCTCAGTAGAGCCAGCTCTCTCTGTGATGACCTGGAAAGCCCAACTGTGGTGGCTGAGAAGCCGAACACAACTTCCTCTCTGCAGTTCTGACAACACCATCAGCACTGACCTCCTTCTCTCTTCAGACACCACCTGCCCTCCAGTGTGTCCCATCTAGTCTCACTATTCCCTTACCAGCTGCCAGCCCTCCTCTAAACATTGTGTTCTTTGTCTGCTTGTCTCTGCCACTGCTCTCTCCTCGCATACTGAATAAGTTTGAGGACACTGATCAAGTAGAGGTTAGACAAAAGGAAGATAATTTCTGAATTAAAACTGAGGAAAAATATTACTGTGGTTCTTCTATAACTAGAAATTCATATAACCTGGGGAAAGAACCAAAAAATGTGTCTCAGGGCAAGCAGCCTGAACCATGCTTTCAAATCAACTTTTAAAAGACAAATTTAGTCAGGTGGAGGGGGAACAATTAGAGAAAGACCTCAGGACCAAAATCCTCACTGGAAGAGATACACCCTGTGGGGGCAGTTTAGCTAATAGAGACCACAAGCAGCTAGGTGGTGCAGTGGACAGTACTGGGCCCAAGTCAGGAAGACCTAAATTCAAATCTCACCTCAGTCACTTTCTGGTTGTGTGACTCTGGCAAATGATTTAACCTTGGTTTGCCTCAGTTTTCTCATCTGTAAATTAGGGTTAATGATAACACCTACCTCCCCAGGTTGTTATGAGAATCAAATGAGATAATATTTTGTAAAGTGCTTAGCACTGTATAGTATTATATAAATTCTATTGTCATCGTCATCATCATCAAATCAGGGCAAAATGAGATTGCTACTAGAGAGATCTACCCCTGGGGGAGATAACTAGGTGAAGCCAAGTCAGAGAAGAGCTGACTAAACAGAATAGTTTCTTTCTGAAGGAAACAAGTGCTATCAGCACCTTTTTGTGCCTTGGGTCAAATCTCAAGGTATCTATTGGCTCTCCTCTTCTCAAAAGCCTGACTTCCTTTTTTTGGTACTCAAAGCCCTTGACAATCTGTAACCACTCTTCTCTTCCAACTTTTTCCTTTTCCTTTTTTTCCTTGCACTCTAGATCCCAGTCAAACTGAAACACTTTCTGTTTTTTAAAATAGGCTGTGCTGGGAGACTTCCTACTTCCATTCATGATATTCCTTATGGCTGAAATTCCCTCTTGTCTCCTTTTCATTTGTTAAATTCCTAGCTATCCTTTAATACCTAACTAAAACATGACCTTTTCAAGTCATCCTTGATCTACTTTTAAACCTCAGAAACCACTCTCTGTCAATCAACCAGGAAGTTTTTATTAAATGCTTACTACGTGCAAGGCTGTGTGAAACATTGGGAATACAAAGATGAAAAATGAAATAATTTCTGCCTTCAAGGAGTTAGATTCTATCAGGAAAATGATGTATACACATGAAAGTAAGTATGAAATTATTGTGGGGAAGCATTAGCAACAGTCTCACATAGGATGAAGCACTTGAACTGAACTTTTAAGGAAGCTAAGTGATTCAAGAGGTGAAGAATGAATGAATACCAGGCATGATGGGGGACAACTTGTATAAAGCTGTGGCTATGGGACATAGATTGTGATGTATAAGAATAGCAAATGACCTCTCTGGTTTGACTATAGAGTTGCGTGAAGGGGATAAAGATGGTCCAAAAGCATATTGTAAACTGCTTTAAATGCCACACAGTGTTCTTATTTTATTCTAAGAACAATAGAGAAGCACAAGGGTTTTTTTGTTCATTTTTTAACACTTCAACAAAATTTTACATACTTTTATGGACAGAAGATAAAGCTACATAATAGTGACACTATTCAGAAATTGCATATTTCACTCAAAAATAACAAAGATTGTAGAAGAAAAAAAGTGTCTTGTCTAAATGCCTCCATTTCCTTTCTCTTACCCTGAACATAACAAAAACTAATAATATAGCTATAACAAGAACCCAGAGGCTTAGAGGTAGCAATAAACTCATTTAAAGTGATAAGATTTATTTCTCACAGCACATGACAGATGACTGCTAACATTCAACAACAGTACTAGAGTTTTTTGAGAAGGGGATGATATGGTCAGACCTATCCTCCCTCTTTTTTCCACCTGCCTTCCCCTTTCTCTCTATTTTATTTCTTGGATAAAGGGGTAATAGAAGGAGGGCAATTTTTCATTCGATGTGAGTTATGCTTACCAAGCTAAGACCGAGGGTTCTTCTCTACTCTTCTGAATTAGTCATGAAATAGAGATTCTATGGCTACCTGATACTTGACCAGCTATCTTCAAACCTCAAATGCCAACATGGAGTCTAAAGACCTGATTTTACATCCCAGCTCTTCCACTTATTAGCAATATGTCCTTAGGAAAGTTGCTTCTACTTAAAATGGATATGTAGGGGAACAAATGAGATAATATATGCCTAAGTCCCTTATTAACCTTAAAGCATTACATAATTGTTAGCTGTGATGATCGATGATGATGTCCTGTCCTCCATAGTAGACCAAAGAATATGGCTGGATTAGTATAAATCTATCACATGAACTGGGAAAAATCTACATGTGAACAGAGGTGTCGATAGCATCATCTTTGCATGCAAAGTATCAAAACTTAATGTTATAGTTATTATTCATGTGACCTGAATGGGTAGGAATAAGTTGAATAAAATCATGCTCCTAAAAAGGAGCCTTATGGTCTTGCCTGCATCTGATGTTCTCAGTTGGGATTTGTTCTGGAATAGGATATCTACTGACTCAACCCTGATATTAACTATGGTAATTTCAGCTTTGTACATTCTCTTTGACCTGTGGGAGGTGAATCATTCATCCATTTATCTGTTAATTTCTTCTGACATCTTCCAAGAACAGGAGTAATTAATCACACCTCCCTAGGTTTTGTGTTTTCACAAACAGCATTGTTCTAATGTCAGGAACCCTTGGTTTGCTTTAGTAGGGAGCTTGCCACCTGTGATTCCAGAGCATTTTTTTCCCAAACAAAATATCAGGGTCATAAAAATAGATTTTATCATCATTTAATTATACTCTAGCTTTGTTTAAAATGTTAAGTGTTTAGGCATCCTTTCAAGTATAATTTTCCATATAAACAATTGTGGAGAGAGGGATGAAAAGTGAAGATTATGACAAAGCTTTACTTTGTCCAACTGTTATCAAAACCTAAAAGAGTCCTACAAAAAAGAACCCTGTTCTTTTTTTGCCATATCTAGAAATTTTTATTTATTATAGGATAGAGACCCCACCTATATGTGATCTTGAATTCCCATGCAATGGGTACAATAAATGTTTTTGGAATAATTTTAGGGTTTTAATGAAACATGTGAATGAGCTCCATCTCCAAAATGCACCTGATGAGTTATGCCATCAAATCTCATGTTAAACTGGCTGAAGATGCTAGATCAACCCTTTTAAAAGTTGTACATTATCATCATACAAACATAAGCAAAAATGTGTAATATGCACCCAGGAAAACAGAATGATATCTCACCATTATTCCAGTTTTGGAAATAGAAAATGTGCCCATGGAAGGAGTAATATGGACATTGAACCACAAGATTCAGGTATAAATGTCCCCTGGATAAATTTAATTTTTAAAATGAAACATAAATGGTAGAAGAGTTACCCCTATGGGAAAGAAGAGAACTTGATTTGGTGGATATATAGTAATAAGATTTTTAAATACACATTTCTCCTACATCAATCTGTTGCCATTTCCCACTAAAAGGAAATTATTCGAGAAAGGGGAAAGCCCTTGAAGAAATGTGTTGCTTATTCTTCCCAGTAAGGCAAAGGTATTCAGCTGGGTGGCAATGAAAACACTTCCTATTAACCATTCCAAGTATCTTTGGGCAGAATGTCCTGCCCTTTCCAGATGGTATATTCACTGCCAGTCTTCTTCCAAGGCCAAGCGCCATGGGCCCTGGCAAAGCAACTAGCCTCATGCTGTGCCTGCCACCGCCATCAGCAGCAAGGAGGACACAGGACACAGGCAGCTCTGTCCCACTTTGCACACCAGACTGACATATTCTAGCACTTTGTAGGAATCTATGAAAAGCCAAACAGGTAGAAAGTCATTATAATTGAACCAGAAAGGAATGAGGTAACTGGGGGGAAAAATTAAAGCCATTAAAAATCAGAAGAACATTTTGCAATCTGTATAACAGAAATTATTCATTAAAATTTTTTAGATTAGAATAAAATGAATATTTAAATTTTTTCCTTATAGTGTAATTGACTCTAGGAATGATAGAACTCAAAGAAAGAATGATAAAATAATAATATTATACGCAAAATATGAAGTAAATGTGAGAGCAGGAATAGTTTTCCTTTCAATTATAGTTTTTAATCATCAGAAAAAAATTGTATCTTTGGAGCTATTTCACATAATTTACCAAGAAAGTTTAACAGACATCTCAAGTTCTCTAGTAGTTTTCTGTAGATGAAAACACCAATGTATTCACACATGGAAAAGTAATACATGAGTAAAATGTTCTCTGGAAGGTACCTCAGAGATGATTCTGTTGAACCTTTCAATATGTGGGAACTGTGGCCCAAAAAGAAGTTAAATGACTTTCCCAAGAGCACACAGTGAATTTGTTGCAGAACTGGTACCAGAATCCAACTTTCCCAATTCACAATTTACTAATGTAGCGATTACCGCCCCCCCCCCCCATTATACCATAATGCATGTGTGTGTGTGTGTGTGTGTGTGTGTGTGTGTGTTGTTAAGCAAAATGGGCTCTTAGCACTTAGTTCAACCAAGTGCACTTGAAGAGTTTGGCTTTTGTTTCATTTGAGTAATTCAGTGTATTTTATTGAGTCTTACTAGGTGCTAAGCCCCAGGCCCAAACCCCTATTAGGTGCTAAGCCTATGTGGGTGTGAAGCTCCCAGGATACCAAGCGGTGGTGCTAACTCAAGAGCCAATCATAGCAGCCTAAGTTCTGGTCATTCAGACGATGTTTGATGACATTTGAAACCCTATAAGAAGAGAAGACAGAGCCATTTGTGCAGGGCTCTCACTTTTGGTGGCTCGCAGAGACTTCGGGCAGCTGCAGCTAAGAGCCCTCCAGCTCATAAACCCAGATGCTGGGACTTTGTTAAACTCTGGTAACTATGTATTGGGATTTGAATCAGACAAGGTCTGTCAATGTTTGTAATTTGTTTGTATTTATTCTGAAGTTCAGGGTGCTGGCTTTTTCCCCTGAGCTAAGTGATTGATGTTTGTATGTTGGATTAAAATAAGCTTATTAACCCCTTAACGTTGCTCTCCTTGCTAAAGCAGATCAAAAGAACCTGTACTTTTGCAGTGTGCTGGTAGCGTTCTTGTTGTTGGGTTTGTGTTGGTCTCTCACCCCAACAACAGCTGCTAGCCCGATTGTTGAAACAGTGTGTGCACGTGTGTATACATGAATGTATACATACACATACATACTGGAGACCATCTCCAGTCATCCTGATCGATATTTTGCCCCTGGACTCAGATGGCTCTGGAGGAGAGAGTGAAGTTGGTAACCTTGCACAGCCCTCCCTCACTTAAATCCAATTCACTTGCAAGTCATGACATTGTCTTCCCAAAGTTGTGGTCCTCTTCAAGAAAAGAAGGACAAACAACAGCATACATATTATACATCGACATATGCACACACACAGATTCAGGCATACATTGTTTTATTGCACTTTGCTTTACTGCTCTTTGCAGATATATTTTCTTTTAACAAATTGCACATTTGTGGTAACCCTGCATCAAGCAAATCTATTGGCGTATTTTTTCCAACAACATGCATTCACATTGTGTCTCTGTGTAATATTTTGGTAATTCTTGCAATATTTCAAACTTTTCATTGTTATTATATTGTTATGGTCAACTGTGATCAGTGATCTTTGATATTGCCATTGTAACTGTTTTGAGGTGCCATGAACCATGACAGTATAAGATGGTAAACTTAATTGATAAATATTGTTGCTTCACTTACTGTCTGTTCCCCACCTCTCTCCCTCTCCTTCGGCCTCCCTATTCCCTGAGACACAACAATATTGAAATTAGGTCAGTTACTAATAACAATGGCCTCTAAGTATTCAAGTAAAAGGAAGAGTTGCGGGTCTCTCACTTTAAATTGAAAGCTAGAAATAATTAAGCTTGGTGAGTAAGGCATTTGGAAAGCTGAGATAGGCTGAAAGCTAGGCCACCACCCTGATTAGTCAACAGCCATCTACATCAAGGCAAGACTCTCCATCAGCAAAAAGGTTACAACTCACTGAAGGCTCAGATGATGGTTAGCATTTTTAAGCAATAGAGTATTTTTTTTAAATTACAGCATATACATTTTTTAAGAAGTAGTACTCTTTACATTTAATAGACTACAGTATAAACATAACTTTATATGTACTGGAAAATGAAAAAATTCATGTGACTCACTTTATTGCTATATTTGCTTTATTGTGGTGGTCTAGAACCAAACCCACACTATCTCCAAGGTATGACTGCATACATGTGTGTGTATGTATGTATATATATATATATATGCATATATATGATATATGTGTTTATACATATGCATGTATATACACAATACACATACAGCATGATATATATTGTGTGAGTATGTTTGGATATGTGTATTTATTCACATAAATACATGAAATTAGCTTCTCTTTTCTTTCCCTTTCCTTCCTTTCTTTTCCCCCCTTTTCTTTTGCCTTTTTTCCTTTATCTCCCTCTTTTCTCTTATCCAACCACTCACCAAGTCCTACCAAATCTACCTCCACTGTATCATTTACTTCCATGTTCTCATTCTAATCTTGGGATTTAAAATATTTGTTCATTCATTCATTCATTTTCTTGACACATCCTATTCATTTTTCACTACACTTCTTCATCAGTTTCCCACTTAGCCATTCTTTGCAACAAATATTTTAAAAGAAAGTGGAGTGGGGGGAAGCTGTATAACAAAGGCAACCAACACATTGACCATGTCTAAGAATACATGCCATGCCATACGGTATACCCATAGTGGCCCCACCTCTTCACATGCTTAAAGTAGACATCCCCTTAACTCACCAATAACTCACCAGTTACCCTCAACCTGGTTCAGCCCATCTGCCAAGAAGGTTTTATGAGGGTGTAGTCCCTGCACGTGCTACAGCTTCTTGGAGCCACAGGTAAGAGTTGGCTAAGAGGTAAGAACAAAAGTGAATGAGCAGCCCTGAAAGGGGCTCAGGAAACTCTCACACCAAAGATGCTAGTCCTCTTTGAACATCCCATACACAATCCTACCAATACCTACACTCATGTAAAGGGAAAGCATTATAAGATGAAACTGAATGCTGTGTAATTATAATAAACAACCATGGACCCAGAGAAATATTGAAAAATAAAGCAGCTCCCTCTGTTCTTTAAAGACTTCCCCTGGCTGAATGGACAGATAAAAACAAATTGTTCCAGTGGCCACGAAGGCAGCTAAAGCAAGTGTTGTGGAGCTCTTAGAGCATGGTCATATATGGAAGATGCCAAAGTCATCCCCTGCATCCCAGGCCATTACTGGCTGTCTTGATTTTTGTCTTGCCACTGGATTTCAATGACCATGGAAAAGTGAGGTTGATGACTTTATGCAACTTTACCTCACTTAAATCTAATTCATGTGCAAATCAAGACATCACACTATGATGTCATTGGTCCTCTGAAAATGAAGGAATGACAACAATAGTTATTGATATGTCGTTTTCCTGTTTCTGCTTACTTTATGTGATACTTCATGTCTTTCCATGTTTCTCTGAATTCTTCCTATTTGTTTTTTAAAGAGCAATAATATTCCATTTTATTCATGCACCACAATTTGTTTAGCCAACCCCAATCAAGAAATATCTACTCTGATTTCAATTCTTCACTACCAGCCCCCTCCCCAAATTCTGTGAATATTTTTATATATTGAATCTTTCTGTCTTTGACCTTGGAACAAAAATCATGGGAAAATAAATCTAGAATTTAAAGGAACCTTACAGGTCATCTAGATGAAGTCTTTCATTTTACAGAGGAAGAAATGAGGCGTAGGAAGGTTAAGTCACTTGCCAAAGGCCACACAAGAGCTAAACATCAGAGGCAGAATTTCAATCCAAGACTTCTGACTGCAGAGGCGCTGAACCAAGCTGCCTTGAAGAATCAATCAATATGCATTCATTATGCAATTATCATTTGCCAGGCACTGTGCTAGGCAGGAGCAGATTAAGAAGAGATGGCAAGAGTACACAAAAGGACCATACAAGCAAGATCTTAACATCGCCAGTAATCACAATGGTGTGGTTACTGATCTAGATCCAGACATCCTGGAGAATGAAGTCAAGTGGACCTTAAGAAGCATTGCTAACAATAAAGCTAGTGGAAGTGATGGAATTCCAGCTGAGCTATTTAAAATCCTAAAAGATGATGCTTGTAAAGTGCTGCACTTAAATTTGAAAAAAAAAAACTCAACAGTGGCCCCTGGATTGGAAAAAAAATCAGTTTATGACCCTATCCTAAAGAAGGGGGATGCCAAGGAACAATGGCACTCATTTCATATGCCTGCAAGGTTTTTAAATTAGAGTATAGCCATTTGGGTTACTTTTTTAAAAAGTATAATTCCAGTCTGCTTTCCATATGATTGGACCAATTCATAACCCAATTAACAATGTATTTTTTAGTGCACCTTTATTCATGCCCTCTTTTTTTTACTGCCACTGACAATCAATAATGACAGAATGGTGGAATTTGAGAGTTGAAACAAACATTAGTTCTGCTTCTTATTATCTTTACCTGGATTCTAATGATAGTTTCTGGTTGTCCCTGATTCCAGGCCCAAGTTCCACCACACTATCTTTTCTACTGCTGTCAGGTTAATCTTCCTAAAGCATGGTTTTGATCATGCTGCTCCTATACTTGTGCTTTTCCCATTACATTTCCCATTGAAGCCCAAATTCTTTTAGCCTAATGTTTAGATACCTCTGTTATCTAATCCTAACTAGGTCGCTCAATGGATAGAGCATTGGCCTTAAAATCAAGAAGTATCAAGTTCAAATGTGGCCTCAAATACTTCCTAAGCTGTATGATCCTCAATAAGTTATAGCTGTCTGCCTCAGTTTCCTCAACTGTAAAATGTGAATCATATAGAACCTATTTTCTGGGGTTGCTTTAAGGATCAAATGAGAAAAAATGTTTAGCATAGTTCCTGGCACATAGTAGGCACTTAATAAATGCTTGTTTCCTTCCTTTTCTTTATTCCCATGCCCCTCTTCATATTCCCCATCTTCCAGCCAAAATAGACTATTTGCACATACCCTGGCCTTTCCTACCTCTGTTCCTTCACTCATGCCTTTAACTACTACTTTGAATATCCTCTTCAACTATTATCACCTGTCAAAATCCTGGCCATCTTTCAAGGTTAGTTAAAATGTCATCTCCTCCATGAATTTTACCCTAATCAAAATCCTCTCCTCCTTAAAATTAACTACAGCAGCTAGTTCGGTTCTTCAAAGTTGCCATCAGATAGTTATTTTTACTGTTTTACGCCCTCTAGTATATCCTAAGATCCTTGAGGGCAGGGACTCTGTCTTACTCATCTCTGTATTTACCCAGTATACATTATTGCAAGACTTTGCATGTGTTATAGTTATTCAGCAGATGTTTATTTAATGAACAATATATATGTTTATATCTATATATGTATATGTCTGCATATGTACATATGCATACATATGTAGATATGCTATATATTATGCATATATATGCATATATACACATACATGTATTTATCTGAATATATGACTTAATATTGTCAGCTTAATATTGAGCTTCTGTATGAGAAATCTCCTTCTAACAGTGCAAGTCAGCACCTTCTCTGTCCTAGAGAATTGATAAGGGCACTGAGAAAAAGATAACAGGAGAATGCAGAATCAAAATTTCTCAGGATAGAACACTTCAGACTTGTAAGATTTTTTTCACTTAATAAGTTTTACAATACAATTTTAATTTATTAATTCAAGTACAGTAATATAATACAATTTAAGTGGATAAGTGATTTGTCCAGGCTTACATGCTAATAAGTTAGAGGTGAAACAACCTGAACGTAGATCATGCAGATTTCAAGGTTGTCTTTATTCACTATGCCTTGCTTTAGCACTGTGAGAGAACAAATATATGTGTACATGTGTGTGCACCTATGAAATCTATATTCAACTGAATAAATATTGAACTAATAAGTACTGACAGACTCACAAGATTGTAGTTTTATTCCTTGCTTCTTCATTTATTAACTACTTGTCTTCAGGCAAGTCACTTAACTGCTTTGAATTTTAGCTTCCTCATCTGTAAAATAATTAATTGGATTCTGATTCTTTCCAGCTCCTCTGGTACCAGTATGTTACCTTATCTGTAAGATACAAATGCACTGCAGTCAAACTATGAAACTGTCCTTGAAGTACATACCAAATAGGATTACATCACTTTAAAAATAAAGACCTTTTAGTTTATTACTAACCACTTGGCTAAGATCTAACATAGTTACCTATAAAATTACTACTCTACTCCAAATAGTGATATAAAAAGATTTCAGCCTCATTATTTATTATCTGATCCAAATTTAAAGACACAATGAAAATTCACCCTCCCCTGCCACTTTTAGAGAGAGGAAAGTAGAGAAATTGGTGTGTTTTTGTCTTTTTCTTTTTTTTAACATCCAATAGGCTACAGAACAAAGCCAGCTATCTCTAAGGAAAAGGTTCAGTAGATTTTGTAGAGTGGTGAGTGAAGAGGGAATCATAGAAATTGCATGTTTAAACAGTGAGAAGCCAAGAATAAATTGCCATTTTTCTTCCAATTGTTCAGGAAAGGCTTTGAGGAGGATTTCAGGAGTTGTTTGAATGACAGCCCATTGACTTCCCCAAGAACTCCACTTCTAAATAAAGGAAAATTATGAATGTTCATATGTTTCAGTAATATGAACATTGAAGACTCTGTGAGTTCCTATCTTCTCCATAGTAAATATGATCTGCCCAGGGATAGATGCTGTTGGTAGCTATGCATGAATAACTATATAAAACTTATGAAATTCATCTGTTCACCAGAAGGAAACTTGATGTTTCTGAAGGGTCCAGCTTTGCAAAACATCAGAGCATAAAGAGTGGCTCAGGCTACAGCTAGGAGAAACATTCTAAATTGGGAAATGTGTGATGAAGCAAAGATGATAATTGTCTAAATGCTCACCTTTTATTTCCTTGTCACCATACACAAAAATAAAAGTGATTCAAGGGTTTTTCAGTGTTAACATAGACTGCATCATACTGCATTATGGGCCACTAGTTATTAACAATCAGCAAATTAACCACCATTTGGGGACCATTACCTAGGGGCCATTATCTTAGCTGTATCACAATATTTTTCCAACCAAATTTCATTACAAATTTCAGTGAAAAAAGATCGGTTATTTCTCCCGGAGACAGAGTGCTGGTTTGCTCTGTTTTGTTTTGAGTACAAGTTTTTAGAGGGCTTGGGGGGGTATTTTTGCATGTGTATATATTTTGTCATAGCTTAGTCAGTAAATAAGTTCTTCTAATGCAGAGCATCTCCTATAAGATTTAATTTTTCTTGCAATAAAACCTTAATGACAAGGAAATTGTTTAATGCCATAACTCTTTTGTATAGATATATAAATCTGTATTTGTTTCAGATCTTAGGATTTACAGCTATAAGAAACCATAGAAATCTAGCCCTACCTATTTGTTTATCAACTTAGAAAAAGTGAATCTCAATATCTCATTGGTAGTAAAATGTAAAACAAGACTTTAAGCCATAGACCTCAGACTACAGTTCTAGTGTCTTTTTCCTTTTTATAAAACAGTTTATGATCAATGAACAATCATCTTTTGAATGCCTACTATCAAAAGAGAATGTCTGGCTTAATTTTTGTTGAAAGAGAATTTTGGGGAGAACATATCTAACTCCATTTTGTTCTATATTTGCCATTTTGCTGAGCTGTAGGACCAACTGTAACAGCCAGGCCTCTTCAGTGTTTTCCTTTGCTCCTGTGATTGGCACAAAAAGACCCAATTGTTTAAAAGAGAAGATTCCAGTTTCTGTGATGTCTCCTTCCCATATCTAGCCTGTAGGTAGTTCCTTTTCATTTAGGTGAGACTCACTAAACCAATAAGGACACATCGTTTACCTATCTCCTGGAGCAAATGTTATACATTCTCCATAATAAGCATGATGTATTTCTTTGTGTAATAAGCAGCCATGCAGTTGTATAATGTAGTTGTGTAATTACAGCTGGCAGAATTGTGAAAGGTACACATTCCCATCAACTGCTTGGAGTGTGTCACACACAGATTCTGAGTAGAATAAACAGTTCTCTGATTCATCCTATCTTAATTGGTGTTAGCTAGTCAAACCTATGTCTAAATTAGTACAACATTACCATGAGGCACTGTGCTAGGCACTAGGGATACAAATACAAAAGAGAGATAATCCCTGCCCTTTAGGAACTTATATTATGATTAGGGAATATAAGACTTATAGGGTGATATTGGCCAGGGAGGGAACTTTGGGGTAAGCGCTCATAAGAATTATGAGTGAAGCCCTATGGTAATCAAATGTCACATTCCTTTCTGTAGCAATAGGGATGTTGACATAATTATTATTCCAAGAGAAAGAGCTGAAACATGATAGTGGATGGGGGTTTGGGGGTGAAGGGTGGAAGGCAGGGCAAGGAGAAGAGGAAATGCAGGATAATTCATGCTGAATGGCAAGATGCCCAGGTTACATGGGCCCTGGTGAGAATGCAAGAAAAGTGGGCCCATGGATTAAGTTGAGCTACTTGGAAAAGGAGAGAAATTATAGCAGATCCCATCTAGATATTTTTTGTATACATAACTAAATGTAATAAGATTTAAAATACACTCAAGCAATAGCATTGACCTAAGAATACTAAACTGAAAATGCAATCTGTTCATTACAAATCCCCCTTTACCAAGAGAATGCAGAATCACAAATTTCCAGGATAGAACCATTTAAGATTTACAAGGTTTTTTGTCATTATATATGTTTTATAGTATAATTTAGAGCTAAAATTTCCTCTCATTATAATTGGCCAGCCTTTTGTTAGTGAAGGCCATAATTTACAACCTCAAAAACAAGGTGAGCCATGAATGGTTGGTTTGTCTGAAGGTGTAACCAATTAGGTAATGAGTTCTTAAATCCAACTAGATCAAAATGGAATGAAATTTACACTTAATTCCAAATTCATTCTGCACCTAAAGAGTCCCTTCATCTACTTCATATTTAAACTATATTTTTCAATAAGTGTTAAATTATTATCATATATTTTGATTTCATATTCAGCCTGAGATCCCCTCTTGCGCCCAAATTGGGCACAAATACTTTTCTGAATAAAGAAAAGAGACTACATTTATAACTCTCCTTTTTCTTTGTGCATTCACATACATTCATACTCACTGATATTGATAGGCTGTTTGGGGTTTTATTTAAACATATTTGGTATATTTATACTTAGGCACCGTGAATAATATTCCACCTACAAACCTGAGATGCTCTTCCAATGACCTGGTCTATCTGCCACCTTCAGGTAGTCTTCTAGTTACCTGGCTAATAATCAGTAGGCTCCTATACACATTTTTAAGTTCATATAGTTTAAGACGACTATAAAAGGGTAGTGCGGTAAGTACATATACCTTAAAGAAGTGTTGAAGGACCTGCTAAGCTCTAATCTTTCTATTTCCTAGCTGGATCCCTTTTGATGTTTGGATACAAACTTGTATTACAGTTAAGAAGTAGATAGTCATTTTCACCAGAGTGTTGAAGATTCATAAAGTTATGGATGTTATTACAGCTTTGCAATGCCCTCTACTACCATTTGTTACTACTGTTTCTTGAAATATCAGGAAACTACAATAAAGCAAAATACTGTCAATGGGAAATCTGATGACACTACCAAGGTTCTATCTTCTTTTCATCATTCCATACATAATGCAATCCAACTATCAAATTGCATATTTTATAATAACATGTCTGCAGGAATAAACATGTTAAGAGTAAGAAGAAATGTTTGAAAAATGAATCTGCAGACTTTTTGTTATTTCTATGAAGGAAATAAGATGAAAAATCGGAGTATGGGGAGTTTCATCTTTGTCTTTCTATCCCTAGTGTCTAGTTCTTTGCCTAGCATACAGTAGGTGATTAATAAATGCTTTTTGCATGATTAAGTGATAGGAAGCAGTGTAGTATAGTGAAAAGAATGTTAACCTTGGAGTCACAAAGATCTGAATTTAAATTTTGCCTCTACTACTTAGTATCTGTGTGACCTTGGGAAAGCTACTAACTTCAATGGGACTCAGTATTCTCATATGTAAAATAGGGACATCAGATTGATTAAACAATCTGTTTCTAGCTCTAAATGTACAATCATAAAATCCAATACTAGAGGTGGTATAGCATATACCACAATATTCTCATTCTCTCTCTCTCTCTCTCTGTCTCTCTCTCTCTCTCTCTCTCTCTCTCTCTCTCTCTCTATCTCTTTCTCTCTCTCTCTCCCCCCACCACCAAAACCTTATCAGAGATATTTGATACAGAAAATATTTTTTCCCATCCTAGGTATATTAACTTTGTGCAGAAGTTTTTCAATTGTATGTAATAAAAGTTATCTATTTTATCTTTTGTAATTTCCTCTTTCTCTTATTTGGTTAAGAATATATCTCTTATCCGTAGCTACTGCAAGAGGTATACAATCTTTTTCTCTTCTATTTTTTATACTATGTTCTTTAATATTGTTTGTGTCCTCATTTAGAATGTATTGTGGGAATATGGTATAAAGTAATTCATCTAAACTTAATTTCTGCCAGACTGATTTGCAGTTTTCACAATACTGTCCCAAATTTTCCACATACCCTCCAACATTTTTCATTTTCCTTTTCTGTCATGTTATCCAATGTGATAGGTGTGAAATGGTACCTCAATTTTGTTTTAATTATATTTCTCTAATCAGTAGTGATTTAGAGCATTTTTTTCATGTGATCATTGATAACTTTGATTTCTTCTGAAAACTGCCTGTTCTCATCCTTTGACTACTTATCAACTAAACAATTGTTCTTTTAAAAAAAATTGACTCAGTTCCATATGTATTAGAGAAATGAGGCCTTTATCAGACGGAGAAAGTTGCTGTAATTTTTTTCCCACTTTTTTTGGCTTACCTTCTAAGTTTGGCTACATTAATTTTCTTTGTGCAGGAGCTTTCTGATTTCATGCAATTAAAATTATCCATTTTGCTTCCCATTATCCTCTCTCTCTCTTGATTGGTAATAAATTCTTCCCTCACCTGAGAGAAATCTATATGTTCTTAATTTTCATCCTGTATCCTGCATGGCATTGTACAAACTGCTATCTGGCTACTTCTCCCCAAATTATATTTGAGAGTTTGATTTTTTTAACCCAAGTTTACCTTTATTTTATTGTCTACAGTAGACAACAATACATTATTATATATGACATCTTGTTATGTTTAATTCATTAATTCTAGGCTATTAAGATAAAAAAACTAACAGTATTTCATCTGAAATAGCATGAAACACTCAATATCTTTAGTACTCTCCTACCTCTGTATTTCATCTGAAATAGCATGAAACACTCAATATCTTTAGTACTCTCCTACCTCTCTATTTTTAATTGTTTTTTATTAGAAATCTATTTTCTTTCCTTCTTATCCTCAACATATTGAGAGTTCTTGTAGCTTTCCAGTTTGTTTAACTTTACCGTGTTGTTATTATTGCATTTTATAAATTATTTTAAAATGATCCTAATAGCCTAGAATGGAGTGAGGAAGCTGCAGCCTCAAGGCCACATGTGGCCTTCTAGGTCCTTTGGTGTTGCCTTTTGACTGAGTCCAAGTTTTAAAGAACAAATCCTTTTATTAAGGGGATTTGTTCAGTGAAATTTGGATTCAATCAAAGGATTGTACTTGGGGACTTAGATCAGGCCTGTGCAATCTGCAGCTCACCAAAGGATTCAGGATGGCCCGTGAAAAATGTCCTTTGGCATGCCGCAAGAAGCCTGCGGGCTGCAGGTTGTGTGGGCCTGACCTAGAGGGCCACATGTGGCCTCAAGGCTGCAGGTTCCCCACCTTGGCCTAGAACATTCAGCTAAATATAACAAGATTCCATATGTAATAATATATCGTGGTTTCTATATAATAAAATAAAAGAAGAGTAAACTTGAGTTCAAATAAAAAATCAGTTTCTCAAGTACAAGCTGAGGAGTAGCCAGATAGCAAGCTGTATTAAAAAGATCTGGAGATCTGGGTGGACTGACAAACTAAGCTATTCATGATAATTTCTTGAGAAGGGCATGATTGGTATAGTTTACCTACTGTGACCAATTCAAAATCATCAAACTAAACTCTGAACCATAGAAAATTAATTCTTCAGAAAGGAACTTTGCAAATGAAAAGACGGAGGCAAAATGGTGAACTATCTCCCCCAAAATGTTCATTTTAATTATATACTTATCTTACCTATACCCCAATATTAAATAATTAATAGAGAACAATGAATATATTCACCAATTATCCCCAATTACTTTAAATATTTTTAAATTTAAAATAATTTTAAAGTTTAAATCAACTAATAATTAGCTAACTGTGCTTTGATTATAATTCCCTAATGGCCACTGACAAGGCAAAGTATTTGGATTTCACAGCTATGCTGGTATTTCATAGTTCTTACACACTTTGCACAGAGGCAACATGGTGTTGTGAACAGAGAACTTGGCTTAAGAGCCAAGAAGACGTGGGTCAAGTTCTTCTTGGGACATATACTGTCTCTGTCATTCAGCTTCAGCCAGTCTTTTAGCTTTTCCTTGCCTTAGAGAGTGATCTAAGACTTGAAATGCATATGGTGGTGTCAACCTGCATTGATCGGTAAAAGGAACAAACACCCTCATTTGGATTCTAATGAAATCACAGTTCCAGTCCCTACATACCTTGTTAGGAAACATTCTCTTATGTAATTGAAGTAAAAGTTTGTATTAACCTTTTATATTTTTATAGCTTTTTATATTAACATAGAGTAATTTATGAATTTAGTAATTCTTTCCTACTGTGGATAATTGGTTTAATACAGGACATAACTGAATTTCTTTCTTTTAAAAGAATAGGGGATCAATTTGCTTGATATGTTCCCCAGCTTTCTGGATAATTAGAGAAATATAAATACCTACTTTTTCTAGGAACCAACCGTTCAGTATAAATTGTTCCTTTTTGTTTCTTTTATCAGCTTCAATGTGATTACCTTTTATACTTACAACATTTCCTATCATTAAAATACAATATGTCATGCAATCTTCTTGCCATTTTGTTGCTAATTTTGCCACCAATTCCTGTTTCTTCTGAACTCATCTACAATCTTTAAAGATTGTAAAGTTGTAAGATAATTCTTTATTCTATTTTTGTACTTGAACTAGCTTATCATAACTTAAAGGATGTGAAACTCCTGCTTTCCTCCTGTGTTAAATGTGGTCAGATTCAGAGAACACCAAAAGAGAATGATATCACTAATGGGGAAGTTTGGAAAGCGACAAGAATAATGGTACAATGAGAAACTAAATGATGTGTTACAGAATAAATTGAAATAATAAATACATTTTCATTTATTCCTTTAAGATAGAACTCCTTATTTATAAACCTCCTAGGGAAAAAAGTGATAATTGTTTCTAAAGTACAGTACAAAAGTTGTAAAGTTTCAGCAAAACAGTATCCCAACCTGGAAATTTACAAGTTGCTTATTTAGAACTCAGAATACGTTTTCCTATAGACACAATGAGGGTTAGGCCTTCACTAGACTCCCCACACCCTTCACCCCACTGATGAAATGCTGTTGCAATATTAGTAGCTAAATGCAAAAGAAAACCAGTAAGTTTGAATTAGAGATTTTTTTTAAATCTTAAGTGATTATAGTTGATGAATAAGAGCAGATTTAATTAGAAGGTGATGAGAAGAGGATAGAAACTACTGGATATCTGAGGAAACTTCAGAGTACTTTGAAGAGGTTTTGAGACAGCTTTTCTTGATTCTTTATTACATGTAATTTCATTTCAGAATTCATGGTATCCCTTTTCCTTGATATAAGTAGATAATTTTAATTATGTTTTTGCTTAGGACCCATAATTTGGATTGTTTCTATGACTAGGATTGTGTAGGATAAGAAATTAAACAGAAAATAAGAGGAAGAAAGAATTGATAGGTAGTGCTGGACAAACAGGCTTCATGGAGTTTGCATTATCATGGGGAGAAGCCATCTATAAATAAGAATAGAAAAGATAACTATAGAATAAATGGAAGGTAACTTTATAGGAGATGGCTTTAGGACCAGGAGATGCTTCCTTGAGAAGGTAGTATTTGAAGCAAGTCTTCAAGGAAGTTGGAGATTCAAAGAATGAGAGAGACAGACAGAGAGAGATAGAGAGAGAGACAGGCAGAGACAGAGAACATTTTGAGCAAGAGGAACAGAATGTGCAAGGGCCATGTGTAACCGGAATGGCCTTTGTTTTCTTTGACTCAGCTTACCTCATTGAGCCTCTGGACGCTGTGGCTTGCTCTTCCGGGGCAGGAAGTCCAGCGACTATACCAGGAATCAGAACTTCATGTGTGATGAGTCATGGGGCTGGCTGAGGGGAGGTGTTAGCTCCAGAACCTGGTCTACGCTAGGGGGAGGGGCCAAGTCAAGAACCAATCGGCCCTGGTCATTCAGGTGGCACTTGATGATGTCAAAAACTCTATAAGAGGGGAGAGGACAGCTTGAAGCCCTCTTTCCTTTTCCGGTTGGTGTGGGAAGCAGCGGCAAGCAAGCGTGACTCTGGGCCAGCCCTTGGTCTCGGGCTGAGCCCAGATGTTGGTAACTATGAATTGTATTGGGTCTGTCTGTTGATATTTGTAATTTGTTTGTATTTTGGTTTTGAGGTTCAGGGTGCGGGTTTGTTCTTCCCCCGAACTAAATGAAAGTTTTGAACCTCAGGGTGCTGGTTTTTTCCCCTGAAGCAAGTCAATGAATCTGTATTTGGTCTGTCTCTTGATGCTTGTCTGTATGCTCCCCTGAACTAACTGAATGCTGGCGTTTTCCCCTGAACTAAATAAATGTTGTCTGGTATGCTAACTGAATGCTGGATTAAAGTAAGCTGGTCAACCCCTTCACCGTGCTTTCCTTGTTTAAGCAGATAAAAAGAACCTGTGCTTTCCCGGCAGCCTCCTGGTCCCGGCAGCCCCCTGGGTGCCAGCTGTGGGGGAGGGATCTTACGCCCTCACCAAAGCTGCTAGCTGGGTTGTTAAAACACCATGGAGTATTTTGTCCAAGTGAGAACAAGTAAGCAAGACCATAAAAGATGTAGAGGAGAATAAAATCTAAGATTGGAAAGGTAGGAAGGGGGAAGGCTGAAGAGAATTGTAAATGTGGTCAGATCAGGATGAGATGTGTTCACATCTATATTTTAGGAAAGTCATTTTGGCAGTTAAATGAGTGACAGATGAGAGTGAGAAGGAACCTGGGGCAGGGATACCAGTTAGCAGGCTACCGCTACAGTTCGGATGAGAAGCCATGAGATCCTGAACTGAAATGATGGCTCTCTAGGAAGAGAAAAGGGGACTTATACTAGAGCTGTAGCAAGTGGAATTATAAAATTTGGCAACTGTTTGGATGTATGAGGTGAATGAGAGAGGAATTAAGGATAACACCTGAGTTTTGAGCTTGGATAACTAAAGAGAGAGTGGTACTCTGGACATCAATGTTGAGCTATTTTAGTCATGTCCAATTCATCATGACCCCAATTGGGGTTTCTTGGCAAAGACACTGGAGTGATTTGCCATTTCCTTCCCCAGATCATTTGTCAGATGAGGAACTGAGGCAGCAAGGTTAATTGACTTGCCTAAGGTCATATAACTAGTAAGTATCTGAGGCCACATCTGAACTCACAGGGAGGAGTTTTCCTGATTCCAGGCCTGGCTCTCTAGCTACTGCTGCACCTAGCTGCCACCTGGACAATAATAGGGAAGTTCAAAATGAGGGAGAATTTTTGGTGAAAGACAATGAGCTGTTTTCAAGCAGGGGGTAGGAGTGAGGTGAGATTGAGGGAGGAAGGCTTTATGGCCCTTCATGCCTTTCATGTGAAAGTCTTAGAGTTACCTTTGAGTATATGGTGTGTAAAGTAATAGCCCTGCTGTCCTTTACACCTGTCAAGCCACACCTGTACTGTTGTTTTCAACCCTGGGTGCCACATTTTAATGGGAATTTGACAGACTGGAGTTTGTCCAGGATCATTAAAGGATTTGAAGCCATATGGTATGAGGGATAGTTTAAAAAAAACTGGGCCTGTTTGGCCTAGAAAAAGGGGCTTAACAGGTATGTGATAATTGTTTTGAAATAGTTTGGGCTTATATATGAAAAAGGGTTAACTTTCTTTTATGAGGTTCCAGAGTGGGAAATTAGTACCAGTGGGTACAAGATAAAGCTAGATTCTGACTCAGTATGAGGAAGAATGATCTCATAATTAGTGGCAGCAGCTTTGATACCTTGGGAGGGGAGGAAGTGAACTAGGCTAGAGCCCCCATTATGGGGCTGAAAGTTGGGAACATGTATTAACTAGGCTAAAAGATCAGTAGCAGTTCTTTTGGAGACATATAGCTTGGTACCGACATTGCTGCAGGAGAATTGACATCAAGCCTGAATGTGTCGAAACCAAACATCATCTGCTCTATATTGAGTACAAAATCTATAGGCTTATTCACTGAATGGGCGTTACCTCACTCGAAGTGAGAACATGAAAAGACCTTAGCCTAAAAGGGCCAAGGTCTCCCATTGCATCCTGGGCCATCTCCAGTCGTCCTGGTGAATATCAGGCCACTGGATCCAGATGGCTCTGGAGGAGAAACTGAAGCTGGTGACCTTGCACAGCCCTCCCTCACTCAAATCCAAGTCAACTGCAAGTCATGTCATCATTTCCCTGATCTCATGGTCCTCTTCAAGAACAAGAACAAACATAACACCACAACAAAATCTACAAACTGATCTAGTGAAGGGGTAGCCTCCTCTGGATCTTAGAATCCCTAGCTTCCTTCAAAATACAGTTCAGGTACCACTTCCTGCACAAGGCTTTTTCTTCATGCTTCATGATCCTTATCCTTCAACCCCTACAGCCTTCGTTTCTCATTAGTGAGTTCTTCCTATAATCTCCATTTTGAGGAAGGACTCAAACTAGCCATGTGTCACTCACCTGACTTTGACACCATAGATAATGTACCTCCTACTTCCCCCTTTTCAGTTTTGCCTTCTCTCATCAGAATGTAAACTCTGTATTTAATATATACATTTTATATAATAATATAATAAATAATATAAAAATACAAGGACTATATTTCATTTCGCTTGTATTTGTATCTCCAATGTTGAGCCTGTCATAGAGTTAAGTGCTTAATGCTTGTTGACTTGATATCAGAGAATAAATTATAGTTATTATTTTAGGAAGGAAGCAAGCATTGCTATATATTATATGAGGAAAGAACAAAATAAAGTAGAAAAAGTTCATGAAGCATTTAGTAAATGTTTGTTACCTTGATGGATGGATCCAAAAAAATGGATTGGGTTATTTCATGATGTATTGAAATGAGTTCTAATTGAAAAAAACAAATCAGAAGTTGAATGGTCATCAATATCAAGGTCATAAAGGGATACTGAGAATGAGTAAGATAATGGAATTGATGATCTTTGAAATCTTCTAATTCTAAGATTCTTGATGTAGTAAACAGCATTGGATTTATAGTTGGAAAAGGAGATTTAGGTTGAAGTTGCACCACTTTGCATTTTGTGTGGATGCTGGTCAGGTTATTTTGTTTCTTTGAGCCTCAGTTTCCTTACCTGCAAAATGAAATAAATTGCTTTTCATGTTCTTTTGAGCTCTAAGTCTAATTCATGACTCTAAATTTGTTATATTTGGATAAAAGATAATAAATGATAGTGACAGAAGAAAATAGATCATGCAATTTAGGAATTAATTACTTAATTAAGATCTGACACATGGAGTGACTAGATTCTCATCTCCTTGAAGAGCCATGCTTTAAACCTTTCTCTTTTCAATCAACGGCCTCTTCACCATCTATATTTCTTAATATGGCAGAACATTAAAAGAGAACTTCTCACTTTACCTTCCTTTTTTCCCATGGAAGGCTTTAAGCTAAAAGAGAAAGTAAATATTTGTTAGAAAATAAAACTCCTTGTTATTCAGCTTGAAAACTTACCTATTATATATAGAAGTCATTCTTCACATACTACTTCCTTATCTTCCCACTACACTGTTGGAAAGGAGACATTTCGCCCTAAAAAATAACATTTTAGAGGGCAAAGATTTGCAGGAAACAAGAAATCACATTAGATTTTATGGATGCGTGTTTACTACATATATAAATCTAATGTGTTTCAATTAGAAAACAGAATTGGAAAGCTGAGAAGGAATTGCTGGATATATTACTATATGATTTTCAGTGCAGAATAGAAGGCATTAGAAAAAGTATAATCCCTTTGAAAGAAATGTATACAGAGAGGGACTATATTTTAAAAGAATATTCAAATTAGAAGGAGGATAATTCCTTATCACTACCCCTCAGTTAGGTCAGAGAAGTAATGATGAGGTTTGGCTAGCTTTTTTCTCTAACCTTTCATTATTAAATAGCTAAGATTTCTTTTACCATGGTCATTAAGCCCCATTTCTTAAGATTTATTCTGAAGCAAATTCTTGGCTGCTATCTTGTAAGCATATGCAACCAAACATTGAGTTTTGGCAAAGAAAAACCTCTCCTTAATTCACTTAATCACCATTTGCAAATTGCCAAGGAGAATATTAGGATCACTACTCTGCCTACAAACAGGTATTTTGTTAATTAACCCAAAGGTGGCATATAGGAAAATGGGTCCCATGCCATCTGGCATAACTGGGATACATGATGCCCCCGACATGAGAACACATTGTTTTATAAGCAGAAAATGATAAGTCTTGTAGTATTTGGGAACATGCTGACCTGAAACCTTGAAGGAGGTGATCAGAAAACTATGTCAATGGGCCAAGCCTTAGTCTCCTGTACAAATCAAATCTCAAGGACAATTTCAATAGCTTATAAGAAAAAATTGGCATAACTTGCATAGTTAGGTTAGAGGAGAGAAGGGAGATAAAGATATTGCTCCTACCATAGCCCATCCCTTGACAGTAAGATCCATAAAGGCTTTTCAAGGATCTTCCACTAATTAAATCACTTTAGGACTCTCACTGGTCAACTCTGATCAAGGGGATTCAAGAAGCATAATATATACAGCATAGAGGAAGAAAAAACCATGTAACCAAATTTTAAAAGAATTTTTGGCATTGATCCCTTTCTTTAGAGAGACAGTCCGAGATCTAAAATATCTGGCCACTATTATGGGTGGTATACAGTTCTCAGTGAGTCCATTGAAGTAAAGAGATGACTGTGAGCAAGAGAAGCCCTAGAAACTTTGGGGCTACAGTCACAATAATAACACTTCTCATGTACATATTCACAACTCTCCGTCATGGATCAGGAAAAAATACCCTATATCCTTAACCATTTAGTGACCCTTGGCTCACTAGCCAGGACCTCCCTCTCCTTTGGAGCCCCATAGGGAGGAATGACAAATCTTTGTCTGTTGGAAGCCTCTGAGAAACTGCCCCCTTTCTTATGTGGGTGCTAGGTAAATAATTCATCTCCACCTTGTTGCCAAAAATCAAGTTACCTCCCATTAACTTCCTCCTTCTCCTTCATGTTTCAAGTTATCCCTGGAGAAGAACTGTCTAATGGCCACTGGGTATTACACTAATGGCAATGTCGAGTGACTATTCAGATCTTGATTACAATAAGGAAAAGTCCACAATGGTCCTGCTTTTGCCAATGTCCTTGCCGATGCCCACTCTTCTGGCGCCCATCTCTCTGACCATTTGGTAGACAATGGGGTCAGCTTTTCTGCCCACTGCCAGTGCTGCTAGGACCTGTACCACTGCCCCACTGACCATTGTGCAGGGTTATTTGCTACCTCCCTGTGCTGGGGCCCAAGTTGTTATCTTGGGAGTTGTGACTTCCTGTGTTCCTCTTCTTAGGCCAGACTGCTGCCACTACTGGAGCCTGACTCTATCAAGCTATACCAGGATAGAAAATCATAAAAGTTCTAAGCACTATAGGGTGGCCAATGCTGGGGCCTGAGCTCTGCTGCCCTGTGCTTTGCTAAGCATTTCTTTCTTCTATATAATGACTACTGTCTCCTAAATCAAGGATGCAAATGACCCATTTATGCAGGAACATAACTGCCCACTTATAACTGGCCAGGGATTACAGGTCAGTGTCACTGCCCCATCTGATCTACCATAGTTGAGAATGTCATGATCTGACACATGGAATGGCTTAGTTAATTCAAAACTATTTCATCCAAGCATACCAGGGAATGGGATTTCTTCCCCATCAGTGGTCATCCTCTTCAGTGAAGGATATTCCTCATGTTCCCAGTCAGCATCTGCCAAGGGGCCCAAGAGATCTTGACATAACGAAGTCGCAATACTTCCACTAATACCAGGAATATACAAGCTTAGGATCATCCACTTATCTTAATGGAAAAAAAATCATGAAGTAAATGCAAAAAGTCACAAAGCCAGAGACTCATCTAAGCCATTGCATGTGTTCTATATGTCATATACAAAGAGTAGTCATTTCTGCCTGGGTAGGAGAGGGCATTTGGGGCCTAAGCTTTGCAGGGGTCTTCATTTAAACTGATAGAATTACAGTTCACAGTTCACATTTCATGAGCAAGAGTGAAAGTTGTCTCCCTTTTTAAATTTTTTTAAGCTGATGCAAAATCTCTATTCTCAGCAAATCAACTGAGATTCAATTCATGCATTTGTTCATATTTTCAATTCCAGAGAAATTTCTGGGCTCCTGGAGAGAATCAAGCATTGTCCTTTCAAATACCTTCATCAATTCCTTGAACCAGAATTACAACAAAATCCATGCGCCAAAATCCCCAATGACCTCTAAAATACCATATTAAAAACAAACAAACCCACTTACTTCAGGACAGTTAGAGAACCCCTAAATTCCAAGTATCTGTTTTGGTTTTCATTCTCTAATTGTTGGGATCCCTCATTTTACCTCTCAACTGACTATCTCAATTCATATAAAAATATAAAACTGAGGACTTGACAGAAGGTGCCCACTTAACTTGGGATTTACGGGCTAGACTTTTTCTTTCTTTCTTCCTTCCTTCCTTCCTTCCTTCCTTCCTTCCTTCCTTTCTTTCTTTCTTTCTTACCTTCTTTCTATCATTACTTCCTTCCTTTTTTCTTTCCTTCCTTCCTTCCTTTTTTCTTTCTTTCTTTGTTTCTTTGTTTCCTTCCTTCCTTCCTTTTTTCTTTCTTTCTTTCCTTCTTTCTGTTTGTCTTTCTTTCTTCCTATCTTTCTGTCTGTCTTTCACAAAACCTTTAACCCAGTTCACTCTGAAGTTCATAGATTGGACCAAAATAGGTCCCTGTCCAAGCTCCACTTAATGGATGTATTTTGGACCCTCCTGGCTTAGAGTGAATGTCAATGGTAACTGTTTCTCTTTGGAACAGCAATCCTGAAGGTTTTCCCCTCCCAGCTTGATTTTTTCTTTTTCTGATTGAATGGGCCGTCTCTTGATTCACTTCTTAAAGAGGCCTACTCACGGAATGGACATTACCTCACACCAAGTGAGTACATGGAAAGGCCTTAGCCTAAAAGGGCCAGTGTCTCCCATTGCATCCTGGGTCATCTCCAGTCATCCTGATGAATATATGGTCACTGGATTCAGATGGCTCTGGAGGAGAAAGTGAGACTGGTGACCTTGCACAGCCCTCCCTTACTCAAATCCAAGTCAACTGCAAGTCATGTCATCATTACCTGAAGTCATGGTCCTCTTTGAAAATAAAAGACAAATACAACAACAATAAAATTCAGGACTGCTTGTTCAGCTCCATTGTCATTTCCAAAAAAAAAGTTATTCAAAACCAAACAGTTCTTTTTTTATTCAAATAAACAAATCTTGTGAACTAATCCAACCATATTGGAAAGCAATTTGAAACTATGCCCAAAGGGCTAAAAACTGTTTATACCCTTTGATCCACCAAATAGATAATAAAAATGGGGAAAGGACCCACATGTACAAAAGTATTTATAGCAGCTTTTTGTGGTGGCCAAGGATTGAAAATTGAAGGTATGTCCATCAATTGAGAAATGGTTGAACAGGTTGCAGTATATGAATGCAATGGAATTCTATTGTGCTATAAGAAATGATGAGCAGGTAGATTTCAGAAAAACATGTAAAGACTTATATGAACTGATGCTGAGTGAAGTGAGCAGAATCAGGAGAATATTGTAAACAGTAATAGCAACATTGTGCAATGATCAACCATGATAGACTTAGCTCTTCTCAGAAATGCAATGATCTAAGATAATTCCAAAAGACTCATGATGGAAAATGCCATCCCCATCCAGAGAAAGAACTATGGAATCTGAATGCCAATCAAAGGATACCATTTTCTCTTCTTTTTCTTTCTTGTGGTTTTTCCCTTTTGTTCTGATTGTTCTTTCACAACATGACTAATGTGGAAATATGTTTAATGTGACTGTACATGTATAGCCTATATCAGATTGCATGCTGTATTGGGGAGGGGGGAAGAAAGGGAATGGGAAAATTTAGAATTCCAAATCTTATAAAAATGAATGCTGAAAACTAAAACTAAATTAATTAATTTAATTTTTTTTAAATCTTACTATCAGGTGCAAAAGGCTAAAATATTAAACTACTGAGATATATATAGTTGTATCAAGTTCAAATCATAGAAAACTTTTAAATCTAGCACTTCTCAGAGACAATAGGTGATAACAAAAGCATCTGGTCTGAAGAAGAATAGGTCACATCTCATTTGTTTTTACATGTCCTTTCCTACTGGGAAAAATTAACTTTAAACCCCCCAAACCCAATCTCCCATGGCTACTTTTAAAGGGAAAATGAGTTCTGAGGAAATCCCCTAATAGAATTTAAAAGATGCTTACATTACCAGACAGGAAAGCCCAGAGACAACAGAACCAGTAGGCCAAAAAGACAATTTGCCATTATTATCTTTAAGATACAGTTCTTAAGGATATACAGCATATCCTCATCGGTCTCTTCTTGCTGAATGGCCACAGACAGTTTACTTGTTACTCCCCCAGGGAAGATGGAAGAAGCTTCAATATAAGCAGCCTCCATTGTCAGAGGTAGTGTCGGAAGTACAACCAGAAACAAAAGGCCACCCAAGGCTCCTCTTCTATATCATCCATCTCCTTTTAAAGCAGGTCATCCAGTTCTAAAAACTGCCAACTATTACCATTTGTAATAGGCTGATCCTGACTCACACTGATCCCCTGGTAGTTTATATCCACAACTGGAAAGAAATAAGACAATAAAAATCTAAGTTAATAAAAAGGGATTTACTTAGCAAAGGAAGGATGTTCAAACCAGGGAAGCCAGATTCATCCAAGATAAAGCATTGATTCAGTTGCTCATAGTTTCTTAGTCTTATTTATGCTGCTGGCTTATAGTCTGAAAGGCAACTAAGGTGGCAAAGTAGAAAAAGTGCTGGGCCTAAAGTCAAGAAGACGCATTTTCCTAAATATAAATCTGCCCTCAGGAACTTACTAGATGTATGACCCTGGGCAAGCCAATCAACTCTACTTGACTCAGTTTCCTCTTCTGTAAAATGAATTGGAGAAAGAAATGACAAACCACTGCAGTATCTTTGCCTAGAAAATCCTAAATGGGGTCAAACATAACTGAAAAAAATTGAAACAACTTGATAGTCTGAAATCTGAGATCCAAGGGCCCCCTGCCACTTATGCCCTAGATGTTTTAGATCAAGTTATCATGAAGTTATGTTAATAGCTTATTGTTATACTATGTTATGTGCAGGCAGCTAGGTTGAAGACAGAGTGCTGGGACTGGAGTAAGGAAGACCTGAGTTCAAATCCAGCCTCAGACACCTACTAGCTGTGTGGCCTTGGGCAAGTCATTTAACCTCTGTTTGCCTCAGTTTCTTCTAATATAAAATAGGGATAATAACAGCATCTAGTTCCCAGGACTGTTGTATGGATCAAATAAGATAATGTTTTTAAAGCACTTAAGAGAGTAGCTGGAATATAGTAAGTACAATATAATATAATAACAATTATTATTGTTGTTGTTAATATCCCCTTAAACCAATAAAATCTCAAGGACAATTTTGATACCTTTTTTAAGGAAAAACTAGACTAATTTGCACTGGAAGAGCGGGTTAGAATATTACTTCTACAACATGCCCATTTGCTAAATTTTAAGAGGATTTTTTGACTTCTATTTAGACCTTCAAAGGAACTGACTTTACAATGTTTGGCTTATCTCTCTAGCTTTTTTTTTCTCTTGTATTCCCAGATTGTCAGTCAAAGTATCCAATAACCCTGTGCCCAGTTTTGTGCCTTGTGAGCCAACTGTCACGATCTAAAAAAAACAGCATATTGTTCTGACCAACTATAAACAATGGTTTTGGGGAATGCTTTATTGTATTGTAAGTGCTGATAACCAGGAGGAAAAAGTTAACTAAAAAGTAGAAGTCTTATGCTGTTTTTTTCAAGATTACACCATACTAGTAATTTCCCTTTACCCCATTCTTAAATGACTTCCTCATCCTGACTCTTGAATTGATGTATTTTAGGGTAATCAATTTATAAATAGGAATTTCAATTCATAGGATCATAGATTTAGAACCGCAAGGGACTTTGGAGACCATCTAATCCGTCTCTAATGTTTTATAGGTGAAGAAACTGAGGCTTAGAGTCATTAAGTGACTTGTCCGAGTTCAAACAGGTAGGAAAAGAGAGCTGAGTTTCAGTACCAATACATTTATTTTGATACCAATACTGTTCAGCATCACTCGTTCTTTTTCCTCTCTCCAACTGCAAGTATAATCATCAGCATTGGTCTATCAGCCACTGGCCTCCCTAAAGTAAAATGTTTCCATCCTGCAAAGTGCTTTGGGGTTATGATGATTGGCAGTTTGTTTATAATGGGAAAAGCTGAAAATTGCAAAGATAGCTTTTAAGGCATGGAAAGTTCTGATTGGACCCAGGGGTCAGCTACAGCGAGTTGTGAGCAGAGCTTCAAGGACATCCTCCAATAAAAGAGCTGGGAATATAGCAAGAGGGGAGGAAGAAACAGGAAAGGGGGCTTTTTGTTGTTATTCAAAAAGGCACAAGATGGTTTGTAGGAGTCGAATATGAGGAAGGAACATATCTAGAGTTGATAACATTTAGTCCTAAATGTTCTGTTCTAATACTTCCTGAATAAATACAAGTAAAACCTCTCTGAAAATATTTGCATGAATTATCTTAATGAAATTCAATTTTATTAGAATCATAGAACTTTTAAGAGCTGGAAGAGATGTTAGAGATGGTCTGTTCCTCCTTGACATCTTAAAGACAGTAGAGGGGAAAGTGTCCTCCATTGGGAGTCAAATGACCTAGGGTCAAATACTGGCTCTGCTCCTTTTCTGCTTAGGTGATCATGGGGAAATCACTTAATTCCTCTGATCTTCAGTTTCTTCAGTTATAAAACAATTAAACTAGAGGATCTGTAACATCTCTTCCAGCTTTAGAGTCTATTATCTTCTTGTGCATGAGGAAACTGAGGACCAGAGAGGTTACGTAATCTATTACAGTATTGGGGACATAGTGTATTCCCAATAAATATTTGTTGATTGATTAGGTGACCAATTAATAAAAAACTAATAGTCATTATTGTCAAGCAGAGGTTATGCCTGTGAGAGTTTAATAACTAGAAAGATTTTATTATAATGGTATTCTTAGTAAGATTTTTATAGTAATTTTGTGTGAAGCTTTCCAAACCTAAAAATTAACATAAAAGGAAATATGTACCATATACCATAGATCCTATGTGCTAGATTTAGAGCTATAAGGGACTTTAGGGATCATTGAAGATAACATCATTGATTTACAGATAATTTAACTGAGGCCCAGAATGGCAAAATGACTTACCCAAGGTTGCATAACTAGTAGTGTCTGAGATGAGATTCAAAACCAGATCTTTCTGATGATCTCAATAGCATAATCAGAGCTGAATCTACAGAATAAGAAGACAGAAACACTAACCAAGGCAAAATTCTCAAGAAATGACATCAGATAGATGAGAAACTTAAAATTGTCAGACAATATCTCCATCCTCAACCTGTGGCATACCCTAGATGTAGGCAACATAGGCATATCTGAAGACTTGGACTTCCAGGATTGGCTGACTCCAAATAGTTCCTCCACAGAATCAACTCAGCTTGAACTACCTCTTCCTTACTCTTCACCAAAACCTCACAAAAGGCAGAAGACAATGATACTACATAGCCAAAAGGAGAGGAAAAAAGTGTAATTTAGGGGTGAGTGTGGTAAGAAAAAAAAGAATAAACTCAGATGTAGGTAGAACAGAAGCAATAGAATTCTAGAAAAAAGGGACTAGAAATTCAACTACATTTAGACCTCTCCCAGAAAAGTTTGTTTTGGGCTGGACTCAAAACAGAAGAATACAAAGGATATTCAGCCTGGAGGTCTGTACAGCAATGGAAGGGGAAAGAGCCAAGAGTGGGGAGAAAAGTAGACAAGCTACCGGGAATTAAAAAGTGCAGCAAGACAGATTCTATTTCATTGATCTATGTCCTTCATTCCTATTTCATTGGGGGTGGGAAACTTACAGTGATTACACTCTCACTCTGTAGAGCATATCAGTCTCTCTTCTGGATCTTCAAGTCTTTTAGAGGTGCCAGGGTACTCAGAGATTAAGTGAATTGTCCAGGGCCACATAGATAGTATGTGTCAGAGGAAGGAATCAAACCTAGATTCTCCTTCCAAGTTGAGTTCTACTATACCACTTAACCACTATATTGATATTCAACAAATTTATTTTAAAATTTGGACATTTAGTCCACTTCCAGTTACTGGTAGGTTTTTTTTATTTGGTTGGTTTTTTTGTTGCTGATGGGGTTTTGTTTTTTTGCAATTATAAATAATGCTGCTATAAAAATCATTGAGCAGATTTTTGTGGATAAATACCTCCAGGTCTTATTTATCTTTGAAAAATATTATTTTTTCAAACAATATGGTCATATTTACAGGGCATGGGATTTTGGCACCAACTTCTATTTTTTTAAATCTTGCTTCTCCCTCAAGGTACTCATAATTTCCACTTCAGCAACCAATGTCTTCTTATTAGTCAAAATCAGGCCCAAAATAGGAGTTTCTCTTATTGCTTCCTCTTACTTTTTGGAAGAAAGCCAAAAGTAAATACTTGATCCAAGAATAAATAGCCACTCTGCTTTTGACAGAGAAAGAATTCCTAGAGTGATATGGATAATTGAAATTTCCCATCTCCTTGATTCTATGTCAGATTTGTGATTTGCTTTTCAAACTCTTCATCTATCTCCTCCATCTGCCCAGGTAACCTGTACTCTACTTCTATGACAATATCGCTTTTCTTTTTCGCTCTATTGGTCCTATCCCCAAATGCTCTCCATCATTCCTCCTCTTCTGGTTGTTATTTCCCACACGAGCGTTACCTTCATCTTATGTAATGCCACTCATTCTTTTACCCCTCTTAGTATAGGTAGTTCCTCTTGTATAGAGCATTTCCTTCCAGAGGGATATTAAAGTCATGCCTCAAATCTCATCCAAGTTTCAATGATGCTTCTCAGGCCATATGTGATTGCCTGCACTAAGAGGATCTTAACCTTTTTATATAATTCAGTCTGGTAAAGTCTATGGACCCTTTCTAAGAATAGTTTTAAATGAATAAAATAAAGTACAGAGAATTGCCAAAGAAATCAATTATAATGACATAAAGTTGTCAAAATATTTTCAAAAAGAAAATTTTTGAACCCTTGGATTAAGAACCTTGAACTAGGTTCTCTAGTTCAACTAGTTTGCTATTTATAGTTTGCACATTTGTGCAGACATCTGAGTGGCAGTTTTTATTACTTCTTCCCTTTTTCTTTCTGTGAAGTACTAGGGCTCTCTTTATTGCTCTTTTTCCTGCTTTGAAGTTGCAACGTCATAGTGTCTAAGTGGTTTTCTTGTCCTCTCTCCCGTCCTCTCAATTTAATCCCACTTGATTAAATCTTTAAGGTTCCAGGTAGCTAGGTGGCACAGTGGATAGAGCACCACCATGACTAGAGTCAGGAAGACTTGACTTCAAATGAGACCTCAGACCCTCACTAGCTGTGTGACCTTAGGCAAGTCACTTAACCCTGTTTGCCTTAATTTCCTTATCTATAAAATGAGCTGGAGAAGGAAATGGCAAATCACTCCAGTATCTTTGCCAAGAAGACACCAAATGGTATCACAAAGAATTGGACAAAACTAGTTGACTGAAAAACAACAACAACCAAGCAAGTTAATTTTTCAAAAGGCCTTATTAGATATATTCCATTCCTGATTGAGAGCCTATGATTTCTCTATTTTAAATTGTGGTTTAAAATTTCAAATTTCACATTCAAACATATTTTTAATCAGATATTTATTTCCCAAATTTGCTTTTGCCTCTGAAATTCCTACCTATATTCACCATTAGTGATATATATACACACACATACATATATATACACATATATGTATATATAGTATATGCATATGTGTGTATGTATATGTGTACATGTGTGTGTATTTCACCTGGCTATGTTCTTCAGTTTCTTGCTCACAATTACATAGTCTCTTCTGGAAGTATCATATAATTCACCAGACATGAAGTAAGGTAATCAGATTTGGCAAATATTGGAATCTTCTTCATTGTATCCCATTATATGCCATGAAAAGTTTGCAGATATCTGTATTTCTAATTATTTCAATAACTTCATCAATACCCCTAAGCAGAGATTTACCAACCATCACTACTCAACTCTTTTTTCCCTGTTATTCTTACTGAATGGTTTATCCTCATCCTATGGATCTATATTATCATCTTTTGGGAACAAATAGCTCCT